>NW_025421301.1:6045000-6645000 GCF_011764305.1 Mustela putorius furo
TGGATGAATTATTTTATGCTATTAAAATAAAAATAGGGACGCCTGGGTGGCCCAGTCCATTAAGCGGCTGCCTTCGGCTCAGGTCATGATCCCAGTGTCCTGGGATCAAGTTCCACATTGCGCTCCTTGCTCAGCAGGCAGCCTGCTTCTCCCTCTGCCTCTGCCTGCCACTCTGCCTGCCTGTGCCCTCTCTCTCTGACAAATAAATAAATAAAATCTTTTTAAAAATATAAATAAATAAAAAGAATACTCACTAAGCAACATGTACAAATGTTTATGATATAAAAAAATATACACAATAACAGATATGAAAAAAGTACATCTTAAAACTATAGAGAAATAGATCCAGGTGACAGTTTTTTTTTAAAGATTATTTATTTGAGAGAGAGGAACAGAGACGGGGTGGGAGTAGAGGGAGATGGAGAGAGAATCTTCAAGCAGACTCCCTGCTGAGTGCAGAGGCCAGTGTGGGGTTCAGTCCCGACCCTGAGATCATGACCTGAGCTGAAATCAAGAATCGGTCACCGACTGAGCTACCCGGGTGCCCGTAGACACAAGTGATAATTACGTTAGATTATTATAGCATATGTTTTTTTCTTTTTTCCTGTTTCTCCAAATATTTTGTAAGGTGATAGTACTGTTTTTTAAGGTAATATTACTTTTAAGAGTAAAATTAGAATTTAAGTCTAATGTATTCAGTCTGAAAAAAAATATTTAGTGAGTGCTTATTATGTGCCTAGAAAATCTGCTTTGACATTTTGAGTCTAAAAACATGCCAGAATCTTTCTTCATTATTTACTCCAGAGCAATAAAAAAAGGCAAAAAAGAATGTGCTTAGTGGACTATTTTGAATAAGTAGTTCATATACAAACTAAGATTTAAGGTGCTACTGTGTGTAACCTAAGTGTTTAATACTAGGCTGTCAGCCCAACCCATTAAATGTGATGGTATTCTGTCTCACGATAGCCATCTGCTTTCGGACTCCTTCCAAAATTAACTGGCTGGCTTAGTCAGGTCATTCCACGGAGGAAAATGGGATCTCAGTGATATATTGACCAGAACATCAATGTGGGCAAGATTTTTAATAATGCATCTGAAAGCTACATGTAGAGGTAACTGGACTGAAGTAAGCTAGACAAGGTCATTTGCCAAGAATTGACGCATGTTTTTATTGTTGAAATTTTTATTGAAATCATTGTAGATTCACTTGTAGTTATAAGAAATAATGTCAGAGATTGCTTGTGTACTTTGCCCAGTTTCCCCCAATGGAAACATCGTACAGAACTATATAGTATGGTGTCACAACCAGGATATTGACATGGTACCGTCTCTCCCATCTCACTCACATTTCTCTGGTTTTATTTTGCTTCTTTGTGTATGTGTGTACATGTGTATGTTGTTCCATACAATTTTATCACCTGTGTATGTTTGTATTTCTACCTCCACAGTGAAGACATTGAGCAGTTCTATCAGCATTTCAACCAGGATTTATCCTATTGCCCTATAGTACTCCTACCCTCTCTCCCCTCCCTGCCACCCCTAGCCCCTGGCATCTGCTATCCTGTCATATATTGTAAAATTTTCTCATTTCAAAATGTTGCATACATTGAAACACAATAGAAAATCCAGAAAATAAACCCACAAGTGTATGATCAATTAATCTTCAACAAAGCAGGAAAGAATATCCAATGGGAAAAATCGTCTCATCAACAAATGATATTGGGAAAACTGGACAGCTACATGCAAAAGAATGAAACTGGACCACTTTCTTACACCATACACAAAAATAAATTCAAAATGGATCAAAGATCTAAATGTGTGACCTGAAACCATAGAAATCCTAGAAGAGAACATACGTGGTAGCTTCCTTGACATCAACCATAGCAACTTCTTTCCAGATAGGTTTCTTGAGGCAAGGGAAACAAAAGCAAAAATACACTGTTGGCACTACATCAAAATAAAAAGCTTCTGCACAGGGAAGGAAATAACAAAACTAAAAGGCAACTTATGGAATGGGAGAAGATGTTTTCAAATGATATATCCAATTAAGGGTTAGTATCCAAAATATATAAAAACTTAAAATTCAACACCCAAAAAACAAATAATTCAATTAAAAAATGGTCAGAAGACATGAACAGACATTTCTCCAAAGAAGACACAAGATGGCCAACAGACACATGAAAAGATGCTCATCATCAGTTGTCAGCAGAGAAATGCAAATCAAAACTGCGAAATGAAAACAATAAGATACCACCTCAACACCTGTCAGAATGGCTAAAATTAACACAAGAAACAACAGGTGTTGCCGAGGATATGGAGAAGGGGGAACCATCTTACATTGTTGGTGGGAATGCAAACTGGTGCAGCCACTGTAGAAAACAGTATGGAGGGTCCTCAAAAAGTTAAAAATAGAACTACCTTATAATCAAGCAGTTATACTACTGGGTATTTATCCAAGGGGCTCTCTATAGCCCTTTCCCTAAAAAGTGTGGTAAATCAACTTGTGCCTTCTTCCTGCTTGGCAAAATTCTGCACTCACGCACCTGAATAGTTCTGGCCCCAGGACCATCCCTCACAGCATTACAATTCTGCCTCCTTAATGTGTTCATAGCACTTTGTCACTGTTAACCAGGGGGACTCACAGCCACAGCCTCATAAGCTAGTCTCTCCTGCATCCCTGACAGTAGGGTCAGAAAGCATTTTATCTGGCATGTTTCTCACTTGCTTGCCTTTCAGAAGAATTACTATGTACGAGTAAAATAGGAATTTAAAATATCTAAGCAGACTGAAAAAAGATCTAAACAGACTGAAAAAAGTCTGTTTAGATGGCAGAAACCAGTCATCTGCTATAGGCAGGGATTTTATTTCCCAGGCGAGTTCAGGGTTCAGATCCCCACCTGGGATTTCTAATTGGACTGATACCCCATGTATATTGCTCGTGCATGTCAATAGTGAGAAAGACAAGTAAGAACGAGCATAGCTTTCTTTAAAAATTACTTAGTAAAGTGGTTTTGCTGCTAAATATTTGTCTTAATACTGGAGGAAAACACTCCTGTGTTTCGGAGCTCTGATAACTCTAGTTCTGACAGAACTTATGTGGTCTGACGCCTGTCACCAACGGGACAGCACAGTTGGGTTTTCACAGCCCCATGTCCATGCCTGCGCTGGTACTGTGAGGTCCCCCCTGCTGACTTCCTGCGGTAGTTATTCTGTAGGAATGAGAAACTCCAAAGACTTTTTGATTCGTGAGTGGTGGTGTATGTATTGTGGTGTACAGTTTTATATCATGCAGTTGAACACCCACCCAGAATTAATTTATTTTAACAAATGCATCTTGTGCTTGAGGCCATATATTTTCACGTCACATGTAAAGACTCCTGCTATCTAAATGTTGGCCCCATGCATCTGCTGTCATTAGCCCACTTACTGGGTTTGCTTCCCAGAACTGGAAGCTTCAGTGCTGGCATCAGAACTCATGGTTCACAACAGTGTTACAAGAGCACCGTCCAGTTTCAGCAGTATTTGCCACTGTCCCCTTATTCTGCAAGAACTGATGAGAATGTTAAGGCTGGAGTCTACTTGCTTGGGGGAGTAGGACCAAGATCCAGTAACTGTCAAATCAGTCCACGTTTGCAGCCCTGTCTAGAGAGGAAAGGGCACCAGTCTTCCTCCCTTCCCCGCACATAACCTCTCTTCTGATACTTGAGACATACTGTGGACTTCCCACCTAGATGTCTACTGCAAAACAGTCATGCTTACCTGCTTCCCCCGTTGATGAAAATTGGCAGGCATTTTATTTACATGTAAGTTATCATAGTGCATCCATGGCTTAGAGAAAATACAAGGTCAAGGTTTCAAATAATTCACAGATGTCCGTCTTCTTTTTTCCTGCTTTCTAAAAGCCCTTACTGATTTTATGCAGACCGTGGAGTTGGAAGACTGTGCCGATGTTCCCTTAGTCTAGAGTTTCAGTCTACAGTTAAGTGGACACATAATTGCTGTCATTTTAGAGGGACAGGCTCTTCTTCCTCATTGATTTGTTTCTCTGGTCTTTTTTCATCCCTCCTGTTTGCTAGTTATTCCTTTAGCAAGCCACCGCCCGTGAGAAGGAATGAGTGTTTGCCACGCCGGGCCGTGCCAGCTTTTTGCCTCCCCGTCAACACAGTATTCATAATCAGAGTAATAATGACCTCTCTCAGGGTCCTGCCTCAGAAATCATCCTTCCTTTCATAACCCAAGAATAGTTTTTTTCCTCCCAGCAGGCATTAGGCATCCATCTTAAACTTATCCCGCCTTATTAGAATCATCTCGTTCCCGGGCTGTCTCCCCCACTGGCAAGTTAGCACTGTGAGAGAGGATGCCTTCTCAGTGTGGTCTGTGACTGGGTCAATCGCTGGCACCTAGACGACATGCCATGATTCAGTGACTTGAATGAATAAAGCCAGACTGCGGCCCCAGAAGGGAATACCTTATCCTATTTACCCAACTTAAAAAGTAGAGTCCAGGAACTATCAGCATGGGCTGGACCCATGCTGAATTAGTGAGTTAGTAAAAATGGCTTCATGTTATGTAAGATGTTACATATATTTGACAAGTGCTTGAAAGAGTCATTTTCTGATTTTTTATATTTACATTTTAGTTTTTATTCTGTAAATGAGGTTTGATTTTAGAAACTTGTTTTATAATATAAAGTATAAACTCTCTTTTCCATGCCATTAAAGCATTCTGTTTCAGAACATAACTTTGAACATGAGCCATACCTACACAAAAATACATATTGAAGGCATGCTTTTATACATTTATTTTTTAAAGTCTACAGCACCCTTGAAAAGGAACATTTGGGTATGGCTGTGCTTATTCTAAAGAGTCTTTTCTAAAGCTTACAATTATTATGAAGTTCACATTTTCCAGTATTTTCTGTTTTATCTGTCTTGTTTAGCACACCTCAAAGCACTTAGATAGCCTTTGCTTTTAATGCTAATGTTATCTTGTGCAGCCTACCTTAACAGCATATTTTTTTACTGATTGAAATTTCAAATCTGTGTTGAAGAATTGAATTTAATAATATGAATTTGTTAACTAAAATGAAAGAACACTAAAAAGTGTTTAACATATTACATAAATTTATGGACACATTTTAAACTTAACATCTGGTCAAGATAGCATATCAGCCTAGCCCTGTTTGTTGTGGTTGAAGAAGATTGTTTTTAGGTGATGACTCAAAGCAGAAACATTTATTTAACTCTTAACTTCCTCTACCTCTTCCTATTCCCAGCTTTCCCAATTCAGGTGCACAGAATATGGAGACTCCAGAGACTCCAACCTTATAGCCAACAGGAAAGAATCCCTCTTTTCCTTTTTTTTTTTTTTTTTTAAGATTTTATTTATTTATTTGACAGAGAGAGAGATCACAAGTAGGCAGAGATGCAGGCGGGGAGAGGGGGGAGTGGAAGCAGGCTCCGTACTGAGCCCAATGCGGGCCTTGATCCCAGGACCCTGAGATCATGACCTGAGCCAAAGGCAGAGGCTTAACCCACTGAGCCACCCAGGCACCCACTTTCCCTGTTTTATGATAATAATGCATACTTTAGTAACTATATGTTTCAGAAATGTAACAGTGGAACCTGAAGCTGTAGCTTTACTTTTGAGAATAAAACTAAAAAGATGAAATACAGGGAGTTTTCTCAGTGTAATGAAACAAATTATCCTCAAAATAAATGGCAGTTATGGAAAGCAATTTTTGCTGTCATGGATAAAAGTTAGAGAACACAAAATCAGTGTTTGACATACATTAACTCACAGTGTTTTAAATAAAAAGAAGCTAAAGTGCATTATACAGTACCTGTTCCTAACGATGATTGCAGTTTCTTGTTATGAAGTCCGCAAAATACGTTACATACTTAGCAGGCAGAACTATGAAAACCAGAGATGAAAAAAAGACATAATAGGTCAAATTTTAAAGTTTTTCTTTTTAGGTCCAGGGAGTGCAGTGCCATTTTGCATTATTTAATCAGCACAGTCTCTTATGCAGCTGTTCCATCCCAAGTTCATATTCACAGGCATGCAAAAGAAAATAAACCTTTGATACTTGAAGCAATAATGAAGATTAAAAGTCCCCAAACCTCTGCAGTTTACCTCATTCATCTGAAAACTTCTAGTGGGAAAAGCATGCATTGAGAATCAAAATTTCTTCCTGAGTCCGTGATTGCCACTTATTAGCTCTGTCTCCTGAGTGAGACACTTAATTTTTCTGAGCTTCTGTTTCTTCATTTGGTTTATGTAAATCACAGGTTGTGCCAAGGGTGAATACATTCCAAAGAGGCTTCCTATGCTATGAAGTGTTTTGCAAGTGTTGGGTAGATCCTGTTATAATTCCCATTTTGCAGATGAGGAAGGGCTGAGAGAGACTGCTGACAAGTTTGTTGAAGGTCTCATGATTGGCGAATAAAGATCTAGTTTTAAGGCACCTGGGTGGCTCAGTTGTTAAGCATCTGCCTTTGGCTCAGGTCATGATCCCAGGATTCTTGGATCAGGCCCTGCCTCAGGCTCCCTGCTTGGGGGCTCCCTGATCTGCGGGAAGCCTGCTTCTCCTCCCTCCCCCTGCTAGTGTTCTCTCTCTGTGTGTCACTCTCTGTCAAATAAATAAGTAAAATCTTTTAAAATAAGAGAGAAATCTATTTTTAAGATCCCGTGTCTATAATGTTGATATTTTTCAGCATCAGTACTATTGACATTTTAGGACTGATAATTCCTTTCTTGTGGGGGCGCTGTCATGGGCAGCATCATATGTCTAACAAAACCCCTGGCCTCTACCTCCTAGATGCCAAGAGCATCTCCCAATTTATGATAACCAGAAATGTCCACAGGCGCTGCCCCATGTCCCCTGGCAGGCAAAATTACCTCAAGTTGAGAGCCACCGGTCTGTGATTTGAGAGCTGAAGTTATTAACAACTTGGATGATGACATTTATCAGTATTACCATTATTCTGAGTGGTTCCTGATCGGAACACTCCATAACATAGCAATTTTCCAAATTTTTAATTAAAAAAGGAGATACCTGATTTTCATTCGTGGTTTCCCTATTTCTGAATATGAACAGGGGCATTGTCTTCTCTGGAAGGTCCCCGTGAACCGTTCCTACAGCGGCAGAGACACTGTCTATAGTGAGCCAGAAGTCACACTGAGCGACCTTCCCCTCTAATTCTGTGGCCAGCCCCTCAGGGGCCCCACTGTTGTCTCTTGAACTGCCACTTCTCATCTGGTAGATGCATGGACCCCTGATATCACTAAAGAGGCACAAGAGAGAATCCCATGTATTTTCATACCCATGATCTCGTTTAATCTTCACAGTAAGCCCTTGAAGTTTGTATCTATTGTCTGCATTTACATTTTGTTTAGAAATCTTAATAACCTCTCTTCCTGGCCTGCTCCTTCAACTTTGGTGTCCTCACTGCAGAACCTGATAGAGAAAACTCAGCAGGAAGTTGATATGGAAACTCAGCAGGGGCCTTTCTCACCAGCACTGGATGAAGAGTAACATCCTTCTGAATTACTCAACATAAAGCAGATGCTTTCTGCCCTGCATGACTCTTCCTTTTTCCTTTCCCCTTAACAAGTATCATTAAATACATGCCTCCTTTGACTGCATTTTGGGGACTTAAGAACCAACTGTCCAAGAGCTGAATGTGTTTATTTCTGTTGCTCACTCTTCCCTCTGCCCATCAAGGCCAAGCATGAGCTTGCCAGGCCTCCCACACTCCCCCATCTTTGTCACTAATCTGCAGTCTGCTCTCTTCCTGATACTGGCACACTTCCCAATTTATTATCACCACTGAATGAAAATATTCTAAACTTCTATGCTTAGCTTTATTGTTTGTTTCTCTGTGGTTTAAAACTGTTGGGAAAATAGATGTATTTGATCTGGGCCTCATTCAATTTGTAAGTAGACTTGCCTGGATTTTTTTTACACACTAAGTTTTAAGATCAGTTGCTACTGACAAGCACAATAAATATAACTGAATGTGATGAAAAGCATTGGCATGACTGAAGAGAGGCTAGCCTTGAGGAACTGGACTTGCCCGGGAATCTTCAGGACTCAAAATTCTGCTTAAGGAAGGGCCAAAACAGTCATTGGGACCAGTGATTCCCGAAGAAGACTGGATCACTTCACAGCAGTGCAATCCGAGTGTCAATTAAACTTTTATTTATTTTTTTCTTTAAAGTGCATGTGAATCATGTTAGTTACTCCATGGTTCATTAAAAAAGGAGTAATTGGCTCCCGCTGTAAAATGGCAGTGTCTGGCCCCATGAAGAGTTATTTTTCATTCTTAGATCAGCTTGCATTCTTATTGACCGGATTTACTCGATTCTGATTTGATGTGCATGTAGCCATTTCATCGTGTTGTATAATAAAGCATCATGGGTTTTTCTTGCTTCTCCAGGTGGCCTTTTTGAAGATGTAACTTTTGGAGCTGAGGCCTCCTCTCCCCACAGACCGCTCTCCGGCTGGAGCATGCGGGAGGTCCGTGTTCTGCATGATGGGCCGTGGTCACAGACAAAGGTACCAGAGCTCCAGAGTCAGTGTGTGGCATTGAAGTTGTGAGTTGGTCTGTTGCCATATAGTCTCTAAGAGAAGAGTTCACTTCAAATGTAACAAGAAGTAAGGTGGCAAAGAATGTTCCAGTAGCAGAGAAGTTATGACTCTGTTTCCAACAGAGAGAATATTCAGGTATGTGCTATGTCAGCAGCACCTGGAAGGATGTTCACTCGTGGAATCCCATCTGTCCTTTGGGGGCTGCAGTGGGGACTCTGCTGGTGGAACCGAATGTTAACTGCTATATATCTAAGCAGAGAGACTTATAAACTGCCCATTCAGTTTGTGGAAAACAAATTTTTAGAAAGAAAAATACAGAATTTTGTATACCTGATTCAGAAGGGATGCTCTGTGAATAAATGTGTGTTGAATGAATGATTATCAAATTAAAGGTTTTCCTGTGTGTGCAAACCTGCACGTGTTTTTTTGTTGTTGTTGTTGTTCCTTATTCCCTTTACCAAATACTGTGGCCTGTCGACTAATGGACCTCACTAGCCTCCCGGTACAGAAGTGTCTTAATCCTTGTGTGCCAAAGCAGGTGGAGAGGAAACCCTGGAAGGAGAAGGACAGAGCTAGAGGGAATCCAACAGAGCTCGGGTGAGCTGCTGATTTCACAGAGAAGGTTCTGTCCTTGCCTGCTGTCACCGTCTCCCGGTAAAGCTGGGATGGGGGGGGGAGCTGGGCAGATCTCCTTTCCCACCTGCAGTCAAGAGGAGGGGCTGCGTCTACATCCAGCCTACTGGGGTTCATCTGAGCCTGCAGACTACCACCACACTCTCTCCCCCAAACACACAGGGTTTAACCTCCTCTAATTTCCTAATACTCAAAATACCAGTGTTCCTCAGCCTTGTGCTTTGCGGAACTTTTTGTTTCACCAAGACACTTGCCTCCCAGCCGCGCAGCATGGTGGGCTCTTCTAATCTGTCACTGGCAGACGGGCAGAGGCATAAAACCCATCTGTTTGACCTGCAGAGCCCCTTTATTAAGCACAGTCGGAAACATGGAAGATCTCAGTGATCTGTCCAAGACACACGGCCAGAGACAAGAATTAGTTTGGCTTCTCGTAGGCTACTAAGCTCCCAAACTCAAAGCTGGTTTTTCGTGCTTTAGATTTCTCCTTGTCTGTATAGAGCAGGATTTTTCAGTGTTGCCATTTACCTCTGGGGCTACGTGATTGTTTGTTGTGGGAGACTGTCCTGTCCTGTGGGAAGGAAAGATCTTTTTCCCTATACCCTCCTAGGTTCAATGGCTGCAGCTTGCAAATAAACTGATAAAAAACAGATTAACAAGAAAAAAAAAAACAATTACATACCTCCGCATGGGAGTTTCACAAAGGAATGATACTCAAGGAGGTGGTCAGATAACTGAGGTTTATATACTATCTTAGGCTAAACAAAGAAGGAAAAGAGTTTGAGCTTCTTGGCAGGGTAGGCAAATTATAGGAAGGTGAGGGAAGGAAATGTATGGTAATAGGGTTGTCTTGTTATGCAGATAAGTTTCTCAGATGATAAGAGTTGTCTCCCAGAGTAGCTCTCTTCCGGTATAGACATGTCCTTACAAATGGAAATTTCCTTTATAAATGTAAATTTCATTTGCAAAAGAGGAAATTTATACTTTATTTTTAGGCAGTTACATGGAGGTAAAGAGCTTTTTCTGCTTCTGCTTGCTCTCGATTGTCTTTAGCTCAAAATAATCCTTGTGTCCCAGGGGTGGATGTTGGGGTGACGAAGTCCGGCTGGTGTACCTTTCAGGGCACAAAAGGGTATTTATTTAGCAGCATCATTGGCCTCTACCCACCAGATTCCAGTTGCCCCCTACCCACTTGTAACAACTAAAAACATCAGCAGACATTGCCCTGGTGTCCAAAATCGAAGCCAGTTGAGACCCACTGCCTTAGAGAATGAAACAAAATTTTGTTGATAGGGAAAAACTGTACTCTAAGATGGCCGACCAAACCAGCAAGGGAATTCCAGCCCTTCCAGGTTCTTCTTTCCTACCCTGTTTCCCATGCGTACCAAAAGTACAAGTATGTGGAGGTAGAAGGGTATAAATCCCCTTCCCTGCTTGTGCTGGGGGTTCAGACCTTTGGAGAACAAACCTCATCTGAGCCCACTGGCGTTAAACAAACCTCCCATCCTCCAAAGTCCTGGAGTGCCACTTGGTGGTTCTGCCAGGATCCAGTCCAGGTTCTGCAACATTTGGTTCCCTGACCGGGAAACCCAACCGCACTGGTCCATTGTTGCCACCGGTTTGGAGAAATGGTGGGACAGTGACGGATGGAGGGATTGTAAGGGAGAAGACACGCCCTGCCTGATTTTCGGCAGTCTTCTGCCGGGTCCCCTCAGGCCAGCCAGCCCCACTGTTCCCACCCAGACTCAAAGGAAACTTGACAGGTGAACACCAGGTCCTGGCATCAGATTCCAGTAAGACCTGGGGCCCCAGGACCCAGTCAGGCCCACCCCTGAGGGCAGATGGGGAGACTGATCACCTCTCAGAGACCTCTTAGAGGTCTCACAGGTAGGGCCTCCTGGTGGGGGAGGTCCGTCAGGTCAGACACCCCCCGTAAGGGGAGACAGGAAGGAATTTCCAGAAGGAATTCCACAGGTCAGGGCCTCCTGAAGGGGAGGAACTGTAATAACTTTGGTGTGAATATGTGAGTAAATGTACAGTTTTACCTGGCTTGTCAGGCGGACTGATTCTGTGGCTCCACAGGTGGGCACCCTTAGGGTCCCCAGAAGCCTACGGAGTCTGAGTGGTCCTAACTTTCTTGCCTGGTGACCTGATAGGGTCTAAGGCGAGCCCCTTTGGGGTGCCAGTCTAGTGTTCATACTGACTCGCTAAGGCTAAGAGGCACCCAGGTGTCCTCTGGGATGATGGACAGGGGGGCATCTGATTGATCTCTCCTTTGGAGGGATACCCACCTTTCCGTTGTCTTCATGCCAATGACACAGGGAGGGAACACATGTGGTGGCCAAGGGAGCCTCCCTGCCCATCACGGTGGAAGCTCTTCAAAACCTACGGTCTTAGACTGTATGCTCAAAATTTTAAGAAGTGAATTCTCAGGAGATTATGGGATCAAAACATCTGGAAAATTAGGCACATTATGTGAACTGGAATGGGCTACCTTTGGGGTCAACTAGCCCTCTGAGGGGCCCTAAGACGTACTCACTGTCCACGTCATTTACAAAATTATGGGTCGGGGCTCCCAGATACCCTCACCAATTCCCATATATTGATTCTTGGCTTCAGATAGCCCAAACTCTGCCCCCCCATGGGTCCAATTCTGTGCTAATAGGAAGGACCAAAGTAGGACATTTGTAACCCAAGTACAAGAGCTCAATGTCTGTAAGGAAGCAAAGCCTATCAGGGAGGCCCTGGCTGGTGGGGCAGGGGTGGGGGGGATCAGGAGTAGCAATATGGAAGAGCTCTGGACAAGAATGAACCTGTCAGAAAGTGTAGGGACTACAGTTCCCCTCTGACCTGGGGCCTAAAGCTGAGCTTCAGGAAGTCAGTGCTCCTGCTTCTTGTAAGTGGCATGTGTGGGGGAGAAACCCGATTTAGCAGCTCTGATCGCCCATAGAAAACTTGATCCAGACAGTAAAATAACAGGAGCTCTCATACTTACCTTTAAGAGAAAGTGGGAGGGGTGCCTCGGTGGCTCAGTGGATTAAAGCATCTGCCTTCCGCTCAGGTCAGGATCCCTGGTGTCCATCAGGATGGGGGCTTTGGCAGCAGCTGCCAAACCTCCTTTGTTTCAGGGAAATTCTCTGTCTTCTCTGGCCCAATATAGATTGTCTATCTCTGCCTTTGTTGGCAGGAAAACATGGTGCCTGCTCCTCTGGAGCTGATGATCATCTGAACCGGGAAGCCTTTCTCTGCCCTCTGGCAGCACTTTGTCTCTTCTGCCTCCCCATTTCCCTTTTTCCTGTTTCCACACCACCTTGGGTTACAGCCTGCATTACTGGCTTCTAGACCATCCTCAATGCTGTAGGCACCACTGTCAAGGAGCAAGAAGAGCACCCACAGGACCTAACACCACCCTCTCCAGATTTACCCACACGTCTCAGGTGAAAATTAGCCATGGGGAAGATCCTGGTGGGACATATTTCAGCATTTAAACTAAGTTTGTTGGTTTAGTTCAGACAGATGTGTCTTTTAAGTTATCAGTGGTAATATGTGAAACTTTTCTTCTGTCAAGGTTTACTGAAGGTCAAATAAGCTCGTTATCTCTGTTGAAGTTTTTATTTCTGTTGAAGTGATGACTAAACTGATGGTTAATTGTCTCAAAGTTTTCATGGTTAATTGTTAATATAACTTTCAAAGTCTTTGGTAACCTAAAACTTTTAAAGTTTTGAATGGATTGCAAATGGAATTAAATTGTGGACATCTAGGTCTTTTCCAAATGGGATAAAATACTAAAGCATTGATTACTGGACATAGGTTTGTGCCTTTGACTTCCTGCTGCAAAGAAATAAAAATATTTAAATCTGTTGGTAAGCATGTTTTGTGCTTAACTGATCCATAAATTTGCATTCTAAAGAATTCTGTTGTAACAGTTCACAAATGGCTAATACTTAGCCATCACTAGATGTTAAGGTGTTTCTAAGAGTACTAAATTCTGCTGACTGTAAGTATGACTGATGGAAATAAGGGAAACAACTCTATGTGGAAATGTAGGAGATATGTAAGAAAGATATAAGGAATGGGAATGCATTTTGTTGAAGGAGAAGAAGGTAATTTTGTCCTAAATGAGACGGTGGTTTGGAAGGAAATGGCTTGGGGCAAAACCTAACCTAAATGCAAAGGAAATTTGTAGAAGGTTTGTGAAGGGAAATCTTCAGAAAAAGAATTTTGAGTGTGGTCATGATGGACTAAGATTGAAATGAAAAAAAAAAAAAAGACACTGGTATAGAAAGCTGGTTTTCTCTGTTTAAAAAAGGACAAAGTTTTCTTAGGTTAATTGATCTGCTGTTAAGAAGAAAACAAACATAAACAGTTGTTTCTGTTAGGTCCCTGGTCAAAGGAGCGAGACTGATACGAAGCGAAAGTCAAGCAAAGCTTTATTTTGCGCCAAGCATCGAGAATCAAACCAACCGTTCGGGGCCGCCTCTTACAGAGAGAGTGAGCGACTCCCAGCCTCACAAACTTTGGCTAAATAGGCCCTTACAGTTTCCTTTTTGCCTGTCCAGAAAAAACATATTCCACATTTTGCCTATATCAGGTGTTTAACATCCCTAATTATATTTAGGCATGTGCATTAAAACTTCTAAGATTTTAGCAAATGTTGACGATTTAAATTGTAAATGAAATCTCTTTAACTCATTAGGCTTTTTCTTGGTATGCTAAGTTACTCAGGAAGTACTGTTAAACAAATGATAAACCTTGGGTTACATTTGGGTAAAATGCTGTAACAATTCTAGATGATCTATACATTTCCTAAAGTTTTAATGTTTTGATAAGGTCATCACTTGAAATTTAATTACTGAAGTGTTATATATCACAGAAATAACCTGATTTCCTTGCCAGCTAAATTGTAAATTCTCATCTCATCAGCTCTTTAACCATATTTGTTCTGAGGGTTTTTTATTTATAATTGTTTTAATTCTCTTGTAAAATGAGTTTCACCTTAAAGGAGATTCATAAAAAGGACTTTCAGGACAACACAGGTATTCAATATCTGTAAGATCAGAACTGAAATGAGTAAGAATTTCCAGAACTAACTAAAGCTACATTCAAACTAAACCAGAATTAGTAACATGGGACTAAATGAACTAAAAGATTATACTGTTATGGGGGCATCTGGTGGCTTAGTGGATTAGAGCCTCTGCCTTTGGCTTAGGTCATGATCCCAGGGTCCTAGGATCAAGCCCTGAATTGGGCTCTCTGCTCAGCAGGAAGCCTGCTTCCCCCTCTCTCTCTGCCTGCTTCTCTGCCTACTTGTGACCTCTGTCTGTCAAATAAATAAATAAAATCTTTAAAAAAAAAGATTTTAGTGTTATGTCTCTTATTTTACACATTGCTCGTTCTCTAATGTTTGCTCTTCCAGACTAAGAAAAATTTTACTTATCTGTGACTTAGAGAAATATAAAAATATTCATTTGTAAACAAATCAAAGCATTCAACTTTTCTCTCTATCTGAACCCTCTGAAACTCAAATGGTCTCAGTAAGTATTCTTCCATGGCAATCAGTTGTTTGCGTAAGTTCAATGAGAATCTGTTCTCCTTGTAACAGGACACCATTGGAAACATTGGTTACTTTACCAAGGCTTTGACTGGAATGTCATATTTGAGAAAGACATGCAGAGACTCAGATATGACCAGACAGCTTTAAGGAACTAAGGTTGACTTTATGAAACCTGGAGCCATAAAGCCCCTTGGAACTGTTGGCCTGGTACCTTGTTTACAAAGTTCCAAGCAGCCTCACCAGGTGGGTAAAGAATGTCACTTCCTGGCAGGTGTAGGAACCTCGGGATACTTTGGTGTCCTCAGGAAGAGGAATTCACTCAAATTGACAAGTATTGCAGGCATGTCTGATGACTAGTACTTGGCTTGGCTTCTGGCCTGGAGAAACTACTCAAAGTTCAACCTAGAGATTCCTTATAAGAAGTTCCAGCAAAGCAGATTCTAAAAGAGCTATATGATCACTCACTGTTCTTGCTGATCTTATGTAAATAATTAGGCAAATCTGTTTAAACTGGATTTCTTTTTCAAATAAATTGGTCCTAATTTGGCTATCTTTGGAAATGAGGGTTATTTTAGAGAGAAAAATTATGTTTCAGCAACACACCTTTGTGGATGTTAAGTTCTATATTTGATTGTCTTTAAATGTTTGTTGTCTACCTAAGCTGGATAACTAGAGGTAAACTTAAGAGAAATTACCACAGTAATTCCCATATAGACAATCTTCTGTTGATTATTCTGTGGGGATAATAACGGAACCCCATGTGCACATAGTTATTTAAACAACTGGAGAATTGGATTGATTCCCCAACAATTGTATAACTTAACTATCACCTTAACCAATTCTTTGGGGCTAGGATAATGAAATTGCCTAAAATCCAGAAGCATACCCCATCTGATAGGATTAACTATGGACTTGTGGAGATAATAGATGACCCCATTTTCTTTATGATTGGATTGGAAGATGCATGTGGGGCTCCCCTTATATTTTGACAAGTTTTCTCCCACTTGCCAGTGATCTCTTATAATTAGGATATTGTTAAGGCTGGATCACTCAAGAAAAGGGCTTCTTAATGGTTTCAACCCTTAGTCATATTTATCCTAGAAGCCACCTCTATTGAGGTACAATTACAAAATAAGGCTATAGCTAAGCATAGAACAGCCATCCTCATAAAAAGGAACATCAGAGCTCACTATGGGACATTACTGATGGTAATGACGTCGCATCAGGTCCAGATTTGTCTTAGAAACCAAAGGCCAGGGATGCCTGGGTGGCACAGTCATTTGGGCGTCTGCCTTCGGCTCAGGTGATTTTGGGGTCCTGATTGGGTCCTGCGTCGGGCTCCTTGCTTGACTGGGAGCCTGCTTCTCTCTCTGCCTCTGCCTGCCACTCTGCCTGCTTGTGCGCTCTCTCTCTCTCTCTGACAAATAAATAAATAAAATCTAAAAATAAAATAAAATAAAATAAATAAAAAGAAACCAAAGGCTACTGATGTATGATGGAGGCTAACTTATTAAATACCAGGCTACATTGATAGAGATGCCTGAAATAATCCCTAAAACCTGTCAGACTTTAAAATCCAGCTACCCTTATGCCTGGACCTGAACATTGTACTTCTGTAGAGCATAACTGTTGGAGGTCATTGATACTGTATATTCTAATCAACGGGATTTAAAAGATTGCCATAGCTATAATACCTCAAAAGCTCTATTGCGGGCTCCCCCTGTAGTAAGTAGGCTTAGAGGAGACCTCAAATAGATTGGAAACTTAGAAGTGTCCCAATGCCTCTAAGCCCTGGGAAACAAAGGTGCATCTCCTGAGAAGCATTAGAAAGGACCTTCAAACCATGATGGACAGGGCCCCACACTGTTGTTCGAACCACCCCTACTGCCCTCAGGGTCTCAGGTGTCACTGAATGGGTCCACCGATCTAGAGTAAAGAAGGCCCTCACCGGCTGGATGAATCACACTGTGGAAAGCCCAACCGGATCCTATGGACCAGCTCTGGTTCCATCTTCGATGAGACCCCACTGACTGATGGACATCTGTTCACTGTGGTCCCTGGCTATTGTCGACATGACACTGACACCTTCACCTCAGGAGTTTGCTCCCCCTTCTGGCTGGACTTTCTCCCAGAAACTTAATTGTTACTGCTTACTGGGTAGCCTTAGGAACCTTAAGATGGATTGCTAAGTTCATAGAAAACATTATTACCAGGTGAGCCACTGCCCAACTACTAGGCTTGCAGGGCCATAGTAATAGATAACGATGCCCTCTAAACTAGGTGTTTAAAGGGGCATTGAAGAGGGGAGTGATAGGGAAAAACTGTATTCTAAGATGGCCAACCAAACCTGCAAGGGAATTCCAGTCCCTGTCACAAAGCCCTTCCAGGTTCTTCTTTCCTACTCTGTTTCCTGTGTGCACCCAAAGTACCAAGTATGCGGAAGTAGAAATGTATAAATTCCCCTCCCTGCTTGTGCTCGGGGCTCAGACCTTTGGAGAACAACCTCGTCTGAGCCCACCGGTGTTAAATAAACCTCTGATCCTCCTAAGCCTCCGAGAGCCACTTGGTTCTTCCGCCAGGATCCAGTCCAGGTTCCACAACATGGTGACTACATATAGTTGGGTGTTGCCCTTGACACAGCCATTACCAAATCTAGGTCTTTTTGTGGCATGTGGTCTGGCCTTAGTATACTGTTGGTTTCACAAATGAATGCATTAATGATGAATAATTTCATGTGTGAGTATTTCTTGTTGGAGACTGGAATCAACTCACTGAAGCCCAGTTCAGTCTGTGCTAAAATAAGAGTCTTCTGAAGTAGTCTTTCTAACTCTAGAAAGGAAAGCAGCTTTGACTGTGTTTGTTTGCAGTTTAGATGGGGAAGGAGCTCAGGATTCAGGACAACTCTACCAGTCAACAAAACCCAGCTAGAAGAGTGTTCTAATGTACAACCTTGTCTACGTAAAATCAAGTTGAGTCCATTATAGTTAGACCCCTTCAGCTTGCTCTGAGTCTTGGGAGGAGCTAAGCCAAAAAGAGCAAAGACACTTTCTTCCTGAGAGGTGGAGTGGCTGTGATGAAGTCTTAGAATATAAGTGAGGTTCAATGGGGTGGAGTCCAGAGCCAACAAACAAGAAAGAATTCTTGAGACATCTTTGGTGCAAAATGGACAGGACCCGTGGGCAGAAAGAGGGGCTGCCCCAGGGCTGTAAGGAGTGGTCCATTATACACTTGCAAGTTGGAAGGGGGTCAGGGAGAGTGTACGTCTCTAAGGAATTTTGGAAGCAAGGTTTCCAGGACCTTGAGGGGGCTAGCTGTTGTTGGGAAAAGTTCATTTATTACCATCTAATAAAACCTTAGTCATGAGACCCTTCAGATGTATGTCGGTGGGTCACATGCTTGGAGGATGATTGCCAGCACGTATCTTAGAGGGTTTAGAGATAAAGGAAGTTCCCAAAGGAATTTTTATATGTTAGAGTAGACTATGTTAGGATCCTGGTTAGCAGTGGGGGGTGGTCAGGCTAAGGTTGCCTTTTGCCCTTAGCAAAGTATTAAGGTGGAGACAGTTGAGTCCCTAAAGGAATGTCTCTCTGCCTGTTTCAAGGGCTTGTCAGTGGGCTCTAGGTATTAAGGAAATTTAATAACTTTTCTTCTGCTTTTGTTTCCCAGCTGTGAGAACCTCTGAAGGAGAGCAGGATTAAGAGGAGTTCAGTCTGTCCGTCTGGTTCTCTCTCTCTCTGTCTCTCTTTCTCTCTCTCTCTCTCACACACACACACACAGAGTATCTGACTATAGACTGCAGGACCATGTGAAGTTGCATCCATCGTGCAACTTAAAATCTTGCCATGGTGAGGTTCTCAACCTTAACAGTCCTCCACTGGCTCTTCTAGGGACGGAAAGAGAGGGCCAGCATGACTGAACCGGTGCCCCAAGTGAGTGTTCACATCTAAGCACTGGATGGGCCTGAGGGTACCATGTAAACCTGTAAGAGTCGTCGTCTTTAGGGCCACGGGGAATGGGGAAAGGAGGGGAAAAGGAGCCGTTTTATTTATCCTTTTCTCTTTGCTAAAGAAAAAGAAAAACTTGCTTCTCTCTTTCGGAGGAGAGACAGAAATATCCAGCATTAAAGAAACTTAGTTAAACCCCATAAAAAGGGCTAGAGAGAACTGAAGCAGGCTGTACAAGTTCAGTGTTGGCCCTTGGAAGTCATTCCACATAATCCTCCCGGATCTTAGGAGTACAGTTCAGGAATCTATTCAGGGGCCACCCTAGATAGTGGTAACACAGCATTTTGATATACTATTAAGAGGTTGCAAAACAAAACAAAACAAAACAAAACAAAAAAACGACCAGAGATTAGCCAGCAAAAAGAGGAGAGGACATTGTGGGTTAAAAAAAAAAGTTCACTGTCATTAATTGAGTAATTCTATGCAAGACACTGTTGATGGTTTTTAAAATTACCTCCTGCAGGTCTCTCCAGGACTCTGAGAGACAGTTTCTAGTATTTGCCTGTTTTACAGACAACAGGGTAAAAAAGCAAGACAAGAGAGCCACTTGGGCAGTTTGCCTCAGACAGTCCGAGGACTCTGGGTAAGAAGCCTCTGGGTGAAAGAGGATCAAACAGAACAGATAGAATGAAGCAGGTGTTTTAAATAATTGGGAATAAGGCAAGAAAAATACCATGTAGTATTTGAAAGTGATTGAAGTTAAGAAAAGGAACAGGGAAAGTAAAAAATAAATGAGAAACCCCAGAAATAGCAAAAATCCAAATGATGGTCAAATAATAATAATTACAGGTACTACTTCTTGTTAGCCATATCCCAAGCCTGCTCTATGTGCTTTTATGTATTATATCTCTTTTAATCCTCAAAATAATCCTATGGGGGAATTCTTAGAATCTCTATTTACATGTGAGCATATTGGGGGCCAGAGGGTAGGTGGCTATTTCAGACACACAGTAAGAAGCAGAGCTGGGTTTGGAGCACAAGCACCTAATCATTATTCCATTGAACCTCTTGGATACCAGTGATGGAATTAAAACAGTCAAGAAAGAGAGGTGGGGCAAGGGGTGGGGGAGGGAAGGAAGGAAGGAAGGAAAGAAAAAAAGAAAAGGAGAAGGAGGTTGGTGAGGACCAGAGCCGTATTAAAATTAAAACACCAAATCTCCAATCCATTTTGGATATATAAAAACTGCTGTAAATGAGTGGTTCTAGGAACTCATTCTTACCTTGTATAAAAACAATAGCTAGACACTGTTGAAAACTTCTGTTGGCCACCCATTTTGGCAAACCACTCTCTAAGTTTGTTCATTTAATGTGTATTCATTGAAAATGTACTACATGCCAGGCATAGTTCTATGTATTGCAGATAGGATCAAATAAAGTCTCTGCCCTTAATGAGCTTACATACTCATGAGGGAACAGACAAAATCGAAATACTATATTTTATTATAAAATGCTTTGTCATAAAATAATACAATTTCTGAAAATAATAATAAAGCAAGAAAAAGTAAGTCGGGTCAAATAAGAGTGTAGGGAGTGTGCTATTTCAGACAGACTGAGCTTTACATGTCTGTTTACTTTTGGTGCCATATATTCTCACGATGTTTGAACTCCCATCTCCAGTGACTATGGAGATAGGTTATTAAACACCAACAGATTGAGTCAAAACCACAACCTGATGCCATTTTGCCGAAATACATTGACTAGACAAGGATACACCAATACTAGCAAAGCTTGTTTGATTCCACTGACTACAGAAAATCTGACCAGTACCAAGCCCTCGGAAGTAATTGACCTTGTACTAATCACTTTGGTAATTAAACCTGATCTGTGGCCCCTGTAGTAAAAAATGCTCACACGGTTAAATGGTTTTGTATGATGGATAAAGCCAGTCTAGTTTTTGTCCCTGGGACATTTGTTTTTGTCGTTAATGTATAACAAAGATTAATTGGGACCCACATTTCATTATAATTCAGGAATGTACGGATGACTGGTATATCTTAGTCTGTAGTTAGAAAAGCATTAACATTTATCTTACACATCAGAGGGATGGTTCCCACTAATTGCTTATCTAAGAGTCCTACATCATCTTAAATACTCAAGATCACTCAGTGTGACTTAATATAACAATTTCTCTTTGTTTGCCTCTTGAGATGCTACAAGCTTTTATCTACTGAGCCAGAGCTCATCATCATTCCTTAATCTGGGGGTAAAAGTGGGAGGGAGTTACATGGAAATAAGTTCTTTTAACAGGGAAATTTTCCTAATTTTAAGAGGAATGATAAACACTTACTTAAAAGAATATTTTTTTATTTTATTTTTTAAAGATTTTATTCATTTATTAGAGAGCAAACATGTGCAGGGGGGAGGGGCAGAGGAAGAGGGAGAACCAAACTTCCTGCTGAGCAAGGAGCCAGATGCAGGCAGGGCTGGATCTCAGGACCCCAAGATCATGATTTTGGCCAGAGGCAGACATTTAACCAACTGAGCCACCCAAGTGCCCCTTAAAAGAACATTTCAGAAAGCATCGAACTTATATACTTTACTATTCTTTTTAAAATATGGTTTCATTTTCATTCAGGAATAGACTAAACCAACTTGTCCTCAGACCTGTTACAGATAAAGAAACCCAATTTCAAGGCCCCACATTTATCTTAGGGCCCCTTGTCTACACGGTGCAGTAAACAGAAGGGTTTGCCCAGACCCCCTTGTGACCATCCATAGCCTTTCTGGTCAGAATGGGAATTACTAACAAGATGACTCCATTTCATGTTTCAGTAAAAATTTTTTCCTGTATCTTATGTTTTGGAGGAAAAGAAGGATTTGTATTGCCATAGCTTATTTTATATGCACTCTCTTAGTGTCTTGGTTACAAATTTCAGTACCTCTACCGAAAAGACCCAAAACAAGAACACTTTAAGTGGGTAACTTAAAACTTAATTGGGGTTTCTGGCTGAACCGTTTCTAAACTCAAGAAAAATAGGGCTCGTTACTCCTTGCCCAGAACCTTCCAGGCCTGAGTAGACCATGGTAGGCTTTCTATAGACTTAAGCTAGAAAAAGAATTGTGGAAACAAAGCACTTTCTACATGCTCATGAAATAACAAAAATCTATTTCTTCAGTGAGTCTTCGGAAACCCGTGCTTGGGAACAGGAAGAGATCTCTCAGACCTTTACCTCCCCTTCATTTCCCACCACTCTCCCTGCCCCTCCCTGAACAATCTCGTATTTAGGAAAATGAGCCAGAACTGCCAGCCTTGGTTACTCTTGTATTTCCTTCCAGAATCAACACTTAGGGCCTCTTCATTTGAAACTGTTGGAGAACAAGAACTCCTGTCCCCTCAAAGGGATTTCTAGCTGTACTAAGAAATTCACATGAGACAGATGAACAGGAGAAAATCAAATTTAATAGCCTATGTATGAGGAACCCACACAGACATGAAAATTCCAAAGACAGGCAAAATGAGGTCTATATGTCATCCTGCACTAAGGAGAAGTGGGTAGAGATCTGGGACTTCAGAGGGAAAAATGTAATTCACTGGGTGATAAGTAGAACAGATGTTTGGAAATTGGTATTTGCCCTGCCACACAGATGGGTCACTCAGATAAAATTTATCACTGCTAATAACCCTTATTCTGAGCAGGAACCCCCGATTTAGATTCTTCTAGGCAGTTATGGGAGGGGCAAATGTTTCTCTTGAGCCGACAGGGTCTCTGTTGCCTTCAGCTCAACATACTCTTCATGCCAGAGTGTCCTATCTATAGAACTTTCTCCTCGTAGGATAAAATTTGTCATTATTAGTTTTTTTCATGATAAAGTCTTTTACTTTTAATTTGACTACAGTCATCATAAATTTTATGTTCTATAATAGTATTGGACTTACAAAGTATACCATCCACTTATACTTTCTGGGGGAAAAAAAAAAAATTAGTTACAGCTTCTTCCCTTTCTTCCAAATGTCCTGAATAATAAACTCAACAAAAGGCACTATAAATGCTCTCAAATGTCCTTGTGATCATAAAGCTTAGTCCAAATGTTAAGAAAGAATTCTTGAAAGGTACATACGTTAACAAAAGCATTTAAATAAAATTTCACATTTTAATTCAATAAAATCTGAGAAGTGATGATGTCAAGAAGAAAAGAAAAAGTGGCCAAGGTACTCTCTCATTGAGCACAGTGAAAAGAAGTCATTTTATTGTTGATATTAAGAGAAAATAAGTCGAAATCTATTTTTAAAACTTTTTAAACAAAATCACCAGTAAATTGGAAATACATGTGTTAGAAATCACTAGAGGAAACAAAGAGGACTTGATCAATAAAACACATTTCCTGTGTATATCTTCTACCCTATGACAATTGTTCAAGGCAACTCTAGAAGAACTCGTTTCAATACTTGTGTTTATTTGTTCCTCTGCTTTATCCTGTCAAGCCAAAGATGTCTTCTAAATAAAGGCTCTGTGTATGGAACATTTGGTGCTTGTATTTCTTACACAATCAATAAAGTGTTTCTGAAACGTGTACTGTCATCAGACCTGGTTTTGTTGGGATTCACACTGAGAATGGAGGTGAGAAAAAGCCTGTGGAAAGAGAACCCTGCCAAGCAGCGAGTGATGACACCATGACCCCTGAATGGACCCCCGTGATTGTGGGAGTCTGAAGCGGTCCCCTCAATGAATGTGGCAGAAAAGATGCTTTTGTTCAGAGGAAGCAGGATTTGTTGTGGGCTTTGAATGACGGTTAAGATTTGGAAAGGCAAGAAGACAGAGGCCCTGAGAAAGAGCAGCATTCAAAACAGCAAGAACCTTTGGCCAGATTGGAGGAATTATGAGGGGACAATGAATGATAAAATAGGGAAGAGTTCTTAGAATGTGGAAGTTACTGAATGCCTGTCTTAAGTTCTCAGGGATGAAGCGCAACATGGACAGGAAATGTGTGTGTGCGCGCGAGCACACGCATGTGCATCCCTGAGGGCCTCTTGGGTTTTAGGATTTAAATGCAATGGTTAAGGGGCTCCTGGCTGGCTCAGTTGATTGAGCACCCTGTGCTTGATTTCTGCTCAAGTCTTGATCTCAGGGTCATAATGAGATCGAGCCCTGAGTTAGGCTCCATGCTCAGACCACAGTCTGCTTGGGATTCTCTCTCTCCCACTCTTTCTGCTCCCCAACCCCTACTTCAATACACGTGCTCTCTCTAAATAAAGAAAGAAAACCTTTGAAAATAAATAAATAAATGCAATGGCTAAGAATAAGAAAGGCCTAGCATCAAAGTGCTTGGGTTGAAATGTCACCTGTATAGCCTTGAGCTAGTTCTTTAGTCTCATCTTTAAAATGGGGTGAAAAATTAACCTCTGTCCCATAGGAGTTTTGAGTATTACATGGGTCACCATATGCACGGTGTTTAAAACAGTCTAGCTGTAGTTATTACTCTATGAATTTTCTCTTCTCTGCCAGTCCTCCTTCCATTGCCTATGAAATTTATTTTCTTAGGCTGTAGTCAGACGAATGACATGATGAAGGTGATGCCTTAGAAAAATTAATCTGGTAGCAGAGCACAATGTAGATGAAGAATAAAGAAAGAACATTGTTGCAAAAGAGGAAGAGGCTTCCAATTCCAAAAAACTATCAAAGAATGTCTTCACCAGACAACTTGGTCAGTGCTTTTCCTACTATGCTTTTAATTATTGTTGAAGGCCATTGATAGTGCTATAGAATACTTGTTTTTCCATTTGCAGTCAGTTTAGGTCGAACCGAGCAAGATAACCCGTTTTGACCATTTTCACATACACCTTTTAAAATGAGTTCTTTTTCAGAGTCCTCTTGTGAGCAGAAAAGCTTTTGCAAAAATCTTTAAATGAGGAAGGGAATCCAGCCCAGAACTTTCTGACCAGACATTTTATAGGCATGTCCTCTGGACTAAAGCTCAATTTACCTTTTAAGTAATTTCCAGAGGTACCAGGAATCCTTTTTTGTTGTTCTGTGTTGCTGGTTCTCAGGAGAACAAGGCAGGCTTCATAGCAAACAAACCCTGTTCCCTTGTATTCTTAATTCTCTTGTGTGGTTTCTCCCCCCTCTGCCCCCAATGTTCAGAAGGATGCTGTGGTCACAGCAGTGCAAAGAGTGAGTGCTTGACCAAAAATACCACAGCCGAAAAGAAGTTGTTGAATATGTTACTAACTTTCAGATGATTGAGTCCTTTTCTTTTTAGAGAACAATTCAGCATATTCTTGAAATGAATTAGGACCTAACATTTGGATGACTTCTATTTATGTAGTGTGTATCGTCCACTCCAGCTCAGGGAAGCAGACAAATGGGGTCAAGTGAACAGGAATGAACCGTATCTTGGGTTCTTATACCTACCAACTATGGAAAGTCCTACAACTCACAGCGAAATGCTCAGATTATATCTGTGGTTCTCTAGGGGTTGCTCCTATGTATCGCCCACCACCTGTCATCTACCTCAATGCTACCATGCTACATTCTTCCTTCTCTTCTTAATCAGCATCATTTGGCACAGGTGATCTCCACTGCTGAGGTGTCGCCAGGAGGGCTCTCCTGTGTGAAGTGTGGCACCTCACCTTCCTGGGTGTGCCAAGGAGTAGAAGGGTACCATTGTCTTGGAGACTTTGATTAGCCAAAGTTCAGCTGTGTAGTGCAAAGAAATAGGGAGAATGTAGATTCTCTCCATTTTGTGCAGTACTCGGTGACATGGATTCCCACAGCAGTGTTAGCTGCACCCCCGTGTCTATAAAGTTTTAGTAAAAATTGCTTTATCATTTTTAAAAAATTTGACGATCCTAGCCCAGCCAACAGCTAGACTTAAAGACAAATTTTGAGTAACTATACAGGAACACACCATTTTTTGAACCAAACCCATGTGCAGAATTCTCTCTTCTTTTAAACTGAATTTCTTCTAGTAAATCTGTTGGTCCCTGATATCAGCGCACTCAGGCCGGCAATCCTAGATATTGGCACCATTTGGATTCTAGCTGAGACTCCAAATACATCGATATTTTTTACTATACTGCCCTTACAAAAGTGCTGTAACATAAGCGTTAGCCAATTTTTTCCCTTTTTGTTTTCAAGCAGTTTTATAACAATTACTAAGTTTGTGGCTATGGTTATGGTGAATTTATGCAACTACATTCTGCCCTCAAAAAGCTGTCTTCTTTGTATCTTTGCATGTTCGATTTCATTTTACAGAGAAATTGCTGTGATGCAAAACTTTCATGTAGAGCTTCCAATTGAAGCTTGGGATCAATTTATAATGAATCCCCTGTTTTATTTTTTGTAATAAAATGAAGCAAGAGTGGAGCTTTTTGAAGAGTGAGAGCTCCTTGAAGGTAGGCAGTTGTATTCATCTTCTTAATCCCATGCTTAGCATTGATCCCTGTTTTAGAGAATATAGTCAATACATGTTGGCTTCATTAATTACTCTACTGCGGGCATTAATATTTGAAAACTGGTGAACCGGAACTCTAGGGTGGGATTGATTTGAATCAACTCATTCCTACAAAATATTTATGTATCTTTGCGACTGTTAAAAGGTCTTACATCCTTCAAGGTTTATTTCTAATATTGCCTCTTCTCAGAACCGTTTTCCTTATCAGTCCCCGCTCAAAAATATTTATTTCTTTTTTGAAAATATATTTTTCAAAAGCAAAATGAAGTCTTTGGTCCTATTGGAAATGCACTGAAGACATTCACCCATGGCAGTAAGAGGCAGATGGAAATTCAATCTTTATTGGATTACATGGTTTTAGATGAATGTAATGACCAGCTTTACAAATCCATTCTGTGTCCTGACTCTTTCCTGACCTGGTTTGGAAACTTTGTGTAAAGTGGCACTTTATCTCTCGTTAATTCCAAAGATGACAGACACTGGATTTCATTGTCTAGTTAGTGGAAGCTGCGTTCTCTGATTAGCTGCCTTGCCCTTTCTGAGGCTTTGATTTATTGGGGCAGAGGAAGCACTGGCTTTTGTATGTGCTGAAAGGAAACTAGGGTAAGGAATAATTTATAGTTCTGTCTTTGCAGCCGAACAAAAAATAAAGGTTATTTTCATTATATTGCTATAGGAACTGCTCTAAAACAAAAGAAAGATACTCTAATAAGTGGAAACCCAAAGAATGATATTGAGCTCCTGTTTCAGTTAACTTAAAAAAAATGGTTAAAATCCTATTTTGAAGCTGATTGGCCCTTCTGAACTCTTATCTTAATTTCACAGAGAACAATGTTTCTTCCAATTTGGCACTGGGGCTTTGTAGAGTAACATTTCTGCAGCTCTCAGGCAAGTTACATTTGCCAAAACAAAGCGTGGGTGGAAGGTAGCAGGAAAGAACTGACTGGTAGCACTTTTCACCTGTGAAAATGTTGCCAAAAAGGAATCCAAAATAGAAGCGCCCAGGAAAAACTGCTTAAATGTCCATGCAAAACAAACAAAACAAAAAGGATAGCAAACATTAGATGTGTCCAAAGTTGTTTGGGCTCTCCAAGTTCTCATTTTTCTGCTTTTCATTTTGGCCCCTGCTCTGCTACACAGTTCCCTCTATTAAAACATATTAGGTAGCCTCACAGAATCAGAGTATTTTCTATAACAGAATACATTGTGGATTTCCCCTTCCGAGCCAGCCAAGACTTTGTGTAATCAGAACACTGCATGAGCAAACTCTTCCAGTCTTACGGATCATTCCACATTCCCACCGTGGCTCTGAGACTCAAGAGTAAGTTGGAGTTCAGGATCTGGAGTAGGGAGTAGGTGAATAGTTGGAATGAATTCCATTGGTGAATGGGGTGGGGTCGGGGGAGGAGAGCATTCTAAGCTGTGAACAGCAGCCGGGGCAAATGACGGGAGGTAGCAAAGTTCAAGGTATGTTTGGGGAATGATAAATCATCAGGTTAATAACAGGTAACATTTTTAGGCACTTACAATATGCCAGCTACTAACTCAATTAGTTGTTAAAGCAACATTATGCAGAAGATGTTTTTATTATCACCATTTTATAGGTGAAGAAATTGAGGGCCTAGAGATCTCAGCCAAGCTCATGGAGCTAGAGAGTAGCAAAGCTAAGGCAGTAGGGTTCAAAGCATGAGCTCCTATAACTATAGGGCTATCTGTAACCTCTCTACTTGGCCAGAGAAGAGGGACTTTTTCAGAGGCGGAGAGGGCAGTAGAGAAGTGCCAGATAATATGGAAGTTATAGAGCCCTCAGTCTCTTTTTCTAATAGTTTTGTGGACATCTCCACATGAATATAGTATCTGCCCTTCAAATCCAACCAGTCTAGGGTCGCCTGGGTGGCTCAGTTGGTTAAGCGCCTGCCTTCGTCTCAGGTCATGATCCCAGGGTCCTGGGATTGAGTCCTGCATCAGGCTCCTTGCTCAGCGGAGACCCCGCTTCTCCCTCCGCCTCTTGTTCCCCCTGCTTGTGCGCACGGTCTCTCTCTGACAAATAAATAAGATCTTAAAAAAAAAAATCCCAACTGGTTTAAAGACAAACCTCATTATCACTCCCATCTTCCTGGGCAACCCTCCCCTGGTAGTTGGCAGTTATCAGGGTTACAACAGGCACTCATGCACACAGGCCAGAGCCCTTGGCATCAAGGTGCACCCCCTTCCCCTTAAACCCACTTAAGTCTCTCCCTCCACCTCCTTGTTCCAGTTCAGCTACTCTTGTTTCCCATCTTCCTAGTCTCACCTGGGCTGGAACAACTGCTTTCTAACACAAGTTCTTTTCTTCCTATCTTCTCCTAACCCCTAATAGATCTTACAGAGACCAGAGAAAATCTTCAGAAACCAGGGCTCCGTTCATATCACTCTCCTCAAAACTTCATGGCCTTCCATAGATTTGCCTGCATAATTCGGTCCAGACTCCTCAGCCTGGCATTCGAGGCCCTCCGTGACTGGGTCACAGCCTTCCTTTCTAGCCCTGCCTTGTCTAAGACTCCTTACTGATGTTAACTTTCTGAGATCACTCACCAGACTCCCCCATGGCCTGCCTTACACTCTAGCTTCTACGCTACCACTTGTTAATACCCCATTCTACTCTTCAAACCTTTCCTCATTCTCCCTGGTCAAATTAGTTACTCCCCGTAGGAGTTCTCCCGTAGCATTTTGCTGATACTTCACACTTCAGATTCCTCCATTCGCTGCATCATGGCATCGCTTTTTGGGTTTAAGATTTTCTCCCCAGTTAAATTACAAGATGATGGATATTGTCTTACTCATCAGTGTGATTCTGTTACTTTGTAGTAAGTTCATTGACATGAACTCTGCTGAAATAAAAACGTACTTACCTAGTCCTGTGCAGAGGCTACCTCTGAAAGTGAAATTAATGGCTCCCTTTTTTCCTCCCTTAACCGGGGGATTATCCTTGATAACAGACCATACCTTGAGGGAGTGGGGATTAATGAAGCCACACAGGGCAGGGTGACTTAGAAACATACCCAAAGGTGTTTACTTTGGGTGTTTACAACACCCAAACCAGACTAATTCACTGAAATGAAGGAAGAAGGAATTTATGAATTCTTTACCTTGGTGTATTCTTAATATGGAAAACTTTCATACAAAAGGGAGATCCCAAGTCATTCTCTGTTTAGCTTAAGGCAAATTGGACAGGCAGACTAGGACCCCACATAGAAATGAAATATAGAAATATATATATTTTTTCTATATTTAATTATATATATATATTTCACTGACTATTCCACTGACTGTTATACAGGCAAGTAAAAGAATGTGATATAATAACCTACATTTCAATATGTAAAGGCTCAGTTTAGGGCTACAGCGAGGGACCTGAATGTAGAAGCTGCACCTGCAGACTCAGGCGGGTGGGTGGTCTCAGTAACTCAAACCCGTAAGTGGCATTGCTGGGAAAGTGCCTAAGAAGACAATGTGCAGCCTTCCTTTGGTTTACATAGTAGTTATAAATCTGGGAAAGTCTATGCACATTAAAGTGATGCAAAAACATAGATTGTTTTCACGTATAAAAAACAGTTAAGTTCTAGACTCAGACAATTATAAACAGATGGTTCACCTAAACAAATGTCTGATAAAACATCCACAAGTTGTGCAGGAGGCAGAACAACTCTTTTTTGGGCAGTTCTGTCATGGAGTATTAAAATCTCTGGCTCCCTGTAAATGCCAATAGGACTCCCAAATGTTTTGACGAGTGAGAGTAGGCCCAACAATTTCCAGAATGACCCCTGGTAGGCAAAATTACCCCAGTGAGAATCCCTGAACTAGGTCACTTGGTTTATGAGGAAGCAGACTCAAAAATGATAGTGACTTTTCTAGAAAATAGTAAAGCCAAAACTATAAGTATAACCCATGTGACTTGATTACTAATCCAGTGCCGATTTCTTAGGCCTATTAATACAAATAGAGCCATATATATGCATATGTTACGTGTGTATATATTCACACATATATGGTGACATTCACTTTGTTGGAAACCACCCAGTCAGGGTTTGACTAAGTCTGATTCATAAAAGATGGTTCTGATATTTTGATTAAAATTAGTTCAGTTAGGGGTGCGTGGGTGACTCAATTGCTTACATCTGCCTTTGGCTCAGGTCATGATCCCAAGGTCCTAGGATTGAGTCCCCCATCAGGCTTCCTGCTCAGTGGGGAGTCTGCTTCTCCCTCTACCCGTCCCCCCACTCATGATCTCTCTCTCTCTCAATAAATAAAATCTTTAATACATAAATAAAATAAATAAATAAAATTAGTTCAATCATACTGCTTAACTCGAGTAAATAACTCCGTATGTAAACATGGAGTAAGGGCAGGATAGTATTGCATTTCCTAATTATTATTATTTTTTAAATTTTAAATTTTTTATTTTTTATAAACATATAATATATTTTTATCCCCAGGGGTACAGGTCTGTGAATCGCCACGTTTACACACTTCACAGCATTCACCAAAGCACATACCCTCCCCAATGTCCATAACCCCACCCCCCTTCTCCCAACCCCCCTCCCCCCAGCAACCCTCAGTTTGTTTTGTGAGATTAAGAGTCACTTATGGTTTGTCTCCCTCCCAATCCCATCTTCTTTCATTTATTCTTCTCCTACCCACTTAACCCTCCATGTTGCATCACAACTTCCTCATATCAGGGAGATCATATGATAGTTATCTTTTTCTGCTTGACTTATTTCGCTAAGCATGATACACTCTAGTTCCATCCACGTTGTTTCAAATGCCAAGATTTCATTTCTTTTGATGGCTGCATAGTATTCCATTATGTATATACATATACCACATCTTCTTTATCCATTCATCTGTTGATGGACATCTAGGTTCTTTCAATAGTTTGGCTATTGTGGACATTGCTGCTATAAACATTCGGGTGCACATGCCCCTTCGGATCACTACGTTTGTATCTTTAGGATAAATACCCAGGTGTGCAATTGCTGGGTCATAGGGCAGTTCTATTTTCAACATTTTGAGGAACCTCCATTTTGTTTTCCAGAGTGGTTGCACCAGCTTGCATTCCCACCAACAGTGTAGGAGGGTTCCCCTTTCTCCGCATCCTCGCCAGCATCTGTCATTTCCTGACTTGTTTATTTTAGCCATTCTGACTGGTGTGAGGTGGTATCTCATTGTGGCTTTGATTTGTATTTCCCTGATGCCGAGTGATATGGAGCACTTTTTCATGTGTCTGTTGGCCATCTGGATGTCTTCTTTGCAGAAATGTCTGTTCATGTCCTCTTCCCATTTCTTGATTGGATTATTTGTTCTTTGGGTGTCGAGTTTGCTAAGTTCTTTATAGATTTTGGACACTAGTCCTTTATCTGATATGTCGTTTGCAAATATCTTCTCCCATTCTGTCAGTTGTCTTTTGGTTTTGTTAACTGTTTCCTTTGCTGTGCAAAAGCTTTTGATCTTGATAAAATCCCAATAGTTCATTTTTACCCTTGCTTCCCTTGCCTTTGGCGATGTTCCTAGGAAGATGTTGTGGCAGCTGAGGTCGAAGAGGTTGCTGCCTGTGTTCTCCTCAAGGATTTTGATGGATTCCTTTCACACATTGAGGTCCTTCATCCATTTTGAGTCTATTTTTGTGTGTGGTGTAAGGAAATGGTCCAATTTCATTTTTCTGCATGTGGCTGTCCAATTTCCCCAGCACCATTTATTGAAGAGGCTGTCTTTTTTCCATTGGACATTCTTTCCTGCTTTGTCGAAGATTAGTTGACCATAGAGTTGAGGGTCTATTTCTGGGCTCTCTATTCTGTTCCATTGATCTATGTGTCTGTTTTTGTGCCAGTATCATGCTGTCTTGATGATGACAGCTTTGTAATCGAGCTTGAAGTCCGGAATTGTGATGCCACCAACTTTGGCTTTCTTTTTTCAATATCCCTTTGGCTATTCGAGGTCTTTTCTGATTCCATATAAATTTTAGAATTATTTGTTCCATTTCTTTGAAAAAGATGGATGGTACTTTAATAGGAATTGCATTAAATGTGTAGATTGCTTTAGGTAGCATAGACATTTTCACAATATTTATTCTTCCAATCCAGGAGCATGGAACATTTTTCCATTTCTTTGTGTCTTCCTCAGTTTCTTTCATGAGTACTTTATAGTTTTCTGAGTATAGATTCTGTGCCTCTTTGGTTAGGTTTATTCCTAGGTATCTTATGATTTGTGGTGCAATTGTAAATGGGATTGACTCCTTAATTTCTCTTTCTTTTGTCTTGTTGTTAGTATAGAGAAATGCAACTGATTTCTGTGCATTGATTTTATATCCTTTACTGAATTCCTGTACAAGTTCTAGCAGTTTTGGAGTGGAGTCTTTTGGGTTTTCCACATATAGTATCATATCATCTGCGAAGAGTGACAGTTTGACTTCTTTGCCGATTTGGATGCCTTTAATTTCCTTTTGTTGTCTGATTGCTGAGGCTAGGACTTCTAGTACTATGTTGAATAGCAGTGGTGATAATGGACATCTCTGCTGTGTTCCTGACCTTAGCAGAAAAGCTTTCAGTTTTTCTCCATTGAGAATGATATTTGCGGTGGGTTTTTCATAAATGGCTATGATAATATTGAGGTATGTGCCCTCTATCCTTACACTTTGAAGAGTTTTGATCAGGAAGGGATGCTGTACTTTGTCAACTGCTTTTTCAGCATCTATTGAGAGTATCATATGGTTCTTGTTCTTTCTTTTATTGATGTGTTGTATCACATTGATTGATTTGCGGATGTCGAACCAACCTTGCAGCCCTGGAATAAATCCCACTTGGTTGTGGTGAATAATCCTTTTAATGTACTGTTGAATCCTATTGGCTAGTATTTTGGTGAGTATTTTTGCATCTGTGTTCATCAAGGATATTGGTCTATAGCTCTCTTTTTTTATGGGATCCTTGTCTGGTTTGGGGATCAAGGTGATGCCAGCCTCATAAAATGAGTTTGGAAGTTTTCCTTCCATTTCTATTTTTTGGAACAGTTTCAGGAGAATAGGAATTAGTTCTTCTTTAAATGTTTGGTAGAATTCCCCTGGGAAGCCATCTGGCCCTGGGCTTTTGTTTGTTTAGAGATTTTTAATGACTATTTCAATCTCCTTACTGGTTATGGGTCTGTTCAGGCTTTCTATTTCTTCCTGGTTCCATTGTGGTAGTTTATATGTTACTAAGAATGCATCCATTTCTTCCAGATTGTCAAATTTTTTGGCATAGAGCTGCTCATAGTATGTTCTTATAATTGTTTGTATTTCTTTGGTGTTAGTTGTGATCTCTCCTCTTTCATTCATGATTTTATTTATTTGGGTCCTTTCTCTTTTCTTTTTGATAAGTCTGGCCAGGGGTTTATCAATTTTATTAATTCTTTCAAAGAACCAGCTCCTAGTTTCGTTGATTTGTTCTGTTGTTTTTTTGGTTTCTATTTCATTGATGTCTGTTCTGATCTTTATGATTTCTCTTCTCCTGCTGGGTTTAGGGTTTCTTTCTTGTTCTTTCTCCAGCTACTTTAGGTGTAGGGTTAGGTTGTGTACCTGAGACCTTTCTTGTTTCTTGAGAAAGGCTTGCATCGCTATATATTTTCCTCTCTGGACTGCCTTTGTTGTGTCCCACAGATTTTGAACCATTGTATTTTCATTATCATTTGTTTCCATGATTTTTTTCAATTCTTCTTTAATTTCCCGGTTGACCCATTCATTCTTTTGAAGGATGCTGTTTAGGCTCCATGTATTTGGGTTCTTTCCAAATTTCCTCTTGTGGTTGAGTTCTAGCTTCAGAGCATTGTGGTCTGAAAATATGCAGGGAATGATCCCAATCTTTTGATACCGGTTTAGTCCTGATTTAGGACTGAGGATGTGATCTATTCTGGAGAATGTTCCATGTGCACTAGAGAAGAATGTGTATTCTGTTGCTTTGGGATGAAATGTTCTGAATATATCTGTGATGTCCATCTGGTCCAGTGTGTCATTTAAGGCCTTTATTTCCTTGTTGATCTTTTGCTTGGATGATCTGTCCATTTCAGTGAGAGGGGTGTTAAAGTCCCCTACTATTATTGTATTATTGTTGATGTGTTTCTTTGCTTTTGTTATTAATTGGTTTATATAGTTGGCTGCTCCCACGTTGGGGGCATAGATATTTAAAATTGTTAGATCTTCTTGTTGGACAGACTCTTTGAGTATGATATAGTGTCCTTCCTCATCTCTTATTATAGTCTTTGGCTTAAAATCTAATTGATCTGATATAAGGATTGCCACTCCTGCTTTCTTCTGATGTTCATTAGCATGGTAAATTCTTTCCCACCCCTTCACTTTAAATATGGAGGTGTCTTCAGGCTTAAAATGTGTTCCTTGGAGGCAACATATAGATGGGTTTTGTTTTTTTATCCATTCTGATACCTTGTGTCTTTTGATTGGGGTATTTAGCCCATTAACATTCAGGGTAACTATTGAGAGATATGAATTTAGTGCCATTGTATTGCCTGTAAGGTTACTGTTACTGTATATCGTCTCTGTTCCTTTCTGATCTACCACTTGTAGGCTCTCTCTTTGCTTAGAGGATCCCTTTCAATATTTTCTGTAAAGCTGGTTTGGTGTTTGCAAATTCTTTCAGTTTTTGTTTGTCCTGGAAGCTTTTAATCTCTCCTTCTATTTTCAATGATAGCCTAGCTGGATATAGTATCCTTGGCTGCATGTTTTTCTCGTTTAGTGCTCTGAATATATCATGCCAGCTCTTTCTGGCCTGCTAGGTCTCTGTGGATAAGTCTGCTGCCAGTCTAATATTTTTACCATTGTCTGTTATAGACTTTTTTTCCCGGGCTGCTTTCAGGATTTTCTCTTTGTCACTAAGACTTGTAAATTTTACTATTAGGTGACTGGGTGTCGGCCTACTCTTATTGATTTTGAGGGGCATTCTCTGAACCTCCTGAATTTTGATGCTTGTTCCCTTTGCCATATTGGGTAAATTCTCCCCAATAATCTCTCCAGTATACCTTCTACTCCCCTCTCTTTTTCTTCTTCTTCTGGAATCCCATTTATTCTAATGTTGTTTCGTCTTATGGTGTCACTTATCTCTCGAATTCTCCCCTCGTGGTCCAGTAGCTGTTTGTCCCTCTTTTGCTCAGCTTCTTTATTCTCTGTCATTTGGTCTTCTATATCGCTAATTCTTTCTTCTGCCTCATTTATCCTAGCAGTGAGAGCCTCCATTTTTTATTGCACCTCATTAATAGCTTTTTTGATTTCAACTTGGTTAGATTTTAGTTCTTTTATTCTCCATAAAGGGCTTTGATATCTCCCGAGAGGGTTTCTCTAATATCTTCCATGCCTTTTTCAAGCCCAGCTAGAACCTTGAGAATCGTCATTCTGAACTCTAGATCTGACGTATTACCAATGTCTGTATTGATTAGGTCCTTAGCCTTGGGTACTGCCTCTTGTTCTTTTTTTTTGTGGTGAATTTTTCTGCCTTGTCATTTTGTCCAGATAAGAGTATATGAAGGAGCAAGTAAAATACTAAATGGGTGGCAACAACCCCAGGAAAATATGCTTTAATCAAATCAGAAGAGATCCCAAATCGTGAGGGGGGGGGAAGGGGATAAAAAGAGGTTCAGAAAGAAAGAAAGAAAAAAGAAAAGAAAAGAATTAAAAAAAGAAAATGAATAAAGAAAAGTATAATATATATATATATATATATATATTAGATAAACTAGTTAAAAAACGCTAAAAAGAAAAGAGTAAAAGTTAAAAAAATTTTAGCAGAAGAAGAGAAAAAAATGAAAAAGAAAAAAATTAAATTAACTGCAAGACTAAAAAAAATCACAGGGAGAAAGCCATGATGAGTTCTGTGCTTTGCTTTCTCCTCCTCTGGAATTCTGCTGTTCTCCTTGGTATTGAAACTGCACTCCTTGGTAGGTGAACTTGGTCTTGGCTGGATTTCTTGTTGATCTTCTGGGGGAGGGGCCTGGTGTAGTGATTATCAATTGTCTTTGCCCCAGGCTGAATTGCACCGCCCTTACCAGGGGGCCGGGCTGAGTAATCCGCTCGGGTTTGCTTTCAGGAGCTTTTGTTCCCTGAGCGCTTTCTGTAGAGTTCCGGAGGACGGGAATACAAATGGCGGCCTCCTGGTCTCCGGCCTGGAGGAGCCGAGAGCCCAGGGCCCCACTCCTCAGTGCGCCCTCAGAGAACAGCGCCCAGTCACTCCCGTCTGCCTGACCCCCAGCCGCGCTCCGAGCTCATTGAGCCTGCGACTGGTTTAAGGTAACACTGAGCCCTGAGCTCACTGTCGGCTCTGTCTCTGTAGCCGGCTTCCCCATTCCAATACCCGCAAGCTCTGTGACACTCAGACTCCCCCGATCCTTCTGTGACCTCCTTCTGAGGCCACGCTGACCCCGTGTGGGCTTCACCCCGGTTTAGCCTCTGGAGTGATGTCCCTCAGCGGAACAGACTTTTAAATGTCCTGATTTTGTGCTCCGTTGCTCCGCCCCTTGCTGGGAGCCGGCCCCTCCCTCTGGTCTATCTTCCCGTCATTTTGGATTCACTTCTCCGCCAGTCCTACCTTTCAAAAAGTGGTTGTTTTTCTGTTTCTAGAACTGCTGTTCTTCTTCTCTTCGATCTGCCTATGGGTTTGCAGGTGTTTGCAATCTTTAGATAAGCTATCTAACTGATCTCCTGCTAGCTGAAGTAGTCTCAGCCTGCTACTTCTCTGCCATCTTGACTCCTCCCCCCACATTTCCTAATTATTAAAGACTCTTCCATTTCTAATCATATGGCTAGCTAGGTAATGAGACTTTCTTCCCACTGAAAGCAACTGCAGAACTGGGTAAGTCCCCATGACCATTCTTACTTCTTATATCAATTTCAAGTTTGGGACTCCCTAAGATACCCACATGTTTGACAATTTGCTAGAAGTACTTATGGGACTCCCTGAAGGCAATTATATTGGAGGTTATTGTTTATTACAGTAAAAGGAGAGTGATTAAAATCTGACAAGGGCAGAGAAGGGGAGAAGAATCCAGGAAAGCTTCATGTATGAAGCCTCCATTACTTTGTCCAAGTCGAGTCGTGGCTAGAGCTAACTTCTCCCAGAACGATGTGTGACTGTATGCACAAAGTATTGCCACAAATGGAAGCTCTAGATATCTAAACCTCGTGGGCTGGAGCTTTTATTGGGACTTGGTCACTGAAGACATGGTTGGTAGCCTGTGTAGGTCACCCTCCAGAGCTGATGCTGAGTGACTCCGAGCCCCCACCCTAAATCCCATCGTCAGACTATTGGTGTGACCCCAGGCCCTTAGGTAAACCAAGACACTCTTTTCAGGCAGTACAGTCCAAGAGCTTAGAGATCAACCTCCCCAGAACCAAGACCAAAGGCCAGACCTCTCTTGGAATAAGGTAAATTCCTTACTATACAATAAACTAAATTGCTACAAAATATTTAAAAGCCCCCTTTTTAGGAACATCACGGCACTGACAACAGAATTATTAGGCCAAAATTAAGTGAAGGTGGGACCCAGAGAGATAAGCAATCCTTGAAGCCCCTCCCCTTGAGGACAACCTCATGGCTGGTGGATTTGTCAGTTTGGCCTCAAATGTGTGCAGAGCCAGAAAAAGCCCAAGGTGAGAGCTGGAAACAGCAGACCTTTCTGCTCATCAGGCTGGAACCTCAAAGTGAAAGGGCAAACCAGAAATAGTTACCTCACACCCTCCTCCCAGAGAACGCAAGGATTTTTACCTGGGCACCAAGCAGTGACGGAAGGAGGGTAAGCTGACGTGCAACTGCATACTAATCCCAATAAAGATATGCAGCCTAAACTCCCAGATTTGCAGTCGAATGAAACCCAGGCTGTGAATTTTGTTTAAAGTGGCCTTAAGTTGGCCAAGCCTCCAACACTTGGAAGGAGAAAATTCCAGTCCTCTCTGGGGGAGCACACCTTTATCATAGGCCTCAAAGAATTCTCAAAAATGTATTTTTTTAAGACTAATTTATTTATTTGAGAGAGAAGGAGAGAGAGTGAGAGAGAGAGAGCAAACAGGTGGAGGGGAAGAAGGAGAGAGAAAATCCTCAAGCAGACTCCCTGCTGAGTGTAGAACCCAATTCAAGGCTTGATCTTACAACCCTGAGATCATGACCTGAACTGAAATCAAGAGTTCAGCTGATGAAGACACCAACACATGCCCTCACAAATAGTTTTCTGAAGGAAATGAGCATCTTACAGTAAAAGATACATGAGCATGTAAGGAAGGAAGACACAAGAATGAACAGTATAAGAGACAGCAGGCACAGGCCCACAGATGCTTTGGATTTGAGAAGTATCCGACTGGGTTTAAATAAAATGACTATGCTTTCCATGCTTAAGAAACTTAAAACCTTAATTGCTGCAAAGGATATTAGGAGAGGTTAGAAAGGTAAACCTTTTAGAATATTCCAAGATTGAACCTCTTCACATAATACGCACATGCACATAGACAATAAATAGAAATCACTGATCTTCTGAAAATGTTTATAGAGCTGTGACTAGCTAAGTTGGCTATACTCAAGAGTGCATTCTAACCTTTGACACTTTGAGCAAAAAAAAAAAAAGCAGAAATTTTAGGATTTGCATTATGCAGTGCTCACTTAATCTGCCTTCTTGTAAAAATAAAGTTAGTTGGGAGGCTCCTGGGTAGCTCAGTGGGTAAAGCCTCTGCCTTCAGGCTAAGGTCATGATTCCAGGATCCTGGAATCAAGCCCCGCATCGGACTCTCTGCTCAGCGGGGAACCTGCTTCCTCCTCTCTCTGCCTGCTTCTCTGCCTATTTGTGATCTCTGTCTGTCAAATAAATAAATAAAATTTAAAAAAAAAAGTTGGGTCTACCATTTATTAGCTATTTGATCTTGGGGAAATCATTTAATATCTTTACAGTCTAAGTTTTCTGGGAATGAGGGTAATAACAGCAGGCAGTCCACTGTTGGTAAATGAGGGCGAGAAAAACATTGACTTCCTGAGGAGCTAGTGAGACAATGCAAGGAAGGTGCTTAGCACACCTGACATGCAGTCAGTGATCAATATATGCCGGCTTCTTTTTAAATCGGAAACTGCTGTGTTTAGAAATGGATGAATTATGGGACGACTATTCACTTGACAAAAGTGTACAATACGGTAGTCCTTTAAACAGTGGTATATCTAAGACCCACCGATAAAAATATTGCTCTACTGGTAAACTCGCGTGCCACAGACACAGGGAGGGCAGCCAGCAGAGATCACCCTTCACAGGTCTGCCTGGTCAGGCCGCTGCGTCCTGCGGTTCCAGCTCCAGTTCCTTCTCCCTTACCTCTGATTCCCGCAGCTTTCTACTCCTGCAACACTGGGAACAGCTGGATGCATCTTCAGCAAAATAACACTCGGGACCCATGAAAGCGATTTTACTACTTTTCTCTGTTGTTCAGGTTGAACACATCAACATGGCCAGAGTTTTCCAAAGCTGTAATCATCCCTATTTTAGAACCTTTGCATGTTTAATTATATCCCACTTGAGTGTGGAGCCAAGGGAAGACATTTCATGGAGTGATGGCCTAATGTAGCTGGTTTGATTCATTTGGAAGATGAATTTCCTGCTCCTACTCTAGTACTGTCTCACGCCTGTTTTTATGTTCCAAGGGGCCCAAAGAAAGAATTTGGCCTGTAGGCTAAGTCCACCCACTGCCTATTTATGTAAATAAAGTTTTATTAGAAAAGAGCCACAAGTAAGTATTCACTTAAGTATTGTGGAAGTCTGCTTTGTTGCTACTACCAGAGGGTTGAGTTCTTGTGACAAAGACCTTAGGGCCCATAAAAGCCTATGCTATTTACTATCTGGCCATTTATAGGAAAAGTTTGCTGAACTCCTGCCCTAAAATGTTATTTTGCTGCTGATGCCTGTTTTCCTGGATGCCTTTTCTCCCCCTCATCTCTCTCGATTCTCTTGCTTGTTCATTGTGCTCAAGTCTCACTGGTCTTCCAGTTCCTAGGAAAGGTCTTGGTGCTCACCTTTCCTGTCCAGAGAATTACTGCAAGATGTTGGCTTGCCCTGGACCAATCCTCTCTTTCTGGAATAATGTCTTTCCAAAGCTAACTGCATCTTATCTTTCATGTTCTGGCTCATGTCCCCTCCTCAGAGAAGCTTCCTTAACCAACCACTCTATCTAAATAGGCCCGCCCACACACTGAGCTGTTCTTTTTCATATTAGTCTGCTCTTTTCCTTCAAGCACTGATCATGATTGGAAATTACATTATTTTGTTTGTTTATTGACTAGTTTAAAGCCTCTCTTCTCTCTTGTCTGTGAGCTCCAGGAGTGAGGAACAATATCCGTTTTGCTCATTACTCTATCTCCAGAGCCTGGCACATAATAGGTGCTCAATAATTAATTGCTAAATAGGAAAATAAATAAATAAATAAGTGGCAAACTTGCATGAATATTGACCTTTTTATCTTGCAGTTTGGATTTTCTCCTTCAATGGATTGCCTCGCTCAGATAATGTTTGTTATATTTTCTCTTCTTTGCTCCAAATGATCAATATCATACTATACTTAAAACTTTTTCACCCCTTTGGGGTAATTTCTCTTCTAGCTTGATGCCATCTGCAAACTTAATGAATGCTATTTGGTTATTTATGTGGTTCGGAGCAGAATGATGAAGACAGGCTGTACTGACTACTTTTGCTGCCTTTGGGTCATTTCAGTAATAGGAACACTGAGTCTTCCCAGACAAAGTATCAGCTGGCTCCTGAATGAGATGCTGGAAATAGTATATTGGGATATTAATGAATACCTTGTAAATTGCATAATGTTTGTTTCTGGAATATTTGTGTATTGAATGCCAGTATGCATTTTGATTTCCAGAGGAGTCTTCCCATAAGTCAAAACTGATTACACATATATTCTCTAATTATAAAAATTTTCCTTTAAAAACTGTCTGTAGTAAATGACTCTTCAGAATAAAATGAGATGCAGGAAAATAAATGAAAATCCTTATGCAATGTGCCAATTATGGCTCTGATTAAACTGTATCTCTGTTTTGCGGTGAAGACTTTACCAAAATGAAAGGTCTGCTCTTGCCGGATCTAGCAGACACATGTTCTCACCTACCACTCTATCAGGCCAGCCTCTCAGGAAAATCGGACAGCTCCCTAGCAAATTGAGAGCACTATCCACAGTGGGAGCCTGTACAGAGCCTGCAGGTAGGGCCAGAGTTCTCAGAGTGTAGTTCCCACACCAGCAGCATTGCCAGAAGCTTATAACAAATGGAATATTTGGGTCCCACCCCAGACCTGCTCGAACAGGAACGGGGTGTGGTAGGGGAAGGGAGGGGAGGGAAGTCAGCAATCTGGGTTTTAACAAGCCCTGCAGGAGAATCTGATGTCGGTGAACTACAGAGGTAGACAGGAAAAAAGTGACTCTCAAGTAGACCCAGGGTAAACCCAGGCTGTATGTATCTAGGGAACTGGTGTTTTCACTCCCTTATGACAAGTAGAGAACGCCTCCAGCTGTATGCTAAAGAGTGAGGCTTTCCAGTTGGATCCCTTCTCTTTGGATACCTGCTAAGAAACTGCTTCTGGGGTGAGTCTCAAAGAGCCAATGAGTATCTTCTCTGTTGTGGAGAGAACTCCCACAGGTTGGTTTTACATTCACTTCTGACTGACATGTGAGGGGTACTTGGTAAGTGGTAAGTGAGACCTTTCCTCTCCATGGTCTGCATTGCATACTTACTTGCTTGTGACCACTGATACTTCTTTTTCTAGTAAAAATGACCTAGGGTCCCCCTCATTAGCTTTCTCTACCTTGAATTCTTTCCCTGGTGGGCTGAATTGGAAGAGAGATTTTGAAATTTACAATAGTGGCTCTCACCTCTCACCTTATTGTGCATCAGAACCACCTGGAGGCTCCTGAAGACAATGACTGCTGACCTCCCCCTATCGCCACCGAAGTTCTGATCCTGTAGGTTTGGGATGGGGCTCAGAATTTGCATTTGTAACAAGTTCCCAGCTGATGCTGATGCTGCTGGTCTGGAGACCACACTTTGAGGACCACTAATCTAGAAGAGTGAAAAAAAAAAAAAAAACCAAACCCAAAAAACCCAAAACACTTTAATTCATCAGACAGTACGTGAGTGTTTAAAACAGACATGTTTCCTAGGTACTCATCCAAAGCTACTCCTAACAGGGAGGACTTTTAGAATTTTTTTTCCCAGTTTCACACTACTCAATATGGGGAAGAGTTGGTGGTATGCTGAAATACACTGGCCCCAGATAAAGAATGTCATTTCCACACTTTTCTTTCCACCTCTATGTTCAGTGACATCATCTTGGTGACTTGGAAGTCATCCATGGTAGCAGAATATAGACTATGAAGATCAGATAAATTCTACGAATCAGGGCTTCTTTGGACCCTCCACCCCCAGAGTCAATTGTTAAATGTTTAGCAGTGCAGCACTGGAAAGAACCATAAATAATGAGCATATGAGGTGAGACCTGACATTTCCTTGCAGGGGCGTGCATGTGAATTGGAGGGGTATGGGAAATAAAATTCATAAATATATCTGTTTTGCACGGAAATGTGAAAGGAAATGGAGAGGTTAAAAGGTTATTTAGCAGGTTTGTAGGAAAGTTGACAGGGTAGTGAGATGATAGTATAGTATACTATTTCAGTGGTGGAATCAGATACGCCTTGGACGGAATCTGGTGCTTTCACTTATTGGATGTGGGATCTTAGGAAGGGATCTGACCTCCCCAAATTTGAATTTCCTTATTTGCAAAATAGAAATAATGTGTTCTCATGAGATTCACATGAGAAAAGTAATTTAAAACCTAGCGCAATGCCAAACACATGGTAAATTGTTACTTTCCCTCAGGAAATGTTAATTATTATTACTACTACTATTAGTAGTAGTATTGGTACTAAGCCTGTAAACAAATATTTACCGAGTACCTTTTACTGTGCCCAGCACTCTGCTAACATCATTAATAAGTTGTGTAAACTCAAGGAGTTTACAATGTAATGCTGCCATCACATTTTCTAACCAGATTCCAAGAGGAAGAATTGGAAGGTATTTATCTAAGTACATATGCTAATACTTTGGAGTATAAATATTTACCAAAGAGGAAGTAGACCAAAAGAATTAATAGGATTATGAACTAAAAAGAACAGTGATTATGAAATATATATAACGTAAAACGATCGGTGTCTCTTATCATGCTTTGGCAATAACTAAAATAATTTCTCAGGCACTAGAACACTTTGCAAAGAATACATAGAGAATAAAAATCCTCTTGTTTAAATAAGAGAAAATGTTAGTATATGATTTAAAATGATTAAAAACGAGAACCTCTTGTTTCTTTTCAAGATAATATAGAATCATACCACCTAATATGAACTAGAGAATTAATTGGCACACCAAGTTAAACGCTATTTAAGATATAAATCCGTAGCAAGAGGACTATTTGTCCAGCTTTCCATTCTTTCTACTAGAATATGGACTGAAATATTTATGTAGCTATTGTTGACAACAGTCAGAGGGGTCCTTTGGCATGTAATTTTATGAAGATAGAAAAATAATCCATTCAGAAGGTTTTATTTTACCTTCTGTAAAAGAGTGACATTATTTTATTATATAATTTTTAAAGTTTAAATATATACATCGGTAATATAGGCTGAGTGGGATTCTGATTCAAAATCATGTTCTTTTTCTTCAAATATTAGATGACCATCCTTCTTTAGGATGAAAAGGGTCTGGATTGTTCCTGTCCTATATTGTCCAGATCCTCCTTACATCCTATGACTTCTACTACCTGGGTTCTGTCACATTTATACGGTGTGATTTGGGACCATGAATTTAACCTCTCCGAACCTGTTTCCCCTTCAGTGAGATTGCTAAAATAATGGTTCCATTATAGAGTTGATGTGAAAATTAATTATGATAATGCTGGAAAACACTTTGCATTCTGCCCAACGCATGGTAAACACTCAGTAAATAGTGGTGGGGTTTGTTCTTTCTCTCCTCTCAGGGATCTTATTATTAGTTGCAAATTGCCTCCAGTCAATGAATATGCAAATATAACTGTTCATTTTAAGTGCAGTCTTTATAGAGGCTTTTCCTTCACTGTGCTCTGCAAAATACTGGCTGCCTGCCTTACTGAAAAACTCTAACTTGAAAAATGGCCTCTTGCTGTTGTTAGCTCTTGTTGTTGTAGCTCCGTCTCTAGCCCTGACTCTTTTTTTTGGGGTCCTTTCTCGGTCCTGGGTCCTCAATTTTCATGGTTGGGGTTTCTTCTTGCTAAGGGAGTTTTCTTCCTTTGGGCCTTAGATTAAGAATGGACGTCCAGTTCATAACTTCTAAGACTCCCTGGACCATAACATTAAATATCCCCCGCTGTGTTCCAGAAGCACTTGGAGGAAGAACTCAAATCAGAACACTTTAAAACTTAAAATGTATATCCTCAGGCACAGAAGCATTTCTAGAGACGGGCGCCAGAGAGGACAGAGGCGATGATGTGTAAGTCAAATGGTAAAAATTGAAGGAGAAGTGAGATGTTTGGATAGAGTCATGGAGATGAGAAGTAAAAGATATTCAGGTAGCAGTGAAGACTCCATCCCCAGAGTGTGTGAGGGGCAGAGAGGAGAGGAGAATGATTGAAAGAGACAAACAGGGAAAATGAAGATGGTGCCAGGAAGGGTTTCAGGAGGAAGAAGTACAGAGGATATGGCTCACCTTGTTAAGAGGGTCTGAGGGAGGGGATCCTGGGTGGCTCAGCTGGTTTGGTGGCTGACTGTTAATCTCAGGGTTGTGAGTTCATCCCCTGCATTGGGCTCTGCACTGGTATTGGAGCCTACTTAAAAAAAAAATAATAAAAAAGTAGGAATCAAGGGAAACAAAGCAGTGAGCTGTGCGTGTCAGGCAGCTCAACTGAGTGGCAGATAGGATGGGTACTTGTGAGGGGGATGATTTGTTAAGCTATATATATACTTTCTCTTTCGCATTTCCCCTACACTATTCTGGAGATCGTTCTTTGCGTTGGAGAGGTTGAAGATTGTTATAACAGGAACACAAAGGGGGAGGAGGGATATAGGATAAATTGAGTTTCGGATAGGGGTGGGGCTGGAGTCAGGGAGAACAGGATGAAAAGAAAAGCGAGAACATTTTAAATTAGCTCCTGAAATCTGAAGTAGAATTTTGCAAGGAGGCACGTTTAAGAGTGAGACTTTTTAAGACAAAGGAATGTTCTGATTCTTTCTTTTTTTTAAAGATTTTATTTATTTATTTGACACAGAGAGAGAGAGATCACAAGTAGGCAGAAGCAGGCAGAGAGAGAGGAGGAAGCAAGCTCCCTGCTGAGCAGAGAGCCTGATGCGGGCCTCAATCCCAGGACTCTGAAACCATGACCTGAGCCTAAGGCAGAGGCTTAACCCACTGAGCCACCCAGGCACCCTGTTCTGATTCTTTTAATGATCATGAATGCGTCAAGGCCTGGCGGGCTTGACCAGAGAGGTACATTTCATTGAAATCCCTGCAGACAGGAAGAAAGGTATGAGTTGAATTCTTGTGAGAAATCCTGGCTCCTCATGTGACCTGGACAAGACAGAGGAGTTTTTCTGCCTGCTCCTGAGGAGGGGTACCAGAGATATGGAATATGGCTAGGTGCTGCCACTGGGGTGGGGTGAACTGGCCTTGTGGCTGAAAACTTTGAGCCACAGTCTGGGCCAGGGATTGGATGAACATTATAAATACAGCTCTGATGTTGGATGGGTTGATGGGATCCAGGCCGAAAGAGAACAGTCCTTAAGTGCTCCAGACCCTGTCACTGCCACAGAAGCTCTGAGGACAGCAACACAAGCCTTTGGTTACTTTCTAAGTGCCACATACAAGGATGTGGCCCAAGGTAGTAGAGCAAGATTCTTCATAAAGATAATTTTTGAGCTGATGGGTACTAGTTGGCCTACAATAAATTTTCTACATTTATACATGTGCGTCAAACATAAGTATCTGAAAACACGGAGGACATGATACATGAGACCCAGTCAGTGCAGTGGGAAAAAGAAGTTGCCTTGGGAGAAATTCCGGGCACATCAGAAGAGTAAGGTATGCCATTTATTTATAGCATGTGAAGGATTTGACTGTTCAAAAGGTGATATATTTTTCCCTTTGTAACTGGACAAAGATGCAGGTGCCATGGGGTGCCTGGGTGGCTCAGTGGGTTAAGCCTCTGCCTTTACCTCTCAGGTAATGATCTTCAGGGTCCTGGGATCGAGACCCACATTGGGCTTTCTGCTCAGCAGGGAGCCTGCTTCCTCTTCTCTCACTGCCTGCCTCTCTGCCTACTTGTGATCTCTTTTATTTATTTGTAAATAAATAAAATCTTAAAAAAAAAAAGATACAGGTGCCATTATCACCCAGGTATACGGGTGTGCGAGAGCCTGCGATCCTTACCGCAACCCCATCCCACCCCAAGTAGCATCTGTGATGAGAAAGTTGCTGAGAGGGGGGGGGTGTAAGTGATGGGGTGGGGAGAGAAGTGGTGGCGAGCCATTAAGGAAGGCCACTCATGAAACACTTACTGTGGACTCTTCTGCAAAAATGTTAACACCAAATATGAAGGTGATAAGAGATGAAGAGGAGGAGGAGAAAGCAATTTGAAGATGGAATGAGTCATAACTTATTTGTACCCTCCCCCACTTGGCAAAGCCCAAGAAGGGGTGACTTAACAACCATCCTTCTCAACAGGTAGTAGTTGTTGGTGAAAAATGAGTGTTGGTGAAATTCAGTCATATGTTGGGTTTAGCAGGGCTCTCTTTTCAGGCACAAAAGCACTGGGGCTTTCACTGATCCATCTGCTAAAACTGCCCAAAAAAGGAAAGAAAGGGCAAAAAAGTATAAGGACAGATGACAGCAGTATCATTTACGAATCAGTTGACCACCCCTTCCCACCCTGGGCAAAGACGTGGTCTTTGCTGCTTCTGGTCACTGCAGGGCTGTGGGAATTCAATAATCATTAGCTGTTTCCTGTTCACTGGACTGGATGCAAAACAGATTCAGGAAAGTGTCAGCCACCACCCAAATGAAGACTCTTGGGAGTCAACACTCATCCAGACAGTAACTTTCCATGAGGGCAGCTGGAGGTTTTTGTTTTTTGTTATTGTTGGTGGTGGTTTTTTTGGTCATTTTGTTCTTATTTACTTGGTTTTTGTTGCGTGTGTGTGTGTGTATGGGTTTTTTTTTATTTTATTATTATTTTTTTTTTGCTAAATAAATTACATGTCTTATGTTTATAGGATTTGGTAGATACCCAAGTGTGACAGGTGTTTATTTTGTGTTAGGCTAGGATAATTTGTTATATGAAGTGGCTCTGGCATATAAAAATGGCCTCGATTCAACTTTTAAACTAAATATTTACAATTTGAAGTAATTAGCCGTTAGGACAATAACACCTGGTAGTTTTGCTGGCGTATTTCAAGAACATTTATAGTCATGGCTCAATAACATTTATTGAACTCTGTTAGCCCAGTTGTAAATAGTAGCCTGCTCTCACTCTGCTGATTGAAAAACTAAGGCAGAAAGAAGGTAAATTACCAGCTCTGGACCAGTGGCTTCATGGCACAGTTAGGATTAGAACACAGAGAAGCTGATCTGGTCCCAGGGATCTGACCTTTGAGGCATAGCAGAAGCTACATTTCAAATGCCAATCTCTGTTTTTCATGATTGATACTGGGACTTTAAGGATATGATATTTAATAAGATACTATTTACTGGGTTCTATTCATGGGTTATAGATTACTTATGGGTCATAATCATGAGTGAAGCCTCTGGAGCCCATCTTGCTATGATGGTTTCCATTACATTACTGCACGGGATGAGAGAATAAATTCAAGCATATCTTGTCAATAGAAGCCAAATTTCAGCTGACAGTGCAGACAGCTTCTAGAAATTAGAGGATTTGCCAGTTCTCTACTGTAGGCCTTGCAGTCTATTAGGGAAGGCTGGGAACACAGACAGGGAAGGGCATAAAATAGAGCCACCTATAAAAAGAGCTGATTTTTCATTTGCAACAGGAATAACTGATGCTATTATGAGCTAGAGGACTTGAGAGAGAAGCTTGCATGTGGGTAATGTGCATACCCCAATTTTTTTTTTTTACCATACATGCACTACATTGAAGGCTTTTACTTTCTTCTCTTATCCACCTATGGAGAAAAACTGAGTGCTTGATCAACTCAATGATAATTTCGTCTAACTGTAAAACATAAAGATATTTTTTGGCAAAACACCTCACAGAGGTGTTTTGTTAGAGAAATGAAGGCCATCTGTGCTAGCGTCTCTAGGTAGTACTTCTCTCTTCTCTTTTGTTCTGCAGAATTGCACTGCTTTGTACTCTTACTTTCAGCAAAAAAGCAATTTTGTAAATGGTGCACTCAAATGCTCTGATGAAGTTATAACTGATAAAGGCACTGAGATGAGGATGCTGCAGTGAAAAATGGGGCATGTCAAAGGAAACTGACTCGTAATCATAAAATGCGGTCAAGGTGGTAAAAAGTGGAATGCATATTACAGGCTGTCAGTTGCCCACTTCCAGGTTTGTCCACAGCCTGAGGGAACTATATCTTGTCAGAAATGCTTGTGGATGCTAATCTGTCAGCACTTGTTCAATGTCAAATTGTATCAGAGGGTTCAGTCTCCTTTTGGACTTCAACAATTGCCTGCTAGCTCTGTTATATCTCCTTTGGTCAAATGAGCTTTCATTTAAAAACTGTCAGGACTTTTTCTTATGTCTCTTTCTCCCTAGAAGTGAGAAGGTAGGCTGTTCTTAAAGTCACATGTACTGTTTGCTTCTTTTTATGGTGATCTCTTAGATTTTTGATAGAGAATTCCAGTCTCTTCCCAGAAAACACAAAATCTAGCACATTCCACCCCTTTTGTGACCCTTTATCTAATAGTCCTTCCTGCCTGGGACAGCGTTTTCCCTTCGTTGTGGAAGCCAACTGCTTTATCTTTTCCTGTTATGGATTCTTTACAGGTGCTCCTCTTCAGCCTGGGGAGACTTTTTTCTCCTTCCTCAGGTCATGTTTCTCTTTTCCTTTCTCAGCAAATTAAACCCTCTCTTAAGACTCATCAGCTCACAGATCTTCCCCGTTTCCTCCTACTTGAGACTTTCTCTCCAAACAGTATTTTATATTAAACGACCTGAAAATTCTCCCATAATAAAACAGCTAGAAATTCTGAATGAATATTTTTTAAACCTCCCATTTAAATCCCTAGATGAGTTCACAAAACATAATCTTTAGAAGCAGGTGAATAAAAAGCCATATCTGACACTGTAGCAGCTACTGCTATTGCTCTGTGTGTGTGTGTGTGCATGTGCGTAAGAGGATGGGTGCCAGTAGTCATGATAACTTAGGGATTTAGAGCGCAACACCATGGAGGGTTAGATGACAAGGCTTGGGGCCTGTGAGAGGCAGGGGTTGGAACCGAGACCTCTGTAGAAAGATGAGACTCTTGGAAGGCAACATATTCCATAAGAGTAACTAGAAAATAATTCTGGTCACCCCCACAAAGAGACCATGTAGAAGCTTTAAAGCTAAGCCTTATTGCTGAGAGACAAATCTCCTAGAGAATTTCACAACCACAGTCTTGTCATCTCATGGGTTTATGATTCAGTTATATATATATTCAGTCTGATGATTCATGACCCCACAAACTGAGAATCAACATGAAATATAGTTCCAGGTTAGTGAAACCATGGGTACCTGGGAAAAGCAAATACCCAGATGACCACAGAGGTTTCTCACAGAAATAGATATGCTAAAGATGAGCTTACAATCTAAAATTACTAAATATTTAAGGAAGTCATTCATCCTAAGCCAGAATCGGCCAAAGACGGTAAACAAACATCTGGATCATAACTGAAGAAATTCAGATGTTACTTTTATTAATTAGACTTTAAAAAGTTGTATTAACATGATTAAAAGAAGAAGTATAAGAGAACATGGCATGGATAGTATCGAAGAGACAAATAGAATCTCTAGAAACTTAAATGTATCATTTAAATAAAAACTCAGTTATGCTAGATAGGATATTAGACACACCTAAAAGTGAAATAGTGAATTAGAAGATAGATCTGAAGAAAACTATTTGCAATGTAACTCAAAATTATGGATGAAATGAACTAGCGATAGACATAAAGAATAGACTAATGTTCTAACATATATGGCTAATTCAAATTCTAAAAGGAAGAAATAGAGTTTAGAATTCCCCTCAAAAGAAAAAAATCACATACATTTCTTCTTTGCTATTACCACAGACCCATCCATTCATCCATCTGCCTATTCATTAATCCTTCATTTCAATATATCCATTCAATAAACATTCTTTCAAATATATACTTTATCTTATATATTTTTTCTTTTGAATTTTTTCAAATTATTTATTTATTTATTTTTATTATTAATTTTTTATTTTTTATAAACATATATTTTTATCCCCAGGGGTACAGGTCTGTGAATCACCAGGTTTACACACTTCACAGCACTCACCAAAGCACATACCCTCCCCAATGTCCATAATCCCACCCCCTTCTCCCAAACCCCCTCCCCCCAGCAACCCTCATTATTTTTAAATTAACATATAATGTATTAAACTCTATTCTTTTTTTTTTTACTATGTTCAGTTAGCCACTGTATAGACTTTATCTTATATATTGTGTTATGTGCTATGTACACAAAAATAAAAATCGAATCCCATATTTAAACTTCCAAAACAATGTTTAAAGCTGTGCAATCTTTTGGATGATCAAAAACTCTCAAAGGGGGGGAATTAAAGTTTATTTAGAATCTCAATCAGATTACCATCTCAAATTCTGCAATACATGTGTAATAATACATCAAAGTTAACTATCTGAGGGAAAAGGAAAAAAAAGAGAAGGATGTTGTGTAGGTATATGAATATATACATAACACAGAGAGAAAAAATATGCAGCTGGCATGAGCCATGGTTGATATAACTGTGAGCAAGCACTTTAGGTTTTTGCGTTTCTCACTGAAACCTTCATTCCTGAGGAATCTGAACTCTTGATGTCCAATCTGTCTTGGATTGCAGGACTCTTCCATTAATCTTTACCTCTTGACTTAATATAAGCACATTGGTATCAGCTAGGCTCTAGCTAGACTTCTTTATGCTCCCATTTTGCTGCAGTCACCCTATTTCCCCTAGTGAGCCAGGACCAAATACCACTTATTTTGCTTTTATTTATTGTCCCCAAGAGGACCAAATGGACAGATTGCAGTAGCCACCTCCAATTTAGTCAAAATACTACTAAATCCTTTGACGAAAACATTTCTCTTTAGATATTGAAAATTCCAAGTCAGCAGAATAAAAACTCATGGAGACTGGGAGAAAATATTTTGTAAATGGGTCATTGGGTATAATTGTAACAGATGCCAACCTCACTCACTCCTTGCTGGGACCCATGTCTTCTAGTCATAAACTGAATTCCCTCCAGGGCATTTATCCTGTAGGATAGCATTTCACATTTGCAAAATGTTGTGCACTAGTTTGATATGGTAACTGGGTATTTAATAGACATTTTCTATGATATCTGGGTAATGGGGAAACAGATATAACCAGTGAATTTTTATTGCATTGACTTATTTCTTTTTATAGTGAAAGGACTTTCTTGCCCAGAAGAAATATTGTGTGCTGTGAAAATGAAAAAAACATAACAGTAAGTTTACGGTTGGTGTAACTTGAAAAGCCTCTCCAACCTGGAAGGAATATCCAAATCCTGAACAAATCTTTATCTCAGGGAATGTAGCAGGATTCAGCATTATCAATCTGCCGCAATATGGCTACAATATTGAAGAGTTCAGGCCCACTAACTGCACTTTTGTGTAAGGAAACCATTATAATTAATGTCAATGTGAGACACAGATATTCTCCTTGTCCTTGGTCCTCTGATTCTGTCTCTTCTAAGAGCTTGAGAACACATTCAGTCTAACCAACTAGGACCTTCTCTTGAGCAATATGGACCAAAAAACTTACTTAAGTTCTGCTCCCAGGGAAGATTTCTCTCCTTCAATTTACTTCTCTTCAGGGGCACTCTGGAGTGGGCTTTAATATCATGGTGATCTACCTCTGTCTGTTGTCAGCCACAGATTTTTCTTCCACACCACTCAGTCATATGGGACATTTCACGAAGCAGTGTGAGCCCATGAAGTGAGCTGAGGGAGAGAGGGCAGCATGAGAGACATAACCCGATTATTCTGGACAACATTCTTTTTTAATTTTTGCCTTGAGGATCTTCCTAAAGCTGGTCTCTAATATACCAACTTCTCCTTGATTGTTGAGTACATTACATACAGTCAGTTTTAGGGCTAGGTAGATCTGAAAATCTAAATATCTGATGGTCAACTGAAGTTTCTGATTACCAGATGTCCCATGGTTAGCAGAACTCAGTGGCAAGCAAGCTGTTGTTTCCTAAAAGAATAACAGTTAAACATCAAAGAGGATGTGGCTTTCTTCCATATTCTTAGGAGGCTTTGCTGTGACTTTTCTGGGAGTTGCCACAGGTATAATACTTGATCTTAATCTGCCTAAGACATTTAGTTTGCTATGCTGTAGAATTGGTTGTCATGGGGACCAAAGGGTAAAGCTGTTTGCAGTGTAGCTTGGACAAGATGGACTCTTCCTTTGCTCTGGACCCCATCCAAATCAGGTAGAGTTCCAGATAATGAAATAAATAATCTGGTAAGGATAGTATGCATAGTTTCCAAAAGGCACAGATCCTACCATGAATTGTAGGTGAAAGTTAATACAGTTTATTTTTAATTTTGGAGAGAAGAGCCTGTCTTGTAACAGGTTACTGGTCTGCCAAAGACTTCACTGAGCTATCATATCCTTCTATCATATCCCTCATATGGGATATCCCTCTAATTCTGTAAAGAATACTTCCATCTCCTGTTGAGTCTATGTCTAATTTGGGCCTCTAAGCAACTTGCAACTTTCTGCTCTTCAGGTTATATTGTTTTTATCTTAGTGTGGTAAACCAGTGAGATACATTGTTGACTGGGAAATTGTCAAGTTTTCGGAGAACTAAGTTGCGACACAAAGCTAGGGGTTGATCTATCCTGAGGCAGGATAACAAAGATGTACTATTCTCTCTTTCAGGGGAATCTAATGGTTTTTGCTATTTTCTGCTTGTTGAGTTTGAATAAATAAAGACACTGGATCAATAGCTTGTTACCAGGAGACATTGGTTATACTAAGTTAGTCCATTAAAAAGATTATGTCTCAAACAGCTTTTCTTGGCATCATCAACGAACTCAAGTTAAGAAAATTCATTATTCCTTTCTGAAAATCAACGTTATTTCACATTAACCTAACTAGAGAATTCAATTGGGTATATTAGAATCACCACCCTGCATTTTCCAGCCTTCAATGTTGGCAATAATCTCTGTGTTTCTCCTAGGGGTATGGTATTGCTCTTGACTTACTAATCTGCACAAAAAAAAGGGATACACAGGCTCCACATGAATCTATTTTTGTATAGCTCTTACTCTGTGAGATGGAAATCTAATGTGAATATTTTTCCAGTTGCTGAAATATATTTAAGCGTTATGTTCAGGACCTAGGGAAATAACGATGTAATTGGTTGAGGGACATACATAGTTAATTGGGAGGGAGACTTGTAGGTGAAGATTCTTTACATAACTTATAGCTCTTGGAATAAAATGAATGGAATACCTTTGTGTGCATGTGTTGATGTGTGTGTATGTGTCTTGAGGGAGAGGTCTTATTGGGGAAAAAAATACAAATCTTTCATGAGACATAATTTTTAGTATTTGGGTTTAAAGAATTAAGGCAAATCTCAAAGAGGCCAGGGATGGGGGTGGGGGTGGGGAATGGAAAAGCTGTGAGGAGTCAGCAAACAACAAACACATATGAAAGGAGGGATTCCTTCAAAGTCAGGAAACAAATTGTCACTGTGGCCAAGAAATTGCCCTCGCCTGGTGACAAGATGGGGGGTGAGAGATTGCTAACACGTACTGTCTCCAGATTAAACCTATGAATATTAAGGGTGGTTGAAGTGGTCATAGGTTGGTGGCTTAACGTGGCTCATGTCTTTTTCCTTGCTAAAAGCATTCTTATTTTAGAATCTCAGGTTTTCCACTGATTAAGCTTAACCAAACATAAGCCCACAAGCAAAGATTACTAAACATGCAAATGAAATGAATAAATGACATTAGTGATAGGATAGGTAACCTACAACAACCTAGACCCTAAAAGACTACAGACATTGGAGCCATAAAATATAGTTCCATAAGATGTGGAACATAAAATGACATTTTATGACATAGTTAAAGAAATAGAGGATGGAATGACCAAAATGTGCCAGCTACAAGGCACTATTTAAAATCTCTGGGTTTATCTGAAGCCAAAATAAGGCCAGAGATAATAAAAATTGAGCAGAAATAAATGAAATAGAGACCAAATAAGCCCAATAGAACAGAGCAATGAAACCAGGAGCTGGTTCTTTGAAAAGATCAACAAAACATAAATCTTTTTCATTGTAAGAGAGAGAGAGGACTCAAATAAATAAAATCAGAAATGAGAGAGAAGGAATACAACCACCACCATAGAAACACAGGTATTATGAGACAATATTATAAAAAATTATATGTCAACACATTGGACAACCCAGAAGAAATGGATAAAGTCCTAGAAACATACAGTCCTCCAAAACCGAATCAGGAAGAAGTAGAAAATTTGAGCAGACCAGTTACTAGCAATGAAACTGAATCAGTAATCAAAAAACTTCCAGCCAACAAAATTTCAGGACCAGATGACTTTGTAGGTGAGTTCTACCAAATAATTAAAGAAGAGTTAATACCTATTCCAAAAAAATATAAGAGGAAGGAAACCTCCCAAATTTGTTCTATGAAGCAAGCATTACCCTGATACCAAAACCAGAAAAAGAAGCTACAGAAACAGGGAAACTATAAGCAATAACTTTGATGAATATGGATGCAAAATTATTCAGCAAAATATTAGCAAACTGAATCCAATGATACATTAAAAAAATTATTCACCATGATCATGTGGGGTTTATTCCTGGGATGCAAGGGTGGTTCAATACTTGCAAATCAATCAAGGTAATACCTCATATAAAGAGAAATGATAAAAACTATATGATCATTTCAATAGATGCAGAAAGAGTATTTGGCAAAGTACACCAACCATTCATGATAAAAATTCTCAACAAAGTAGTTTCAGAACATATTTCAACCTAATAAAGGCAATATATGTGAAATACCCACAACTAACATCATGCTCAATGGTGAAAAACAGAGCTTTTCCACTAAGATCAGGAACAAGACAAGGACGTCCACTGTCATCACTCTTATTCAACATAGTACTGGAAGTCCTAGCCTCAACAGTAAGACAAGGGAAAAAAAATGCACCAGTATTGGTAAGGAAGAAGTAAAACTTTTTTTTTACTATTGCACTAGACATGATACTATGTATAAAAATCCCTGAAGACTCTACTAAGACTAGTAGAACTGATAAGTAAATTCAGTGAAATCAGGATACAAAATTAATACCCAGAAATCTGTTGCATTTCTACACACTCATAATGAGGTAACATAAAGAGAATTTAAGAAAACAATCCCACTTACGATCATACCAAAAAGAATGAAATACCTAGGAATAAACTTAACCAAGGAGGTAAAAGATCTATACTCTGAAAACTATAAAATGTTGATAAAAAAATTGAAGATGACATGAACCAGTGGAAAGATACTCCATATTCATGAATTGGATGAACCAATATTGTTAAAATGTCCCTATTACCTAGAACAATCTACAGATTTAATGTAATTTCTATAAATATACCATCAACACTTTTCACATAACTAGAACAAATAATCCTAAAATTTGTATGGGATCACAGAGGACCCTAAAGAGCCAAAGCAATCTTGAAAAAGAAGATAAAACTAGAACATCATAATCCTAGATTTCAAGATATACTACAAAGCTGTAGTAGTCAAAACAGTATGGTAGTTGCACAAAAATAGACACATAGATCAATGGAAGAGAATAGAGAGTGCAGAAATAAGCTCACAATTATATGGTCAATTAATCCATGACAAAAGAGGCAAGAATATGCAATAGGAAAAAGGCAGTCTCTTCAACAAATGGTCTTGGGAAAACTGGACAGCTACATGTAAAAGAATGAAACTGGACCCCTTCCTTACACTACACACAAAAATAAACTTAAAGTCGGGAGGCCTGGGTGACTCGAAAGCCTCTGCCTTTGGCTCTGGTCATGATCCCAGGGTTCTGGGATCGAGCCCCACATTGGGCTCTCTGCTCAGCAGGGAATCTGCTTCCTCCTCTCTCTCTCTGCCTGCCTCTCTGCCTACTTGTGATCTCTGTCTGTCAAATAAATAAATAAAATCTTAAAAAAAAAAAACCCTCAAAGTAAATTTAAAACCTAAATATGAGACATAAAACTGCTTAAAGAAAACATAGACTGGAATCTTATTTTTTCTTGGTATGTCTCCTTTGACAAGGGAAATGAAAGCAAAAATAAACTATTGGGATTATACCAAAATAAAACTTTTGCATGGTGAAGGAAATCATCAACAAAACAAAAAGATGACTCACAGAATGGAAGAAGATATTTGCAAAGATGTATCTAATAAGTTGTTAATGTCAAAATAAAGAACTTACACAACTTAACACCAAAAGGGGTGCCTGGCTGCCTCAGTACATTAAGGGTTTGCCTTCCGCTGAGGTCATGATCCTAGGGTCCTGAGATAGAGCCCTGCAGTGTGTTTCCTGCTCAGTGGAGAGCCTGCCTCTGCCTGTCGCTTCCCCTGTTTGCGCTCTCTCTGACAAATAAAAAAATAAATAATAAAAGAATTTAAAAATTAAAAAAAAAAAGAAAAAAGATCATTCTAGAAGGAAGGTCTGAAAAGCAAGAAGGGGTGGTGAACAAGGAAATCAATAAACTTATAAGCCTAAACAAACTTTATTTGTACAAAAGTGAGAGTTTAAACACAGAGAAGAATTAAAATACTTGACAACTAATACAAGGAGTGATTTAAATCAAGTGTTTTAAATTTTTGTATCATCTGAGAGAAGGTTAATCTGTTAACCATGGGCTGCACCATGCTAAGTATTCATGGTAAAATTTCAAGGATAACCCCTAAAATAATAGAAATAAATATTTGGGGGTGCCTAAGTGGCTCCGTCAGTTAAGCTCCTGACTTTTGATTTCAGCTCAGGTCATGATTTCAGGGTAACGAGATGGAGCCCTGTATTGGGCTCTGAGCTGGGCATGGAGCCTCCTTAAGATTCTCTTTCTCCCTGTAACCCTCTCCACCCGCTCCCCCCCTTTCTAAAATAAACAAATAAACAGTTGAAGTTTTCAAAAGAATGTATAACTATCTGGAAGAGTGCATAACTTCCAGTCCAATTTTAAAATAAATTTTTTTTTAAATTTTTAAATTAACATATAATGTATTATTAGCCCCAGGGGTACAGGTCTGTGAATCTCCAGGTTTACATACTTCACAGATCTCACCATAGAAAATAAAATTGTTTACATTAGTTTTAAATGTATGGATGAGTTTCAGTATGGAATCAAAATAGTACAGTATTTGAGATACACCATCACCTATTTTTAAAAATGCATGAATGACATTGTCATTACTAGCCAGACATTTTACATTGTTCTAGTTTTCAATTTAAGCTAGATTTCTGTTTTATTCTTGTTTCAAAACCTATAGTAATATACCTCCTGGTGGAAGGTTTTTAAACTGATCACTCTGTCATCATTATTGCACAAAATTATGGATATATAATTGATTCTTGAACAACACAGAAGTTAGGAATGCCAAATCCTGTGCAGTCAAAAATCCACATACAACTTTTGCCTCCCCCCAAACTTAGCTACTAATAGCCTACTGTTAACTGGAAGCCTCACCAATAGCATAAATAGCCAATTCCACATATTTTATGTGTTATATGTATTACATACGGTATTCTTATAATAAAGTAAGCTAGAGAAAATAAAACATTATTAGGAAAATCGTAAGGAAGAAAAAATACTGTACTGTATTTATTGAAAAAAATCTGTGTGTAAATGGACTCACAGTTTCAAATTTGTGTTGTTCTTTTGTGTTATATTTATTTTGATGATCTAATTGTCTCAAATTTGCCCACTGCGATCACTTTCAGGATGATTTCTTGATTCCTTTGAAATGTCTCCTTCATTCTGTGAGTTTTTCTGGCACAAGATGTTCTTGGTTCATCTTAGGTTTTCCTTGTTCCAGCCCTGAAATTAACTATTTTATGAAGGAGCCTTGGTTCTTTTCAGTGACAAATGGTATTTAGATATATTTTTACAGCAGTGTGTCTAAATCCACCTGTTTCAGTGGTATTCTGTTGTACTGATTAAATACCATTATCTATTCATCCTTGGCTTCTATAAAAATTTGTGATCTGAACAGGTTAACACTAATCTTTTGTGTGGCTTTTTTGTAGGAGAATATACAGATATCTTAATGTGTGTAAAGGAAAGAACACAAATTAGCACAGATGACTTCTTGTTCTAGAGTTTATTTCTGTGAAAGAAATGAACCTCATTTCTTTCACACAGGACAAATTAGATCAGAAAACTAATTAGTTTCCCAAATCTCGCTTTCATCCCCCAAATCAATTCATCAGAGATGTCACCCATCAGAGTCCACTGCTTGGATCTGACAGGAAAAGTCAAATGTCTGGCAGGCTTGTCTGGCCACTCCCAAAACTATAACATGAAAAGTAATCTGTATATAGAATGCAATTTGAAAACTTTGGCCTAAGGCGCCTCTTCTCATGCAAGCACAATTGCACCAAGTGTTAATGATTCAGACAGGGTGCCTCTTTTAGTTTATTTACCACATCTTACTAAGAAATTATTTTCAATTTTCTTGAATTCTCTTGGTATTTGCAATTGGAAAAATAACTTGATGATTTCTATTCTTGGTTTAAAAATGATTCTTTTCCTATTTTTCTTTCTTTCATGGTGCTTCTCACTTCCTTTTGTCCTTCTCCTTTGCCGGTCATGGTTTTGTTAGTTCATATCCTCTCTGGATATGGTCAGAATCATCAGTGACTGCTGGGAAGTCCACCTTCATTTTTAAAACTAAATAGCTTGACAGCCTTTTAATTTATACTCTTTGCAGAGATGGCATGGAAATTTTAAGCTTTGCTCCTGATTTCTGACATTTAAATCTGTCAAACAGTGTGGAAAGTGAATCCAGGAACTTCATATTGGTAAAAAGACATATTAATTTCTTTACAATATATATCTATTGAAGTTTTTCTTTTGGGAACTGTGACCACAACCTCCAAGAAATAAATTTTTTTGAGAACTAGAAAAATGTGTGTCTAGTCCACCTGAAACTGAAAAACGACCTACTTCTGGACAATTGGATAGTTAGAGAAAGCCTCGCACGTATATCATCTATAAATGTGACTTTCAAATTCCAATATTTATGAAGAAGTCTCTCACACTTTATGATAAATGATGGTATAGGAACTAATTAAAAATGAGAAGATTTTAAAATAACTTTCCGCTTCTGTGCTTCTTTGGACTCTGACTCAGGAATCATCTTTCTCTCATAAGGTGTTTGATAAACTTCAATGTGTATGCTTAGTTGATATCCACTGTTAGCCTGGTTCTTTTAAATTGTCTAAGGATTTGTCTAAAAGAATGTTCAAAATACACTCTGTGACACATAAACAGTTTAAATTAAAGGTCAATGGAAATTTAAGAGATCTAAATACATAACAGAAAGTATAATCAAATAGGAGGTCAGGATTCATTTCCTCTTATTTTTCATTCTCATTTATTTTGAAATATAAACCAGCTCCTTCGGTTAGCGGGCATTTACAAGCTGATGTATCTTTCACGTTAGCAGTTATACAAAGATATTATCATGCAGTAAGATCCTTTTTAAAAATTATTACAAAGGAAGTTTTTTGTCTTTATCTGTTTAGGCTGTTACAACAAAGCTCCATAGGCTGGCCCATAAACAACAGAAATTTATTTCTCATGGTTCTGGAAGCTGGGAAGTCGAAGATTGAGGAATCGGCAGAGTCCATGTATGGTGAAGGCCCACTTCCTCGTTCATAGATGCTATCTTCTCCCTGTGTCTTCATATGATGGAAAGGGTAAGCGAGTTCTCTGGCATCTCATTTACATATAGAGGGCTTCCTATGTATTGGCACAAGTCCTATTCTTGCGGGCTTCACTCCTATGATCTACAGCTTCCAAATTACCACCTAACTGGGGATTAGGTTTAATGTGAATTTTCGGGAAACACAAACATTCAGTCTGCAGCACTTTTTATTTACAAATCAAATTCTTTTTGATAAACAATATTTTGTACAGTCACCTATTCATAGAAGGCTGAATAATAACAACTATAGTTAAGTTACAGCTACCATTCACTAAGCATCTACTATATACTTGGCTTTCATATAACTCTCATTTAATTCTCATGGCAACTCTACCAAGTCAAAATATTATGTCTCTTATGGATGAGAAACTGAGGTTTACTGAGCCTTAGGTAACTTTCTTATGATCCCGCAGATTGAAAATAAGAGGTAATGAAAAAACCCAAGTCTTACTAATTAAAAAATTAATAAAAACCAGGGTGCCCCAGCCAGTTGAGCATCCGACTCTTGATTTCAGCTCAGGTCATGATCTCTGTGTTGTGGGATCAAGCCCTGTGTCCAGCTCCCCACTTGGCACAGAGTCTGCTTGACATTCTCTCTCCCTCTCCCTCTGCTTCTCCCCCAACTTGTGCACATACTTTCTCACTCCGAAATAGATAAATAAAATATTTTAAAAATTTCATAAAAACCTTTTTCATTATATCACACAGTCTCTGAACAAGTTACAATGCAGTTTAATATATGCTTATCTCTTGATTTCCTCTCACTGTCTGTATATTGAAACATAAAGCCTGATTCCTAGGCTCATGATTTCACTTTTGTGTATACTCAGTAAAAATCATGTAGAATTATGTGGAATTATTTTCACTGGTCATAATAGGCCAGAACAGATATGTATTGATTGAGTGCACAATTGATTCAAAAGCAATATCAATTTTGTCTTTTTAAAGGACAAATAACACCCTAATAAACACTTACATGTGGAGTGTTGTGTGTTGCTGGAGATTTTGGACAGCTCTGGTTCCCAGATCACTATGGCAGAATATAAAAAAATAAGACTTTCCTTCCCGAAACAACAACTCTTCCCTGTGGAGTAACTTTCAGGCCACCTGGCATTTTACAAATCCAATATTATTCAGCCAGTGATTTCTTGATTTGTGTGGCTTTTTTATAGGTGTAGGTGGCTTTTTATATGTGTAGGGGTCTGAAATGCAGATCACTTTATATAAACCTTAGTGTATATTTTTTTAACCTGAAAAGTGAACTCAATGACAGTTGATACAAGTGTCTCAGCTTCCTTTTCTAAGGCAGCTCACCACAGTCAGGAATTAAGAAACTGCCATGCTGTTCCTTTGGTCACTATCATGAGAATTTGAAGATAAATAAGATTTAAACTGTGCAAAGATTCAAAGCAGCAGCTAGATACTCCATGTTCTAATATATTTGCTATCTATGAAATACTGTAACAATTACATGCCCAATAAAATGCCAATCTAACTAACTTTTGAAGTGGAAACATCCCATGACACCAACTGTATTGAGAAACCAAATAATACATTCTTTACTCCCCATTGGAATTTCCCTCATGTTTTTCACAAGGTTTTCTCATTTTCTCCTGAATAAATATGCTTATTAAACAGAGTGGAATTCTTCAGCATTGTGAGATTTGTGCTTCAAAAGGAGAAAAGAAGAAGTAAATTATTAAAACAAGACCCCCTTTTATCTTCATAGATTGAAACCAAAAAGAACCAAAAACTCTGCTTATCTCAAGTGCCATCAGAGGGTCTTTTCCTTCCTGAAAGACTGCAAGTAGTTGAAGAGGCAGCTTGCTCTCCTGACACCTTAGAGCCCAGAAAATTGCTCTCTCCCTCTCGGTTTGTATTTCTGTACTCTTGCACTTGGTGCTACCAAAGGCTGGCAGGAAGCAAGTTCAAAGTAGGACTAATGCTTTCCATTTCAAGTGGTGGCCGAGGATCCTAGAGGTAACAGGAGCCCTCAAGAGCCCTTTTCATCTTGTAACAAGGCTCTGCAGCTCATCCTGCTGGAATCTGGGTTGCCTTCGGAAACTTCGCTCGTTACCTAGAGATGTGAGAAGTCTTGATTGACCTGTCCTGCTTCTACAGCTAATAGAGCTGTCAGCTCTCCTGTCACTCAGCCATCACCAGCCCTTGAATACAATAAAGACCTTGAAGGTAACACGGGAAGTGGAACATCCCAAGGGCACAACCTTCTCAAAAATGAGGCTGTGTGGGGCGCCTGGGTGGCTCAGTGGGTTAAGCCGCTGCCTTCGGCTCAGGTCATGATCTCAGGGTCCTGGGATCGAGCCCCGCATCGGGCTCTCTGCTCAGCAGGGAGCCTGCTTCCTCCTCTCTATCTCTGCCTGCCTCCCTGCCTACTTGTGATCTCTCTCTGTCAAATAAATAAATAAAATCTTAAAAAAAAAAAAAAAAAAAAATTTAAAAAAAAAAAAAAATTTAAAAAAAAAAAAAAAATGAGGCTGTGTGTTGAACTAAATACTTTACCTCAAATGTCTGAATTCATGGCAGGGGGCAGTGAACATGATACAGCCTTGTTTTTTTCCATCAGTATAATTTTCTTTTCCATTTCAGCCTGTTTATATCACTTCAATCTATGTATGTCCCAAGAGTAGCAATGTAAAGTTGAACCTGGCAAGGTCAGAGAAGGGCACTCAGAGAAGGCAATAATGTGTGTGTGTGTGTGTGTGTGTGTGTGTGTGTGTGTGTTGGAGGATATATGTGAATAACAACAGTCAGTTGTAGGGGATGTTTTGCCTGTCTAAGGGAAAACTGAAACCCAGGTTTCAATCAATAGCTATTAAATTCTATTCAATTTACTGAACCAGTCAGCATATATTGAGCTCCTTATCTTGACTGGCATTGTTCACTCTGCTCAGGTTAGACACAGAAGATGCCCTGACAGAGCCTGTTAAAGCTCATAAAATACTCATGCTCTCTTTTACATTTCCCAGACCTCTTGCTATTGTTTTTAGACCATGTGACTAAGTTTTGACTAATGAGATCAGAGCAGAGAGGATGTAAACCACTTTCAGACGTGACCCCTGAAAACATACCATGTGACTGTCCAGGTGTCTTCTCTTACCACATGACTTTGGAGACCACAGATTCCAGATGGCATTCCTACAAGGTAGAAACGACCTGGATTCCTTGGTTTCTGCTTAGAAAAGAATGCCTGAGAGACCTCCTCAACTCAGTTAGATTTTGAATAAGTGAAAATAAACTTTTGCTTTATTAACCTGTTGGAATTTTAAGGTTTGTTTCTTATCACAGCATAGATTATCCCATTGGTTTTTATTTTTATTTTGTTTTATTTTTTCAGAGTGTTAGAGCAGTTTGTTTATTTATTTATTTATTTATTGTGGTTTTTAAAGTGTGGTATACAGACTGGCTGCATGAGCAGATCTGGGAACTTATTAGAAATGCACATCCTTGGGCTTACCTGAGATTTTCTAAATTAGGAACTTTGAGGATAGGAAACAGATCTCTGTGTTTTAACAAACCTTTCAGGTGCTTCTGGTGTATACTAAAGTTTGAGAAGCACAACTATAAACTACCTTCAATATAGACCCAATTCTTTCTTTTTTAAAAGATTTTTATTTATTTATTTCACAGACAGAGATAGGCAGAGAGGCAGGCAGAGAGGGAAGCAGGCTCCCCACTGAGAGGAAAGCATGATGAGGGGCTCAATCCCAAGACCCTGGGATCATGACCCGAGCCAAAGGCAGAGGTTTTAACCCACTGAGTCATCCAGGTACCCCTAGACCCAATTCTTGATCTCAAGTTTCTTACTGTCTAGAGATGCTAGACAGATGCCCTTATTGTCAGTTTTCCCAACACACTCTTACTTTAACTGAAGTCAGGCTCTTCTCAGAGGACAGGGCATCCCTTGTAGTTATTCAAAGTGGTGCTAATTATCCTTTTAACACTCTCGTCTCACACCTTGTGGAGTTGGAATCGGTATTCAACTTAGTACTCTCTTACTATCTTTCAAAGTCTTGTTCTTTGAAACCCACTTCACTCCATCTTTCTTTATCTTGGTTCATGTCTTCTGGAAGCTCCTGTGTCTCTTTCACTTGTTGATAATTTTGGCATCTGAATCAAAGTCTTCACCTCCACCTTGAATATGTATCATTACTATGAACATTTATACTTGTTGAAGTTTCTCTAAATAAAACAAATTCTTTTTTTTTTTTTTTTTTTTAAGATTTTATTTGTTTATTTGACAGACAGAGATTACACATAGACAGAGAGGCAGGCAGAGAGAGAGAGAGGGAAGCAGGCTCCCTGCTGAGCAGAGAGCCCGATGCGGGACTCGATCCCAGGACCCCGGGATCATGACCTGAGCCGAAGGCAGCGGCTTAACCCACTGAGCCACCCAGGCACCCAATAAAACAAATTCTTGAACCTTAGATATCCATGTAAGTTTCTATCCCATTTCTTCTCTTCCCATTCACAGCTCAATTTCTTGAAGAGTCATCTACAATCATTGTTTCATTCTTCACTCCTTTGAAAACCATTACAGTCTAATTTATGCCCTCAACAATCCACCAAAATACCTTTCATGCCTTTTGTGAAGGTCACCCATATCCTCTGTGTTGCCAAATCAGTGGATAATCTCGGACCTCAGTTACTGACCTGACTGATGACCACACCCTCCTTTTAAGATAACTTCTTTTCTCAGCTCTCCTAGTATTCTCTTATATCCATCTATTTCCATTTTATATTTTCTGGCCATTTCTTCTGTGTCTTTTATTCATACTCATCTCCCTAAAGCCCATACCTCATTTCCATACCCCTCTTTTTCTCATGCTGTTATTCCTTCCCTAAGGAATCTCAGCTAGAACTATAGTTCAATTCCTGTGGATGCCCAGATGACTCAGATGACTGACCGACAATTTATATCTTTTTTTTTTTTTTTTTTTTAAATAAGGGGACTCTGCTAAATAGAGGCCTAAATATGCAATTGCCCACTGACTTTTCTTGGGTATTTCAAACATACCTTAAACTCAACATGTCCAACCCATACTTTAGAATCTTGCCATGTACTCTCCCAGTCTTCTTTCTGGATTTCTTATCTCATGATACTCTTATCAATCCTTTTGTATGATGCAGAACTCATGAGTTATCCTGGATTTGGACTTTTCTTCACTTTCTATATCAAATGTATTACCAAGTCCTGTCAATTTTATTATACTGAATAACCCTCAAAATGTTTCTGTTCTCACCCTTTCTCCTACCATCACTCTAATCCAATTCACTATCCATACTTGTCTGGACAACTATCATATTGCCTCTCAAATGGCGTTCCCAGAACTGTTCTGTAGAATGTCAACCCATTTGTCCTTCTTAAAATCTTCCAGTAGCTTCACATTACTCTTAGAATAAAGAACAAAATCCTTATGATGCTATGGTAACTTTTATAGGCTGGTCTTTCTTACAACTAACCTCACACTCTTTCCCCTGCTATCTTTCCCATAACCATGGGGTCTTCTTTCAGGTTCCCAAACCTTCCTTCCTGCTTCCTACTACATGACCTTTGTACAAACAAATCCATCTTTAAAGCTCTCTTTTGGGCCTCATCCTCTTTATGCAGTTAACACTGTATCATGCTTATAACCTGAGGTCAATAGTCCCTTCTTCAGGGAAGTCTTCCCAGAATTTAAAATCTTCATTTGTTATGTGCAGTCATAGATTAACATTTTTTCCACAGGAGCCCTCTTCTTATTTTATTTTTTCCCCTGGTATATTCATAGCATTGTTGATTTTTGTTAAATATCTTTCTTGCCCACTGAATATGTTCTATGAAAGCAAAAACCCCTTTTATTTGCCTACAATGTATTCCCAGTGCATAAGAAAAGCTCCTGACATGAAGGTACTCAATTAATATTTGTTGAATGAATGATTTATTTTCATTTTATAATTCATGTTTTCTTCTCTACTATTTCTTTAACATAGTCATAGCTAAATTCCTTGCTTTAATTCCTGGATAGAAGGCTTATCATCATGGCAAGGCTGTACAAATGTTAGATAAATAATTTTATATTTAGAGGGAGATTCTTATTTAGATTCCACAGAGAAAAAGAACATCAAGGAAGAAAAATTAAAATTAGGTCAATTTTCCAAGTAACTTATATTTTATCTGCAAAAAGAAATGTGTGTGTATTTGGTTAGGGAGATGGAAGAAAAGATGATAGACACAGAGAGGCTAAGAAACACACTGAGAAGATTCCAAGGTGTCAAGAGCTAAGAAGTCACAGCCACAGCCTATTTTAATTTAAATTAGAGAAGCTGATAATAGCTTATTAATGCTACAGAAACCATAGTATGATAATACCAATTTTTTTTGCCTATATATTTCCATCATTGCTGAAGCTAAACCTGGCCCATCATAAGAGGAGAGTTTTATGCTTGATAAGAGAGGATTATATTTGCTTATTAGCCAGTAGTGTTTCTATCATTTGCCTGCCTTGGATATCTGGTTTCTTTTATGACCATGATAGAAAAAGCCAATTCTATTGAAGATTGTTGCTCTTCAGAAATCATGGAGGCTGGAAGGTAGTGGATGACATATTAGAAGTACTGAAAGAAAAAAAAATGTCAACCAAAAATTCTATACTGGCAAAATTACCGTTCAGCAATGAAGGAGAAATTAAGAAATTCTGAGATAAATATAAGCTAAAGGATATCATTACTAGTGGATCTGTTCTACAAGATTGCTAAAGGAAGTTAATCATTTTTTTTTTCTTTTATGATTCATGTTTTTTTGTGTCCTACATAAAAAATCCTCACCTACTAAAAGGTCATAAAATTTTACTCTTGTGTTTTTCTTCTGGACGTTTTTTAGTTCTATCTTTAATACTTAGGTCTATAATCTATTTCCAATTAATTTTTATATATACCATGAGGTAAGTTTGATATTTTTTTCCATATTAATATTGAGTTGTTTTAGCACTATTTGTTGAGATGACTGTACTTTCTCTGCTGAATTACCTTTGCACCTACAAGTCAATTGACCATATACATGCGGGTCTATTTCTAGTCTTTATAATCAGTTCCATTGATCTCTGATCTCTGTGCTTTCCTTATATCAATATTACACCATCTTAATAACTAGCTTTAGAGTAAGTCTTGGAAACTGTTGTTGTAAGTCATCCAACATTTCTTCTTTTTCAAAATTGTTCAGCTGTTCTAGATCCTTTGCCTTTCCATATAAATCTAAAGAACTGACTTGTCAGTTTCTACTTAAAGAACTGGTCGGATTTTTATTAGAATTGCATTGAATCTAGCAATCAGTTTAGGCAAAATTCATACACTATTGAGTCTTTCAGTCCATGAACTTGGGGCTTCTTCAGTTTTGCTCAGAAATATTCTGTAGTTTTTAGTGTATGAGTCTTGATCATATCTTGCTAAATTTATCTCTAAGTATTTCATGATTTTTGGTGATACTATAATTATGTTTTTAAAATTCCAATATCAACTGTTCATTGTAAGTTATAGAAATAGGTTTTTTTTAAAATATTAGCTTTGTAACCTGTGAACTTGCTGAACTTACTGGTTAGCTTCAGTAACTTTTTAATAGCTTCCTTAGGATTTTCTATATGGATAATCATGTCATTTGTGAATAAAGACAACTGAATTTCTTTCTTTCCAATTTACATATGCCTTTTTCTTTTTTTCCCCAACTTACAGCACTGACTAGGGCTTCTAGTACTGGCTCTATTTGGGTTCCTTTCTTTATACTACACCCTGAAAACCCTTCAGCCAGTAAGCTGGGGTAATTGTAGGTATTCTTCATTTGTCTGCAATCATAGTTCTACACTGCTTGATGTCTATTGGATAAAAGTATTCATTTGTCATATTTCATCTGACTTTCTAGTTATTTATGGCAGGATGGCAATTCTTATAACAGTTAATATTTCAAAGTCAGGGTGAAAGTTCCATCTGAGGAACATTTTAAACAACTATTTCTATACACTCCAAGATTTATACTTCTACTAGATCACTAAAAAATTATGTACCATAGAATTTCTTTCATAGGATGGTGATTTAACATTATATTCTCAATATTTTTTTTGAGGACTGATCTTAGTAGTAGTAACCCAAGGAATACTTGTACAATTTTTTTTTTTTTTTTTTTTTTTTACAAATCTCTGCATGGAAGAAATTGTGTTTAATGACCCATCTCTAACCACGGACACAATGACATTTCCTTAGAACTTAAGTGCCAGGAAACTCGATAACTCTCACATTATTGCTCTGTTTTCTTTTATCAGAGAGAGAAAAATATATGATGTATGTTTTGTTTTTACCCTAAGGGCTTTCTAGGAAATTGTATTTTAATTGGGACCTTTGGTATAATGATCTCCCTTCCTTGTTTAAATTTCTTATACCATTGTTTTAATACCTAAACTACATTTATTTCTTTATTGGAAGCCACCTCCAATCCTCTTCATAAATTATTTAAAAATAATTTTTAAAGAAAAGCCAGAGAGCTGCATAGCAGAGTATTTATGAGCATGGACCTTGAAATTAGACAGATTTGCATTTGTTTCTTATCTCTTCTACTTTTTGTCTATATGACCTACTTCAAGTTTTTTAACTTCACAGATTTGCAGTTATGGGGATATGCTTAGTGTCTGGAACACATCATACCATAAATGGTAGTGGGTTTCTAGTAATTGTTAGAGAATTTCAGCAATTCTAATTCTATCTAAATTCAAATCTCTGTTCAAATGGATTGTTCAATACAAATCACAAAACACCATGTTATAAGTCTTCTGTCATCAGTGTTTTGGGAAGGCCCATTTATGATACAAAATGTAATTCCCAAAGCCTTCTGGGTGGATCCTTGAGATATGTAATTCATTCCAGGCTTTGAAATGCTACCAGGACAAGTAAGACACATTCTTAAGGGCTTTTTATTGTAGGTCCTCCCTGGTCAGTTAATTAACAGAGTTGGAGATTTTTAAAATTCAGCAGTTTTCCTAGGTTTCAGTTTGGCGCTATGTCAATGATGCATGAAGAAACCATTAAAACTTAGTCACCATAAATAGGCAATGTGGATACTTAAAATGAAGAATTTAATTAGATCAACTACTCTCAAGTTAATTATAAAGGGGGTATTCATTTCATGTTGTTCAAATTGTTTCAAGCTTGTGAAAATGTCATTCCTGGATCTTTAGGTCTATTATTTATATAATGTCTAACCCAAGTTGATCTTTTGGATGATGGTTGTTCGGAAAAGCTAGCTGAAATATATTGTCCTAACAGACCATTGGCATGTAGGATACTAGATGAAGCCTACACTTTTGTTCTTTAAAGAGATTTCTTCTCTTTTATCCTCTGAGATAAAAATTTAAGAAAGAATTAGAATAGGAATAATAGACATGCCAAATTAAGAAGAATTAATAGGCTGGCACAGTTGAAGCATGATAATTCTAGTCATTCTGGTGATGTGTACCTAAATTTCCCAGGGCCAAACTTAATCCATCTGGGCACTTGGCTGTGTTAACAAGACACTGTGCTGATTTTCATGATGTGAACTGACTTCTTCATTGATATAGTAAAATAACTGTTTTTCTGGTGCTATATATACATTATTATTCTTTTAGTTATGAAAGAAGCAACTCAAAATCATGTTAAGATCCATGGAAACATAACTTGCCAAGCATGCTGTAACAATAATGATGTATCTTCATTTATTTGCCTATAAACTCATATATAAACTTATATAAACTATAAACAGGAAAGAGCTCAGTAAGTAAGGATAAAAATAATGTTCTCATATAAGCTCCTGAGATACCCAAATGAAAAAAAATGGGAAATAAAATGTTTTTTACTCACTATAATCATACCAGTTCTGTCACACTGTGCAAAATGAGACACAGGACATTCATAAGACAAGAAAGCCTAGGGGATCTGCTTAATAAAAATATGAAGTAAAAACCATGAAGTCCCTCAAAGAGTATTCTGAGGAAGCCATCCTTTTTTAAAAAACACATTTTTATTTATTCATTTGAGAGAGAGAAAGCCAGAGAGAGAGAGAGAGAGAGAGAGCGAGCGAGCACACAAGCAGGGACAGCAGAAGAGGGAGAGGGAGAAGCAACCTCCCTGCTCAGTGTGGGGCTCAACCAGGACCCTGGATTTATAACCTGAGCCAAAGGCAGACGCTTACCCGGCGAAGCCACCCAGGTGCCCCAAGGAAGCCATCCTTTAAAAGACACCCATGGAGGCTACTGGGAGAAGAGTTTCAATGATCAGATGTTCTAAGGATCACTTTGGTAACTGCCAACTGTTCCGTTGTTAACAGAAATGTCGCTTCATCATTGCTAGATGGTGTGTCTTCTTTTACACAGATCAGTAAAATTCCATTAAATTCAACACGTATTATTGGGCACCCATCATGTAGATATTTAGTATTACGTTAGGGACTGAGAAGCTAGAATTAAGCATTTTGAGGCACATATCAGGTATGTAGGTAAATATGACATAATAGATGGCCAAATAGTTAAGAGCAAAAGCTCATGAATAATTTTCTAAATCAATGATGTACATATTACACGTGCTCTAAGAATTGAGAGGTGTGGGAATAGTAGGCGATGTAGAATGTTGGAGAATGTTTCATTATAACATGAAATTTGAACTGTGTCTTGAAGAACAGATAGAATTTTGAGTGGAAGGAAAGGAATAGAAAATATATCTCTATATCATCTATCTATTATCTATCTATCTATCTATCTATCATCTATCTATTTTTCTACCATCTATCTACCATCTACATTTTGGTAAAGAATAGCTTGAATAAAGTCACTATGATTAGTTGGAGTAAATCTGAATTTCCAAGACATGAGAATAATTACCAGGTGTAATGAAGTATTTACCTTTAAGAAAAGTGGGAGGGGCGCCTGGGTAGCTCCATGGGTTAAGCCATTGTCTTTGGCCCTGGTCATGATCTCAGGGTCTTGGGATGGAGTCCCTCAGAGAGCCCGCTTCCTCCTCTCTCTCCGCCTGCCTCTCTGTCTACTTGTGATCTCTCTCTGCCAAATAAAAAATAAATAAATAAATAAATAAATAAATAAATAAACAAGATAAAAGTGGGAGAAAAAGTTTTAAGAGTTCCAATAAAGATTGTATCAGTAATAACTTTCTTGCTCTAATATGCAATATTCCTCTCTTCTTCCACCACATTTAATTCATCTGTCCCAAATCCAGTTCAAATCCATTTGTATTTTCTTTAAGCCTACATTTCATATTGTGCTGTGTATACGCAGACCTAAATTAGCACATCTATATAATATAAGCTGTGATCCAAGCCCTGTATACAATGGTCAAAGATGATGCCCTAATGAATGCAAAGTTGATCACTTTTAGCTACTTCTTAAGTATTATTATTTATATTTTTAGGAAAAAATTATCTGTATGATTTACATCGTCTAGATACCTGATTCCAAGGAAATATGAAGGTCTTATCTAGGCACTTAAGCCTCATAGACAGTGGTTTTACATATAAAGGATACTCAATACATATTTTCTGAATAGAAGAATAAATACATTTAGGTTCTTTACAAGCTTTAATCCTTCGAGAATGATTGCCATGTGCTGCTGCTGTGATTCTGAAGTTTTCATGGTGACAGGATTTTTAATTTGTTCAATAAATGAGGCAAACGATACCTTGGATACTTCTTGAACAACTTGATTCCTCACAGCTATAATTGGAAGTAGATTTTATTTTTTTTAAGTAGATTTGATCAAAATTATAAGTGAAACAATAAAATTATAGAGAGATAATATTTTACTAGCCCCAAATTAAATCTACATCTGGTTTTTATTAAACTATCTCAACTCACGTTTAAATATGAATGGAGATCACTTTCTATGACCCTGAATTCTCTTCTGCCCAGTTCATTAAAACCTAAGTTCATAATGTAGCTTTCCATGTTTTTTTGACCATCAGAAACTCTGAATCAAATTTTCAACACACTTATAATTGTTCATGCTGCACTTTTTTCTTTGATCAGATTTTTATTTATTTTTGTTTATTTATGTTAAAGATTTATTTATTTGAGAGAAAGAGAGAGGGTGAGCAAGAGCACATGAGTTTGGAGAGGGGCAGAGAGTGAGGGGAGAAATCTTCAAGCTGACTCCCAGCTGACTCTGGAGCCTAATGCAGGCCTTAAACCCAGGACACTGAGATCATGACCTAAGCAGAAACCAAGAGCTGGACACTCAACCAACTGAGCCACCCAGACACCCCTTTGGTCAGATTTTTAAATGCATTTGTCATATTGTATGTATTTTCTAAAATGCCTCAAATCCTCTTTAAAAAATGATAAAGTAACAAAAACAGACACATAGATCAATGGAACAGAATAGAGAGCCCAGAAATAGACCCTCAACTCTATGGTCAACTAATCTTCGACAAAGCAGGAAAGAATATCCAATGGAAAAAAGACAGCCTCTTCAATAAATGGTGTTGGGAAAATTGGACAGCCACATGCAGAAAAGTGAAATTGGACCATTTCCTTACACCACACACGAAAATAGACTCAAAATGGATGAAGGACCTCAATGTGTGAAAGGAATCCATCAAAATCCTTGAGGAGAACACAGGCAGCAACCTCTTTGACCTCAGCTGCAGCAACATCTTCCTAGGAACATCGCCAAAGGCAAGGGAAGCAAGGGTAAAAATGAACTATTGGGATTTTATCAAGATTAAAAGCTTCTGCACAGCAAAGGAAACAGTTAACAAAATCAAAAGACAACTGACAGAATGGGAAAAGATATTCGCAAACGACATATCAGATAAAGGACTAGTGTCCAAAATCTATAAAGAACTTAGCAAACTCAACACCCAAAGAATAAATAATCCAATCAAGAAATGGGGGGCACCTGGGTGGCTCAGTGGGTTAAGCCGCTGCCTTTGGCTCAGGTCTGATCTCAGAGTCCTGGGATCGAGCCCTGCATCAGCTCTCGGATCAGCGGGGAGCTTGCTTCCTCCTCTCTCTCTGCCTGCCTCTCTGCCTGCTTGTCATCTCTCTCTGTCAAATAAATAAATAAAATCTTAAAAAAAAAATAAATGGGCAGAGGACATGAACAGACATTTCTGCAAAGAAGACATCCAGATGGCCAACAGACACATGAAAAAGTGCTCCATATCACTCGGCATCAGGGAAATACAAATCAAAACCACAATGCGATATCACCTCACACCAGTCAGAATGGCTAAAATCAACAAGTCAGGAAATGACAGATGCTGGCGAGGATGTGGAGAAAGGGGAACCCTCCTACACTGTTGGTGGGAATGCAAGCTGGTGCAGCCACTCTGGAAAACAGCATGGAGGTTCCTCAAAATGTTGAAAATAGAACTGCCCTATGACCCAGCAATTGCACTATTGGGTATTTACCCTAAAGATACAAACGTGGTGATCCGAAGGGGCACGTGCACTCGAATGTTTATAGCAGCAATGTCCACAATAGCCAAACTATGGAAAGAACCTAGATGTCCATCAACAGATGAATGGATCAAGAAGATGTGGTATATATACACAATGGAATACTATACAGCCATCGAAAGAAATGAAATCTTGCCATTTGCGACAACATGGATGGAACTAGAACGTATCATGCTTAGCAAAATAAGTCAAGCAGAGAAAGACAACTATCATATGATCTCCCTGATATGAGGAAGTGGTGATGCAACATGGGGGCTTAAGTGGGTAGGAGAAGAATCAATGAAACAAGATGGGATTGGGAGGGAGACAAACCATAAGTGACTCTTAATCTCACAAAACAAACTGAGGGTTGCTGGGGGGAGGGGGGTTGGGAGAAGGGGGGTGGGGTTATGGACATTGGGGAGGGTATGTGCTTTGGTGAGTGCTGTGAAGTGTGTAAACCTGGCGATTCACAGACCTGTACCCCTGGGGATAAAAATATATGTTTATAAAAAATAAAAAATTAAAAAAAAAAGATAAAGTATAAAGAAACATACATTTTCAAAACACATCTCTGTTCCAGACACTGTTAGATGTCAAAACTTGATTAGTAAATTATAAGAACACTGAAGCTTAATGAAAATTGGTCAAGTTTCTCTACTCCCTAAATATATGTCAATTTGAAGGATAATATGGGAGATAGATGCAACCATGAACTCTAGAGGTAGGAAAGGACTAAAGAGGCATTTAACATTTTTCCAAATGTGTTCCATGGAATACTATTGCAGAAGGCAGTTTTAGTTTCAAGAAATAAATAAATACTTCCTGTTGTCAAGTAATGACGACATAAAATCAATGGTGGGTACAATTGCTGGTGCCTTAGCACAAATCAGATGAGTGTCTCCAAAGTGTACTAGTCATCATTCTTCATTGTCACACAGTTTTGGTTAAAAAATAAATAAGGAAATTAAAAAAAGAAACCCGTGATATCTCATTGTAGTTTTGATTTGCACTTCCTTTATGATGAGTGATGTTGAAAATCTTTTCATGTGTCCTTTGGCCATTTGGATATCTTCTTTGGAAAAATGTCTATTTAGGTATTCTGTCCATTTTCTAATAGGATTGTTTGTCTTTTTGGTATTGAGTTGTAGAAGTTCTTTATATGTTTTGGATATTAAGCCCTTTAAAAAAAATTTTTTTTTTTAAGATTTTATTTATTTATTTGACAGAGAGAGATCACAAGTAGGCAGAGAGGCAGGCAGAGAGAGAGAGAGAGGAGGAAGCAGGCTCCGTGCTGAGCAGAGAGCCCGACTCGGGGCTTGATCCCAGGACCCTGAGATCACACCGGAGCGAAGGTAGCAGCTTAACCCACTGAGCCACCCAGGCGCCCCAAGCCCTTTTTGAATATATCATTTGCAAATATTTTCTCCTATTCAATTGTTTTGTTTTGTTGATGGTTTCCTGGGCTATGAAAAAGCTTCTTACTTCGATGTAGTCCTAATAGTTAATTGTTGCTCTTATTTCCCCTACCGAATAAGACATATTTAGAAAAACGTTGCTACAGCTTATGTCAGAGAAATTACTGCCCTTGTTATTTTCTAGGATTTTTATGGTTTCGGCCTTACATTCATGTCCTTCATCTATTTTGAGTTTATTTTTGTATATGATGTTAGACAATGGTCTAGTTTCATTCTTTCACGTATAGCTTCCCAGTTTCATAGCACCATTTGTTGAAGAGACCGTCTTTTCCCCATTGCATGTTTTTTTTTTTTTTTTAAGATTTTATTTATTTATTTGACAGACAGAGATCACAAGTAGGCAGAGAGGCAGGCAGAGAGAGAGGAGGAAGCAGGCTCCCTGCTGAGCAGAGAGCCCAATGCGGGACTCCATCCCAGGACCCTGAGATCATGACCTGAGCCGAAGGCAGCGGCTTAACCCACTGAACCACCCAGGCGCCCCCCATTGAATGTTTTTGCCTCATTTGTCAAAGATTAGTTGACTATACAGTCATGGGTTTATTTCTGGGCTCTCTAGTCTATGCTATTGATATACATGTCTATTTGTATGCAAGTACCATAGTATTTTGATTACTACAGCTTTGTAGTAGTAATCCTTGAAATCCTTGAAATCAGGCATTGTGATATCCCCAGCTTTGTTCTTCTTTTCAGGATTGCTGTGGCTACTCAGGGTCTTCCGTGGTTCCATACAAATTTTAGGATTATTTTTTCTAGTTATGTGAAAAATAAAATTGCTTTATATGGGCATTTCGAAAATATTAGTTCTTCTAATTCATGAGCTTGGAATATCTTTCTATTTGTTTCTGTCATCTTCTGTCATCTATGTTTTATAATCTTTGGAGTACAGCTTTTCACCTTTATGGTTAAGTTTATTCCTAGATATTTTATTCTTTTTGGTACAATTGTAAATGGTATTGTTTTTAAAATTTCTCTTTCTGCTCCTTCATTATTAGTGTGTAGAAATGCTACTGATTTCTTGGTATTAATTTTGTATCTTGATATTTTAGTGAACTAATTGATTATTTCTAGTAGTTTTTGGTGGAGTCTTTAGGATTTTCTGTATATATCAATGCATCTGCATATAGGGACAGTTTAACTTCTTCTTTACCAATATGGATGCCTCTTACTTCTTTTTCTTATCTAATTGTTGTGGCTACGACTTTCAGTGTCATGTATTATACTAATGAAATAAGGTAGGCTGAGAAGAACAAACCATATGATTCCACTTTTTATTCCAATCTAAAAAAATGATTAAATAAACAAAACAGAATCAGACTTATAAATCAGACTTATAAATACAGAGAATGGTTGCCATAGGGGAGGGTAGTTGGGGATTGGGCAAAATGGGAGAAGGGGAGAGGGAGATACAGACTTCCAGTTATGAAATGAATAAGTCATGGGAATTAAAAGCACAGTATAAGGAATTAGTCAATTATATTGTAATAGTGTTGTAATGAGACAGATGGTAGCTAAACTTGTGGTGAACATAGCATAATGTATAAATTTTTCAAATCACTAAGTTGTACAGCTGAAACTAATATAATATTGTGTGTCAACTATACTCAAATAAAATTAAAAGGAAAACCCCATAAAAACAAACAAAGGTTAGTTTTACTTGGTAATGTCCTCAGTGGATCTGTAAAAAATAATAAAGTTATTAAACCTTGAGTACTGAGCACACTATTTTTAATAATCAAGATGGATATGTGAGAATTATGCATATAACATTTCTACTCTATGTGAAGCAGGCTGGTTTTCTTGAGGAAAAGTATTTGTAGGTTTGTTTGAATTTTAGGTAAGCTAGCCATGTTTTTCCTGGAATACCAGGAAGTTTCCTTTTCACTTGAAAGAATGACAAACAAACTATTGGTATTGAGACATGAATAGTTAGCTGACATCTTTTTAAAAAGTGTATGACTTGGTCCTGTCACTACAAGGAAAACAACTGGTAGCATTTGTTATTAATGATCAAGTTTGAGCTTTTAAGAGAAAATTAAATTTTGTATCAGCTACTATTAGCTTCATAGCTTTCCAATATGTAAAAACCTTTCTGATCAGATTAGTGGTGATATTAATGGATTTGTTTTTTTGAAATTGTATAATGAAATGTCAACATTTGAAAGATCTCCATAATTCAGTGAATCAACATGCTCCAAATGTCAAGATCATGTATGAGTAAAAGATTTATTCAAAGAACAAGCTAGACAAGTAGATTTTAGTGTAACACAGAATAAAAGTTTATTGATATGGATTCTGATTCTAAATTGTAGTTAACCTTTCAGAAATGATCTCTTGCTGAGTTTTGGTGTAGTATCAAAGAAGATATCCACAATTATCTGAATATTAAAATACTCTTCCTTTTCCAAATTATGGATCTTTTTAAAAAATTAACATATAATGTATTATTTGTTTTAGGAGTACAGGTCTGTGATTCATCAGTCTTACACAATTCATAGCACTCACCATAGCACATCAGATTATTGATCTTGAGATGCTAGATTTACTTTATATCACAATAAATTAAATGCTGACACAGATGTAAGAATCCATCTGTCTTCTAGGAAGACAGACTCAAAAAGAGATTTTTTAAAATTAAAAAAATAATGATATTCTTTTTTGCTAAATATTTCTTACTTTGAAAATTTTACTTGCTTTTCCTATAGATACATTATTTATAGTGGATTGTAATGCATATACTATTGTTATTTTTAAATGAGTTAAATGTACTTGGTTTTTATGTTTTAATTTCTAAATGAGTAAATATGAATAGGACCAACATAAAAGCAATTTGTATCCCCAATAATTTTTAAGGATGAAAGGAGTTCTGGGACAAAAAAATGTTTGGGAACCACTGGCTTAGGGAGGAAAAAAACCAAACAAATGCTGAAGTCACCTTTAAATCCTTTCATTTATGCATCTTCTATTTGCTAGTATGGAAATGGAAACTAGCACTCCTATTTCTATGATGTGGAAAAATAGCTATAAAAAATTTTAATAGAGGTGTAACTGTGAAACATATGTCTTTTCTGATTATTTCTAGCTGTAAATATTTATGGGTAATGGAAATCCTGAATACTGTACTTGTTTTATTTTACCAAAAATATTTTGTGTTTGTGTATCAAATAAAAATTCTCCATAATGTTTGATGATATTAATATTAAAATGATGTTGCCATGCAAATAAAAGCTGAAACTCTTAAGAGATATCAGCATGAATAGAAACTCAATAGTAAGGAATACATTTATTATAATTTCCCAAGGGCTTTTTTTTTTTTTTTCTCATAGAATTATGACACCTGACAAATGGCTGCAGGGAAAATATGCCAAATGAGTTCCCCTGTTGTTTACAGCTTGTCACAGACTAGTGCAATACAAAAAGAAGATGAATGCATCTTTCCTACTCCAGATTGTCTCTGCGTAAAAGGAAGATGTTCTCTCCCCATCTCAGCGATGATGGGTTTAGATTACTACAACAGATCAATGATGTTCTGGTTACTTGATGAGTTTATGGAAACAGAACAAGGAAGATGTAGTTCCACTCACGAATTTCCTGCAAGGTGATTCCACAGTAGCCGAAGCTGAAGAAGCACTGTGTATGTTTTTTATGGGTGCCACTTTTCTTATATCTAAATTGCCCTTTTGGTTTTTCTGATTCAATTAATACCACTCTTACAAATGGCTACGTACTATAGACTTGTTGGTCCAAGAGTGAGGCACAGACCAGCATCTGTAGCATCCCCTGAAGCATTTTAGAAATATATACTCCTGCGCTGCACCTTAGACCTCCTGAATAAGAATCTGCATTTTAACAAGATCCTTAGGGGATGTGTATGTTTATTCATGTGGAGAGGCACTGTTGAGCACCAGGTGATTTCAACCATGGCTGCACTTTGAAATCACCTGGGGGTTTAAAAAAAACCCTGAGGTTCAGGCTATGCTGCAGAGCAATGAAAACAAAATCTCGGAAGGTAGGACACTGCTTAAGAAGAATAAGCATTCTTTAAGCTCTGTCACTGTCACCCTTTTCTACTGCATATGTATTCATAGATGCACCTCAGGATTTATCATGGAAGTCGGTGGGAAAAATACTCCATAAGCAATTTTTAAAAAACACCTTTATTGAACTATAATTGATATTAAAAATGGCGTGTTTAATGAATACAATTTAGAATTTGGACATTTTCACACATCCATGTAAACATTGCATAATCAAGGTAATACACATTCATCACCTCCAAAAACTTCCTTGTGTCCCTTTGTTTATTCTTCTTGTGGTAGGAATACTTTGTGTGCATGTATATGATAAAAACATGGCATCGACTCTCTTAACGCAATTTAAGTACACAACACAGTATTGTTAACTATTGCATGGTTTTATAGGAGATCTCTAGAATGTATTTATCTTGAGTAACTGAAACTTTATGTCATTGAACAACCGTCCTCATATCCCCCAGCTCTCAGCTTCTGGAAACCAGTCTATTCTCTGCTATTATTTTGACTATTTTAGATAACCCCTATAAGTGGAATCATGCAGTATTTGTCTTCCTGTGATTGGTTTTGCTTAACGTGATGTTGTCAAAAATCCAGAAATAGCAAAATTAAAACTACTGAATCAACAAGAAGTACTTGGTAAGAGTTTATTGTAGATAGAAGAACAGTTCTGAACAGTTCTTTGCATGTATGTTCATTTCCTTATGATTCACAAAAATATAAATCATGTTTCTAGTAACTTATCCAGTTCTAGATTATCAATTTTGTTGGCATGTAATTGTTCTTACTAGTTGTTTTTTTAATGATCTTTTGTATGTCTCTAATTCTAAGACTGATGTGAAGCTCAGGGGCATGATACTACATGATGGTTTATAAAGTGAAAGTGAGGAAATTGCTTAATCTTTACAATGGTTAGTTATTGCAATGAGGGTTTCCAAAAGGCAAGGAATGGGATAAAAGTGATTATCTTATACAATTTTTCAGAAAATACTTGCTTCTTTTAAAAAATTGACCCAAGTTAAGTTTCAGGTTGTTTTGCAGAATAAGCTAAATTAAGTTTCATTTATATGGCTCAAATGTTTTTGTCTGCTTGGGGAATTTCCAAGTCTCCTCTCCAGTTTGTATTTAATTTTAACAACGTCCTCTGGGTTCATCCATGTTGTCGCATATGGCAGGATTTCCTTCTTAAAGACTGAATAACATCTCATGTATGTATACACATTTTTCTTTTCTTTTTTAAAAAGATTTTATTTATTTATTTGACAGACAGAGATCACAAGTAGGCAGAGAGGCAGACAGAGAGAGAGAGAAGGAAGCAGGCTCCCTGCTGAGCAGAGAGCCCAATGCGGGGCTCGATCCCAGGACCCTGGGATAATGACCTGAGCCAAAGGCAGAGGCTTTAACCCACTGAGCCACCCAAGCACCCCATGTATACACATTTTTCTTAATCCATTCATCTGTTAACAGAGATTTGGGTTGTTTCCATATCTTGGCTATTATGAATAATGCTGCAATAAACATGGGAGTGAAGATACCTCTTTGAGATTCTTATTTCAAGTTTATTGAATGTAAACCCCAAAGTGAATTGCTGTCTCATCTGGTAGGTCTAGTATTAAATTTTGGAGGAAACTTCATACTATTTTCCATAACTATCTACATCCTTTTACATCCCCACCAATAGTGAACAAGGGTTTTAATTTCTCCATAGCCCCACCAATACTTATCTCTTGTCTCTTTGATAATAGTTATCCTAACAGATGTGAGGTGATAGCTCAATGTAGTTTTGACTAGTATTTCCTAATGATTGGTATGTTGGTCATATTTTTAATTTATCTGTTGACCATTTGTAGCCCTCTTCAGAGGAACATCTGTTCAGATCCACTGTCCATTTAAAAATCAGGTTGTTTATGTTTTTGTTATTGAGTTGTAGGCATTTTTTATACATTTTATATATTAAACCTTTATCAGATATATGGTTTAAAAATATTTTCTCCCACTCTGTAGATTGACTTTTTCACTCTGTTGTTTTCTTGCCTAATTGCTCTGGCTAGGATTTTGAGTACTACACTTGGCAAGAGCAGGCATGCTTGTATTGTTCTTAATCTTAGATGAACAGCTTTCAGGTTTTATTGTTAAACAATGTTAGCTCTGAGTTTGGTCATATATGGTCTTTATTATCTTGAAGTAATAAAGATAAGGTTATTATCTTTATTACTCCTATAGCTAATAGGTTGAATTTTGATCATGAATAGATGTTGATTTTTGTTGGATGCTCTTTCTGTATCTTTTGAGGTATTTTATCCTTCATTTTGTTTATCATTACATTTGGTGCCTCACATTAGTTGATCTGCTTAAGTTGAAACATGCTTGCATCTCAGGAATAAATCTCATTTGACTGTGGTGTATGATCCTTTTAATATATTGTTGGGTTTGGTTTACTAACATTTTATTGAGAATTTTTGCATGTATGTTCATTTCCTTATGATTCACTTCATACATATGATTCACAAAAATATAAATCATATATTTCTAGTAACTTATCCAGTTCTAGATTATCCATTTTGTTGGCATGCAATTGTTCTTACTAGTTTTTTTTAAATGATCTTTTGTATGTCTCTGGCATTAGTTATAATATCTCCTTATTCATTTCTGATTTTATTTATTTGAGCCTCCCCCACCTCAAGTTTAGCTAAGGATTTGTTAATCTTGTTCATCTATTGAAAAAACCAGCTCTTACTTTTATAGTTTTTCTAGTTTCTATGTTATTTCTGCTCTAATCTTTATAATTCCTTAAGCTAACTTCGGAATTGGTTTGTTTTCCTTTTTCTAGTTCCTTGAGGTGTAAAGTTAGGTTATTTATTTGAAATCTTTTTCCTTTTTAAATATAGACTTTTATTGCTATAAACTTCCCTCTTGGTACTGCTTTTGTTGTATCCCATAAATTTGGTATGTTGGGTTTTCATTTTTATTTGTCTCAAGATACTTTCTGATTTCCCCTTTGATTTCTTTTTTGACACCCCCCCCCTTTTTCCAGGATAGTGTTGTGTAATTTCCACATATTTCTGAATTTGCCAATTATCCTCCTTTTATTGGTTTTTAGCTTCATACCATTGTGGTCAGAAAAGATATGTGGTGCAATTTTGATCTTAAATTTTTTAAGTTTTGTTCTGTGGCCTAATATGGGATCTACTCTGAAGAATGTTGGGAGTGTGCTTGAGAAGAATGTATATTCTATTGCCATAGGGTAGAATATCCTGTATGTATCTGTTAGGTCCAATTGGTGTACAGTGTTGTTCAAGACTGCTGTTTCCTTACTGATTTTCTTTCTGACTGTTTTGTTCATTGCCAGAAGTGGGGTATTGTAGTCTCCTAGTATTATTGTAATGCTGTTTCTCTTTTCAGTTCTATTAATGTTTGCTTTATATATTTGAATGTTCTGCTGTTGGATATAAATGTAATTATTATATCTTCCTGGTGAATTGATCCTTTTGTCACTATGTAATGTCCTTCTTTGTTTCTTGTGACCGTTTTTGACTTAAGGTCTATTTTGTCTGTTATAAACATAGCCACACCTGTTCTCTTAGTTAACTATTTGCATGGAGCAACTTTTTCCATTTTTTTATTTTCAGCTGATGTGTGTCCTTAAATCTACAGTGAATCTCTTATTCAGCAGATAGTTGGGTCTTATATTTTATCCACTCAGCCATTGTATAAATCTTTACAGTGAGGAGTTTAATCAATTTCTTTTTAAAGTAAATATTGATAGGGAATGACTTAAAATTGCCATTTTCTTTTTTTCTTACAGTTCTTTTGTTTCTCTTTTCCTCTTGCTCTCTTTCTTTGTGTTTGGTTGATTTTTGTAGTGATGTTCTTTGATCTCTTTATCTTTTTTTTTTTTAATTTTTATTCATTTGACAGAGAGAGAGAAATCACAGGTAGGCAGAGAGGCAGGCAGAGAGAGCGGGGAAAGCAGGTTCCCTGTGGAGCAGAGAGCCCGACGCGGGGCTCGATCCCAGGACCCCGGGATCACGACCCGAGCCGAAGGCAGAGGCTCCAACCCACCAAGCCACCCAGGCACCCCTGATCTCTTTATCTTTTGTGTGGCTTCTATTGGTATTTTCTTTGTGATTACCATGAGGTTTCCTTAAAACATCTAATTTATAAAAACTTAACTGTAATAGATAAAAACTTAACATACACAAAAAGTCTACACTTTTATTTCTCCCCTAAAACATACTTGTTACTGATATTATTAACATAATCAGAAATTTCATCATTAAGAGCTTGGGCTTTGGAGTGAGAAAGATTTAGTTGTGTTGGCCAGAACTCTTTGGTTGCAAGTAACAGATGCCAATCAAGTTAGTAGGTATCTGTATCCAGATATTCAAATAATATTATCAGTGACCTCTCTCTCCCTCTCAACTTTCTTTCCCTTTATTTTGGCTTCATTTGTAGGCACACTTTCTCCATTTCCCAGCTCTAGGCTGGGAATTACAATTAGTGAGCCCAGAGAAGAAGGAATGCTTCTTTGTTTAGAGGGTTCTGACTGGCATGGATTAAGCTGTATGTCTGTGGTAGGGAAAATTTTAAGATGATTCTGAAAATTTCCAGCCCTTAATGTACAAAATACTCTTTTGCAGTTATCCTGTAAAGCACTTGTTTAGATGTTGCTGTGAAGGGATTTTGCAGATATAATTAAGGTCTCCAAATCAGTTGATGTTAAGATAGGTAAACTATCTAGGTAGGCTGATCTAATCACACAGATGTTTTAAATCCGGGTCTTGAGCTCAGAGATAGTGATGTCAGATATTTGAAGTATAAGAAGCATTCAACACACTATTGCCGATTTGAAGATGAGGGAGGTCATGTGGCAAGGAATGTGGGTAGCCTCTTGGATCTACAAGTGGCCCAGGGTTAACAGCCAGCAAGGAACAGGGAGCGTGGACCTGCAATGGCAAGAAATTGAATTTTGCCAATGACAAGAATGATTCTAGAAGTGGACTTCCCCACGCCTATCCCCCCGAGACCCTCAAGATGAGAACTCAACCTGGCCAACACCTTGATTTTAGCTTTGTAAACTGAGCAGAGAATGCAGCCATGCTGTGTCTAGGCTTTTGACATACAGAACTATGAATATTGTTTAAAGCTTCTAGGTTTGCAATGGTTTGTTATGCAGTAATAGAAAACTAATATAATTCCCTTCTCTGAATCAACAGTTATGACCAGGAGGATGGGATTCTTTACCTGGCCAGCCTGAATCGCATGTCTAATCCTGCACTGGGAGAGGCTGGGACCGAGAGTCCCAAACAGAAAGTAATTACTAAGCTAATTACTTAACTTTGCTGTATTTTGGTTTCCTCACCTGTGTAATGGGGCCATTAGAGAATACCAACATTTTATAGTCATTGGCTTACTTAAATGAGATAATGCATGTCAAGTGCTTACTGTAGTGTCTGGCACATAGTCTGAGTTCAATAAATGTTAGCCATTATTATTGCTAATGAAACCAGCTAAGGCACACTTGGCAATATCAGTTACAATAATAAGAGAGAGAAGGGTAAGTTGCCAGCTCTTCTGTAGGTCTACCCAAAGCCTAGAAGGAGGGTAACACCTTCCAGGACTCAGTGGTATCCTGCCATTATGTTAGGGTTCATCTCTTTTTATCTAGTGTTTTGGAGGGGTTTGGTGGTAGAGAATGAAGAATGAGCAGCAGGGGCAAAACCAGAGATAAAAAGAGTTACATGATTAAAAGTCCAGAAAATAATGGCATTCAAAGCATTATGGTTTCTTATAAAGAAATATTTTCTTTTGGGATTCAGTGTTTCCATGAGTCCCATAATCACTTTTGGAGGACAAAATATAATAAGAATTATTTGGGCCAAGAAGGAGAATGCTGTGTAGACATTCTCTACAGAACAGTACATTTTTAATTTAAAACATCAGCATATGCTTGTTTTCTATGAAGGCCCATGGCAAGGAATCCTGGTTTAAAAAAAGAAAGAAAGAGTCCTTATTGCCACTGATTGATACCTTAGATCTCAGTGGGAACCCGCAGATGTTAACTGCTCACTGATGCATTAAGCTTCCTAAGTTTCTGACAAAGGTACCAAGTCATGGCCAAATATTTTCTGGAAGTTCATAGATGAATGAAGTTGTTACTTGGGGAGGTGCCGTGAGGCCTGAGCTAATGTTATGATATGAAGTCTTTCTGGGAAGAGCACACTTGGTGGGGTTGTGAGTTCTGAGACTAAGTGTTCAGCTGGAAAATACAGGGAATGTTCATGCAGACACAGCAGAAGAAAGCCTTCTGATTTTTTAAAAATATTTTATTTATTTATTTGACAGAGAAAGAGATCACAAGCAAGTAGAGAGGCAGACAGAGAGGGGGAAGCAGGCTCCCTGTTGAGCAGAGAGCCTGATGCGGGGCTCAATTCCAGGACCCTGGGATCATGACCTGAGCCAAAGGCAGAGGCTTAACCCACTGAGCTACCAAGGCGCCCTAAAAGCTTTTGATTTTATAGAATCTGAAGCTTGTAACATTTGGGGAGGTCCTCTGTAGGGGACAGACTTTAACTAACTACAGTTAAAAGAATTGTGCTTCTGCAAATTTTACAAAACCCTATGACATGTGAGATCATACAAGAGAACCACCCAGAGCTCAAGAAATAATTGCATACATATATAGTAAGGCTTCTTTGGATGTAGGGTAAATCCACCTTGGCCTGGCAGTGAGTCTCAATAACCCACTATTTAGACAGCATGATCTGGAATTAGGGTCCTGCAGCCTGTTTTCACTCAGATATTTGGCTCACTGAGTAGTCTCAGGCAATTCACGTGCTCACTTATAATCTTAGTGTTTTGGTTTGTTCTAGAAAACGCAGATTTTCTTTCTTCTCTGTGGCTGCAGCAATAATTATTTTTAAGGCAATATCTTTAGTTGGGAAGAAATATACCATATTACCATTTTTCATCCTAAATTCATCTTTTGAGTGACCTCAGACTCAGTGGAATACAGGCTCAAATTTTTTTTTTTTTTTTTTTTTAATTTTTTTATTTTTATAAACATATATTTTTATCCCCAGGGGTACAGGTCTGTGAATCACCAGGTTTACACACTTCACAGGCTCAAATTTAAAGTCATCTTTTCATGGCTTTACATACTTATCAATATAACAATGGAAGACAGATAAGCCTTTGTTTTGAAAACCTGTAAATTCTCCACAAACCTATTTAATAAAACTTGTGTACTATTATAGAGACTCAAGTGCTATCAGATAGCAGTTTAGTAAGAACAGAGAGTAAAAATTCACGTTTTAGTGAGGTATTTCTACCTGCCCACTGGCGTCTTCTTCTCCAGTAGAGATCCAGACGTGTATAATTCTGATCTCAGGCTGATTTCGCAGCCTCTTTGGAGAACAGTGTGGAGATTCCTCAAGAAATTAAAAATAGAACTTCCCTATGACCCTGCCATTGCACTCCAGGGTATTTACCCCAAAGATACAGATGTAGTGAAAAGAAGGGCCATCTGTACCCCAATGTTTATAGCAGCAATGGCCACGGTTGCCAAACTGTGGAAAGAACCAAGATGCCCTTCAACAGATGAATGGGTAAGGAAGATGTGGTCCATATACACTATGGAGTATTATGCCTCCATCAGAAAGGACGAATACCCAACTTTTGTAGCAACGTGGACAGGACTGGAAGAGATTATGCTGAGTGAAATAAGTCGAGCAGAGAGAGTCAAGTATCATATGGTTTCACTTATTTGTGGAGCATAACAAAAAGCATAGAGGACATGGGGAGTTAGAGAGAAGGGGGTTGGGGTAAATTGGAAGGGGAGGTGAACCATGAGAGACTATGGACTCTGAAAAACAATCTGAGGGGTTTGAAGTGGAGGGGGAGGGGAAGGTCAGGGTACCAGGTGGTGGGTATTATAGAGGGCATGGATTGCATGGAGCACTGGGTGTGGTGAAAAAATAATGATACTGTTATGCTGAAAATAAATAAATGAAAAAAAAGAGGTATTTCTAGGGTTACTTCAATACAAATTGAATGAAGTGGAAAAAATGTCTTATTTAAAGTAAAAGTGAAAAATAATGAACCAATGGAGACAGCAGGCTTATACAGACTAAATGAGAGAGCTATAGAATTCTTAAGTTTTGCTCTCCTAAGGCAAGTATCCCAAATGCCACTTGAGGATTTTGAGAAAATATGGTCACTTTTTGAGTTTTACCTCAAAATTGCTCATAAGATCAGTTTTGAGACTGATTGATATGTATTCTTATTCAATGCATAATAATTCCTAGTGTGAATTAAGACAAAGATTCTGAAAACTTGGCACTTGTGAGAACCAGGTGAATACCTCTCACGCTGTTTGAGTCAGAACTGTTTACTTCGTCCTCTAAGTTCCCATGATATAAATCTGATCTATTTGTCTTTTTAAAGTGAAAAACCAAGCTATCTTGGCTCTCCATTTCTGCCATAGCTGGGGGACATGGGTGTAACCCCCAGAAACACATCTTGAGACAAGATTTGAGCACCAGCCGGGAGTGGCCAAGCAGGACAGGGAAGCGAACACAGGGTATGTCAGCAGGCAGGTGACCCAGGCTTGGGATATGATGTAATGCACACCTTCGAGCTGTCCCACTTGGGGACACAGAGATGGTTAATAATCTAATTTCTTTGCATCACTGGCTGAAAGCTGGGGCGTTCACTCTCCAACACCTCCCTCCTACCCGGCAGGCCCAGCTCTCCCTCAGGCAGGTGGAGAGGCACAGGGGCTTGCTGTAGGAAGCTGAAGGCAGATGTGGGAACTTTGATGAAGGGGTAAAGGAAGGCACCAATAGCTTCTGCCATATTAGGAAATCACAGTTTTGAGTGCTGGAAGGAAATTTTGAGTTCACCCTACAGAATCCGGTCTCTATAATTGCAAGATGAAGGTTATAGACTAAATTCTAGTCATTTTTGTCTCTACCTTTTAAATTCTTTCCCTGGTGGTAGATCTTTCACGGATGTATGATCCTGTACAAAGCCATGTTTTGAATTTGATGGGCTGAAGTGTATTTGCTAGAAGCACGATAGGAGTACCAAGAGGCATACAAATACGTTTGAAATGAAGAAATTCAATATTTTCATTCTATCCCAGCATTAGCATGGGGACTTTCTTGTGTGTGCTAATAAGTGTGACCCGACGTGTGTCTGAATCAGAATAACTGTTCTGTTGAGGTGTTGGAGAAGAAAATCTATACTGAATAAAATCTAGTAGGGAACTTAGTATTTAACTTGAACCTGGTTTTAAAAGTGGTGACAACTCAGGCAATTGTTGGAAGCTAAACAAAGTGAAAGGTTAGATATAGGAAAATAGCAAGACAATGATTTTCTGTATTTCTTTCCGAGCTCTTCTTCCTTAAAAAGAACTGCGGAATCAGACAACAGTGTGTTTCCCCTCAGCGACCACGTTGAACTTTAAACTTGCCAGGTTCCAGTTTTGTTGTGTCTGCTATTGATTCATGGGGGCAGGAGGATTTATGGGTGCTGGGCTGAGAAGCACCGCCAGAGATGCAGGCAAAAATCCCTCTGTGACTCAGTTTGGGAGCTGCCCTTCCGGAGTCAGGAATATCCTCCAGTAAATAGCAAGGCAGAGGGTCGGAGGCCTCTGACCATCCTGCGAAGGGTGGGGACTAGCTCCCCCCCTCCCCGCCCCCAGCCTCCCCGCGCTGTGGGGCGGGGCGGGGGGGGGGCGGTTCTGAGGGTTGAAGATCTGTCCCCAGTCTGTAAATAGTCTTAGCCTTCGTGCTCCGCAGGCTTCCTTTGCCTTGTACTGAGGGACTAAGATTATTCTAAACCCATGGAGTTGACGGGATGAGGGGGGTAGGTGGGAGGGTTGGAGCTCATGCCAACTTTCAGGGAATTTCCAGTGATCTGAACTTTGAAATATCCTAACGCTGCCGCAATGCTGTGACTATATTTGCTGATATGTTTTGTTTATTTTTGTTTTTACTTTTGAAAGAGAGAGACAGCATGAGCAGCAGGAGGGGCAGGTGGCAAGGCAGAGAGAATATCAAGCAGTGCAGAACCCTAGGTGGGCTCAGTCTCCTGACCCTGAAATCATGACCTGGGCAGAAATCAAGAGTCAATGGCTTAACTGACGGAGCCAGGCCAGGGCCCCTTGCTGATATATTTTAAGTGCCTTTAAGGACTGGATAGGAAAAGCCCTTTCCCATTGAGCAATCACCCTAACATGTTAGAGATTCCTATATGTCAATCCCTTTAGGAATCCTGTGGTGAACTTGTTAAAATGCAGATTTATGGGCCCTTTATAGTTCCCATGTGGAGCCCAGAAATCAGCATTTACGTATTTCCTAGGATGATTTTGAGATGGATGGTCTAGGACTGCACCTTGAGAAACACCTTGTCATGTAGATCCCAGTTCCCTTTAACTCTAACGAGGGTAGAAAGCCACAGCTGAAAGTAACCAAATTCCTGGATTTATTTTGGCTAATGCGGGGGAATTCCTGTTGGCATGTATCTAGTTAAAAATTATATATTTAATATAGTGCATATACCTACTTAAAAAAAAGCTAAGAGGCTTTTCTTTAGCCTATGTACAAATTTAACGTAAGCAGGTAAAGAAAGAGAACCCCAAATTTGCCGACCGAATACATGTCCAAGGCCGTTCCATCAGAAACAAGATTTTGAGATCTACAACACAGCAGCAGCCCAATGCTGGAGAGGATTCTGGATGGGAAACCACCAGGATGATGGATGGAGAGAGAAGGAACCCTCAAGGGCAGGCTGCAGTTCAGCTCAGAGGACCAAGCTATGGGTCTTCCATTCTGATCTGTCCTCTTCATCCTGCCTCTGCTCTGGTTCTCAGGCTGAAAGGTTCCTCTTTCCACAAGGAACCAGCACTTCTTAGCACAGACAGACGGGTGGTGACTCCTAGCGAGAGTGTGTCCATGTGACAGCTCCAACGTTTGCCCAGAACTGATTACTCTGGAAAGTTAGTCCTTGTTTGCTGGGCAGATACTCATGTCTGGACGGAGCCATATTGCTTTCGTCTGTTATTTCTCTAAGCTTCTCCTCATCTCAGCTGCCGTTACCAGGATCGTGTACTAGCTAAGTGTCATCTACAGTTCCTCAAACTGTTTGGAGTGGCAATGCTTAATATTTAATTGCTTGAACCTACATCAAAGGCCCTAAGCCCCATTCAGATGTAGTCCAAAAATCTGGGGAGATGCTTTGGAGTATTTTTGACTGGTTTAGGCTTTTTAAAAATATCATCTTCTCTTGGATATTTTATTTTTTATGTAGGTCTATTTATTAGACTTCTGTCTACCTGCTTTTACACTGTGGGAGTTTATTGTAAATGGGACTTTTATTTCAGTTATGTTTTACTTATTTTATTTTTAATTGAAGTATAGTGGACATATATTACAGTAGTCTTAGGTGTACAAGGTAATGATTTGACAAATATATACATTACCAAATGCTCACTATAAGTGTAATTACTATGTTACCATACAAAGTTATTATTAAATTGTTGACTATATTCCCTAAACTGTACTTTCATCTCCATGAATTATTTATTTAATAAATGGAAGTTTGTACCTCTTAATCCCCTTTACCTATGTCGTCCATTCCCTACCTCCTCTCCCCTCTGGAGGTTTAGGTTTTTGGAAATCCAAGCTTAAGATTTCTTTGCTGGATTATAAGGTTGGTTCTATGCCAGCCATTTCCTAAACTGCAAGAACATGGACCACATTGCCTGCTGGCTGCCTTTACTGACGTGTAAACAGAATATTGCGGTTGTGCGAAGCTAGCCTCTGTTGCCCGAGATGAAGGACTGTGCTGAGTTATTATCTTTACATGTCCAATGTCCGGCATAGTGCTGGCTCATACTCAATTCTAATTAAGTCGTACTCAAGTTCAGTTAATTGTGGAATGAATCAAATAAACTTCACAAGCCCTGATGATTACATCAAGAGTAGTAATTTACCAGATGAGAGACTTGGGCAAATGGGGCAAGTAACTAGCGTGTATGTCATTGCTCTTTATTCTTGATCACTTAGCAAGACATTGCTAATGCATTATAATACCTCTTCTTTTCTACCGCCCCCCCCCCCCCTTTTTAAAGATTTTATTTGTTTATTTGACACAGAGAGAGAGAGCGCGAGCACAAGTGGGCAGAGCAGTAGACAGAGAGGGAGAAGCAGGATCCCCACTGAGCCGAGAGTCCCCTGTGGGATTCGATCTGTCCCATGTGGCACCATGACCTGACTGAAGGCAGACACTCAACTGAATGAGCCACCCAGGTACCTCTATAATAACTTTCCTTGTTGGGCCAGGACGCTACCTCTTAATTATCATAAACACAGTGCTCCAGCAGAACCATTACCAATCAGAATGGGCTTGGAGCAGGGGGCAGTTCAGGAAAAGAAAAGGAAGAAAAGCTCAGTACTAAGGCTTAAATAAAGTAATACTTTCTACTGCCAAGAAAGTAACAATTTCCTAGAGATTGCAAGTAAACTTTATCTTCCATGGCCACTTATATTAATTGCTGGTGGCTATATCTAGCCCTATTTTAGACTTTTGAGGTTGCAGGTAAGTGTATTAAGAATCCTCTAATGATTTTTGTCCCGGGAAAGCGAAAGATGAGTGGTGACACTCTGCTCATCATTTTCTATCCCTACCCAGCGATATTTTCAGGCCAAGGGCTATCCTGGACACAAGCAGGACAATGGGAATAATGGAGCAGGGAAGAAGAGAGAGGAGCAGAGAAGAAGCTGAGTGAGGGAGAGGGGAGAGACTCTGTGGGAGAGACTTGAGAGAGGACTCTGCAATGGGCAGTGTCACAGTGTGTCACCACCAGGGACTTTACAGACATGTTGTCCTTTCAGTGCCATAGGCTGCTTGTCCCTGCACTGAACTGTCATGGGTCTAAATTGCCATTCTGTGCAGCAACTGCCACATTCAGATGTGAGTTATATTGTAGCAATAGAATTGAAGGGAAAAGGAGAACCAGGGCTATGGGATGAGGGGAGGTCAGGGGAAATAGTTTCAGTGCTTCAACACTCCACCTGTCTCTGCCCTGCTGCCTGCATCCCAGCATTGCTATGGGGATCAACAATCCTCTGGCTACAAGCTTTTATTATTCATTCATCCATACTGTGGAAGGCTCTGTGCAAGTTATTGGGACTTATTCAGAGATGAATAAGACCTGTGGTCCACCTTCGGGGGGTCCCAATCTGCTGGTAATAAAAGATCTATCAACAACAGCACCCATTAAAAATGTGAGGAGCATCATGATGTATGTATGAACAAAAGCTATTAATTCTGCCTAAGGAGGTTGGGGAATTTCAGCTGTGAAAAATATTTAATAATACTGTACCTTAGGAGATATTTATTTTGATGGATTTGTTAGTAAGATAAATAACTTGCTGTTGGAAGAGAGATTATAACCTACTATTGAATTGCAAAGTAGATACAGCATATACCCCCACCCCTCTGTGTTGATGGATTTATTAGGAAGAGCTGGTAACACTTGAGCATGTCTTTCCTCCTAAAAATAATGTTCAATACATGCGCATTAAATTTAATGAAGCAAACCAAAAGACATGGATAAATTTGCTAGTGGGTAAAAGACAAAGCGCTGTTTCTACAAAAGCCAATCTAAATGTTTGCTGATCGGAGTTGAATTTCTTAATAAAAAAGCCTCATTGCTTCAGATGACCCCAGAACACTTGGGTTTAATATCAGTAGTCTACTGATTCCTAAAGGCAAAAAGTCCAAAATAACCTAGTCTTATTTATGGGAGGCCATTTAATCAGTGTGGGGCTGGTAGGTGTTAGTGTTTGCAAGCCTAATTGCTCATTGGACCATCCACTGGAGTCAGAAGCACAAAGGGAATCTATTCTTCTGTAAGAATGTGCTTATATTGCAGACCTAGCGCCCATTGGGGATTTTCATTAAGTGGACTTTTCAGTGGGCGGTTCTGCTTCATATGCCCAGTAGTTGCTCTATTGATCTTCTCAGGGGGTTGGCAGGCATTTCACGGTTTAGGATTGCCTGCAACCTTTGGAAGGAATGTTTAATTTTAGCACTATTTCCTAGACCAGTTCTCCTACCTTCTATGAAGTCAGACTATCAGTCTCCAAGGAGCTTACACTAATTAAAGGGCAAGGTTCAAGAGGACACTCTTCTTGTTTCTCCAAAAAACTTTTATATGAAATAATGGCCCTGAGTATATGGATAAACAGTGCAATAAAAACTGTGGGTAATTTCAGTTTATATGGGGAGAAGTGGAAGTAGTCTTTTGGGAAGGAAAACTTGAAAATGAGATCATTGTGTAGATATCTTTAGACATGGCACTAACTATTACTCAAAATAGGAAGCATCAGTTTTGTTGAAATCCAATACAGATTTAATTGGGAGTCAGATATATGCAGGCAATTGTGCGGAATGAGAATATAAACATTACAAAAAGTCAAAAGGCCTTCAAATCTGAGAAATTTGGACCACTCAGGGATCGACAAAGGGGATTTGAATCTATAGAGCAAATTGTTCAATTTGGGGTGATTTTGTTTCCTGCCTCTTCCGATAAAAAAGGAAAGATTTTTTCTGAGATTATGCTGCTGTCAGATATGATGAGTCTCTTTCTCTTTTTATATGATTACTTACTATTTATCAGCCTTTATGTTTTTAAACTCAGCTCCAAATATGAACAAATCTAGCATATGTTTCTCTTGAGACATGGACAGAGCAAAATAAACTCCTATTCTCTTTCTTTGTTTTCTTCCTTGATTTTCTAACAAGACAGATTTAAAAAATTTTTTTTCAGTCTAAATGAAGCAACCTGCACTATAGGGTTTTCATGTCAGAGATGGAAGGGTTGTCAAGCAAAACCTTGTATGATTTAGTCTGCAGTAGAATAATCCCATCTCTGACATAGTAAAATACTTTATTTTTGGAATGGACTTAGAATTTGGGGCATTAGGAGTTAAAGTACTTATACTGTAATAATTGTCATGCTAGGATAAAGTCGATTGCATAACTCCAATATTATAATGCATTTAGGCAGATAAAATTAGACAGAAAGTAATTTTATGATTAAAAAAATGATCACTTTTGGCTTAATGATTATGATGATATTTCAAACTAGCAATCTATAGGGCAAATGCAACTTATGGACTCAAAAATAGATTTAAAAAAATTCCAAAGGCATCTTTTTGCTGTACAGGGAAAGGCAAATCTCTCTTCTACCACTGTCCTGGCTGAGAAACTGTAATCAATTTCTTATGTATCCTTCCAGGTATAGTTTGTGCACATGGGCAAATAAACAAATATGTGTGTCCATTCCCACACCCTGAATCTCAACTTTATACCACTGTTCTACACCACGTATTTCTTCCTTCCTCCCTCCTTCCCCACCTCCGTTCTTTCCTTCCTTCCCTTTCTTACCATTATTTTTTGGAGGTCATTCCTTTTCAGTACATTATTATTCTTTTTGATTCTATTGTAAGGATGTACCAAAGTTTGTGTAACCATTTCCCTGTTGATGTGTCCATTTTGGTTATTTGCAAATGTTTGCAAGAACTATGAGTACCTTTGTACAAACACCACATCAGATATGTGACTCTACATCTATCCATAGGATACATTTGTGGAACTGAAGTGGGGGGGGCGGGGACGTTGTAGTTATGCTATTGTTTGAAACTCCTCCATGGTGGTCGAATGCATCTGGCCTCCCAGCAACACTGCATGAGAATGCCTTTACCAATACAAGTGGAAAACAGCGTCTCAGTGTTTAGTGTCTTTTCATATGCTCAGGAGCCATTTTTACTCCTCTGAGAACTGTACATAGCCTCTTAAAATTCAATTGTCAGGGTGCCTGGGTGGCTCAGGTGCTTACGAGACTGCCTTCGGCTCAGGTCATGATCCTGGAGCCCCAGGATGGAGTCCTGCATCAGGCTCCCTGATCAGTGGGGAATCTGCTTCTCTCTGACCTTACCCCATCTTGTGCACACTGTCTCTCTCAAATAAATAAAATATTTAAAAATAAAATAAAATAAAATAAAATTCAGTTGGTTGATCTTTCTTTTTTTTTTTTACTTTTAATTTTTTATTTTTTATAAACATATATTTTTATCCCCAGGGGTACAGGACTGTGAATCACCAGGTTTACACACTTCACAGCACTCACCAAAGCACATACCCTCCCCAATGTCCATAATCCCACCCCCTTCTCCCAAACCCCCTTCCCCCAGCAACCCTCAGTTTGTTTTGTGAGATTAAGAGTCACTTATGGTTTGTCTCCCTCCCAATCCCATCTTGTTTCATTGATTCTTCTCCTACCCACTTAAGCCCCCATGTTGCATCACCACTTCCTCATATCAGGGATATCATATGATAGTTGTCTTTCTCTGCTTGACTTATTTCGCTAAGCATGATACGCTCTAGTTCCATCCATGTTGTCGCAAGTGGCAAGATTTCATTTCTTTTGATGGCTGCATAGTATTCCATTGTGTATATATATACCACATCTTCTTGATCCATTCATCTGTTGATGGACATCTAGGTTCTTTCCATAGTTTGGCTATTGTGGACATTGCTGCTATAAACATTCGAGTGCACGTGCCCCTTTGGATCACTACGTTTGTATCTTTAGGGTAAATACCCAATAGTGCAATTGCTGGGTCATAGGGCAGTTCTATTTTCAACATTTTGAGGAACCTCCATGCTGTTTTCCAGAGTGGCTGCACCAGCTTGCATTCCCACCAACAGTGTAGGAGGGTTCCCCTTTCTCCACATCCTCGCCAGCATCTGTCATTTCTTGACTTGTTGATTTTAGCCATTCTGACTGGTGTGAGGTGATATCGCATTGTGGTTTTGATTTGTATTTCCCTGATGCCGAGTGATATGGAGCACTTTTTCATGTGTCTGTTGGCCATCTGGATGTCTTCTTTGCAGAAATATCTGTTCATGTCCTCTGCCCATTTCTTGATTGGATTATTTGTTCTTTGGGTGTTGAGTTTGCTAAGTTCTTTATATATTTTGGACACTAGTCCTTTATCTGATATGTCGTTTGCAAATATCTTTTCCCATTCTGTCAGTTGTCTTTTGATTTTGTTAACTGTTTCCTTTGCTGTGCAAAAGCTTTTGATCTTGATGAAATCCCAATAGTTCATTTTTGCCCTTGCTTCCCTTGCCTTTGGCGTTGTTCCTAGGAAGATGTTGCTGCGGCTGAGGTCAAAGAGGTTGCTGCCTGTGTTCTCCTCAAGGATTTTGATGGATTCCTTTCTCACATTGAGGTCCTTCATCCATTTTGAGTCTATTTTCGTGTGTGGTGTAAGGAAATGGTCCAATTTCATTTTTCTGCATGTGGCTGTCCAATTTCCCCAGCACCATTTATTGAAGAGGCTGTCTTTTTTCCATTGGACATTCTTTCCTGCTTTGTCAAAGATTAGTTGACTGTAGAGTTGAGGGTCTATTTCTGGGCTCTCTATTCTGTTCCATTGATCTATGTGTCTGTTTTTGTGCCAGTACCATGCTGTCTTGATGATGACAGCTTTGTAATAGAGCTTGAAGTCCGGAATTGTGATGCCACCAACGTTGGCTTTATTTTTCAGTATCCCTTTGGCTATTCGAGGTCTTTTCTGGTTCCATATAAATTTTAGCATTATTTGTTCCATTTCTTTGAAAAAGATGGATGGTACTTTGATAGGAATTGCATTAAATGTGTAGATTGCTTTAGGTAGCATAGACATTTTCACAATATTTATTCTTCCAATCCAGGAGCATGGAACATTTTTCCATTTCTTTGTGTCTTCCTCAATTTTTTTCATGAGTACTTTATAGTTTTCTGAGTATAGATTCTGTGTCTCTTTGGTTAGGTTTATTCCTAGGTATCTTATGGTTTTGGGTGCAATTGTAAATGGGATTGACTCCTTAATTTCTCTTTCTTCTGTCTTGCTGTTGGTGTAGAGAAATGCAACTGATTTCTGTGCATTGATTTTATATCCTGACACTTTACTGAATTCCTGTATAAGTTCTAGCAGTTTTGGAGTGGAGTCTTTTGGGTTTTCCACATATAGTATCATATCATCTGCGAAGAGTGATAATTTGACTTCTTCTTTGCCGATGTGGATGCCTTTAATTTCCTTTTGTTGTCTGATTGCTGAGGCTAGGACCTCTAGTACTATGTTGAATAGCAGTGGTGATAATGGACATCCCTGCCGTGTTCTTGACCTTAGGGGAAAAGCTCTCAGTTTTTCTCCATTGAGAATGATATTTGCGGTGGGTTTTTCATAGATGGCTTTGATGATATTGAGGTATGTGCCCTCTATCCCTACACTTTGAAGAGTTTTGATCAGGAAGGGATGCTGTACTTTGTCAACTGCTTTTTCAGCATCTATTGAGAGTATCATATGGTTCTTGTTCTTTCTTTTATTGATGTGTTGTATCACATTGACTGATTTGCGGATGTTGAACCAACCTTGCAGCCCTGGAATAAATCCCACTTGGTCATGGTGAATAATCTTTTTAATGTACTGTTGAATCCTATTGGCTAGTATTTTGTTGAGTATTTTCGCATCTGTGTTCATCAAGGATATTGGTCTATAGCTCTCTTTTTTGGTGGGATCCTTGTCTGGTTTTGGGATCAAGGTGATGCTGACCTCATAAAATGAGTTTGGAAGTTTTCCTTCCATTTCTATTTTTTGGAACAGTTTTAGGAGAATAGGAATTAGTTCTTCTTTAAATGTTTGGTAGAATTCCTCCGGGAAGCCGTCTGGCCCTGGGCTTTTGTTTGTTTGGAGATTTTTAATGACTGTTTCAATCTCCTTACTGGTTATGGGTCTGTTCAGGCTTTCTATTTCTTCCGGGTTCAGTTGTGGTAGTTTATATTTTTCTAGGAATGCATCCATTTCTTCCAGATTGTCAAATTTATTGCCGTAGAGTTGCTCATAGAATGTTCTTATAATAGTTTGTATTTCTTTGGTGTTAGTTGTGATCTCTCCTCTAGGTTGATCTTTCACATATTGAGTTATAGGGGCTCCTTCTAATTTAGTAATATTAGCTATTGGGAAATGTAGTGTAAATAGATTGTGGTTCTTCTTCTTTTTTTTTCTTTTTACTTTTTTTCTTTGTATTTTGCCTTTGCCATGTGGAAATTTATACATTGAGTATATTAAATTATAGGTCTTTTATTTTGTGACTTCCAGTTTTTGTGTCAAACTTAGAACATCATAAGTCATATAAAAATACATCTCCCATGACATTTCACCAGGTATTTTTATGTCTTATTTTTTATTTTTAACATTTTAATCCATCTAGAAATGATCCTGATTCAAGGTGTGGCTATCTTTGGGGTTTAATAGGTTGTTAATTTTTGTGAATGTTTATGTATATATGAAATGAAGGTTTAGTCTCAATTTTCCAGGGGGCAGAATAATTTTATATTTATCAGTCAGATCTCTATTATTAATCCTCTTTTTATTCTTCTATAACTTTACTTATTTTTCCTCGATGCTATTTGTCAATAGATGGAGAGAGATGACTTCAAATCTCTTACTTCTAATGTGTTTCTCAGTATTTTTCCTTGAATCTCTTAAAATTCCTTCTGTATTTACACTGCTGTTCTTTGGTGCAGAAATATTTGTAGCAGTTGTATCTTCATTGCAGATTTTACATAGTGTCATTACAAGTAGATTTCTTTGTCTTATTTTATGGTTTTTGCTCTGGATTCTACTCTGCCATTTAAAATCATAAGCCCTGCTTTCTTATTTGCTTTTGCTTGTTAAAATGTTATCTCCTTATTTTCACTTTCTGAATCATTTTTACTTTTCATCCACATAGAATTGGGTTTTGATTTGTGATTCAGTTTTTGTCTCTCAATTAGTGTAGGCCATTAGATGTACTGGTGTGATCTGTATATTTTGTCTGAATTCTGTCATATTAGTTCATGCTATCTTTTCTACTTTGAAAAGTATTTTACTCTGTGGTCTGTTTTTATTCAGTTTGTCTCTGTGTGGTTTTTCTGATATGAAGAAGTTTGCATTTTCATTTTAGTTACCTTTTGATAATTTTATATACTATCTTTGGTTCCTCCCTGTATTTAGACTGTACTTGTTAGTTTCCTACTATATGCAATATTGAAATTCACAAGTTCCCTCTTCCTTCCTCTTCTTTTCTTGTACTTTATTAACTTATTTTAGTCAGTACTACTAGCTTTTTAAAGTGTTTCCCTTTGAACAGCTGAGTATGTTTAAATTTGTATTATTTGGCTCTGTTACCTTTGACAGACTTTGATTTCCAGATACTAAAGATGAGAGAAGCAGAAAACTATCACCTTCTTTCACAGTCCTCTCATGATTTTAGTTAGTTGTATCATATTAAAATTTTCCTTTTTTTGATTTTTTAAAGATTATATTTATTTATTTGACACAGAGAGAGAGATCACAAGTAGGCAGAGAGGCAGGCAGAGAGAGAGGGAGAAGCAGGCTCTCTGCTGTGTAGAGAGCCCAAGGAGGGGCTTGATTCCACTATCCTGTGATCATGACCTGAGCCAAAGGCAGAGGCTTAATCCATTGATCCACCCAGGCACCCCTCTTTCTTTGATTTATAGTGAAATACATTCAGTGTTCATCAGCCATCTCTTGCTTACTTTTCCCAGCTATATTTTGGTTGGATGAATCTTGTCATCCAGTAGTTTTCTTAAGGAAGAATCCTGGCAATACTCCCTGAATTTTTTACATATCCTAAGTGGTTTGACTGAAGTGTTTATAAAACTTGAAGGATAGCTTGACTGGATATAAATTCCTCAGCTCACAATTCTTTCTTTGATAGTTTCACAGGTATTGATTTATTGGGTTTTGGCATTGGGGTCTATGGAAAAAGCTAGGTCAGCTTTATTTCTTTTCTCATTTCCTATCTATTGTTTGATACTTTTGCCTGGCTGTTACCAAGATTTGGGGCTTATTTTTAAAATTCAATAAGCTTTTCTAGGATATATCTCAATTTTTATCATTCTGGATTAATTATTCCTGGGTCAGTGTGTGCCCTTTTCCTCTAAAGAAAAAACTCATGAGATTAAACATGATATATTTGTTATAAAACATATTATTTAAAATGTAAGTAGCATTCTACCAATGCATAATAAAAGCTTGCATTTCCATTAGCACTACTCATTCAAATCTATTTTGTACTTGTTTATGTCGATATGAATGATGGATGGACAAATGTTTATAAGTCTAGTCTACCCAAACAAAGTTTGATGGCTACCTATGGTAATGGTAGTTGATCAATGGTAGCAAATCATTCCAGATTTTTCTGTGCTTTATTTTGTCTCATCTTCAAGACAAGCCTATGTGTAAATTCTATTATTATCCCTATTTTGTAGAGGAGAGACTGAGCCTTAGAAGAGACAGGTAGCTTGTCCATGTTAGTGAAAAGTAGAGCCAAGATGCAAACCTAAACCAACGGGCTCCTAACCACTAGATCACCTAATCGTCTAGCTATTTAGATACCTCTCTTGTTGCTGAGCTTTTATTCAATCTATCATTGTATCCTTCTTATGAAAACCATGTACTTGAAGTTTTTTTGAGCTTTAGATCCAATTAGTTCTCAACTAGAGGTAATTTTGTTTTCAGGGACATTGGCCTGAATGTCCTGAATGCAACATTTTTGGTTGTTGTAACTGCGGCAAGAGGTGGTGGGTGTTAGAGGCTGAGTAGAGGCCAAGGATGCCATTACATATTCCACAATGCACAGAACAGCCTTCACATGAAGAATTATCTAGTCCGAAGTGTTGATAGAGCTGCCATTGAGATAGTCTAACTCAGATGCTAATTTTATTGGAGGAAAAGTCCTCTTTCATACTTGCATAATTCAGTGTAATTTAATATAGTGTTATGACTGACAAGATGCATAGAAATGTGACTATTAAATTAACAAAAATAATATTGAGGTATTTTTTTAAAGTTCCAATACTCTTTAGAATTTCATTCCTTCAGTGCCCCAAAGGACAAGCCACCAACTGTACCTTATTTAAGATTTGGCCTGGTTTTTTAAAAAAATTGCTTTTTTTTTTCTTTCCTTGATGTAGTTTTATACCAATAAATATTTCAGGAATAGTTGCCTCATCATCGAGTTAAAGGAAGGCTGTTCATTAAAGAACTTCATCCCCATTACTGATGAAGAGCTCCAAATTAATTATTTCCTGATTGCATAGTACAGTATTTATGAAAATTAGGAAGAGTTGTTCATTTTTCTTTAGGGGTAGAGAAAGAGGTTGTTAGAATAATGAAATTGGACAGAACTGTCAGAGTTTCTATTTAAAAGACCATTTTATTAATTAGTCTTTCTCCCCTTACAGGGGATGAGGTCAACACTGATTGAGATTTGCTCAAGATCACTTTCCTTATAGGAAGCTTACCTTTCAATTTCACCCTACACTTTAGAGCAACTAAGAACACTAGTACACCATCATTATAATAAAGTCTGGCCACCCCAAAGACAAGGCCCACTGCCAAAATGATAATTTAAGAATTTCTCTTTCTCAGGGCGCCTGGGTGGCTCAGTGGGTTAAAGCCTCTGCCTTTGGCTCAGGTCATGATCCCAGGGTCCTGGGATCGAGCCTCGCATCAGGCTCTCTGCTCAGCAGGGAGCCTGCTTCCTCCTCTCTCTCTGCCTGCCTCTCTGCCTACTTGTCTCTATCTGTCAAATAAATAAAATAAAATCTTAAAAAAAAATTTCTCTTTCTCTCTCTCTCTTTCTGTCTCTCTCTCTCCAACTCTTTATACCCTCCCTGCCCCCCATAAGCCACATGTATCCAAAAGAACTTGTATTGATTGCCTCTGGATTGGGGTATGGAGGTGTAGCACAGTATTCTAAGCACAGTCTCCTTTAAAAAGTAATTTAGTGATACGTATGTCCAACAGGAAAGCTCCTAAAACATGGCCTCAGTATTCAAAACTATATGTTTGCAATTCCCCTATAGTACAATACCAGAAACTTCCAGTCAAATACTTGGGAAGTTTTAAAAACATTTCAGGGGAATGATTCCTACTGTAGGCTTCCAGGAGCTCACAGAATTTTTTTTTTTTAACCTAGTGATAAATCTTTCTTATCTTAATGAGCTCTCTTAGTAAATGAAGGAAACTGATTTAGGAAGGATTAATTGTGCGTTTTGGAACAAAAATAAGAAGCATAACTAAGGTGTTTATCAGTATGAATTCCTCTGAGAGCTGGTAAGTGCTCTTCCTAGCAAGTTTTCCAGTTAAAGGTTCCCATTAGCAGCTGTTCAGTCGTTAATTGTCTTTCTTCAACAAGTAGTCACAGAAAGGTTTCATGGCACCCGAGTTCTTTCTGTGTGTCTCCTCCATCCAAATTCAAAGGCATCATTAGAACATCTGGAAAAAGTATGACAGATAGCACAATCCTTCTGGTACTTGTACTTCCATGTGTCTCTCGATGTCTTCTTAATTAGGATGCAAAGTAAAAGTGACAGAGCTGTTGCTGGTGAACAGGCAGCAGCTGGCCCCTCCACGAGAGGGGGCAGATTTAGCAATCAGGGGTGTAGCATAATCATTCATGTGCCCTGACAGACAGGAACACTTTGGAAAAAGAATATTACAAGGTTCTTTGCTCGTCTGATGTCATTTCCTTGCTACATTTTGTAGTTTTGTGTGATGAGGATAAATGAGGGTTCTCGGGTACCCCCAAATCTCTCACTTCTGAAGCACTCAGATCTGAGTTCGGGGGAGTTGAGTTTCCTCAGAACACAGTGGGGAGAATTGAGATATTTCTTTGGGAAGGATAACCTGCATGTAGTCTAGTAAAAATGTCTTCAAGTCAGTCTAGCAGCTCTTGGTGAGGGAGTTGATTGCATGTATTAACTATTAGAATTGCTAGCACGTGAAGGGTAGGGAAGAAGACAAGGCGTTCGAAATATGGTGCCAGAGTACTGTCTGTAAACTTTAGAATACAATCATACGCGTCTGTAAATTGGAAACTGATATCTCCCCTCTTATTTGTAAGATGCCTATGATAGACAAAGAAAATGTGATTTTTGTGCTATATTCACAGAACTCTAATATAGCAGATCGAAATGGAAAAAATCAGTTTTGTCAGCTGGTGAAAACTCATCAAACTGTATACTTTTCTGTATAAATAAAGTCAATAAAACCTTTGAAGGAGTCACTGCATTTGTTTCATTCTCACAAAACCAACCGAGCAGAGTAATTTTTGCGCCCTCGTAATTGATCAAATTTTTGAAATTTCCTTATTTACCATTGAGGTGGGTTGTTTTCATACTGCATAGAGCATGGTGTTGATGTCCCACTATTTTTTCTTTAAAGATTTTATTTATTTATTTGAGAGAGAGAGCGAGAGAGAGCATGAGAGGGAAGAAAGAAGGAGAAGCAGGCTCCCTACGGAGCCCAGAGCCTGATGCGAGACTCCATCCGGGGACTCTGGGATCATGACCCTGAAGGCAGTGGTTTAACCAACTGAGCTACCCAGGCACCCCGATGTCCCACTATTTTGCCACTTGTTAGCTCTTTGTGGGTTTGGGCAAGATCTGTGATTCTTCTGAAGTTGACTTTCTCCATTTATAAAGTGTGGCCAATAGTATTTACCTTGTAGGACTGTTATGAGGATTAGCGATTCCTGGCATCCAACATTGTATCTGGCACATGGTAAACCCACCATAATTGGAAGCCAGTAACGCGATTATGATGATGATGGATGACAATGATAATGTAGCTTGTAGTCCTTCAGGAAATGGAAGCAAAACAAGTTTAATGTAGCATAAAAATATATTCAGGTAGTTGTTCAGAAAATACATATTGCATACTTACCTGCTGTAAATCATGGTAGTAGTAATTTGGGAGAAATATTAAAAAGAATTGAAACTAGCCCATGCTGGCTGGGTAGGGTCTCAGGTTAATTTTACTGTCCCAGACCTGGTGTGGGGTGTTTCTGAATTGAAGTCCAGGCATTGGCAGTCTGCTTATCAAGGGAATGGCCAGGACCATTCTCTCTGGGCCTCTATTTTTTGAAGTACCTAAACACTGAGTGGTACTGTCTTGAGCCCATAGTTGAGCCTTCGTGAAAGCCTCTCCCAGGCTTGGGTTCTCAGGCCAGAGAGAGAGGCCTAGAATCATGGTTCCACTGACCCTGGGACTTCAGATGCTCCCTGCTGTCTGGGCTCCTGCTGCTGATCCCCCAACTGATGGAATTGTGTTCAATATCAGGCCTGAAAAAGGGTATATATCCTTTAGGCTCCTTAATACAATGTCCATTAGGCTGTGCACTATTTCCCTTTGGGGCCAGCTCTAGGCTGGCCAATTACTGTAGCCTCCATTTCGGCCCCAAATAAAATACTCCATCTTTCTTATTTGTCTTTGAGCCCCTTGGAAAAATTTTACTCACCTTTGAAGGCCCAGAACAAACATTATCTCTTGATGAGTTTCCATCTGGCCTTTCTAGGTGTAATGTAAATCCTTACACTAGGATTTTCATTCCTTTTTTATGCCCCAAATCCTCATTTCATACTTCTATAATAACCTTCATCACATACCATGATTTATGGTTGCCTATGTGATGACGATGAGATTCTGGAAGGCAGGAAATATCTAACACATTCTGTGTCTACCAAGATTAGAGCCCATTAATTGATTAGAAAATACTTGTTAAATGGCACTGATTTTATGATATATCCTTTGACCTCAACACTTACATATAATTATTATAGTCAATCCTAGGAAAATAAGAATAGAAGTTGCTTACATTCACTTCTGGAATGTATGGGGCCAAAGGGAGGATACAAGGAGGTGGGGGGCTTATAAGCGATGGTGGATATGTATAATGTTCTGGGAATTTATTAATGAAGCTATAAAGCATCTCAGTTCTCTCTGCTTAACTCCCTATTGGAACTTCTGCTTCACTCAAAAGCTGTTGCCTAGATCTCATCTTCCCTTTGCATCCATGGGGGAGGTAATTAAGTGTTCCAAAACAAAATTACGTTTCAGAGTTCTCGCCTTGTGTTGTGTCAGGTTTAGGACAAGGGGGAAATGCTTTCTTTACTGATTTTCTTCATTGTGGGAGGACATTACACATTTCTTGGCTTCTTTCTCTACCAGACCTGTGTCTCTCTTGGGCTCAACCAGTGCTAATACCCTGATTTCCCTTCCTCTCTTCCATTGAAGTTACTCCAGTGGTATCTTCACGATATTCCTATTTTCATAATTCCACCTCCAGTGTTTTGTGACAAGGAGACTGACCCACCACACACGTGAAAGGAATGGCCTGTGGAAAGAGACTGAATTGGGAGTCCACAGACTGGACATCTAGTCGTGGTTCTTCAGTGGGTAGGTGGCCTTAGGCAAGTCCCTTAACCTTGCAGAGCATCAATCTCCCATCTGTGATAGGAACCACTTAACCTATTTCATGGTATCTAGGGATGAACCAGGTGACATTACTGGTATGGTGTCTAGAGCATAGTAGCCATTCAGTAAGTCACAGTAGTTGTAATGATTCTTTTTGCTATTATTATTACTATTGTACCCTTGGATCTTTCTCTACCATTGTGCACATAGCTTCAACCCGGGTATTTTCTTTCCTAAATTTTATCTGACATCTCACTCTCTCTCCATCACCGTATCTCTAGTTGCCCACAAAAGATAGGTGTTCTGCTTCTCTTAAAATCTCACATTGAAAGGATTCATGATCTACTCCCCTCAAGTCACTTCAACTTCCTTTCCTTATTGCCACCAAGAGCCCCCACATTTTTCTAGCTGCCCCCCGCCCCTAGAAGATGCGGAGCCTTCTCTCCTTCATTGTTCTCCCTATGTGCAGCTCTGAACAATTCTTTCTCAGATTTGTCCCTTTCTACTACCCTGAAGTCCTAGCAATTGTTATTTTAGGTTTTAAATTGTTTCAGCAGCATATAGTACTAGGCTTTGTGTCTTCAGTCTTCTCTTCTGATTCATCCCGTACAGTGCAGCTCAATCTTTCTCCTTGAAGACTGACTTCATCATGTCACTGGGTAATTCAAAAATCTTCAAAAACTCCCTGCTCTATCATGCAAAGATCTCCACTTTTTGGCCTCATTTTTATGTTCAAGTTGTGACAAAATTCATTTACTCCCAATTTACCGAAGACAAGTTAGTATTTTCACAGGCGAGGAGTACTTAACTTTAAAAGAAAAACAAAACAAATATATGTGTGTATGTACATATATACATACATATACATATATTTTTTTAATTTTAGGAAAATCATTATGTAACCCATTGACAGACCCTGCAGGATCTCAGCTTGAATTTCTTACCTTCCCTTCAGCGCTAAGGTTGGCATGACCTCTAGGCTGGTAGAACTCTCTCTCAGAACTTGCTTTTTTTCCTCCCTTGGTGTAGTCCCAGGGTCAACATCTCCTTAGATCCAAAGCTGGTCTGCACTTCAGCTCTGGCCAGTGGCTTCTTCTCCTGGACCCAGTCAGCCTGTGTTGACCTCCTCTATGAAGAATATTCTGACGAGGACAGCCCATAGCTCACTAGCATGAGATAGAGGCAGTCAGGGAGCACCAGGTTACCAGAACAAGTCCACAGCTCTTTCCTGTTCCACAGGGTCTGTGCGTTGTAGTGCCCCCCTCCTCCTTTCCTACTTCCGGTCCCAGTGATGGCTCTAGTTTGATGACTTGCTAAACAGAGGTGATAGACCCTGATCCTGATAAATATCAAAGCCTTCTGGGCCCTGTTCAGATGCCCAGTGGCTGTCCCTGAGAAATGGATCTTGCAGAATTCTAGTTCTTTCTGGCTATGCCAATAACCCAGAGGAGCTCCTCTCCTTTCTGTTTCAAAAAGCAATGACCGTGCTATTCCACTTTTACTTGACCCTCCTGTCTGTTGGCAATTGCCTTCTTAGCAACAGGTTAAGGGGGACCTTTACCTTGCCCAGTCTGTTTCCTCTATATCTGCTTTCTCAGCTTGAGCTGGAGCCCTTCTTTCTGGAACCTGCTGAGCCTTGTCCTGTTCTGCCTCCTGCAGCTGCTGCCGGGTCTCAGCGGCAGGTCTTCAGCAACAATTACAGAGAGAGACAAATACGGTTCTCCAAAAAGAAAACAGTTTGCAAAGTCCAGCCCTGCCAAAATCACCCCAGGGGGGTGGATTCCCACAGCGATGCTGAGTGTCTCCATTCAGAATGACTCAGGTGCCCAGAAATTGGTCAGTACTCCTAAACTGAGCACTCTTCTTTAAAAAATAAAATAAAATAATAATTGCTCTGGCAGTCCCTCACTCACCACTTGAGTTGACAAGGTTGAATTGTGCTGAAGTCTTTCACAGTTTCCTTCACTTGAAATTTGTTAACTGACCATTTAATTCAGTGTTACTGTCTTCTGCTTCTTTTAATGGGTTTGCCACTTCTGATTCTCCATTCAGGACCTCCAGTTTCTCAGCTCCTGGAATTCAGGTAAGGTTCTGGCTGAGTGATGCTCTTAGTCATAATCTGTGCCTCCCTCCCCCTTTCTTCCACCTTGCCTCTTCCTTCTGACACCTCTTGTACCTCTTTTCCTCAGTTTTCTTGATTCTGATAGGAGCCCAGCAAACCTGTGTCTGAAATTATTCAGCATATGTGAAGTGGGCACTCAAGGTGGGCTCCCTTTATTTTGTCTCTGAAAACTTTTCTTTCTTTCCCTTTTTGGTGCATGTATGAAAAAGAAGCAGTGATACATTATCATGAACCCAAACATATCTAATCTTATTTAACTAGGACCATTCACAACTTTTAGTTTTTTTTACAGTTACTTCTTTCTAAGGGGATTTTTTTTTTTTTTTTTTGCAAAGGGAAAACCTATTAATTAACTCTCTGAAAGAACTCTATAGGTTTTAAGTGTACAATCTGGCATGATTTTACAAATTAACAGACTTTAGTTTTTAGAGCAATTTGTGGTTTAAAGAAAAATCAAGCATAAAGTATAGAAAGTACACTCCTCACTCCTAAAACACATAATTTCTCCTATTTATCATCTTGCATTAGTGTGGTACATTTTTTACAATTGATGATTCAATCTTAATATTGATACATTATTATTAACTCCACAAATTTGCAGTAGGGTCACTCTTTGTACATTCCATGGGTTTTGACAAATATGTAATGACATGTCTCTACCATTACAGTGTCATATAGAATAGTTACACTGCCTTAAAAATCCCTTGTGCTCCACCTAGACCTCCCTCCCGCCCTCCTCCTGAACCTTTGGAAACAATTGGACTTTTTCCCATAGTTTTGCATTTTCCAGAAGGTCAAATAGTTGGAATCATATAGTATGTTGCCTTTCAGATTGGTTTCTTTCAGTTAGTAACATGCATTTCTGCTTCCTTGATCTTTCTGTGGCTCTATCATTCATTTTTTTTTATTAATGAAAACTATGCATTGTATGAATGTACCACAGTTTATCCATTCACCTGATGAACATCCTAGTTGCTTGTAGGTTTTGGCAACTATGAACAAAGTTGCTTTAAACCTTTGCATGCAGGTTTTTGTGTCAATCTAAGTTTTCAACTCATTTGGGGTAAATACCGAGGAGCTACAGTCAGGTGTTTTTTTTTTTTTTTAATGAAAGGTTTTATGTTTTTGAGAGACAGTGAGAGCTAGGGAGAGAGAACATGAGGACACACAAAGGGAGAAAGAGAGAGAGAAGCAGACTCCCTGCTGAGCCGGAACCCAACTTGGGACTTGATCCTAAGACCCTGGGATCATGACCTGAGCTGAAGGCAGATGCTTAACCGACTGAGCCACCCAGGTGCCCCTACAGTTTTTAAAACCTGCCATCCCTGGATTCCAGTGGAGAACTAGAGGCATGGGCATACAGTCCTCAAACCGAGCAGTGCTAGTACAGTGACTACTGCTGGCTCCTTTGTATGGAGTCAATGAGTTTATTCATATAAGATGGTCAGAAACGTGCCTGGCAAATTGTAAGTAAAGGTTGCTATCATCCTCATCGTCATTGTTATCATCATCAGTCGTCATCAGAGTTACTAGGTTTCAAGCTCTGTGCTCAGAGTTTCATGTACTTTGTCTCTTCTCAAAGAACTTGGCAAGTTAGGACTCCTTGTTCTTGCTTTTCATGTGGATATCTGAAACTTAAGGAGATTAAGTAACATGTCCAATGACACACAACTCGGAGAGTGGCAGACAGAGACATAAACCCAGTCCTTGGTGATGCTGAGGCTTTAAAAACTTTCATGGCAAGGGGAGAGAAGTTTACTGAAAAAATTTAGAAAAAAAAAAGGTAATACTAATAATTAAACACTGAGATTTTTTAAAAGGCATTTTGGAAAAAACAAAACAAAACAAAAAAAAAGAGAAGATTGATTTTATTAACCCTTGTGAAAAAAAAAACCAAAAAACAAAAAACCCAAAGCCATTGTGCTATAATTATATGCCCTAATCACAGGTCTATTGTAACGATTCATTATGCATATTTGTACAAATTACAAAACGAGTTGTAATTATTCCCATGTTGTCAATAAATGACAAGTGACTACATGATTCCTGAAACACATAATGAAATGATTTGTCATGTACATTATTTTTATTAAAGCAAAGGAATTCCATGTCACCGGAATTAACTTGTACCCAACCCCAAGATCAGCATTCCTGCCATAGCCGTGCCTTTCTAAACTGCCCCACCTGTCTCTACTACTTCTTGAGATTAATACATTTCTTTACCATATTCTCTGATAGTCTTGGGAATGCCACCTTTAGTATAATGCCGTGGTTAAAAGCTTAGGCTCAAAAGACAGATGGGTGGACGTTCAAATCCTGTATCTGCCCTCTATGATCTGTGCTTCGATGGGGGGGGCACGTTGCTGCTAGATCTTGATTCCTCATGTATGCCGTGGTGATACAATGGATCCTGGCTAAGATTGTTATAAGGATGTGTGTGTGGAATGTGTAAATAAATACGCACACATCCTTAGCTCATGGTCTTCCTGTGATTAGGGCCCAATTCTCATAAGTGCTCTTCATATGGTGAGTCGGAGATTCAGCACCTCGGGGAAAAGGGGGGTGAGCATGTACGGAAATAAGAGGGTAGACTGTCCACTAAGTACTATTTTTAAAAGTTCATTAAACATGTACCAATCAAAAATTTTTTTCTGAACATTTTACACAGAACCGAGGAGACACAAAACAAAGACATAGGTCTCCTGTCTCCACAGAGCTCACATGCATGTCCAAAGGGGAGGATAGGCATGTGAATGTGTAAACTAATAAATGAGAAACGTGTCATAAAAAAGGTACAAACAGGGGCGCCTGGGTGGCTCAGTGGTTTGGGCTGCTGCTTTCGGCTCGGGTCATGATCTCAGGGTCCTGGGATCGAGCCCCGCATCGGGCTCCCTGCTCTGCAGGAAGTCTGCTTCCCTCTCTCTCTCTCTGCCTGCCTCTCTGCCTACTTGTGATCTCTGTCTGTCAAATAAATAAATAAAATCTTTTAAAAAAATGGTACAAACACTGGGATGCTGGCTATTTTTGGTCTCTGGCGACCAAAAATCTGGCGATAGGGAGGCACAAAAGAGCAATTAGACCTGCTTATGGTCACCTGAGAGAGACCTGCAGCTGAATTCAAATCAATGCAAAATGGAGCCTTCCAGAAGTAGAGCCAATATTCCACCCACACAGGTCGGAGCACCTCCAAGCCCCAGTGGGAATGAGGCGGCTACAGCTTTAACACTGGTACACACAAGCGGAGTTTCAGTCAAGTTCTGGGCACAGCATCGCTCTAATTTTGGTCGTTGATATCACACACAAGAAAAGAGCACAGTATCAAATATTGAAACCATGTTTAATGCCTCAGGGTCACATTTCAAACCAAGGGCTATTAACCAAAAGAGCCACACGAATCCTGGCTACCTCAAAAAAATAGCCTTGTAATTTGATACAGAAATGAGAAGATGAGAACCACAGGCTAGCTGTGAAAGATTTCTATGGCTCTCAAGGGATGGTGAGATCCTAATATAGACACTGAGACTCCCCCTATGAACTTCCTGTGAGCTGCTTTTCTGTCTTACTCATCTTTGTGTCCCTCAGGTCCTAGCAAGAATCCTGTCACCCCGACTCTCGTCTAAAAGTATGTTGAGTATAAGTAGATTGAGTTATTAGATTTTAAAGACTTGCAAGATACTGAGCTGTATTGGAGCTAAAAAAAAATTACCTTAATTAAAGTGTTTAAGAGGCCTATGATACAGAAGAAAGAATGAATGCTTGGGTAATTCAATATTTTTTAAAGGACTGTAAATTAACACTCTAGAAAGTATCTTTGGCTAAGGGCTGGCTAATATACTTATTAGTAATAAATATAATTAATGAATTATAATAAATAATAGTATTCTTCCTTTTTATAGGAATATAAGGCAAACAACTATTCCTGGGGAAAATGTTTTAATTTTTTTCTTCCAGAAGTGATGAATATCATTTTGCTCAATTGTCCATTCTCTTGACTAGTTTTATTATAAATTTGTGTTATTTTAATTTTTAAATTATAAAAATTACAAAATCAATACTTGTGGGAAACACATGTGGAAAATAAAAATGGAAATCTTTCATTTCCTCTACCTACTGCTCCTGTTTCTGACATTTTGGTGTACAACTTTTCAATCCTCTTTCTAATGTATGCATAAACCTACATCCATAGTGCATACTTTTATATTCATATAATATTTTAACATAAAACTGATCATATTTTAACAGAAAACTGCATATTTGTTTTCTGCAACCTAAAGGCCTTTTCTTAGGACTCAGTCTTTGTACAGAAGTTGTAATGTAATTATATGCTTATTTCTATGTTTATTTATTTATTATCTTCCACACCAGATTATGAGCTCCTTAAGAACTGTTATTCTCCAGTGTGTGCCTAGTGCTTAGCACAATTCAAGCTCCTAAAAATCCCCCCCCTTTTTAAAAAGATTTTATTTATTTATTTGACAGACAGAGATTACAAGTAGGCAGAGAGGCAGTCAGAGCAAGGAGGAAGCAGGCTCCCTACTGAGCAGAGAGCATGATGCGGGGCTCGATCCCATGACCCTGGGATCATGACCTGAGCTGAAGGCAGAGGCTTTAACCCACTGAGCCACCCAGGTGCCCCAATCCCTTGTTTAATATCAACTAAATAAGTGAATACAAACCATTTTTTAAAAAAAGATTCTATTTATTTATTTGACAGAGAGAGATCACAAGTAGGCAGAGAGGCAGGCAGAGAGAGAGAGAGGAGGAAGCCGACTCCCTGCTGAGCAGAGAGCCCGATGCGGGACTCGATCCCAGGACCCTGAGATCATGACCTGAGCCAAAGGCAGCAGCTTAACCCACTGAGCCACCCAGGCGCCCAATACAAACCATTTTTATGAGCAACTATAGACATTCTGCTGTGAGGGCCTTGAGCTTCCTTTCTGTCCTTCCAATGTCTACCAGGATTCCTACATGGATACAGCACCATCGATTGGATGGTAATACCAATTCCCTATTGATGAGAAACTAACGTCATTTTATTTTTCTCATTTTAAACTAGTCTTATATGAAAATAAAAGTTTTATCTAGGCATATATCAGGCTGCTACAGCAAAATACCACAGACTGGGTAACTTACAAACATCAGAAATTTACTTCTCTCAGTTCTGGAGGCAGGAAGTCTGAGGACAGGGAGCCAACATGATCAAGTAAGAGCCCTTTTCAGGTTGCTCCTTGTTGTGTCCTCACTTGGTGGAAGAGGTTCGGGAGCCCTGGAGGATCTCCAGAACACTGATCCCACCATTGAGGGTTCTACCCTAATGACCTATCACCTCCCAAAGGCACCCCATCTTTTACCATCACCTGTAGGGGTTAGGATTTCGACATGAATTTTGAGGGGGCACAAACATTCAGACCATAGCAGCATAGTAAAAATATTCAAACAAAAAGGAAAAAATATATATGTAATGAAAAACAAGAGTTGTCATCTCTCCCTAACCCTAAACCCATTTCTCAAGGGGAATACTAGTACTTTCAACTGCTTTTATTTAATATCCTCTGGGACTTTCCTTTGTCATTTAAATATTCATGATTCATAATTCATAATTTAGATGGCACCTTTTAATCCTTCAAGGTAAAAGATGAGGAACTTTGTACATATTGTTTCTTAACCATAATCCCTCCAACAGCCAGTCCTCGTTATTATAGTGGTGAGTATCACCCCCGTCATAATCCCTTCAATTTTCTGCTTTTAAAAAAGGTTTATTCTTATTTTTCATGGCCAAAGTCTATAACATTTATGATATAATCTCTATAATTCAGCATTCCCTGATTTATCTGATTGTTTCTAAAAATTTAAACCCAAATAAAGATAACACAGTCATTAAATATTCTTCATTGCCAAGTAAGGTTTTCTTTTTGCTCCCCAAAAATAAAGAAATAAAATACCATGTCTCTGAATACTACCTACTGGGAAAAAAATATATCTCATTTGCCAAAGAATATGGATTTGTGTCTTTAGTTTTCTTGTCTTCTTGTAGGTAATACTCAGTTTCCATGGTTCCTTTTATCTCATTTCATATTCTTTCTTGCATTCCCTTTCTGTTTTGCTTAAGTTTTCTCTAGAGAAATAGTTTTCCTATGAGATTCATGAATGTAAACTTTTCAAATCCATACAGAGCTGAAAATGTTTTATTTTATTCTAATAATATTTGATAATTCAGATAGGTATGAAATTTCAACTTGAAAATTATTTTTCCTTGAGTCTTGAAAGGTGTGTGACTTAGCATTCTAGAATTCAGTGTTGTTGATGAGAAGCCTGTTGCCAGTTTCGTTCTCATTGCCTATAGGTAATTGGGAGTCCTGTTTTAGCAAAGTAGTTCATGATTCCAAGTTGTTGCTATTTGTTGATTGAATCAAATAGCTCTAAAAAGCTTATTAAATAATGTCTTACTGTCACTTCTTTTTTTCAAAGTTTTGGCCATTATCTATTGATCTTTCATTGGTGGAAATTCAAGATTTATCGTTCTTTAATCTGGTCCTCCAAGCAGTCTTCCACCCATCTTTCTGATGAACTCAGAATTTTGATTAGGTCAATATTAACATTTTTTATGATTATTATCATGTACATTTTATTCAAAGCTATCTTGCACATCTTTTTGCTTTCCCTAGAGTCATTCACTTCTTTTTTGTTAGCTTTTTTTTTTAACATAACCTCAAGGTTTTATTGTCTTCATAATGTAACAAAATATGAAGCTTAGAACTAGATCAGCTGGCCCTTTCTCTTCTTATCTCCTCCCCGTTCAAAATTCTCGCATCTCTTAATAGCCAGCATTCTCTTAGATCTGCAGTTGGGCTTGACACATTTGAACTTCAGCACAATCTTCTTTGTAGTTTTAGTCTTTTTCCGGAAAATAGGCTTAGTCTGCCTACCATAGCCACTCTACTTCCTGTCATAACACTGCTTTCCCTGGACATAAAGAGAATCTTTGCTTTTCTTGTGCTGCATCACTTTGTGGGGTTGGTGCTTGCCACACTTCCTGCAGAAAGTCTGGCGGGTTTTAGGAAAGTTCACCATGTTTGTGAGAGCGCTATCAGCTCAGAAAGCTTTTTTTAATGTTAGTTTAAAAATATATATTTATCGTTGATTTATACCCACACTTTCTGTTAATTCTTAATTATTCTTTTGATATATATATTTAAGCACATGTGGTATGCTATCAATTTTGTCTTTTTGGAGAATTCTCTCTGGAAATGTCTGAACTTCTCCAATTTGGACCTGTTTCTTTCCAGGCTTGTTGCATAGTCATTTTGGGAATTTCCTCACTGCACTAAGGTTGAATGCCCTGTTCCAGAATCTCATATTTTATTTCTTATTTGACTTGCTCAGTTTGGAGGAATGCCTCTTCCTACAGTTTTCTGAGAAATAGTGCATGAGATATAAGTTTTGACATCTTACATTTCTGAAAACATCTTTATTCTACCCTCATATTTGATTGATGATTAACTGGATTTAATATAAATTCTGTGTTGAATTCCATTTCCCTCAGAATTTTTGAAGACCTTGTTCCATTTTCTTCAAGTTTCCAGTTTTGACATTGAGAAGTCTGATACAATTTTTAAAAAGATTTTATTTATTTATTTATTTTTATTTTTATTTATTTATATTTTTTAAAGATTTTATTTATTTGACAGAGAGAGGGAGAGATCACAAGTAGACAGAGAGGCAGGCAGAGAGAGAGGAGGAAGCAGGCTCTCCGTGGAGCAGAGAGCCCGATGTGGAGCTCTATCCCAGGACCCTGGGATCATGCCCTAGCTGCAGGCAGAGGCTTTAACCCACGGAGCCACCCAGGCGCCCCAGTCTGATACAATTTTGATTCTTCTTTTTTCTTTCTTCTTCTTTTTTAATGTGCCCGCTAAAAATAGGTGTATTTTTAGCCTCTGAAAGTTTTTAGGATTTTCTCTTTGTTCACAGTCTTCTAATATTTATCCATCACATATCTAATTTTAAGAGATGTTTTTGCCCTGCATGCTTCTTATTAAAGGCATCCTAATCTTATTTAATGGTTATAACATTTTTCTTTATTTCTCTGAGAATATTAAAGATAGTATTTTTCAAAGTTTTCTTTAAAACAGACTGTTTCCTCTAACTTTCTTTATTCTGGATATAGCTTTGGTCTTTCTGATTACGCTTTCTTCATATATCTATATCTGTATCTCTATCTATATCTATAGATCCTTGGTTCTATGTTCATATAAGAATGGGGCACTAAAAAGCTGATGGGAAGCTTTGTGAACATAGTTGGGGCTATTGACCATTGGTTTTCTAGCAGGCATATTGACCAGGCAGTTTAATTGGGGAATCCCTGATGTCAGTATTCTTTGGTCTGTTATTTTGGGTCATCCTGTTTCTCAGAGAAGAATCTCCTGGTGCTCTGTCTGAAGGGAAAAAGCACCACTGAAAATGTTTTGGGATGCAGGTGGGAATAGGGCACTGAGTATCAAGATTCTGTATATACCTACCTAGACTTTCATTTACTTCTCTGTTTTTTGCATGGTAACTCTTCCCTCAGCTGTATCTCATTTCCCCCAGTCAGGAGATTCTATTTAGTTCAGGTACCCCAAGTCAGTGACCGTTTATCTTTCTGTTTCTAGCTCCCCTCAATTTTGTTGTTATAATCTTTCTTCGTGTTCTTTTTATCCTCATTAATATTTTTAATTTTAAAGATTTTAAAACTCATTCATATTTTTTGTGGTTAGTGATATGCTTGGATTTATTCTACATGCTGTCTTTTTTGTTTTCTAGTTTCCATTCAATTAAAAATTCTTTCTTGGAGAGATCATTTTTCTATTCCATTTCTACGTCTATCCTAAGGTTTGGAAATTTTACAATCTTTACATTTTATTTCTAATTTCTGGTGGTTGATCTTAAAATTGAATAGCAATGAAAATTTTTCTAGTGTTTTTTTTTAAGTCAATATCTATATAATTTCTCCAAAAACGATAATAACCTTAGAATGCTTATATGTCCTACTTCTCTGTCCCCCAGCTATTTCCCATGTTGAGATTATCTGATATTTTAGTTCCAGATTATCAGAAATACTTATATACTTGATATATTATTTTATTTATATCATTATGTTTAATATGTTATATAGTATACTATTATATACCTCATATATAATAGATGTTTTATATTTATATGTTATAATTTTATATATTACAACACATTTAATGATATAGTATATATATTATAATAATATTCATATTTTTACTTATCATTGCTTTTTTGGATCCATTTCTTAGATTCATTTTTTTTGTTTGCGGGGTTTTTTTTGGTGTGTCTTTTTTTTTTTTTTTTAATGAAGTAAACCCAAATCATTCATTGAGAGAAAGTTTATTGGTTCAAGAAAATTTCTGATTCCTTGTGTGTTCTAAGATGTATTTATTTTGATTTGCTCTTGAAAGATAATTTGCTAGACTTATAATCCTAGGTTAATTTTCCTGCATGATTTTTTTTCTTTTTTTAAAGACAGATAATGAGTGAGAGTGGTGGGGAGGAGGAGAGAGAGAGAGAATCTCAAGCAGGGGCTTGATCTCACAACCCTGAGATCATGACCTGAGCTGAAATTAAGAGTTGTTTAACCAACTGAGTGCCCAAAACCAGGCGACAACCCCCCCATATGAATTTTAAGAGATGGCTCCAAGAAGACATTTTTGCATGTACTGTGGATGATGAGAAGGCCTGTGTCAGTCTGATACTTGTTTCCTTATTTAGACTCAGGATATTTTTCCTCTGTGAAGCAATTGGAGTGCTGAGTATATACTATAATGTGTCTTTTTTATTCATCCTGTTTGGCACTTAGTGGGTCCTCCCATCTTGGAGATACCAGTCTTCAGTTGTTGAAAGTTATCTTCCATTATTGCCTTCAATATTTCTTCACTTCAATATTATATAATCTCCTTTCTGGGATAATAATTAGATAAATATTGACAACATCTGGGTCTAACCTCTGAGCCTCTTAACCTTTTTTGTTGTACATCCAATCTCTTGAGTTGTGTTGTGCAAGAATGCCTCCTTCTGATCATCGAGCTCATTAATCTGCTTTTAATTGTCCGTTTTGCCATTTAGCCTAGCTATTGAGTTTATTTTTTGATTTAAACGATCACATTTCTAGTTGTCAAGACCTACACTTGACTTACTGTATAGATGTCATATTCACTGTTATGACATTCAAGATGTTGTTTTTTTCCTATTCTCAAGGTTTCTTCTGTTTGCAGCTGCTTCTGCTTATTGCGTTGACATGCAGTACTGGTGCCTCATGGTTTTGCATTCTTCCGATTGGAGCCTCCCGATTAACCTTTCCACGAAGCCTGCCTTTGGGAGACGGTCAGTGACCGGAGGACAGGTAGACATGCTTATATGCATGTCTTTTTACCCAGGGCTTGGTTCTGTGTCCTCAGCACAGCCTGAGGGCAGGGCGGGGTGCTTGTCTCCTCAGCTGCCCCAAGGCCTATTTCTCTCCCCGGTAACTGCCAAGTCTGGTCTTCAAAACCCCTATGCCTCCTTCCTCTTTTCTCTTTAGTCCTTTTTTTTGCAAGTGTTTTGGTTTGTGGTTTCTTTCTTTGATCCCTTTGACTTCTGTCTTTCATGAGTCCTCAAAGTTTCTGGTTCTATGAAGGCGTTCCTTGCTTTTCATTGAATACTAAAAATTTTTTGTGGCTATTATTTCTGGGGATGGTCTGGGAAGGTAAGGCTAACACTGGTGCTCAGTGTGCCATCCTGATTTTGAAGTTCCTCAGTTTCATAAAGGAGCAGTTTACAGCTGGCCTTCTATGGCGGTATACTATCTATGCTATAGAAACATCTTTTCTGGAGCCAAACTGTTCCTGAATTTGGATTCTATCACTTAATAGCCAAGTGACTGTAAGTAAGTTGCTTAACTTCTCTGTGCCTCAGTTTCTTTATTTAGCAAGGATAATAATAATACCTGCTTCAGAGAGTTTGTAAAGGATCAGTGAGTATCTGGCTTTTAAAAATCCTCAACAAATGTCAGTCCTTATAACTCCAGAAATTGGAAGGGTCTATTTGGCTCAACAGGCATTCAGTTCTTTGTTAATTACCTTGATAAGTACCCCAGGTTCCATTCCTGCTTTTTGTATTAGTTGACCTAAGTCTTGAAGTTTCATTGAGCACTATAGTTTTGAAGTGCTGTTTTCCCTACCCTATTCCCTTTGTTCATTTGATCACATTTGCTTTCTCTCTTCCTGGTTCCTTTGAATTTTCTGTTCTTCTGCTTGATTCCTTTCTTGCCCACATTGTGATAGGTTCATTAAAAAAAATGAATCTATTTTCCCCATTTCAATAGGACACAAGACGAGGAAGGATACACAATGCCTATGTTCAGTTTTCCATCTTGAATCTGTGTCCAGGCTTAGGAAATACTGAGCTTCCCAGCTAGCACTGGAGTGTGATCTCTGGAGCCATCGGCAATGACACAGCATTTATCCCTGAATACTGCACTGAATCACACTTTTGGTTTTTTCTGGGTTTTTGTTTATTTGTTTGTTTTAATTTGCTTGCATTTCAATGACTCACAGTTTCTTCTTTCTGTGGCTAATCACACAACAGCATGGATATTTATGAAACTCAGCTACCCGTTCAGACTGGAATATTGGCACTTTCAGATCTTCAGCCATAAGGCTGAGCAGCAGGTTCTGTTTCCAAGTTAGCCTCCTTGGTGTCTCACAGCCCCACACATTCTGTTTCTCCATGGTTCACAACTAGGAAAACATGATTCTTTCAGGAAAATTTTCTTACATAGCTCCAAGAGCAAACACAAAGTCTAGGACTAAGTACACATCTTTAAAGTTTAAGACGGAAAAGGGCAAAAAAAGAGCGAAGTGTAATAAATACAGATTGATTTGTATTTACTAGATTAGAAACTACTCACTGGTTTAAAAAGCCCATTTTCTAAAAGACTGAAGCAAGTTATATTAATGGATACCACTCTCCATGGGAAATAGTGCAGCTTGTTTGTTATTAACACTTGCCTTTTATAAATGGGGTTTACTTGGAAATGAATTTATGAGTGATAATAGCAATATATATATTATTTAAGACAAGAGCTTAACTTGCAAAGTGTTATATAGTCACTTCCAACCAATAGTTAAAATGGTTTAATTGTTAAGTATGGTGCTGGGGAAAATGTTTGGGGCTACAGAGAATTAATACAGATACCCTTCTGTCTGTTTCCAACCAAATAGAGAGCCTTTCTCTTTTCTGAAATATAATAATCTTAGATTTAGCTGTGTTGGGCACATTTCTGTAAGTAAAGATACCACTGATAGTCAATCTGGAAAGAAATACAAATAGCTACTGGAAAGCTATTATCCAGATCCTTAAAACTATGGCTTTAGCCAGAACTTTCTTACAAAGACATTGCTTTCACATCTGTAATTACTAAGGTGTATAAATAGCCCCCAAATTAAAACACAGTACTTTCTTTATTCCTTCCGCTTGGGAGATTAAAGTAAACTTGACACCAGGGCAAGGTCTCAACTCTAATACTCTCATATCACTATGCCTACTTCGCTCAATTTAGACCCAAGTGGATTGTATCTATCTTTAAATTTTTTTGGAGGATGTCTGCAACTAGGCACTAAGCATTAGATGATTTTAAAGCTGCAGAACACTGAATCTTGCAGTTTTGATCTCTTATGCCCCAATCGGAAATACCCCATGTGACTTCCATTTGTTTCACTCATTACCAAACCAATACTAAGGATGGGTTAATAAGTTAGGTTAAAATGAATCCCAACTAGAGCCTTTATTAATTAACTGAACCAAGGTAGTTTTAAAGATCACAAGAATTTGAAATGAAATGGGGAAAGGGGTAGATCTCTATTTAGTTGTGACTTCTCCAGAGATGGTGGCCCTATTGGTATTTAAAAACTGGTATTGTAGCAGAATATTGTAGCAGAATATTCCTGGCAACTTTCCTACCTTGGAATGTGAAGGCTTATTTGTCCCTGGAGAACAGAGATTTTCAGACTGTCCCAGGGATTTCTGAGAGTTATCTGGGGGCTCTTGGGGGTTGTGGAGGAGGCTGGTTGTCAGAGACAAGACACCTGGCTCAAGGCCAGACCCTACCTTGTTCCAAACTCACACAACTTCACTATCACATACTCGCAGATTCTACTGATTTTATGGAGATTGTTGTACTTCAACATAAAGTTTCAGTTAATAAAGATTATCCACCTCAAAAAATAAAATCAACAAACAAAACCCCCTCCTGTTTCAAAACTGGCACTTTCAAAGTAAATGTGTCATTCTTTCTGAGAGTAAAGTGGTCAAAGAATTTTGAGATTTTCTGAAGGAAAGAACAGTCTGACAGATTGAAAATTCACTATTCTCTGAATTCTTCTGTAGGGATCTGGGGTGGGTGGGGGCAAGAAGAGATTTAGTCAAATATATATATTTGACTTCAGGGACTGGATATATCTAGCTTCACATTCAATTCATATTCAGTCTCAACCAACATTTGCAGAACTCTTCCTTCTTGTATGTCTAGCCCCATCCTAGGAGTTTTTGTCCACGTTACCTTGCCCATTTCCCAAAGCACATGTGAGGTATATATTATTATTCCTATATTATAACTGAGGAAACAAATGCTCACAAAGGATAAATGTTTTGTGCAAAAGCACACGGCTCCATAAGTAGTAGGGCCAAGATTTAAACCCATCTTCTTGGAGCTGTCTTCTATAACGTGATTTGGGTCTTAGACCCTAAAACTCTGAGAATTTATGCATTCTATCTTACTTTCATGTTATTTGCACTATTCATGATTAAATATAATTCCGATTATATGAAATTCTGGAAAACCCTAGATTATGGAAACCATAAAACTGTCAGTGCTTGGCAGGAGTCCGGGAGGGGAAGGCAGAGCACAGAGAATTACACCTTTGTCCAAACCCATAGACTGTATAACGCCTAGAGTGAACTGTAATGTAAACTATGAGCTTTAGGTAATAATGATGTGTCATTGTAGGTTCACTGATAGTGACAGATGTACCATTCTGGGGTGGGGGAGATTGATAATGGGGAGGCTATGCATGCATGGGAGTAGAGGGTGTACAGGAAAATCTCTACACCTTTCCTTTAATTTTGCTATGAACCTAAAGGAATATAAAATCTTAAAAAAAAAAAAGATTTTATCTATTAATTTGAGAGAGAGAAAGCAAGAGAGAGAGCATAAGCAGGGCGAGTGGCAGAGGAAGAAGCAGCTCCCCCCTGAGCAGGGAGCCTGATGGGAGCCTGGAATCATGACCTGAGCTGAAGGCAGATGCTAACGGACTGAGCCACACAGGTACCTGGAATATAAAGTCTTAATTTCTCTTTAAAGGGAAGTATATTTAATACTAAATACTGAAAGTATATTTATTATAAGCAATAAAATTCTACTGTGGGTGAAAGGACTTATTTTTTACAGTGATTCCATGAAGATGCCTTTACATTTTCTGGGTTTTCCTATCCTTCCAATAATAAACCAGGGTCACTTTGGTAAGTCAGAGTATAAGGATACCCAGGTTGAAGAACTCCTGGGGCTATTCCAGAGGATCAAGGAAATTAGTTGTTCCCCACCCCCAACATTCTGAGGGTTTTCCAATGGGTCCAATATTAATAAAATGCATTTTAAAGGGCTACAGATTTTAACCCAAAAGAAATTGCCCATCTAGTTTGCAAGCAGATTGTAACAAAAAGTAGATTTAATTTACAAGTGTTTATTTAGGTTATAGTAAAGTTTTCTGGCTTCTCGACATGATTATATTTGATAAGGTCTTAGTATTTAATGTATATTTTCTTGAGTTCTAAGATCATAACTATCCAAACTGTGCCCAGGAAAGTTCTTTTCTTATACATCAAATATATTGTACCAAATTATGATGCTTTCTCAGCACTATGTGGTTTTATTGTGTGTTCTTGCTTTTTTTTTTTAAATTGTGTTCTTATTTTGTATTTATAAAACACTAAGCATAAGTTGGCTTGTTAAATATTAGAGCTACTGCAAATATTTCTTTGAAGAAATGAAAACACTGAATCAGCATTGCTGCAGCAAAGTTGGAAACTGAATGTGTTTTCTCCTCTCATGTCATTGGATAGCCTCTCCTTTGTTCTTGAACGCTCCCTCAATGTCACTGCAGCTTTCCCATACCTAACCTATCTATAGTCTTTCTGGACAAAAAAAAGGAAACTATGTATAGTTTCCTATACATATATATACATACATGTATGCATAAATACATATGCACATATATTCCTGTGTAAAGCTATAGATTGTCTAAGTAAGATCATAATTTCCTGGCCATTGTAGGATGTATCACATCAAATCATATCATATCATATCATATCATCATGTTGTATCATATCAGTTCTTGGTCTCCAGAGCTAGAAAATAAAGCAAATCTCAGACTCATTCTGTGTGTTACTAAGAAATAGATTTCTTGGGTTGGTAAAAAGTGTCCAGGGAGTCGAGTGCCCTGGTTTCAAAGTCTAGTTCTGTTCCTTATTAACTGGATGGCCTTGGCAATGTCACCCTTCCTCTATGCCTTCCATTTCTCTTATGTAAAACAGTGCCATTAGTCCCTAACTCAGAGAAGCCTGATAAGGAATAGTAGCTACTGGCCGTCTGTCTGGCCCAGTCGGTGAAGTGTCTGCCTTAGGCTCAGGTCAGGATCCTGGAATCCTGGGATCAAGCCAGCTTAGCAGGGAGTCTGCTTCTCCCCAGGACCCTTCCCCCTCTTCATGCTTTTTCTCTTTCTCTTTCAAATAAATAAAATCTTAAAAAAAAAAGAAACAAACAAAACAAGATGAATAGCTGCTACTTAACAAGTACTTTCTCCACGTTAGTCACAGTGGAAAAATGTTCTCATACATTACATCATTTTATCTTCCCAACAATTCTTTTTGTAATTTTTAATTTTCTTTAAGTTATGTCACATTAGGTATTCTTATCTGCCTCTTCTCAAAGAAGTTAGCGAGTCTTGCCCAAGGGCACGAAGTCAGTGAGTGGCCTGAGATGGATTCAAACACAGACTCCTTTCTCTGGACTCACCAGCCCATGTGTTAGGGACAGCTGTACAATCACCTTATAAACTAAAAAGTGTTGTCCTAGGTATGGCATTTCTTTTGGGGAAAGAGAGAAAGTGAGTGAAGAAAATGGAGGGGAGTAGAGAGGACGGGAAATGAGAGAGGAGAGACCTGAGCGCTGCAGGACTAGGGCAGGGGCTCTCCTCTCCATGTTCATGTCCCCCTCCCCCAACTGAGGGAGGACAAGGGGATGGAGCATCTGTGGAATGGGTGACGTCACCTATCTATCAAGTGTCTGCACTCAGTATGGACACATCTACAGTGTGTTGGGACAACTTCTTCCAACGTACTCTGGGCATCTTAGTGTAGGGAATTACTCTTTTTGGGAAGGATATTGAACTCCTCCAGATGAACACCTTGCTGGGCCCCAATGGCCACGCTTAAGCTAAGAGTGTCAGCTACTTCCTCTAAGAGTCTAGATGAATAAACAAGACCTGTGGAAAAGGAAACATTCACAAAGCTCCTACTTGCATAGGAAACCTGTTCATCAGAGGCCCATAGAGAAGAAGGCAAGGACTCATGAGCCGCATCTAGAAGCTCAGTGGATTATTTTCCAGGATCTCTTTTTTCTCAATATTATTTGAAATTCCAGTGTAGGGTCAGTTAGCTAAAGATTGACTGCTTAAACCAAAAAACGCTAAAGATCCTTCAGATTGCCATATTAAAACTTTCTTATCTGCTTAAATGTTCTTTACTTCCTTATACTTTATTGATTACAAACAGCCCCTCCTCAAGTGCTTTCTTTGCTTCCCTTCTCATACCAAAAGGAAGTGGCTTCTTGAAAAGTAATTTCCATTTATAGAGGGGGGGAAAAGAAGAATTTTTGTTCTTTTCCATTGCAGGTCAGGGCCACATGAGTAATGAAGCCTTAACAAACAGGGTAATCAATCTTCAGCAGCTGAGTATTTCTGTGCACTCCAAGGACTTAGCTGCAGCATTTTACAGAAACTAGGAAGTGTCTCTTAATAACAACCACAACGAAGAATTGACATTTATATAGTATTATTGAGTTTATAAAGTATTTTCACAAGTCTCATGTAACGTCACCTTCAGCATTTAATATGATTTTCAAAAATAATAGCTAACATTCCCTGAGTCTTATTAAGTGTCAGGCAGTTATATGAAACCCATTCGGTGCACTGTTTCATCAGTCTCCAAGATAACGTTCTGTTTCCTCCATTTCCTAGATAAGGAAACTGAGGCTCACAGGAGTTAATGACTCACCCAAGCAGTCATCAGAACAAGGCATTTTCTATTTCTTCACACCCACACTGTCTGCAGAAGGCTCTGGTCTGGTCATAACCTACGAGGCTAATCCACATCTCACTACTGGGATTGCCTTGGAGGAGATGAGGGTTGCAGGAGAGGGGCCTCTGTCACCATGTGTTCTCTGAACTGTCGATCTGCAGGGCGCTGGCTGTCGTATGGAAAAAAGGTGCTCTGATCAAGTGAGTTTTTGCACTTTTGAGTTATAGAAAACTATGCAAGTGTTTTACTTTAAAAATGTCTTTTCAGGAGACATAAGTTTCCCCAAACACACTTTGGGGGATGCTGACCTAGGTTATTCCCTCAAAGCAAGAGGCAGAACTGGAAAGTGAGTCAATTTTGGCCTCCCAGGATCTGTGAACCATTCTCTTTCTATTCTAAGAAACAGTTGGAGAAATACTGAATTGAAATGGCTTCACTTAGAAAAAGTGTGTTAAACAAATATGGCTTCCCAGAGCCATGCCCTGCATTTGATATCTTTCCTAGCTCCAACGCCAGCTTCTGCATTCCAGGTCAAAGCTCTTCTCCAGGCTTGCCCACCGTCCCCAAGGCAGCCCAGGGCAACATGTAGGACTTGGGGGGAGACCCAATTTCATCTTGGTCACCTTCCAGCACAATTGCTTTAGGTAAGTTTCCCCCTCTGTACTTTCATTTCAATATCTGCAAAATAAGAACAATGATATCTGCTTCATATGGTGTTTGTGTGGATTCAGATTATATAATAAGGCAGCTAGTATACAGTCTGGTGTAGAGCAGGTGATCCATAAAGGTAGCTATTCTGGAAAGCTAGAAATAGAGCCTTCAAAAGAAAAGCTGATCTTAGCTGTGGCATGGTCCCAGTATACAAAGGGGTTTAGTAAATATTGGCTTTGCTGGCTCCTTCTTGAGGAACATTCAGCAATATTTTATATTAACCACAAATCTCCATGTTATCCCTTAGCCAAAACAAAACAAAACAAAACAACCAACCAACCAAACAAACAAACAAAAAACCCCAAAAAACCAAACCTTGTATTTCTCCTACATAGCAGTAGGATCATAGTGGATAGTCCTTTGGGAACCTTTTTGTATGTCCTTAGTGTAATATGTAATTCTAAATGGATTTGAGAGGAACATGAAACAGAGTACCCATCTCTTCCAATGCTGTTGCGGGGCACCACTTTTTTTTTTTTTTTTAAGATTTTATTTATTATTTGACAGAGAGAGACAGAGCAAGAGAGGGAACACAATCAGGGGGAGTGGGAGAAGGAGAAGCAGGCTTCCCACTAAGCAGAGAGCCTGATGAGGGGCTCGATCCCACGACCCTGGGATCATGAACTGAGCTGAAGGCAGACATGTAATGACTGAGCCACCCAGGCGCCCCAGCGTGGCACCATTTGTAGGCACTTTCTGTCCTCAGTGCCAAGCCTTGCCGGTCCCTGCTATTGAGGTGAAATGTTCCTCTTTCTTGGTGCTTCACTCTACTCTCAGGGACTTTGGAGAAGTGCACTAAGCCCTATGAGTGCACTATGTTCCCTCATAGTCTCCTCCGCATCAGGAATAGGGAGAACATGGGAGAGGCATCTGGATTGTTAGAATGATCCCCTAACCAACCGTTCTATCTCCAGTACTTATGTCCTTTATAGCTTGTTCCATACTGGAGAGAGTTTTTTAAAATAAAGAGAAAACTCCTGGCCCTTCCGGAAGCCTGTGGCCCACTGAATGAAACCAGAGTCCTTGGCAAGGCTTACCCAGTTTAGTCACAACCTGTCTTTCAGGTTACTCTCTCTGGCCCTCTCTTCCTCCCCTTGGCCTTAAGTACCATAGTAGACCACCCTCTTGACTCTGAATATGGCATATATTTTATATGTTAGTGTCTTGTTCAATGTTCTCTCTTTGACAAGAACATTCTATTCCTTCTTTCTTCCATGCATATACCCATTCATTCTTAAGGCTCAGCTTCAATTTTGCATCTTCCAACTTCTCCAGATACTTATTTATTTCCTGCTGTATATTATCATAACATATAAACACATCACAACAGATCTAAGACTTATAAGCCTCTAAATCAGTGATTTGGTTTATATCAGTCTATCTCACTAGACTGTGAGCTCCTGGAAGCTATGGGCAGTGACTTGCTCATCTTTGTGCCCCCAAGCACATAGCGCAGTATTTGGGGTAACTTGGAAGATGCTTGGTAAGTGTTGGTTGAATAAGCGAATGAAGAGTGAGGAGGGAAAGCATCCTGTTACCTCAGACAGGGGCTGCTTTGAGTCAGAAGAGGTTGACAGTTTGAGACGTTCATGCTCTGAGTAGAGTCATTAATGTCGGGATAATTGTGTCCCAGACTTAGCAATACCAAGATAATACGTGAATAAAAGTATGAAATGAATGGAGGGTGATTGTTTCTTATGCTTCTATCTTTGCTGGCTGGGAGGTAGAGGGGGGCCTAACTAGTACCCCGAGAGTCTGTGCAAGAATGTTCATTGTAAGAATATTTTTTCACAACTACAGATGCTTTATCTTTATTTCTTTATTGAATTATAGTTGGCATACAATATTATGTTAGTTTCAGGTGTGTAACATATTGATTCAATATTTTTATACATTATGAAATGATCATAATGTATAAAATGAAATGACATGTCTAGTTACCACCTGTCACTATACAAAGTTATTCCAATATTATTGACTATATTTCTTGAGCTATGTATTACGTTCCTGTGACTTATTTACTTTATAACTGGAAGTTTGTACCTCTTAATCCCCTTCACCTATTTCACAACCACCAGTTTGTTTGTATCTCTGAGTCTATTTCTGCCTTTTTTCTTCATTTGTTTTGTTTTTAGACACCACAAGGGAGATCGTACCCGTGTTTGTCTTTTCTCTGTCTTCATTTAGCGCACAAGGTCCATCCATGTTGTTGCAAATGGCAAGATTTCATTCTTTTTTCAGCTGAGTAATACTCTACTGTATATTTTTATCACTTCTTCTTTATTCATTCATCTATCCATGGTTGCTTGGGTTGCTTCCATATCTTGGCTCTTAATAAATAATCTATAATAAATAGAAGGGTGCATATACCTTTTTGAATTAGTGTTTTCATTTTCTCTGGATCAGTATCCAGAAGTGGAATTACTGGATTTTATGGTAGTTTGACTTTTAATTTTTTTTAAAGATTTTATTTTTTTATTTGACAGAGAGAGATCACCAGTAGGCAGAGAGGGGATGGGGAAACAGGCTCCCTGCTGAGCAGAGAGCCCAATGCAGTACTCTATCCCAGGACCCTGAAATCATGACCTAAGCTGAAGGCAGCTCCTTAACCCACTGAGCCACTGGGCACCCTGACTTTTAATTTTTTGAAGAAACTCCATATTGTTTTTCATAGTGGCTGCACAACTTTCTATTTCCAACAATAGTGCACAAGGGTTCCCTTTTCTCCACATCTTCACCATCATTTACTGTATCTTGTATTTTTAATAATAATCATTTTTATAGGTATAAGGTGGTGTCTCATTGTGGTTTTGATCTGTAACTCCCCAATTAGTGATATTGATCATTTTTTTTTCATGTACCTGTTGGCCATCTGTATGTATTTTTTAAAATGTCTATTTAGTTTCTCTGTTCATTTTTAATTGGGTTGTTTTTGTTGTTGTGATTGAGTTGTGTGAATTCTTTGAATATTCTGGATATTAACCCCATATGGATATATCATCTGCAAGTATCTTCTCTCAGTTATTAGGTTGCCTTTTCATTTTGTTAATGCTTTTCTTTGCTAGACAAGAGCTTTTTAGTTTGACGTAGTCTGTTTTTGTTTTTGTTGTCTTGCCTGAAGAGATGTACCAAAAAAAAAATATATATATATATATATTGCTAAGACTGGGGTCAAAGAGCTTACTGCCTGGTTTCTTCTAGGATTTTTATGGTTTCAGGTCTTATACTTAAATATTTAATCCATTTTGAGTTTATTTTTGTTTATGGTATAAGAAAGTGGTCCATTTTCATTCTGTCTGTGGCTGTCCAGTTTTCCTGGCACCATTTGTTGAAGACACTGTCTTTCCATTGCATATTCAGGCTTCCTTTGTCATAGGTTAATTGACCATTTAAGTGTAGGCTAATTTCTGGGCTCTCTATCCTATTCTATTGATCTATGTGTCTGTTTTTGTGCCAGTACCATCCTGTTTTGATTACTATAGCCTTATAGTATAGTTTGAAATCAGGGGATGTGCTACCTTTAGCTTTGTTCTTCTGTGAAGATTGCTGTGGCTATTCAGGGGTCTTCTGTGGTTCCATACGAATTTGGGGAATATTTGTTTTAGTTCTGTGGAAAACGCCATTGGTATTTGGATAGGGATTGCATCGAATCTATAGTTTGCTTTGAGTAGTTTGGACGTTTTAATAGTATTCGTTCTTCCAATACATGAGCCCAGAATATCTTTTTGTGTATTTGTATTGTCATGAATTTCTCTCATCAATATCTTATAGTTTTCAGAGTACAGATCTTTTACCTCATTGGTTAAATTAATTCCTAGTTATTACAGTTTTGAAGCTTCTTGAAAATTGGAGATTTTGGGACTCTCCTGCCCAATGTAGCCTAGCCCTGACCTGGAAGTTTCTGAGGATTTGAAAAGTAGGTGAGTCCCCCAAAAGGTAAGTCAGACTATCAGAGCAGAAACTCAGCTGACATGGAGAGGAAGGTATAGGATTTACTCAGAGAGGTCCCTGGGTTGGTGCATGTTGGACCTGCATATGTCCCAGCTCTTTGGTCAAGGATAAGAACACCTCCCTCTAAGGGTCCAGATTCCCCTTAAGTCATCTCTTCTCAGTCTGCTAACTTCAGCAAATTTCCTTGGTGGCAGAGGAGTCAGGACTAGAAAACAAGTCATGACCCAATTAAGTGATCCCATAATCTGAAACAGCGCCAGCTGCCACAGAACAAAGCCAGTTTTCAGGGACCAGAGGGCCCCCGAGAAAATCAAGAGAAAGCAGTTTCATTGGAAGTATGTAAATAAACTTTCTCATTTGATGAATAGCCATGGCTCCAAGTGGTCAGGCAAGGGGATTTGTTACCTTGGGGGTGGCTGTGGAATTTTCGTTCCTGGGGATCTTAACAGCAGGTTACATTTTTATCTGTCAGAGTTGTTCAGCTGTGAACTGTCCTGGAAGTGGGGAGGGAGTGGCAGCTTGAAGAGATTAGCCTACCCTTAATTATGGAATCTGCTTTAGAGGAGGAATGAGGGGAACTGTGTATGATCTGTAGATGTATTTTTACCACAGGCAAATTTCCCTTCAGTTAGCCATGGAGGAATGACTCGTTTTATGTGATGATTCAGAGTTCCTGGGATTCAGCAGGCTAACTGAGCCCCTTAATCAGGATCCAGAATAGCGTTAAGAGTTCTGGAAGATGAGCCGATAGATATAAACCGAAAAGTGGCTTTAGCTCATTCTGAAGGCTAAAAACAGCTTTTAAAAACTTGAATTAGTAAGGTTATAAGCAGGTTGCTAGAATAAATAACCACATTCTTAATGTGAGAGGTAGCATGGTGCAGCAAATTTGCCCTGGAGCCAGGCTTTAGGTTCAAATCTTTACTCCTCCCACTCACTAGCTCTGTGATCTTGGATAAGTTTCTTAACCCCTCTGTGCCTCAGTTTCTTCTTATGGAGAAGGAGGAAATTAAGAATTCCTACTTCAAATAGACATTCTAAGTCTCCGGTAAGTTCATTTGTGTAAAATATTTAGTGTATAGTGCCTGGCATGTGCGTGGTACAACATAAAGTACAATATGTTAGCTGTTATGGTGTTTGCAAAATATGTGCATATGATGATAGATCTCTGATTTTTCCCAGTTTTATTGAGATATAATTGACATACATCATCGTGTAAGTTTAAGGTATGCAGCGTCATGGTTTGACTTACAGAAATTGTAAAATGATTCCTGCAGCAAGCTTAGTTAGCCTCCAATCCTCTCATATATATACAATAAAAGGAGAAGGAAAAAAATTAAAAAATTTCTCCTTGCGTTGAGAACTCTTAGGAATTACTCTCTTAACAGCTTCCCTGTGTATTCTAAAACAGTGTTAGCTGTAGTCACCATATTTATCTTATCACTGGAAGTTTCTATCTTTTGACCACTTTCTTCCTATTTCCCTTCTCTTCAACCCTTGGCCTCAGATGACCAGAAATCGGATCTCTTTTCCTATGAATTTGATTGTTTTAAAGAAATTTTTGCTCTTGATTTTGTCCTTAGATACCACACTTAAGAGGTCATACATTATTTCTCTTTCTCTGACTTATTTTACTTAGCATAATGCCCTTAAGTTCCACCCTTGTTGTTGCAAATGGGAGGGTTTCCTTTCTTTTAAGTGGTGAAATAATATATTCCAGTGGGTTGTGTGTGTGTGTGTGTGTGTATCACAACTTCTTTATCTGTTCATCCATTGATGGGCACATAGATTGTTCCCATATCTTGGCTGTTGTAAATAATGTTAACGCTGAACATGGGAGTTCAGATATCATTTTGAGTTAGCGTTTTCATTTCCTTTGGATATATTCCCAGAAGTGGAACTGCTAGATCATATGTAAGATCTATTTTTAATATTTTGAGGAACCTCCATATTGTTTTCCATAGTGTCTGGACTAATTAACATTCCTACCAACCATGCCTCACAGTTGCCTTTTTCCACATCCTCACCAGCATTTGTTATCTCTTGTCTTTATCATGATGGCCACTTTAACAGGCACGTACCTCTAGTTTTTGTGTGGCCAAATCCCATTAGAATATGAGTATAGAAATGAATATTTTAGGGATTCCTATTCTGAGTAAAAAAGTCATCAGCCATGACTAGAGGATTTGCCAGATTTAAACATTTAGCATCACTGGTAAGCATTTAAACAAAGTCCAGTTTCTTCAAATGGATTTCAAAGCTTTATATCCCAATCCTTCCCTTCTTGTCTTATACACCACAGTCTCATTGAGCTGTTATTTTCCTGGTAGCATCATAGCCTTTTCTTTAGTCCTTGCTCTTCAGTTGTCTATTCTATCTTGAAATTCACTGTCCCTACATATTTTTATGCTCACTAAAATCTCATCCAAGCTTCAAGATTCCTCAATCCCTGTCTCTTCATTTGCTCTCCATTCAGCCTTCCCAGACTTCTCTAAGGAAATGGTTTTGCCTTCCTCCATATCTAATAAACTTTTGTATAATTTTTAGGATTTTATACCTTCTATGTCCCCTGTGTAAAGCCTTCTTTATCACGAGTGCTTGAAACCATTTACTGAACTGAAGTCAGTTCTGTAATGTTTTCTGGGAAAAACTTCTACTTTGGAGATGTCAAGATTGAGTGCTACCACCTATGTCTCTGGTAGCGGGCATTACTAGGGAGAGTGATTGAACGACACTTTTATTCTTATGTAAGAAAATGTGTGTTCCTGGAAAGGGGTGGAAGTCTTTGTACCCAGACCCAAATGTGTTACTGTATCATATTTTGGTCTGTATAGTTTAACATGACATTGACCAAGTAGGATATACTTTCAAGGACAGCATCCTGAGGTGAATGAAGAGCCTGTCTCTAAATGAAAAGGTATGGAAACTGGGAATGTATAGCCTGGGTGAAGAAAGCTCTCATTGCCCTCAAATATTTGAAGAGTTGTCATGGTGATGATGAGGGGTTAGACCCTGAAATGCTTCAGAGAATAAAACTAGGACCAGTGGGTGGAAATTACCAGGAGGCAGATTTCAGCCCAATATTAGAACATTCTAATAACTTCTGCTCTTCCTCAGTGGATGGGGTTGCTTTAAGAACGGTAATCTCCCCATGTGGAGGTTTTTGAACACAGCTGGATAATCTTCCGGCTGTAGGAGTAACTCGGTAGGAGATTGGGCTTCATGACCTCCAAAGCCCCTTCGACCCTTGATTAATTGATTTTATGGAAATCTGTATTTGTGCAAAGTGTGGTAGGATAAATATCCCGCCTTGTACTGCCTTTTGGATGCTGGCTAAGTTAGAGATTAAAAAAAAAAAAGTCAATGGCTTATTTTTTTGCCTTTCCTAAAGAAAGGGATACAGGCTTCCATTTAGGGATTTTTAAAACTCTATTTAGTTTGAATTTCTCGTCTCATAGCTTAAGTACAAGGAGGTACTAGCAAGGCTTTCTATATGGTGCCGGGCTAAAGTTGTTCCTTTGAATCCCTTTTTGGGTCCATATTTATAGGCTGTACTTGATATTAGGCCTGTATTTCTATGCCTTCAAAATGAGTGCAAAGAGCCTCATGATCTGCGTGCAGGCAGAGGAAAGAACGGTTTGTAATCTCCTACTAACCTGAATTTCCCGAGTGGCTTGAACAGTTTTCACACACTTTCTACACTTCTGTGGATAATGACATTGCTAGCCTACTCCCATGCTATTAGTGTGGTCACGTGTACTCTGTTAAGGACAAAAAAATGTGCAGTGTTTCCTCCTCCTCTGGTCCCTCCCAGACTGAACTCTTTCCTGCCATTGATATAGACCATGTTTGCATTTTCAAAGTAATTAGCAATTTTGCATTTTTTCCCCCGTATTGTTTGTAGCTTATAGTCAGACCATTAGAGGCGGGGTTTGCTTTATACCTATTATTGACTAAATCATGTATATAAAAGCGTCATGTGTTCCTGCTATAATTTTACTGTGAGACAGTCTGACCCAGACATCTTTTCATTCACTAAGTTATTGGAAAAGCAGGAAACATTGCCTAATTCTTATTTAAAAGAAAACAGTGCCTCACCTCTACCCCCAATCCTGCACTATCTCTTGAGTTTAGCACAAAATAGTAAGGTTATTTTGGAAATTCTAGGTGTCTCAGGGCAGTTGGAGATAGGAATTGGCTTTAATTAAATTTAAGCAGAAAGTAAACAGTCTTTTGGTAGAGGATGTTCCCTTTGCTTTCCACCTGCAACACTTCCAGTAGAACAGAGTAAATGCCCTCACCATACTTATTTTGGGAGTGCTAGCAATGCTCTGATTTTATTACGTGGAATGACCTAAAATGGAATTCAGTTAATTTAAGTGACAATGGGGAATGTTATATATATTAATATCATATGTATTAATTTATATTAGATTTAGAGGCTATTCTCCTTAAAATAATTATGGAACTTTATAAGAAGGGCTTCTGAGCAAACAAAAATGCCTCTGTCTCTAACCCAGAAGGAGAGGCAAAGAGAGGAAAAGTGCCTTTGGTAATCATTCACCCATCACGTTCTCTGTTATTGGGAGTATTTGTCTTTTTTTCAAATTCACGAACAATAGAAATAAAGAAGGAGCACCCCCTCCCCCATCTTCTGCTTAAATCACTGGACAAAAGTTGCGGCTAAGAACAGCCTCAATTTTCTAGTTCTTCCTTAGGAAGGGGAGGCAGCCATATAACACATTTCTTCTCTCCATGCTTACTTTTTGTGCTGTTCTGTGTTTTATTTTGGACGTGATTGGTTTCACATACCACCAGATAGAGCAGAGAGAGAAATAATTTCCCCAGGAGGTCTCTAAGCTATTAGGATATTACTATAGAAACAGTCTGCCAGCACTGACATTCTCACACATCAAAATTTGTTTATATAGAAAATGAGCTATATAAACCATCCTGATTGTCCTTGTTCCCCGCCTACTCCCCCGTTCCTCAACTAACTGAGCCGTGGTCTGGGTTTGAAATTTGACACCATTCTCGCAATTATTTATTCTGCCAAATGAAAAGCAGTAGGCTTCTCCTTGCTTGTACATTACATCTGCAACATGGTCTATTGCTACCTGAATACTGAGTACCTTAAGCATCCTCGCTCAGCCGCAGCTATGGGATCAGAAATGTACCTGAAATGTACTTAGATTTTTATGAGGAAAGTTGGAAGCTCATCATCACCACCTTTAATCCTCAGAGGTCAGGCTGTCCTCTACCTGGTGGCGGGGAGCCGTTTGGGAGAACGTGCTGTCATCTTTGGAGTAAAATCCATAAGTCTTTAGAAACTCTTGGTTTATATACTAAGTTCAGATTTATGTGCTTGCTAAATCACCATAGCTTTCCAAGCATCAAGGTGGTTTTACTATCCCTAACTAAGAGAGAAATTCAGAATGAAACTTTAAAATAAAGGATAGAGCTGAAAGGGGTAGGGCAATTAAGATTTCTGCAATCTGGTTTATAAAATCAAAGATGCTTCTTACTTTCAAAGGATGATGGCATTATTCCCTACTCGCTGATTTTTTTTTTCCTTCCCCAGTGACTTCTCTTGGTCTTTTTGGTGGAGTAGTACATTTTTGACCACGAAGTATTCTGTCTTTATGAAAGTCAGGCTGTTGGGAGGCTATCCAGTGAACAGAGAGAAGAAATCTCAGGGAGAGAATGCTTCTTTCTGGAATTACTGATGTACTTAGGGCTTCATAATGCCACTGCTCTCTGACTGATATTAACATAACAGCACAAACAACTAAGTATGTTACACACAATATTCAGACCTCAATTATTCCAATTATTGTTTACTTAAAGTCAGCTCAACATACACGCAAGGGAGTTTTTCCTACCCCCACTTTTAAAAACCACATCATCTGCCAGGAAATTGACATAATCCAGGTCTCGTGTATACTTATCTGATACATGAATTTGCCAAGAGAAACTGTCACCAGCTGCCAAGTGTTGCTTCTGAAGTCAAAGTCTGAATGACTCATTGCTAGGGGTGAGGTGGAGGGTTTTAAGGGAACAAAGAGAATGTCAGTGTCAAGACATTTGATTCTTTGTGGAGTGTGAACACACGGGCCCCATAGGTACAAGTAGTGATACTAGCCACCTTCATGGAACGTGGCTCAGAGAGCGTTAGGGAAAGTGTATGAGGCTAAGAAGGAAAACCTAAGGGACGTTGTGGAAGAGAATACAAAATGCTGTAGTGGAGACAAACAAAGGTCAGTTGGGGGGCAAGCCCAAAGACAGAGCTCTAGAGGCTTAACTGGCTAGAGAACTTAGCCCTTATTGGTTCTCTGAGTGAGAACCAGGTTGTAAATGGTGATATCTGTGACACGAGTCTCCAGCGTCCCTCTATGCCATTTCTGTCCTTTCCCTTCTGTTTGGTAGCCCCTGAGCTCTGCTGGCTCTGTTTTCATATGTTTCTGTGTTCTGGATGTACCATTTGTGAGTGCTATGCTGTTCTTTCATCGCTTCTCTGGTCTTTAAAATGTATTGTATCTCATTTTGAAATGCTAGATTACAGTTGTCAGTTCCTTTGTGACCATATATTATTTATTTTTTTTTTCTGCTACGGGGTAATTATCCCAGGACAGCTGACCTTTAAACAACATGGGTTTGAACTGCATGGGTCCACTTATATGTGGATTTTTTAAATACAGTATTATAAGTGTATTTTCCTTATGATTTTCTTAACATTTTCTTTTCTCTAACTCACTTTATTGTAAAAATATAGTATATAATAACGTATGACATAGAAGATACATATTAATCAACTATTTCTGTTTTTGGTAAAGGCTCTCAGTCAACAGTAAACTTTTAGTAAAATTTTTTTTGGTGGGGGACAAAACTTATATGGGGATTTTCAAATGTGGGGGGGCTTGGTGCCCATAATCTCAGTGTTGTTTGAGGCTCTGAGAGCCTTGATTGTGATTGCTCAGATCACTCCTTTCCTGCTCCATCTTCTGTCTTCCCATGACCTCTCTGGGTCTCTGGAGGTTTTCTGCACATACTCCAAGTAAGAGCCTTCAGAGCCCCTGCACATTAGTGTGGTGCCCCACGATCTTCTCTGGAAGCATGATTCCTCCCTCTGAGTGTGATCTCTTGGTGGGCTGCTTCCGGTTTCCCAGCTCAGAGCTGTCAGATGTCCTCTGCAGCTTTCCTGATACCGGGAGACACCAGGGAGAGGAGAGACACCTGCCCCTCAGCCCCACTCATTTCTTGAGGATTCGTTTTCATAGAGGTTCTCTCTTCCTCTCTTCTTTCTCTCTCTGCATCTCTCCACCCCTTTCTGTTATATTACACTATTTTGTGAAAGATTTTGGAGAGATAAACAAACTTCTCCAGCAACCCTCCATTTTGCTCCTCTCAGAAGGTCCCCTGTATTAGTCAGGGTTCTGCAGTGAAACAAAATCATTAAGATATAGATAGGTATACATATAAACAGAAACTTCCTACAGGAGTTGGCACATGTATCACAGAGGTGGTGATGCTCCGTGATCTGTTGACAGTAAGCTAAAGGACTAGGAAATTCCATGGTGTGATTCAGACTTCAGGAAGTTCAGAGGCCTGAAAATCAGGATCTGAGTGTCTGATGGTGGAGGAGATGGATGCCCCAGCTCCAGTAAAAGAGCAAATTCACCCTTCCTCCTCTTTTTTGCTCTATTCAGCTCAGTGGTTTGCCAACGATGCACACTGGAGTTGGAGATCACAGCCTTCTTTCTCAGTCTACCAATTCAAATGTTAGTATCTTCCAGAAATATCCTCACAGACACACCCAGAAATAATGTTTTACCAATTATCTGGGCATCCCTTAGCCCGTTCAAGTTGACACATAAGACTAACCATCACACCATCCCTACCCTTTAGGTTGAAATTGTTCCTTCTCTGGGTTCTAGGATTTCAAATCACTGCCTTTGGGCCTCTGACTCCCTGAAAAATCTGATAGATTTCTATAGTTCCCTTGTCTAATTGCCCCTCTGTATGTAATAATCAAGTGTTGTGTCTTTAACTTTTTCTCCATAATTTTTCTGGGCAGTTTTTACTGTACCTGCTATTTTTAAGGCTTTAAGATTTTAAGACTTCTCCAACATGTATCCAATTCTCTTCCAGTTTAGTTCTCTGCTAAACTTCAGACCCATGTTTCAGGTTTTTAGTTAGATGTACAACAGGTGAATTAAATTTGGAAATTCCAAAACTAAACATGTCAGCTTCCCACTAGAAACAATTTTACCCTAATTCAGTGGCCAGAATCAATTTCTCCAAAACTAGGTAATCATTCCAGATTCTTCCCTGGACTCCTTTATTTTGGAGATCTCTAACTTTTGTCAATTCTTAGCATCACTATAGACTGAATGTTTGTGTCGTATTTCAACCTAATTCCTGATGTAATGGCATTAGGAGTTCTTCATGAATGGGATTGGTAGCCATAGGAAAGAGAACCCAGAGGAGATAATGCATGGCATGGTGATTACAGTTAGCAATACCATGTTATATATTTGAAAGTTGCTAAGAGAGAAAATCTTAAAAGTCCTCATCACAAGAAAAAAACTTGAAACTGCAAGGTGATAGGTGTTAACTTATTGTGCTGATCATTTTACAATATAACATCTATCAAAACATTATGTCATAAACTACTATAATTATATGTAAATTATATCAATAAAACTGGAAAAATATTTTAAAAAATTAAAAAATTGAAATAGAAAAAGATTCTGCCATTCAAGTTAACATTATGTAGATAATTGGGTTAATATTGCTATTAACACCATTAAGATAACTAGATCTTTGCATGCTTTGAATAAATGTACTAATAAGAAGCTATTAGGTTTTTATAAAGGAGTTATCTCAGTGTATATCAACATAGTTTTATAAACATCATTAATTTTTCATATTAACAATTGTTTTTAAGTGTGATTGAGCAATGCTTTGACAGCACTGAAAAAGCTCAAGGCAAAGGAATTTAGCAGAAAAATAAAGTAATATATTTATTAGCATGAGATGAATTCTTGTCTCCAAAAACCTATTGCTATGGGATAGGTCTACTTTATAACCTATCCTATGGGATCAGTCTACTTTATAACATGACTGGGAAATTTTTGTCACTTTGAAAAGCTTTTTCCTTTGCTTTCAAATTTTCTGGCAAACAAAACACTGTTCAGAAACTCACTATCATAAAAGGAAAACTATGTTTCTGATCTTTTTCTTCCCTTAGTCAAGAGCAGTTTATTATGTCCTTCTTTGACATTCTCTTCTTTTGAAACCTTATTTGTAGCCCCAATTTCTCACATCTGAATAATTTTTTCTAAGGTCCACTTTTTTTTTTCATTTATACACACATGCAATCTCTTTTCAACATATGAAGAGCTACTTTTATTTCATCAACATATTAGTACATATAAGCAAACTCTTATCAATAGCATTGTTATGACATTTTATGTACTTTTTCCCCCAGAGTCTCCCAATAAGTTAAAAACCCAGGTGGCTGGGGGTGCCTGGATGGCTCAGTTTGTTGAGTGGCATACTCTTGATTTCAGTTCAGGTCATGATCTCAGGATCTTGAGATGGAGTCCCGAGTCAGGGTCTGTGCTCAGTGGGGAGTCTGCTTGGGATTTTTCTCTCCCGCCATCCCTCTCGCTCATTCTTTCTCTCTCTCAAATAAATAAAAGAAATCTTTAAAAACAACCAACCAAAGAAAAACAACCTGGGTATCTGGTCTTTATTCTGAAGTAATTTAGTTTAATACATTGGCTGTGATATCTCTAATTTTTGTTTAACTAAGAAGGCTTGATTAGTACTGTCTTTAAACATAAAAACTGATATTTACAGCTAGCTGTCCTATCAGTATATTTCTATAAAATGATTTTAATATTCATGTAGTTTTTATAGTTTATTAAAGATGTCTTTTAAAGTCTTCACTTTACAACTTTAAATTTTTGTTTTGATAAAGGAAATTTGATAAAGATATAAAATATTTTCTCTTAATTTAGATGTATAATTCTTTTTTATAGAAATGAATATTGCTAAAGCAATATTGTAATCCAGGGCCCTCTAGGAGTTAAAAAAAGGAAAACTATTCTAACATGTTTTTCAGAGAGATTATTTTCAAATAGGCTAGACTGATTCCAGAATGGAAATCAGCCACTAGAAAAATTTAAACAGTCAATACTGCTTTTTAGAAATTGGATTAAACTTCATGTTAAAATTGAGAAGAGGGATCAGAAGTTCAACAGTTCTCTAAAAAAAAAAAAATGGAGATATTTAAAAAAAAATTTAATGAGCCTTGCTTATAATATGTAAATAAAGAAATGCATCTGATTTTTGCAAAATCTAAATCATGCAATCATTTTATATGTAAGAATGCTAATGGAGAAGATTGGATACTTCTTGAAATTTAGTTGGTCTGACTCTTAGAAGCTTCAGGACCTACTCCCACTCAGGAATGTGGCTGAACCAAATTTTAACTGCCAATTTGCCCACAGGAGTGCATTGATGAGAGCTAAAACTTTCCTTGTGGAGATGCTTATAATGCCTTTTCCAGAAGTTGTAGATTTAGCGGGTGTGTCTTTCCTCAGATCTTTAGAGTATCTGCACATGTACATTATTTTATAGTCATATAATATCACCATATGGAAATGTTTTGAGCTTTGGATTCACAAGGGAGATGAGCTGCAGTTTGTGGTTTGGACAGGGTGGAACTTAGGCTATGGCCAAATGAAAGATATAAAAGAAAGAAGACAGGGTGCTTGGATGGCTCAGTTGGTTTAGCATCTGCCCTGGGCTCAGGTCATGATCCCAGGGTTCTCGGATGGAGTCCCGCATCCACTCAGCAGGGAGTCTGCTTCTCTCTCTGCTCCTCCTCACCCACCAACTTGTGCTCCCTCTCTCTCTGACATATAAATAGAGAAATAAATAAAATTTTTTACAAAGGGAAGAAGACAAATATGTAGAAAAGTGCTTTTCTCCCCGCCATCTTGGGGCCTGTGGAGGCCTGCTGGGAACAGGACTCCTCTAAAACGCCGAATAATGTCTGGAAGGCTGTGGTCCAAAGCCATTTTTGCTGGCTATAAGCGGGGTCTCCGCAACCAGAGGGAGCACACAGCTCTTCTTAAAATCGAAGGTGTATGTGCTCGAGATGAAACAGAATTCTATCTAGGCAAGAGATGTGCTTACGTGTACAAAGCAAAGAACAACACAGTGACTCCTGGTGGCAAACCAAACAAAACCAGAGTAATCTGGGGGAAAGTAACTCGTGCTCATTGAAACAGCGGCATGGTTCGTGCCAAATTCCGAAGCAACCTTCCTGCTAAAGCCATTGGCCACAGAATCCGTGTGATGCTGCCCCTCAAGGATTTAAATTTAATGAAAAATAAATAAAGGTGTAGATTTGTTCTCTTGTAAAAAAAAAAATGTAGAAAAGTGTTAATAACATTCTTTTTATATCAACTCCTGATTTCTCCCTCCAAAATCATTCCTCTCTTCCCATTCCCCCAGTGAAGGACTCTTGTCTCACTCACAAATTTGGTTCCTCAGGCCCCAAACTTTCTTGGGTCATCATTGAATATTTCTTTCACATCCTACATCTAATCTACCAGCGAATCCTGTTGGCATTGCATTCATAATACATCACAGATTTGGCCATTTCTTATCACTTCTGCCTCCACCACCCTAGTCCCCATATTCTTTTTCACCAGGATTATTGCAATGGCCTCCTCGCTGGTATTCCTTAGTTCTGCTCTAGCCTCCTTGCTTGCTTTCTTCTGACACCTGGCAGCTCATATGAGATCCTTTAAAAAATGTAAATCTGATCATTTCACTCCCCTGCTCAAATTTACCACACCTCCTATCACATTTGCTGCAAGGCCCCCTATCAGTGGTTCTCAAACATATATCTGGACATTAGAATCACCTGGGGAGTTCTGCAAATTACCTTTGCTTGGGGACCATCCCCAAACACCTGAAGTCAGTTCTCTGGGTTTAGGATCTGTGAATTTTAAAAGCTCCCCAGTTAAGCGGCTGCCTTCCACTCAGGGCCAAGGGGGATCAATCCCCTGAGTCTCCCTCTACCCCTGCCTGCCACTTCCCCTGCTTGTGCTCTCTCTCTGTCAAATAAATAAAATACAATCTTTAAAATAAATTTATTAAAAAAATAAAAATTCCCCAGATGGTTCAAGGGCACATTGATGGTTGACGGTCTTTTCTGGCTACCTCTCCAACCCCGTTACCCACCCCTCTTCTCTCTATTCCCTCTGATCTACTGTGTTGACTTCCTTGCTGCTCCTCAGGCTTGACAGGATTATTCACGACTCAGGCTTCTGCACATGCTGCTCTTCATTTCAGCCAGCTACATAGCTCATTCTCTCACTACATTGAGATCTCTGCTCAAATGTCACCTAAGAGGACTTCCTGGCCATCTGATCTAAAATAGTTCTCAGTCCTCCTCTTGCTCTCTTTACTTTTCTTAAAGGAAGTGTTAACATTATGGTAATAATACATGTGTTGTGGTTTCTTTTTTCCTTCTGTCTCATCACTAAGAACTTAGGTAAAATCGAGGAGACTAGAGATTTTGTCTAATTTGCTCACTGCCATATTTCAAGTTTGTAGAACAGTTCCTAGCACCTAAGTATTGTAAAAGCTTAATACAGATTGATTTATTAGCATTTTAAAATTGTTTTTAAACTATTTATTTGTTTGTTTGTTTGTTTGTTTATTAGTTTGGCCAGTGGTAGAAAGGATGCCACTGCCTGGGATCTGTGGCTTAAAAGCTTTGCCTCTTAGTGGGTTTTATTTTGTTTGTTTCATTTTAACTTTTTTGGAATTTCCCCATGGTCCCTTATCTGTGAAGCAGATTATCTGTGAAGCCCAGGCACTTACCTGCTGTGCATTCTGGGACTTGTCAAGGCACAGGGGGCTGGGTGGAGCTCCAGCTCCTCCTGGAGTAGGTGCAGCTGGGCAGGCTCCAGGGTGAGTGGGGGAAGCTGCAGCCACCATTGTTTCCCCAGACCTTGCAAGGGTCATGGGGCAGAACTAGGCTGCCGGAAGGACTCAGCAAAAGAAGACCTGGAGTTTTAAATACAATTGTTGCCGCACAGTTATTTCAAGATTTTGTTAAAAGTGCAGAGGAGGTAAAATGGAAATTAGTTGTGTTTGTTTGTACAGCGATTAATTGACATGTTATATCCATCTCAGGTGTACAGTGGTTTGATATATTTAATATTGCAAAAGATTACCACAATAAGTCTAGTTAACCTCCATCAGCACACATAGTTACAGATTTTTTTCTTGTGTTGAAAACTTCTAAGATTCAACTTAGCAACTTTCAAATATACAATACAATATTGTTAACTATAGTTACCAGAGTGACACCAGGACTTACTAATTTTATAGCTGGAAGTTTGTACTTATTGGTCACCTTCACTCCCCTTATCTATTTTTGCCCCTTCTCTGTATCTATGAGTTCCCTGTTTTGTGCAGAAATTTTTTAGTTTGATGTAGTCCCACTTGTTTTTATTTTGCCCCCCCCCCTTTTTTTTGCTTTTGGTGTTCTTTTAAAAAAATCATCACTAAGGCAGATGTCAAGGAACTTAATGCCTTTTTGTCTGCCAGGATTTTTATGGTTTTAAAAGTAATGTTCAAGTTCTTAATCCATTTTGAATTGATTTTCATGTTTGATTTAAGACAACAGTTCAAAAAAAATAAATAAAACCGGTTCAATTTTATTCTTTTGCATGTAGTTGTTCTGTTTTCCCAACACCCTTTATTGAAGAGATTGTCCTTTTCTCATTTTAAATTCATGGGTCCTTTGTCATAAATTAATTGCCTATATACATATGGGTTTATTTCTTGGCTTTGTGTTCTGTTCTATTAATCTATGTCTCTGTTTCTATGCCAGTACCATATGGTTTTGACTACTATAGCTCTGTAATATGGTTTGAAATCAGAAAATGTGATGCTTCCAGCTTAGCTCTGGCTATTTGGGATCTTTTATGATTTTATGTGAATTTTAGAATTGTTCTATTTCTTTGAAAAATGCCTTTGGTATTTTGATAAGGATTGCATTGAATCCTATAGATTGCTTTGAATAGTGTGGGCATTTTAACAATACTCTTTTCATATGTTTAACTGGGCATTTATCTTGCATTTATTTTTTCATCATTGTCTTTTGATTTTCAGTATAGACTGACCTCCATGGTTAAATTTATGCCTAGGTTTTTTTTTATGTGATTGCAATTTTTTTTAAGATTTTTTTTTTTTTTTTGACAGAGAAAGAGAATGCAAGAGAGGGAACACAAGCAGGGGGAATGGGAGAGGGAGAAGCAGGCTTCCCAAAGAGCAGGGAACCAGGCCATGATGTCACCTCCAGCACATGTTCCCTTCACCAAACCCCCGCCCCACCGCCACCCTGCCATAGAGAACTGCATCCTTGTTAATGGTGCACTGTATTTAGTTGTATGACTCTAGGGAAACTCACTTAACCAACTTGCCATGGACAGACATTTATGTGCTTTCCAGTTATTTGCTGTGAAAACAACAATGAGGTAACATTCTGCACATGTACTCATCCCACCTACTTATCAACACACTCAGTAAGGTGGGGCCGAATCCAAAATGATACTCAAGCTGGGACCACTGTACCATTGTGATCTGCCCATCCAATCTCTCTCTCCATCCCTCTCTCCTTTCCTCGCTCCACCCATCGTTCAACCCTTCCACCCATCCATCAATCTTTCCATCCATCCCTCCACCCCTGCTTCCTTCCTTCCCTCTGTCCCTCCACCCATTCATCCATATACCCATCCCTCCATCCATCCCTCCTCCAGCCAGCCACGTATTAGACTTGACCATGTCTTCCATCCATTCAGACTTCACTCACTCACCAATTCACTTTATCACTCATCGATTCACTTAGGTACAGGAAAGACACAGCTCCTGTCCCCACAGCCCAAGAAACTGAGGCTTAACCAGCTGGCAGGGTGGACTGAGGGAGAGTTGGATCTGGGATTTAAAACTGTGCTTAGGGGTGCTTGGTGGCTCAGTTGGTTAAGCATCTGTCTTCAGTTCAGGTCATGGTCTCAACCCTGGTTCATCCCAGGGTCCTGGAATCAAGCCCCACATTGGGCTCTTTGTTCAGAGGGGAGTTTGCTTCTCTCTCTCTCTCTACTGTTCCCCTGTTAGTGCTCTCTCTCAAAGAAATAAATCTTTAAGAAAATAAAGCAATTCTTAGTAATTAAAATTCTTTTTTATTAATTGTTTGTATTAACATATAATATATTATTTGCCCCAGGGGTACAGGTCTGTAAATCGTCAGGCTTATACTCTTCACAGCTCTCTACACATAACATACCCTCCCCAATATCCATAATCCAACCATCCTTTCCACATCCCTCCTCCCCCCAACAACCCTCAGTTTGTTTTGTGAGATTAAGAGTCTCTTATGGTTTGTCTCCCTCCTGATCCCATTTTGTTCCATTTTTTCCTTCCCTACCCCCAAGCCCCCACTCTGACTCTCGAATTCCTCGTATCAGAGAGATCATATGATAATTGTCTTTCTCTGATTGACTTATTTTGCTTGGCATAATACTGTCTTGTTTCATCCACATCCTTGCAAATGGCAAGATTTCATTTCTTTTGATGGCTGCATAGTATTCCATTATAAATAGATACCACATCTTCTTTATCCATTCATCTCTTAATGGACATCTAGGTTCTTTCCATAGTTTGGCTATTATAGACATTGTTGCTATAAACATTCGGGTGCACGTGCCCCTTCGGATCACTACATTTGTATCTTTAGGGTAAATACCCCGTAGTGCAATCGCTAGGTCCCAGAGTAGCTCTATTTTCAACTTTCTTGGGAACCTCTATGCTGTTTTCCAGAGTGGCTACTCCAGCTTACATTCCCAACAACAGTGTAGGAGGGTTCCCCTTTCTCTGAATCCTTGCCAACATCTGTCATTTCCTGATTTGTTAATTTTAGCCATTTTGACTGGTATGAGATGGTATCTCATTGTGGTTTAGATTTATATTTCCCTGATGCCAAGTGACGTTGAGCATTTTTCATGTATCTGTTGGCCATCTGGATGTCTTCTTTGCTGAAATGTCTGTTCATGCCCATTTCTTGATTGGATTATTTGTTCTTTGGGTGTTGAGTTTGCTAAACTCTTTATAGATTTTGTATTCTAGCCCTTTATCTGATATGCAATTTATGAATATCTTCTCCCATTCTATCCATTGTCTTTTCATTTTGTTGACTGTTTCCTTTGCTGTGCAAAAGCTTTTGATCTCGATGAAGTCCCAATAGTTCATTTTTGTCCTTGTTTCCCTTGCCTTTGGTGACAATTCTAGGAAGAAGTTGCTGCAGCTGTGGTCAAAGAGGTTGTTGCCTGTGTTCTCCTCAAGGATTTTGATGGATTCCTTTATCACATTGAGGTCTTTCATCCACTTTGAGTCTATTTTTGTGTGTGGTATAAGGAAATGGTCCAGTTACATTCTTTTACATGTGGCTGTCCAGTTTTTCCAACATCATTTGTTGAAGAGACTGTCTTTTTTCCACTGGACATTCTTTCCTGCTTTGTCGAAGATTAGTTGACTATAGAGTTGAGGGTCCATTTCTGGGCTCTCTATTCTGTTCAGTTATCTATGTGTCTGTGTTTTATGCCAGTACCATACTGTCTTGATGATTACAGCTTTATAATAGAGCTTGAAGTCTGAAATTGTGATGCCACCAACTTTGACTTTCTTTTTCAACATTCCTCTGGCTATTTGGGGTCTTTTCTGGTTCCGTATAACTTTTAGGATTATTTGTTCCATTTCTTTGAAAAAAAAAAAAAAGGATGGCATTTTGATAGTGATTGCATTAAATGTGTAGATTTCTTTAGGTGGCATAGACATTTTCACAATATTTATTCTTCCAATCCATGAGCATGCAACATTGTTCCATTTCTTTGTGTCTTCCTCAATTTCTTTCATGAGTACTTTATAGTTTTCTGAGTACATATTCTTTGCCTCTTTGGTTAGGTTTATTCCTAGTTATCTTATGGTTTTGGGTGCAATTGAAAATGGGATTGACTCCTTAATTTCCCTTTCTTCTGTCTTGTTGTTGGTGTATAGAAATGCAACTGATTTCTGTGCATTGATTTTATATCCTGACACTTTACTGAATTCCTGTATGAGTTCTAGCAGTTTTGGAGTGGAGTCTTTTGGGTTTTCCATGTAGAATATCTTATCATCTGCAAAGAGTGAGAGTGATTTCTTCTTTGTCAATTCAGATGCCTTTTATTTCCTTTTGTTTTCTAATTGCTGAGGCTAGGACTTCTAGTACTATGTTGAATGGCAGTGGTGATAATGGACATCCCTTCCATGTTCCTGACCTTAGGGGAAAAGCTCTCAGTTTGTCTGCATTGAGAATGATACTCGCTGTGGGTTTTTCATAGACGGCTTTGATGATATTGAGGTATGTACCCTCTGTGCCTATACTTTGAAGAGTTTTGATCAAGAAAGGATGCTGTACTTTGTCAAATGCTTTTTCAGCATCTATTGAGAGGATCATATGGTTGTTGTTTTCTCTTGTATTAATGTATTGTATCACATTGATTGATTTGCATATGTTGAACCAAACTTGCAGCCCAGGAATAAATCTCAATTGGGTGTGGTGAATAATCCTTCTAATGTACTGTTGGATCCTATTGACTAGCATTTTGGTGAGAGTTTTCACATCTGTGTTCATCAAGGATATTGGTCTGTAATTCTCCTTTTTGATGGGGTCTTTGTCTAGTTTTGGGATCAAGGTGATGCTGGCCTCGTAAAATGAGTTTGGAAGTTTTTCCTTCCATTTCTATTTTTTTGGAACAGTTTCAGGAGAATAGGTATTAATTCTAATTTAAACATTTGGTAGAATTCCCCTGGGAAGCTCTCTGGCCCTGGGTTCTTTTTTTTTGGGAGATTTTAAATGATTGCATCAATCTCCTTACTGGTTATGGTTCTGTTCATGTTTTCTATTTCTTCCTGGTTCAGTTTCGATAGTTTATATGTTTTTAGGAATATATCCATTTCTTCCACAATGTCAAATTTGCTGGCGATAGTTGCTCATAATATGTTCTTATAATTGTTTGTATTTCTTGGTGTTGATTTTGATCTCTCCTTTTTCATTCATGATTTTATTTATTTGGGTCGTTTCTCTTTTCTTTTGGATAAGTCTGGCCAGGGGTTTATCAGTCTTACTAATTTTTTCATAGAACCAGCTCCTAGTTTCATTGATTTGTTCTACTATACTTTTGGTGTTTTTTTTTTTTTTTGTACTTTTGGTTTTGATTTCATTGATTTCTGCTCTGATCTTTATGATTTGTCTTCTCCTGCTGGGGTTTAGGCTTTCTTTGCTGTTCTTTCTCAGCTCCTTTAGGTGTAGGGTTAGGGTGTATACTTGAGACCTTTCTTGTTTCTTGAAAAAGGTTTGTATCGCTATATACTTTCCTCTCAGGACTGCCTTTGCTGTGTCCCACAGATTTTGAACCATTGTGTTTTCATTTTTATATGTTTCCATGAATTGTTTCAATTCTTCTTTCATTTCCTGGTTGACCCATTCATTCTTTAGAGGGATGTTCTTTAGCCTCCATGTATTTGAGTTCTTTCCAACTTTCCTCTTGTGATTGAGTTCTAGCTTCAGAGCATTGTAGTCTGAAAATATGCAGGGAATGATCCCAGGCTTTTGGTACCGGTTGAGACCTGATTTGTGACACAGGATGTGATCTATTCTGGAGAATGTTCCATGAGCACTAGAGAAGAATGTGCATTCTCTTGCTTTGGGATGGAATGTTCTGAATAGATCTGTGGTGTCCATCTGGTCCAGTGTGTCATTTAAGGCCTTTCTTTCCTTGTTGATCTTTTGCTTGGATGATCTGTCCATTTCAGTGAGGGAGGTGTTAAAGTGCCCTGCTATTATTGTATTATTGTCAATGTGTTTCTTTGATATTTTTATTAATCGGTTTATATAGTTTGCTGCTTTCATGTTAAGGGAATAGATATTTAAAATTGTTAGATCTTCTTGTTGGGCAGACCCTTTAAGTATGATATAGTGTCCTTCCTCATCTCTTATTATAGTCTTTGGCCTAAAATCTAATTTATCTGATATAAGGATTGCTACCTCAGCTTTCTTTTGATGTCCATTAGCATGGTCAATTGTTCTCCACCCCCTCACTTTAAATCTGGAAGTGTCTTTGGGTCTAAAATGAGTTTCTTCTAGACAGCATATTGATAGGTTTTATTTTTTTTATCCATTCTGATACCCTGTGTCTTTTGATTGGGGCATTTAGCCCATTTACATTCAAGGTAACTATTGAAAGATATGAATCGAATGCCATTTTATTGCCTGTAAGGTGACTGTTACTGTGTATTGTCTCTGTTCCTTTCTGGTCTACTAATTCTAGGCTCTCTCTTTGCTTAGAGGACCCCTTTCAATATTTCCTATAGGGCTGGTTGGGTGTTTGCAAATTCTAATTTTTGTTTGTCCTGGAAGCTTTTAATCTCTCCTTCTATTTTCAATGATAGCCTAGCTGGATATAGTATTCTTGGCTGCATATTTTTCTCATTTAGTGTTCCGATATCATGCCAGTTCCTTCTGGCCTGCCAGGTCTCTGTGGATAAGTTTGTTGCCAATCTAATATTTCTACCATTGTATGTTACAGTCTTCTTGTCCTGAGCTGCTTTCAGGGTTTTCTCTTTGTCACTAAGACTTGTAAGTTTTACTATCAGGTGATGGGGTGTGCTCCTATTTTTATTGATTTTGAGGGGGCTTCTCTGTGCTTCCTAGATTTTGATGCTTGTTCCCTTTGCCATATTGGGGAAATTCTCTTCAATAATTTGCTCCAACATAGCTTCTGCCCCCCTCTCTCTTTCTTCTTCTTCTAGAATCCCAATTATTCTAATATTGTTTCATCTTGTGGTATCACTTATCTCTCGAAGTCTCCCCTCGTGATCCAGTAATTGTTTGTGTCTCTTTTGCTCAGCTTCTTTATTCTCCATCATTTGGTCTTCTATATCACTCATTCTCTCTTCTGTCTCATCTATCCTAGCAGTAAGAGCCTCCATTTTTTTTATTGTACCTCATTAATAGCTTTTTTGATTTCAGCTTGGTTACATTTTAGTTCTGTCATTTCTCCAGAAAGGGTTTTTTATTTCTCCAGACAGAGTTTCTCTAATATCTTCCATGCCTTTTTTGAACTCAGCTATCAGCTTGAGAATTGTCATTCCGAACTCTAGATCTGATATATTACCAATGTCTGTATTGATTAGGTCTCTAGCTGTCGGTACTGCCTCTTATTCTTTTTTTCTTTTTTTGGTGAGTTTTTCCACCTTGTCATTTTATCCAGATAGTAATATATGAATGAGAGAATAAAATACTAAAAGGGTGGCAAAGACCCCAGAAAAATGTATACTAACCAAATAAGAGACCCAAAACCAGGCAGAGAAGAAAGGGAAAAAAAAGAAATTAAAAAAAATGTATTATATATATATATATATATAGAGAGAGAGAGAGAGATAGAGAGAGAGAATGAGAAAGAAGAGAGACTGGTGAATAGAACAGAGCTAGAGCCACTCACTTGATTTTGGGTGTATTTTGGTCTCTTAGAAGAAACTACCTCCCAAAATTTTAAAGAAAAAAAAACTTATATGTATAAATACAAAAATAAGGGTAAACATGATGAAAGGATGGAATATGAGTGTAAAGGTAAAAATTTAAAAAAATTATAAAAAAGGAATTGATAAGTTGTTTGGAAAAAGGGAAAAAAAAAGGAGAGAATGTGCTCAGGCTGGAGACTAGAACAAAAACCATGTGCTAGATTTAGGGTATGTTTTCATCTATTAGAAGAAATTGTATATTAAAATTTTTTAGGGAAAAAAACCCTTTATGTATAAAAAAGCAATGTGAAATACAGTAAAGGGATAAAATATGACTATAACAATGAAGGTGTAAAAATTTTTTTCTTAAATGATTTATTTATTTGTGAGAGAGAGAGTAAGAGAGCAAGCAGAGGCAGGCAGAATGGCAGGCAGAGGCAGAGGCAGGCTTCCCTACCAAGCCTGATGTGGGACTCGATCCCAAGATGCTGGGATCATGACCTGAACCGAAGGCAGCCGCTAACCAACTGAGCCACCCAGGCGTCCCTAAAAAGATTTTTTTAAAAAGAAAGGTATTAAGATAAACTAGTTAAAAAACGTTAAAAGAGGAAAGAGGAAAAGTTAAAAATAATAGAATAAGAAAAAAAATTTAACTTTGCAAAACTAAAGAATCATGGGGAAAAGCCATTAATTCTATGCATTACTTTTCCCTATCTCTGGAGTTCCACTGTTCTCCTTGATCAGTAAGCTTGGTCTTGGCTGGATGTTCTTGCTGATCTTCTGGGGGAGGGGCCTGTTTCAGTGAGTCTCAAATATCTTTGCTCAAGGCAGAATTGCACTGCCCTTTCCAGGGGCTGGGCTAAGTAATCTGCTCGGGTTTGCTCTCAGAGCTTTTGTTCCCTGAATGCTTTCCATAGACCTCTGGAGGATGGGAATGAAGATGGCAGCCTCCCAATCTCTGGCCCAGGGGCAGTGGAGATCTCGGAGTCCCTCTCCTCAGTGTGCTGGCAGGGAAAAGCTCTCAATTCCTCCTGTCTCCCTGATCTCTGGCCGCACTCCAAGCTCACCTGGCCTGTCACCGAGCCTTTCTATCTCTAGTGCATGGCCCTGTTTGGAGTCTCCAAACCCAGCAGATTTCTGTAGTGCACTCCTGTGCCACTCCTCTTGGAGGAAGAAGGAAGGGGTTTCCCCAGATCTGCCACTTGTAAGGTCTCTGCCCAAAGAGCAGTGGCCCAGCTGTGCCTAGGATCATGGCTTAAGGTAATCCCAAGCTGAGATTGCACTCTTTAGCTCTGTCTCTGTAGCTGGCTTTTCCGCTCTGATACCTGGAGCTCTGCCACACTCAGACATCCCCGTTCTTTCTGTGACCCTGCAGGACCTGAGACTACACTGTCCCTGCGAGGATTCCACCCCCATTTAGCCTCTGGAGCGATGACCGTCAGTGGAGCAGACTTCTAAAATTTCTGATTTTGTGTTCTGCTGCTCCACCACTTGCCAGGAGCCAGCCCCTCCCTAACGCCATCTATCTACCCATCACTTAGGATTCACTTCTCTGCTTGTCCTACCTTTCAGAAAGTGGTGGATTTTCTGTTCCTAGAATTGCTGCTCTTCTTCTTTTCAATCTCCTGTTGAGTTTGTAGGTGTTCAGAAGAGTTTGATAAGTATCTAGCTGAACTCCTGGGACCTAATGTCATTTCAATCTGCTACTCCTCCACCATCTTGCTTCTCGTTCCTAAAAATTCTGATAGTTTATTAGTGTATAGTAATGGAGTTGATTTTGTATCCTCCAGCTTTGCTGAATTTGTTTATACTAACAGTTTTTTGTTAAGTCTTTAGGGTTTCTCATATAAGTCGTCTGCAAACAGAGACAGTTCTGTTTCTTTCTTTCTTTCTGTTTTGGATGACTCATTTCTTTTTCTTGCCTTATCTTTCTGACTAGGACTCCTAATACAATGTTGAATAAAAGTGGTGAGAGTGGGTATGTTTGTCTTATTCTTAAGTTAGAGGAAATACTTTTAGCTCGTCACTGCTGAATATGATGTTGATTGTGATCTTGTTATATATGGCCTTGTTAAGTTGAAGTATGTTTCCTCTATACCCACTCTGTTGAGTTTTTATCACATATGGATGTTGAATTTTGTCAAATGCTTTTCTGGATCTCTTGAGATGATCATATGATTTTATACTTTCTCTTTCAATGTAGTATATTACACTGATTCATTTGCAGATTTTGAACCATCCCTGCATCCCTGGAATAAATCTCACTTGATCACACTGTATGTTTTTAAAATGTATTGTTTAATTTGGTTTGTTAATTTTTTAAAAAGATTTTATTTATTTGTTAGAAAGAGAGTACTTGAAAGAGAAATCACAAGCAGGGGGAGAGGTAGAGGGAGACACAGACTCCCTGCTGAGCAGGGAGCCCAGTGTGGACTTGATCCCAGGACTCTGGGATCATGACCTGAGCAAAAGGCATACACTTCACTGACTGAGCCCCCTAGGTGCTCTGGTTTGCTAAATTTTTTTTTTTTTTGAGGATTTTTGCATCGATGTTATCAGGCATATTGGCCTGTAATTTTTACTCTTGAACTGTCCTTTGTCTTGTTTTGGTATTGGGGTAATTCTGACTTTATAAAATGAGTTTGGTAGTGTTTCTTTCTCTTCTGTTTTTTGGAAGAGTTTGAGGATTGGCATTAATTCTTTAAATGTTTGGTAGAATTCACCAGTGAAGGCATCTGGTTCTTGAGTTTGTTTGTTGGGAGATTTTTTTTTTTTTTATTACAGATCCAATCTCCTTACTAGTAATTGGTCTTTTCAGATTTTCTGTTTTTTCATGGCTCAAGTTAGGTAGGTTGTATATTTCTAGGAGTTTATCCTCTTCTTCCTTGTCCAATTTTTTGACATATGATTTTTCAAAGCACAGTAGTTGCTTATGGTCCTTTGTAAGCATCTTTTGTATGATCTTTGTAATTTCTCTTCTTTCATTTCTCTTTTTAGTTCTTTGAGTCTCCTTTTTTAAAATTTTTTTTTTTAGTAAGTCTAGCTAAAGTTTTGTGTATTTTGTTTATTTTCTCAAAAAACCAACTCAGTTTTATTGATCTTTTCCATTGTCTTTAAAATCTGTATTTCATTTATTTTCATTCTCATCTTTGTTATTTCCTTCCTTCTACTAACTTTAGACTTAGTTTATTTTATTTTTTTTTCTGGTTGCTTATGGTATAAAGGTTTTTTTTTTTTTTTTGTTGTTGTTGTTTCTTTGTTTTGTTTTGTTTGTTTGTTTTTTGAGGTCTTTCTTATTTTTCAATATAGGCATTCATCACCATTTACTTCCCTCTTAATGTTTTTGAGGTTTTTTGTTTTTGAGGCATACCATAAGTTTTGGTGTGTTGTATTTCATTTTCATATGTCTCAAGATATACATTTTTAAAATTTCTTCTTTGACTCAGTGGTAGTTCAGTTATATGTAGTTTGATCTCCATGTATTTATGGGTTATCTGGTTTTCTTCTTATAATTGAGTTTTTGTGGGTTTCTTTTTGTACAATTGTCAGAAAAGGTGTTTGTTATTATTTCAATCTTCTTAAATTTATTAGGACTTTTTCTATGGCCTGTCATATGATCTGTAATGTTCTATATACCTTGAGAATGGCATTTATTTGGTTCCTTTTGGATGGAATTTTTTGTAAATGTCCATTAAGTCCATCTGGTCTAACATGTTGTTTAAGGCCAATGTTTCCATATTGCTCTTCTGTCTGGATAATTTGTCCATTCTGAAAGTCTGGTATTAAAGTTCCCTACTATATTTGTAATGCCATATGTTTCTTTCTTTACCTCTGTTAGCATTTGCTTTATGTTTAGCTGCTCCTATGTTGGATGCATAAATATTTACAGATGTTAAATCCTCTCATTTGATTGACACCTTTATCGTTATTCAATGACTTTCTTTGTCTCTTATTATAGTCTTTGTCCTAAGACCTATTTGTCCAATGTAAATATAGCTACCAAGCTTTCTTTCCATTTCCATTTGCATCTCTTCACAGACTCTTTAGTCTGTGTGTATCCTTATATCTGAAGTGAGTCTCTTATAGGTAGCATATAGGTGGGTCTGTATTTTTATCTATTCAGTCACTCTGTCTTTTGATTGGAGAATTTATCCCATTTACATTGAAGGTAATTGTGGTTAGGTATTATTACCATTTTATTAATTCTTTTCTAGTTGTTTTGTAGCTCCCCTCCATTACTTTCTTCTCTGGCTCTCATCATTTGTGATTTGGTAATTTTATATAGTAGTATCTTAGATTCTTTTTATCTTTTGTGTATCTACTGTAGGTGTCTTCCTCTGAAAGAGGTATATTTGCATACTTTAAAAGCTGCTGACTGGGGTTCACCTTCCAATCAGCCTGAGACTAGATGCTGATGGAGGTCTTTGTCTTTGGATCCTAGACAGGTTTTGACACACTCTCAACTACTGGGAGCTATTAAAAATAAACTAGGCTGCTTGGACAATCACAAAGATTTGAGAGACAGCCAAGAGCTAGGACAAGGTTGAACAGTAAGATTCATCTGCTATATGAGAACACTCCTTCAAAATGAAGCCTGGGACATAAGAATTTCTGTCTGTTCCCTCTATGTGGAGGCCTAGAGTGATAGATCTGTTTGCTACTGTCCCATTGAATACATGACCACAAACCCCACTGGCCATCAGTGCCAGGCTATCAAGGGATGTGACCTCTGGACAGCAGCCATAAAAGATGGGGCACCAGATATGTGTACAGGTTCCTTTCTTGGAGCTACTGGTGTGGACTGAGCAGATATTACAAGGCTCTGAAGTCAGCATGCTTTTCCTGCAGCCAATTTTGAATCCTAACATTACTGTACTTACTGTAATCTGTGCTTTCAATTTCTTCACTTCTTCATCAGGGTGCCTTTACCATAGTTTTTTAAAGTAATTTTTGTTGTGTATACATTTCTAGGTTGACTATACACTACTCTCCACCCATTTTTAAAGATGTTGCTATACTGTCTTTTTATTTGCATTATTTCTAGTGAGAATTTTGCTCTCTTTTTAATCTGTCTCTGTAAATAACGTATGTTTTTCCTCTGCCTGCTTTTAAGATTTTCTCCTTACCACTGGTTGTGAGCAATTTGATTATTATGTGCCTTGGTGTAGTTTCTTTAATATTTCTTGTGCTTGGGAGTACATTGATCTTGCTACTGTGGATTTACAGTTTTCATTAGTTTTGGAAATTTTTGAACAATTATTCCTTCAAATATTTTCTACCTTCTTTGAAATTGTCCTGAGAGTTTACTGATGCTTCATTTTGGTGCTTTATTATTATATCTTTTTCTCTCTGTTTCATTTTGGAAATTTTCTGTTACTGTGTCTTCAAGTTCACTAAAATTTTCTTCCAAAATGTCTGATACTTCTTTAGTCTCAGTGTATTTTTCTTCTCATCTGCGGTAGGCAGAATTCCAAAATGACTCCTGAGAGTTTTTGCCTAATCCCTAGAACTGTAAATATGATGAGATATCAGGCTCCCAATTATGTAATGCTACATAACAAAAGGAATTTTTTAGATGTAGTCAAAGTTACTAGTCAGTTGACTTTGTGTTAGTCAAAAGGGAGACTATCTGGGTGGGTCTATATAATTATATGTCTTTAAAGTAAGTGAGTTCTTCAGGATTTCAGAAGAAGCCAGAGAGATAGGAAACAATGAAGGATTGAGTGCACTGTTGTTGGCTTGAAGATAGAGGGATCCAAATAAAAAAGACCTGAGAGTGACGTCTAGGCTCCTAGTGGCCTCTGGTTCACAGCAAGAAAGTGGGGGATCTCAGCCTTATTGCCACAAAAAAGTTGAGTTTGCTGATAACCTGAGTGATCTTGAAATTGAGTTCTTCTTCAGAGCCTTGAGATAAGAACTAATCTAGCCAATAGCATAATTTCAGTTCTACTCTAATCAGTCTAATCAGGGACTTCTGACCCATAATCTGTGTATTAAGTTGTTTTAAGTTTGTTGTTATAAGCTACCAAAATTAGGATAATTTGTTCACTAGCAAAGGAAGACCAGTATACACACCTTATGACTTTTATCTCTAGAGGTTTAAATGGGAGGGGGGCTTCTTGGCTTCTTTTATATCTTCCATGTCTCTATTTAACTTTTTAAGCATAAGGAATGTTATTATAAAATTGATTTAATGTTCTTTTTTATTATAAAAATTATTTAATATTCAGCTAGTTTTAATATCTGTCAGTTCTGTATCAGTTTCATTTGCTTGGTTTATGTAGTATTCATTGTGGATTACATTTTCTGTTGTTTTCATGCCTTGTAATTATTGATTAGCAGCAATACATAAATAACTTTGTTGAGTGCTAGATATTTTTGTTTTCATATAACTATTCTTGAGTTATGGTCTGGGGGGTGCAGCTAGCTTACTTGGTAATAGTTGGATCCTTTCAGTTCTTGCCTTTAATATTTGTGAGGCACCAGCAGAGTTGTATTTAGTTTAGTACTATTATTTTTCCACTCAAAGGCAAGTATTAATTAAGTATTCTATCAATTCTTATGAGTTACAAGGTTTTTCCAATTTAACTGGTGGGAATAGACACTTTTCCTGGTCCTCTGTAAGTACTGAGATACTATTTCTTCTCATTCTTTAAAGTGGCTCTTTTTTTTTTTTGGGGGGTAGTTTTCACAAATGCATGAGCTGATCCATTCTCAGGGTTTTGAGACTTTAGACTTCTGTGCGAAACTCTCTCCTCTCTGGTTCTCATATTCTGCAAACTCTAGCCTCCTTTATCTGCTTGGACTCCAAGCTCTATCTCTTAGACTCAAGGAGTCTACTTAGGCTCCACCCAGCTTCCTTTTCCCTACCATAGCCTGGAAATTCTCTCAAGGCTGTAAACTGGGCAGTGATAGGAATTACCTCATTTATTTCCTATCCGATTTCGGGGATTACTGGCCTTCATTGCCTGATGCCCACTGTCTTTAAAACTGTTGTTTCATGTATTTTCTGCAGCTTGTGTGTGTGTGTGTGTGTGTTGTTTCAGGTTCAGTCATAAGTCTGTTTCCTTCATCTTAGCCAGAGTCTTTCACTGATCTTTTGACATGCTGTGGTTTGTTCAGATATACTGCTTATGCCTTAAAAACATATCTTGTTAACAAGTATGTATGGTAAGGCATAAATCAACGAATGCTGTATATTGTGTACCACTTTATTTATACATTTACTTCCATATTGTTTTGACATCCAAATAGAATGAGACAACTATTCAAATCAGATTAAATTTTCCATTAGAAGATAGTGGGGAGAAAGGCAAGTTGTGAGAATGATCAGGAATTGACAGTAGAGGATATGGCAAAAATAAAATGATGAGAAAGGAGGAGGGCATATTGTGAAAATCAGTGAGGTAGTAGTGTAGGAGGAAGAATGGAAATAAAGATGAAGAAGGAAATGATCCTTGGAGGGCAGTTTTTATGTAATATGTATTTTCATATGTTGGGGTAAGGCTGTTTTCTCTCTCTGTCTCTCTCTCTCTCTCTCTCTTTGTTCTGTGTCTCTGTACACTCCTATACATGCATCTTTTCTACATGCATCTACAATCATGTAGTTCTAAATAGAGTATATGATAAATGAGGACAGTTGTTCATTCCTTCAATAAGTAAGTTTTATTTATCATCTATTTTAATAGAGGCACTGGGCTATGATAAAAGACACAAGTTTTAAGGATAGATACAGTTGTTCATTCCAAGGATGGTAGAGTCTAGCAAGGGGGACAGGGAGTAGACCATAATAACAGACTTTGTGGCTAAGCTAAGAGTAAACAGGGCACTAACGATCCATAGAATGCCACCTATTCCAGAGTTGGGGTGGGGGTGCTCAAGGAAAACATCCCTGAGGTGAGAGTTGGAGAATGAAGAATTGAGCAAATAAAGTGGGAGAGGGAGGAAGGAGAGGGTGTTCCGTGCAGAGGCAACGAGGCTAGTGTCAACAAAGAATGGTTTTACAGAATGGCAGAGCTTAATATAGGTGCAGCAAGTGCTGTAAGGGGTATGGGAATTTATTGGAAGGTTTGAGAAATTTGGGAGTAGACTTGACGCTTTCCAGGTGTTAATGTAAGTGGTGGTTAGAGTCTGAAGAATATCTGCCCTAAGGGTTTTTGGTAATATGTTTCCTGGATATATAATCCTTCTGCAGAAGAAACCGAGGGTGAGAGATGACATTTTTTCTTGTATTGGTTTTCCTGGGTAAATCCCTCTCTCATCATTTTATAGCCAGGAACATACCTCCTACATGACAAGATGGGACTTCTTATAGTTTTGGTGTATGTATTCTGGCAGATTGTAGAAGCTCAAGAGAGTGCTTCTGTCTATTCCAAATAGTTGGACATGGTGCTTATGACTTTTGCAAATAAAGAAATGAAGGCCAGGCAATATGAAGCAATGGATAGGTGACTACATCTTGGCAGTTTTGTTTTCAGAAGAATATTTTGTTTTCTTTTGAGCTTTAAGGAGGGACATTTGAGCGTTTTGAGCTCCTGTTCCTTGGTCTGTGGGCATAAAGAAGTCAGGCTGAAACAGTAGTGAAGGTGTAACAAGTGGGGATGTATTACAGTGACCCATATTTTGGCATTTTAAAAACAAGCCAAGCAATTTTTTAATTATCCAAATATATAGAGTGCAAGGAACAGGCTAAATTACCTTCTTTGATCACTTGAGCAGTTATAAATCACTGATTAAATATTTAAAGTTCTTTTTGTTATTTACAGAAGGCTGATAACTTTAAATTTGCATAATATTTCATAATAGTTTATTAAAAATGATGCACGATGTAGAAAGCAATGTATCACTTAAATTACTTACAAAGAAAAGCATTCACCTGCCCCTGCTTTATGGTTTATTGGAATAATTTTGATTGTAAAATAGCATTTTCTTTAAGAAAATTTGTGTGGTTTTTTGGTATTAGTTTTCCAGATATAAGATGCAGAAAAGGAAAAAAATAATTGTAAATTCTATATCCCCTGGTAGCCAGTCCTCCCAGACAACATAGAGGTAATATTATTGTGATTGTCTTGAGCATCTGTCTGGACTCAAATTGAAACCCTGCAATTTTAGCTGTAAAAACCTGAGCTTATTATATAAACTCTCTAAGCATTTTAGCATCAGTTTGCCCACCTGTGGTACAAGTATCTCAATAATAGTTTTATTGTAAGATTGCACTGAGAATTAAATTAAGTGTTTCATGCTAGTACTAGACATATACTAAAGGTTCAGTACATGTTGGCTATTATTATTAATATTAGCTCATAGTTGTGTTAAATGTTTTGGCTCCCTCTGAGATTTTTGTGAAAACTATGGATGTTTCTTCAGAAAAAAATACTTATGCAGAAGACACTTTGCATGTATTTTCAAGAGTCTCACCAAACCCTTGAGGCTCTTTCATAATTAAGAACAGATGAGAGGGGGTGATATCCGGTGTACATGGGGAGGAATTGGCTGGATAAGAACAAGAATGTTTATATATATGAAAAATTTATAAGTGTAATAACGAGAAGATATGGAATTCTCTTCTGTTTTCATCTATTTTCTCATTGAAATAAGAAGAAAAGCTATGCGTTGAGAGTAAGGAAGGTAGGGAGTGTTGGAGGCCTAAGGAGAGGAAGGTAAATAATTGGTAGAATGAGAAAATAATTGCATAGGGGAAATTGAGAAGGATTGCCAGGCAGTTCTGGGGCCCACTGGAGATTTGTGATCACAAATTCAAAGAGACCAGGCAACTACTTAGACACAAATGCAGAGTAGAAAAATAGTTGTGTGTAATCAGGTTTAGGCATTTCCAGATGAATATCATGGAAGGGGAGGCAAGGGAACTGTGGTATATGATAATAATTCTCATGTGACTTCACCTACCCCTTGTTATAACCTTTGGAGAAATCATGAGCCATGTGGTGACATGCAGACCCTCTGTTCCTGGGAAGTGGTAGGATATCCATCAAGGTAGAGGGTACTTCCCCATTGCTCTCTTCCTTATCAGGCGCCAGAGGGCTCAGAATCTTCATCTGCTGTTCCCTTGTAAGAAGGAGATGCCTTTCTGAGATGGGGCAGGGAGGGAATCTGTACTCTAGAATAGATACTTGTTATTCTTTTTAACTATTGCTATCTTAGATAACCATATTACTTGTGCTAATTCCATCTTAGGCAACTACATTCCTGACAAGAGAGTGTTCTGTTGGATTGTCAAAGAGTTCTTTGATAATCAAAGTACCTATGCCTTTAATAAAACATTTTCTGAGAAGAAGCACTTTGTGTATAAAAAGTCGTGTTCACACTGAATTTCTGTTGACTTAAAGGGGAAAATACATGCCTTATTTCATGCCTTAAAGGGTAGGAAAATCAAAACAAATGAGAAAGGGTATAACTTTCCATGCTCATTTTAGAGAAGTGTTCTAAATTTCTCTATGTTTTGACTCCACTGTTAGCATTTTATTTTCTCCATCAACTTATTTCTGCTAAGCCCTTGAGAATGGAAGTTGCTAGCAGTTTCCTTCTGATACTTCCAGAATTTGCACTGTGATGAAACCTAACCTGGGGAAGCCACAGAACAGAACTAAGGCCAGTCATAGTTTTTGCTCCCATAACCTCCATAGGATCTAGGTTTCTCCTTCCAAGACTTGAGTTCCAGGAGTAGTACTCTTTCACTCCCTCTTGTAGACAGACCTGTGTTTCTCAAGTGAAGCTATTTTATCAGCTGGTGTGGAGGTCCAGTGCACATCCTACTCAGGCAGGGAATTAAGAGTGTGTTCTTTTCTGCTCTTCACTGTAGAAAAGCAACAAGAGATAATAGTGGGAAAATATAGGCTTTCAAAGTTAGCTAGACATGAGCTATTGCAATTTGTGGTAATTTTTCCTGAGTCTTACCTATTATTGAAGATTTTAGTTTCTCCATCTCATCCTTGTTATCCTCCTCCTCCTCTTTCAGCTCCTACTTCTTTATTAGTGTATTCTAGCTACATATAACAAAAGCATCCAAATCATACTGACTTCAACCATAATAAGGATTTTATCTGCTAGCGTAACTGGAATTCCTAGGCAGGACAGCTTCCAAGTAACTTACTCTCAGGGCCCCTGCTTCCAGTTTTTGTATTTTTTAGCTCTTCTCTTCTTAGTGTACTGAGTTCATTCCCAGGTTGGCGGCAGTTCAGGGCCTTGCATCCCAAGGAACAATTTTTGAGGAATGCCCAAAGTATCTTCCAGAAGATGAGGAGAAACTTGCAGAAGTTCCAGGAAGCCTCTTCCTGGTATCAGTGGGTCACATGATAATTTATCAACCTCTGGAAAGGAGCATGAGATTTCCTTTAGATAGCTAAGACTCACCCTAACAGCTGGAGATGGGGTCAGGTTTCTCTGAGGCTGTATAGCAGAAGAGAAAATCCATGAAAGGAAAGGAAGACTGTTAGGGAGGAAGAAGGCAGGAATGGATGAAGGGTAGATAAGAACAATCCAGTCTACCTGGAGCTCAGGCACTGCTCTCTCAGCTCTTCTGCTTCTGTAACAAGTAAGCTCCCTTCTCTATTTGGTTCCAGGCTAAGATTGTTCAGACACCTGGCCCCAGAGGTTGCTTACATCTTCCATTGGCATGCCTCCGAAGTAGACTTTCTGGGCATACAGCCTGCTCTAGAGTCTTGGAGATTCTGCCCTCTTCCTTTAACACACATTCATTGTTTGTGCTTTTGGTGGGCTGGCTTTTATGACAGGATTTTATATTTTCTTTCATGAATTAATATTCTCCTTGGCATTTTCACCCCATCTAAGGCTTCCGTGTCTCATTTGAGATTCCTGTGCTCCACTCAGTGAGAACCATCTTTCCCAGGAATTCATCATCTGGCCTTTTCTTGTTACACACTTTGAAATCAACTTTGGAAAATCTAAAACCCAACTATGTTTGATTATTCTCCATCCATTACACCAGATTGTTTTCAATACCAAATTATTCTCATTGTCATCATCCAGGGAGCATGGAATGGGTAGAGGAGAAAAAGCACAGACTGCTGCTGGGAGGAGCCACAGCTATGATTCCTTTATTAGGAATCGAGGAAAAGACTTTCCAGCTTGGGGATTGGAGGATGAGGCTCCATTTTGCAGCAGGAAGAACTGGTCTGTTTGCTTTGTTTTGAGGAGTTGCTGCCACTGAGGAAAGGGAAAGCACTGTGTTCTTGTAATCATATACTCACCAGTGGCTAATTTCAAAGAATTTTAAAGCATAGTCCCAATTTTTCAAACACACAAATTAAAAACTGATTTACTACAAGGTTGTTTTTCACTCCTGACGGCAACGATATGTTATAATCTGTCAAACTCCCTCCAGGGAGGAATATGTGTTACTGTGAATGAAGGGGCCAACACAAGCCCTTTTCCTATATTCTCTTCCAGAGACAATACTTTTTTTCTGTTTCTTGGAAAGAATATGGCACTAATTTGGCACTTACATATACACATGTTAAGACTTTTTACTTATATTTAAGACATTGTAAAAGAGTCAAGGATTCAAGTGATATTACTTTCATGATATTAACCAACTTTGAGCACAAATCATGTGGTAAGCATTAAAGTGTATTAATTTATTTAGTTTCCACAAACTGCTATGAGGGTAAGTAGTATTATTTATCTGTTGAAGCTAGGACGCAGAGAGAGAAAGTAATTTGTCCAAATTAACCCAGTTGGTAAACAGCAGAGCTAGATTCAAATCTAGCACTCTATCTCCAAACTATTTGCTTTTCACCACTTAGATCTCTTCGAAGTCTCTCCTTCACCCTTTTACACACATCCCTTGCAGTTTCTATGTTGTGTTACTTTTCTTATACTTAGGAGTATTCCTTTGTTGTCTTTTTTTTCTTGCCTCCTTTACTCCCCTATTCCTTTTTTTTTTTTTTAAAGATTTTATTTATTTATTTGATAGACAGAGATCACAAGCAGGCAGAGAGGCAGGCAGAGAGAGAGAGAGAGAGAGGAGGAAGCAGGCTCCCTGCAGAGCAGAGAGTCCGATGTGGGGCTTGATCCCAGGACCCTGGAATCATGACCTGAGCCACCCAGGCACCCCTCCCCTATTCCTTTTCATGATTTCAGTGTCCTTTCCATGTGGAGACAGTTTCATCCCAGCAAGGAGTGGTCCGACAGGGCCCGAGGAAGAACTGGGTACAATTGAAAGAGGGATATTGGACTAGATGAAATCAGGGACTAATAAATTAATTCCAGGGGATCATAATATTCTAAGGACCTAGAAGAGAGGGATCCAGAATCTTAGTAGATAGAAAGTTATATACAGTGGCCTTGGTAAGCAGTCAGACAGCAGAGCATGGGGCCACAGCCCTTCTGTTTCTCAGTTGGGTCTGTCCATCACTTGCTCTATTTCAAGTTCTATTTCTGGTGATGAGAACTTTTATATGCCCTTCCCAGCATTGTTTCTGTGAGAATTCCCCCCCCCCTTTTTTTTGTCTTTGATGGGCTCCTGGACCTTCCTAGACACAGTAGGAAAAAAAAAATCCTAGAACAAACTATTTCTTAGTATTTTTCATGCATCAAAAATTTATTGAATTTTCCATACACAAAAATCACGCCAAGTGGATTTAAAAATTGAATGTAGGACCCAAAACCATAAAACTAGAAGAAAACTTAACAAGTAAGTACTTCAACACTGGTTTTGGCAATGATTTTTTGCATTTGACACCAAAGGTAACAAAAGCAAAAATAAACAAGTGAGCCTATATCAAACTAAAATTTCAGCAAAGGAAACCATCAACAAAATGAAACCCATGGCATGGGAGAAAATATTTGCAAACCACGGGAGCATATTATATTTTAATAATATCTAAAATACATAAGAATAAGAATAATATCTAAGAATACATAAGAATAAGAATAATATCTAAAATACATAAGAATTCATGCAACTTAATTTAAAAACAGAAAATAAAAATGAAATTAAAAAATAGGCAGGGGCACCTGGGTAGCTCAGTTGGTTAAGCCTGCCTTCAGCTCCAGTCATGAGCCCCCAGTTCTGGGGTCAAGCCCCACGTTGGCTCCCTGCCCAGCAGGGAAGTCTGCTTCTCCCTCTTCCTCTGTCCCTCCCCCTGCTCAGGCTCTCTCACTCACACACTCTCTCTCTCAAATAAATGAAATATATATATATATATATTTTTGGCTTAAAACTATATCATAGATATTTTCTATGTCATTTTATTTATTTATTTATTTATTTATTTTAATTTTTAATTTTTAATTTTTTATAAACATATATTTTTATCTCCAGGGGTACAGGTCTGTGAATCGCCAGGTTTACACACTTCACAGCACTCACCAAAGCACATACCCTCCCCAATGTCCATAATCCCACCCCCTTCTCCCAAACATAAATGAAATATTTTTAAAAAACGGCAAAGGACATGAATAAACATCTTCCCAAGGAACACATACAAATGACCAACAGGTACTTGGAAAGATGTTCAACATCACTAATCACCAGGGAATTGCAAATCAAAGCTACAGTGAGATATCGCCTGGTACCTGTTAGACTAGTTATTCTCAAAAGACAAGAGATTCCTCATAGGAGTGAAATTATATGGTATTTGTCTCTCTCTGTCTGACTTATTTCACTCAAATGTGGAATTTAGGAAACAAAAGAAAGACAGAAAGAGACATAAAATATTCTCTTAGATACGGAGAAGATCGGATGGTTCTTCTCCAGAGGAGAGGTGTGTGGGCGGGATGGGTGAAACAGGGGATGGCAATTAAAGAGTGAACTTACCTTGATGAGCATTGAGAAATGTATAGAATTTTTAAACCATTATACTGTACACCTGAAGCTAATGTAGCATTGTTAATTATACTTGAATAAAAGATGTAAAATTAGGAGAAATAAAAATGTTGGATGAAGGAAAAAGAGATGATAAGTCCTGGCAAGGATAGGAGGAAAGGAACCCTTGCACACTATTGGTGGAATTTTTTCCCATTATAGAAGACAATATGGGGGTTCCCCAAGAAGTTAAAAACAGACCTACCATATGATTCAGCAATCCCTTCTCCGAATATATCCAAAGGAAACAAATTATTATCTTGAAATGATATTTATACTCCCATGTTTATTGTAGCATTATTCACAACAGCCAAGATGTGGGGACAGCCTAATTTAAAATTAATGGATGAATAGATATCTCCCTCTCACTCTTAAACACACACACACACACACACACACACACAAACACACACACACACAAGAATACTATTCAACCTTTAAAAAGAAGGCTGTAATTTATGAAAATATGGATGAACCTGGAAGACATTGTGCTGAGTGAAATAACTCAGAGAAAGACAAATGCTGCCTGGTATCACTTATATGTAAAGCTAAAAAAAATCAAACTCATGGAAACAAAGAATTGAAAAGTGGGGTCATGGGCCAGGGATGTGTGAGCTAGGTAGGGGTTGGTTAAAGGGTACGGACTTTGAGGTATAAGATGAATGAGGTCTGAGGTTCTAATGCATAACATGGTGACTATAATTGATAACACTGTATTGAATAATTAAACTTTGCCAAAAGAGTAATACTTAAATGTTCTCACACACAAAGAGGGTGAATGTGGGAGGTGATGGATGTGTTAATTAATTGGATGAAAGGAATCTTTTCACAGTGCGTGTGTGTATATCAAATCATCACATTGTATACTTTTTTATACAATTTGTACACAATTTTATTTCTCAGTTATACCTCAATAAGTCTGGGGAGGGGGAACCAACAAACGCTTTCTGGAGCCTTTTCCTGTGATGGCGACAGAGGGATAGAGAGAATACAGGAGCATATTCTGTGTGAAGCTTTCCTTGGAGGTCCCTGAAATTAAAACCAGATTAAACTTTCATCGCTACATGTGTTGGGGATATTATGTTTGTCTAATGAGCCCTTATATTTTCTCTCACTTTCCCGTTGTTTTCAGCTGTAGGATATCTGAGGCAGGAGACTGTGGGAGAATGGAGATTTCTCTCAGAGACCAAAGGTATGTGGCCTAAATGAATCATGACAAAACACTGTCTGACTTATTGGTGTCTTCCCAGGTGTCACATGTTATGTACGAAGAGGGGGTGAGGAAGAGGTTAAGTGTTGGGTAAGGACTGTGGGAGGTGAGCTCTTTGCTACTGCATGTTTTTATACTCTGGTGAAAATGTACAATTACATGGGATGCTGATTTAAATTCGTTTTAACACCAGATATAAAATTCTCAGAAGAAAGATTATCAACTTGCCTATTTATTAAAAAGCAAGCAAGCTGTAGCTGAAAATGTTTAATGAAAACAGACTCTTTGGGGGAAACCATGCTGAACCACCGTTGCTTAAGGGGTTGTGTGCAGGTTCCTATTATTGGCAGGGCACTCACTCCATCAGCGTGAGTGACATCCTTCTCTCCTCTCGCCTTCCGCTCCACTGGCTCATGGCCATTACCATTCTCAAGGTTAAGCTATGAACAAGGGTGTTATTAGTTGGAAGGCTGAGAGTGTGAGAATCTTTCACTAGCAATTTAAGCCTGTCTTTTCACCCACAAAACCAATGTGATTCTCTTGCTTTGTTCTTTTTACCTTGCTGAGCCTCAGTTTCCTTGTCTATTAAGTGGAGAACATAGATTTCAGAGTTTCTTTCCAGCTCTGGTCTCCTGTGGTGTCTATGATCTGATAGCCTTGAGAAGAGGATGAAAGTAGCTCATCAGTGGGAAACCTCATCTTAAGTAGCAAAAGAGTTTCTGAAAAAAATACATGTAGAAAATTGAATTTTAAACATGCCAAAAAATGGTTTTTGAAGGAAATTTTTAGTGACCTGCTTTGGAAAGTTTTTTCCTCCAACTTCACCTAATTTGATGTGTTTTGATAGCTGGACTTAAAATAACCACTTATCTCTTGTTGTCTCTCTATAAAATATAAACTTGTTTTGCCATATGCTTGTTAAATGGTAGAAGCATCAATAAAATCCTCAATCTCCATGGTGCTGTGTGGAAATCATCCAAAGAGAGTTAAATATACAGTACTTGCCCCTGGGAGAGTGTTTGATATATCAGTTGTGTGTATACATGAAGGACAAAAAACAAGTGAAATTATGATATTTTAATTGAGTACAAGGAATACCAAATATCTCAAGTGATATACTAGTTGAATTTCTATTCAGTGGATGGAAGAAGACATCATCTCGTGTAGTAAATTAAAGAGCACAGGTTGAAGGACATCAGAATTTATGAACCCCTATAGAGAAAGAGATGCCCCACTGATTTGGGGAGAAAAAGGCATAAGCATTGGATGACATCTGGAAGACTCGAAAATGTGAGCTTAGCTCATTCTGAAGAAGATCCAGTTTTCTTTACTGTAGTGGGTGGATAGTGTCCTCCAAATATGTCTGTAACTAATCCCTGGAATCTGTCACTCTGTTACCCTGCATGGCAAAGGGACTTTTGCAGCTGTGATTAAGGTTGGGGAGATGAACCTGGTCTAATTATATTAGTCCTTTAAATCAGAGAACCTTTCCCAAAGATGTGATCAGTAAAAAAGGGTCAGGAAGATGTGGTGTTGTTGGCTTTGGAAATGGAAGAATAGGCTGTGAGCTAACGAATGCTGACCGCCTCTAGAAGGTAGAAGAGTTGACAAAACAGATCCTCCCTGAGAACCTCCAAAAAGGAATGTAGCTCTGCCGACACCTTGATTTCAGTTGATGAGATGTGTATGAGACTTCTGACTTACACAACTGTAAGATAATAAATTTGTTGTTTTAAGCAACTAAATTTGGAGTAATTTGTTATAGCAGCAATAGAAAAACAATATATACATCGAGGTAGAGGTAAAATGTTTTATGACATGCTCTAGTAATACCTTCACTGTGTTCATTTTGTTGGTGAAATTTAAATCTCTACATTGTTACTATTAGGGTCGATAATATTTGATAATTTCACGAAATATCCAGGTTTGGATCCCATTGGATTTTTTCTTTCATTTATTTACTTTAATGTTGAATGAAATATTTTCAACATATAAATTACAGGAAGCAGGGTGACTGGTGAGAAATGTTTGTTTAATAATTTGATAATTTGTCTTCTTGGTAGAGACCATACTGAATTTTATAAGGTTTTAAGTTCAAAATTGATTTCACATATGATACTTAGTAGGCACCCTCTTTGCCAGTGTGGTGAGAGAGAAGGGCATAGGCTTTGGGAGTCAGATATTCCTTAATTCAAATTCCAGCTCTACCACTTAGTAGTGTGAATTTGGACAAGTGGCTCAATTTCTGTATCAGTTTTCTCTTCCTTACTTAGGAGTTAATACCTGCTTTTGCAATGAGGATTAAGTCAGTTTGTGTTTGTTAACAGGCTAGCACACTCTCTGGCTCCGAGTTGTATTTCTTTCTTTACTACCTTCTTTGTTTGCTGCATAAGTCCTTTTACAATGAGTTCATTCACATTTCAGTGTGGAGTTACTTACTGAGATACTTGAAATTAGATTTCTACTGCCTGCTGTTCAGCACTTTTCCTTTAGTAGCCCAAACTTGTTGCCAAATGATAATTAATATATTCTTTAATATCTAAGATAGTAGGGGTCCCAGATTAAATCTAAATTATTTCTTCCCTAGGATTCATGGGGGAGTTGGGGGATCATTACTTTATCAAACCAAAGAACCTCATAGGAAAGAATTCAATCTATGAGAGGGAGAAATGGTGGTAAAAGTCTGGTTTCAGGTCAGTGGCCTAGGGCTCCAAGGGGCCAACAGCAAGCTGTGTGTGGAGTTTTGGGGCCAGAGCTCGATTTCAATCAGACAAGGCTCTTACTTATCATGTTTCCTTAGAAGTTTTTCTGATTTTGTTGTTGTTGTTGTTGTTGTTTTAATTAGAAGGGGGTTTTATGCCTTAGAAGGTTTGAATACTACTTCCTTTTGATATAGAATGTTGGGATATGGAGAAAATTTAACTCAGAAGTCAAAATGAGTGGTATTCATACTAAAATTATGCTACTACTTTCCTCATATGCATATAAGATTTTCCAGGACTTAAGTTTTTTTTTTTTAATCTGATATTTGGCAGGATTCTTATTTCTATTTAAATTTGTGGGTCATGGCTAATGTTCATCAACTGCTTCATATGTGCATATGATCTCAAACTCAGTTGAGTTTATAGCCACATTTATTTATAAACTTGTTTTATTATTAATGATTCCTAAATTTTTATTAGACATTGTTGCTGCATCAAAATGACTTGTTTGAATCTGCAACTATGTGTTTATATCCACTTCACAATATGACTTTTTAGAAAGTATTCTAATGATGTAATGTCTTTTTCTCCTGGATGTGACACCATTTCTTTGCTTTTTAACAATTGCCTTTGTTAAAACATCCCATTGCTTTAGATCTCTATTAGAAATACAGATATTTCCCCTCTTTTTGTCACAACAAAGAATTGGATACATAAACTGAAAGGCTAAATCAGGTTATACAACTCATAACAAACAGAGGAGGAACAGCACCCATCAATAGTAGTCCACCAACAATTTAAACTTATCAGATATATTCCTGAAGTACGATTGAGCAACCAGTTCTCATGTTTCTTTTTCTTGAAAGCAAAAGAACTGTTGTGACCTCAGGAGGTAAACCCTGTTATTTACTAATAGCCAAAGTCACCTATGCCGTCTATTATACAAAGAAATAAAAGCAAAAGTTGCTCAAAGTCCTAGGAAATCCTGGCTACATCCTAGAATGTATTTTAATGTTGTGGCACTTAGAGTTGTGTTTTCATCATGGAGCTTTCTTTTGAGTAGCAGTGGTTCTTAGCCCTTCTTCCATGTGGGGAGCTTCTAAGAAATACTGATGCTCATGCTCCTGGACAAATCAGAATTCGCCTCTATAAATCCAATATGCTGCCTAATTAAGGGCCTGTCGCTTAAGTGTTGAATTCAACATTCATTCATTCCTGGAGAGAGCAGATGAACATGGCTTACAGGACCGCCTTGTGGGTTTTTCTATAGCTAACCTGGTCGCTTGCCTGAGGAATTTAAAATTTTAAGCCTGAAATGGTTGTAAACATTTATTAATAGGATCTCTTGAAATATTAATTTTCACAGCCCGTAAGGAGGGTTGCTATTAATAACAGAAATAGAGTTCATAGGTTTTTTGTTTTTTGTTTTCCTCCTATCCCGTTCACTTGTTGGGGAATACAGATTCATATCTTTCACCATTCACCTATACAATGGAAAACAATTGGCTAAAGAAAACTCAAACTATGTATTCAATTAACAGCTAATCTGCATCCTGGCAGTTTCTTCAAGCTGCTCTGGAGGCTAGTATGGTCTGTCATGGGAAGTTTCCAGCCAAAGGTATTAATTAAGGCTCATTAGGGTAGTCAAAATAGATTGTCTGTTTTGCTTCCATCTTCAGTCTCGGACATCTCCATTAGTCTTACAGTCTTAGCCACGGCTGTGACTCTAACTTTTGTTTTCTTACCCTCTACATGGATCTGCCAGTTTCACCTCTGCATAAGTTTCCCGTTTCTTCTTGGCATGCCCACGTGGTGTCCTTAACTCCCTGGTCCTCCTACTCATCCTACACGCTCACTTCCCAAATCTGCATCCCTATGCTGCCATTCTTGCTATTGTTGCTCTTATGCCAATATTTTCCTTATCTGTCTTGACATTCATCTGTTCAGATGCTCTCCACTTTTGAACCTGAGCTCTGTATCTATTCTCCCTCTTGACCTCTACCCACCTCTGCTAGCCTTCATCCACTCAGGAGACTGAGTCATGAATTTCTGCCAAATTATGTAAAAAAAGGAAAAGTTAATTTTCCTTGCCTAAAAGAGATTTTAACCAAGTTCTGTTTTTGCTACTGCTATGAAGGCCTTTAATATCAATGCTTGCCTGCATTTTGGTAAAATAACCCATTGTAAGATAAATAGAAAATTCTCTAATGTATAATTAGAGCACATTATAAAATTACATATAGAACACTGGGATAGTAGGGTACAATTAGCATGCAAAATATAACCTGCAATTACAAATAATAATAATTACATATAGGAGTATTTAATTTTTCATATCTCATAAAATACAGCAAGGAAAATAAATCTGCAGCCAAAGGCTTGTGTCTGGAAGGAGTTATGTCAAGTTAAATGAGCATCAGTCTTTGGTGAGTGAGATTAATAAAACGAAAAGATCAGTGGACACTTCTGCAGACTAAAGGATATTTTCTGACCTTAAGAGCATCATTTCTGTCCACTGTAAGACTATTATCAAAATCAGGTTTGTGGCTAATTTGAGGATCTTTGTAGTTCAGACTATGTCCAACATTTTATTGGGAATTTCATGTGCATTCTGGTTCTGAGAAAGGAAAAGACTTTTTTTTTGTAACTCAAATGTTATTTTCCCAAGTTCTGTAATATATATTCAATTAGATTTAATTGGAATTAATGGTTCTCATGGAACAAGGGCATTTGATCATTTAAATTTCTGAGTAGTGGGAGTCCACATGGTAAACAGAATATGCACCATTACAAAGTAAACCCTTTTTATTTACAGTGATTCAGCAAAACCTGAGTGTCTTTGACTATATAGATTACTAACAGAATGGAAAAACCAGGTGAGGAAAGTTCAAGAATAATTTCTCAAAAGAAAGCTATGCCCAATATGAATATTAAGCATTAGTGCTTAAAAGTAAAAACAAAACAAAGCCTTAAATTTTTGAAGATTTTCTTTTTTTTTTTTTTTTAAAGATTTTATTTATTTATTTGACAGAGAGAAATCACAAGCAGACGGAGAGGCAGGTAGAGAGAGAGGAAGGGAAGCAGGCTCCCTGCTGAGCAGAGAGCCCGATGCGGGACTCGATCCCAGGACCCTGAGATCATGACCTGAGCCGAAGGCAGCGGCTTAACTCACTGAGCCACCCAGGCGCCCTGAAGAAGATTTTCTTAATGAAGAAATTCAGGACTCTTTATAGTGTCTGAAAAACAAGGCAAAAGCCTGATTTCTTATGGGTGCTTGATATAATGTGAAAAGTGTTATTTTGTTTTCCTTGTAGGAGTAAAAAGATAATAGGACAGGCCTAGATTCTCAAAATAGATTCTTATATAGATAAGGGACAGAAACACACTTCTCTTTATTCAATTCTTAATCCCTCCAGAAGGGGTGGGCTGGTTTTTGTTTTGTTGTGATATTAAAGGAGATCAGTTTAGGGTAAAATAATAGAAGTCATGGCTTTTTTTTTTTTTTTTTTTTTTTTTAATGCATCATTAAAACATCAGTCCTTGAATGGAAAATGCCAATTCACATTTTATTCAGAAGTTTCTGATTTCTGGAATTCTTAATAAAAATTCCATAGTTTCAATTCTATAATTTGTGCTATTAAGTTGCTTTTATAATTTATGTACATAAACATAGAGAAATATCTTTTTCTAAAAGCTTCCTCCAAAATGGTAGACAAAACATTCAAAGATATCAATCAGATTGATTGTCATGATTGAAGTATTCAGGGGATTTCCATATTGATCTAAACCAGTACTTAGTGTACCCCTTGCCTCCACCAACAGTATTGGCATCACCAGGGAGTGGGGAGAGTAAGGGTTGTCGGAAATGCAAATTCTCTGCCCCTCCCCCAAATCCACTGAATCAGAAGCTCTTCAGGTTCTCTTCAGGAATCGGGCAATCTTAATTTTAACAAGTCCTCCTGGTGATTCCACTGCATGCTAAAGTTTGAAAAATAGATCAGTGTGTCCATTCATCTATTTATGGATTCATTCATAATAGCTGTTGCCACCAAATATGTACCATATATTATTCTAAATTGCTATGAAGGAATGGGAGGCAAGGAAAGTGACAGGGAAAAAAGGGAGATCAAGGTTGCATATCTGGATCACCTTTGGAGATTTGTCAAAATAGAAATGCCTGGAATTTACCTCATACCCCAGTGAACCACCACCTTCTCATGATAGTCATGTCTCCACCCAAGGAATAGGGGAAGCCAGAATGGTGAAAGCTTTCCTAACATCTGGTGAAAGGACAAGGCAAGAGGAGTATTTCCACAAGAGGAATATCTTCATCATTTGGTGGCAAGTCTGTTTACTATGTTTGTAGAAGTGGAAGGAAACATACAGAGAAAATAGGACTTCTAAGGAATGGGTGTGTTTCCAGGCATCACTCAGCTCAGAATATATTTTATACAGTAGATATTTATAAAACTCTTCCTGTCATTGAGGTACAAAGCACAGGGCTCTGGCAGAGCATGTGTGGAATTTTAAAAGAGGAACTTAGGTTCCAGCCAAATTGGACCATCATTTTTTCCTGAACATTTCCCACCTCCTCCCATTTCCTAGGCTTTGATCAACCTCTTTCTGCCATCTGGAATGCCTCCACTTCATTTCTACTTCTCAAAATCCCATAAATTCACTAAGGCACACTTAAAAAATCTCTTTAAAAAATATGGCCTGATATCCCTCTGCCCCTCAGTGTAATACAATGTCTCCTTCCTTCAGTTTCCTCGCAATACTTGATGTGTACCTTTGTGTTGTGCGACCCATGTTCACACTGTCTTATGTAGAAATATAGGTGGTTTCCTATCAATGAATCTAACTTACTAGTCATCCCCATTAGCTATAGAAAGGACTTGATTTTTCCACTTCAAGTTTACTCATTCACTAGTCAAGTTGGGACTCAAATTCAGTCAGTTTAGGTTCACGCCTCCTACCAGGGATGGTGTTCCCTTATAGGTATCTCCCTTCGCCTTTCCAGACTCTAGAAAGGAAGGGGGACGCAGGTGTGCCTGGTTGGTCTTCTATGACATCTCACTGTTTCTGTTCGGGAGGTATCTCTGGTTGGTATAGCTCTGGCTGGTATTGCTCATCTGCGTTCTAGGTATGATCAGTGTCTCCCTACTATCTTCTCTGTCAATAATACTCCCGCTGGTAAAGCTGTCCCCATACTCCCCTGGCCTTTCAGCATCTGCTAAGGGTCCCCCATCTCCCTGATGCAGCATTCTCAGGTAGGCCCAAAGACTCTTTTTCACACCCTGAGGTTCTTCATTTTCAGATAGCTTCCATGTCCCTCTGAAAGGACTCCAGAGATTTTTCTGGGTTACTTTCTAGAGTAGAGGGTGGGGTTTATCTCGGACTCTCTCAGCCTAAACACAACTTGCTACTCTATGGGCTCAGGGTGGCCCCATTCACTCAGTGAGGAGTGAACTGGGTCACTCTCCTCTAAGGGTCCCTGTAGGAAATGATGCTCAAGCATCCTGCACCCTGGGATTATCAGCCTACCTGTTTCTGCATCCTCCCTCCCCACCCAAAGCTTTCAGTCCCAGAGATACCCAAGACAGATGCATCTCAGCTCTCTGGCTCTTCCCACCCTTTCCTCAGTTTCCTCCTCCAGCCTCAGGATGGACTTTCCTCAAATCCCTCTTCTTTTCCCTACCATCTCCCTACTATTGTTTACAGTTAAAACTGTGCAATCCTGTCTTCTGTGATTGGCCAGATAGTGTTTTGAAGCACATCTTTGAAAATTCCTGAGAAAATCCTTTGCTTTTCATGTGTCTAGCTCTTGTATTTGAAAGCTAGGGGTTTTCATGTCTATTGTGAACCTTCTAAATTAAAAAAAAAAAAAAATGTGGCTCTGAGTTCTTTATTCTAGGCAGATGCACCCTCTCCCTGAAAATGGTGAGCACATTGTTCTCAGTGTGTGGGGAGCCCCAGGGAACGTTTCATTTGGAATGAAAAATAGAGATATTGAAAAACAAATGAAAAATGTGATTTTTTTTCTACACCTTTTTTGGTTTGTCACAGTCTGCCTTTTGTTATATTACATATCTTCTTGGTTTCACATACCTCTTCCACTTTTCTACTAACACTCACGCAGACTGCCAACTTGAGGTAAGAGTGGAGCCAAAACCCTATTCATCTCTAGATACTCCTCAGAACCTAGTGGGGTACTGTCTTCAGAAGTATTTCTTTTAATGTATTAATTCTCAATATTTTACTAACATTAAATAAATTTTAATCAATATTTTAATAACATTAAATAAATAGCTATTTTATAGCTATTTGTTTATTACTGGAAAAAAATTTCCTTTGCCTGTGTCATCTTTTTGAGTTGCTTATTTAAATCCTGAGTAGAAAATAAAATTCTCCCAGGAGTTTACCCATGATTTCCTAAAGCTTATACTGCCTTTATTTATAGTGATGATACTAAAAAACACCACCTAATACTGCTTTAAAAAAAGGGGGAGGCACCAGCACTCATTAGTTCTGCCTAATTAAAGAGTGCTCAAATCTGTTTCATTTTAATTTAATTTAATTTAATTTTTTCAGTGTTTCAGAATTCATTGTTTATTTACCACACCCAGGGCTCTGTGCAATACCTACCCTCTATAATATCCACCAGCAGGCTAACCCAACCCCCAAGCCCCTCCCCTCCAAAATCCTCACTTTGTTTCTCAGAGTCCACAGTCTCTCTTGGTTTGTTTCCCCCTCTGATTTCCCCCAACTCACTTCTCCTCTCCATGTCCCCATGTCCTCTGTGTTCTTCCTTATGCTCCATAGGTAAGTGAAACCATATTATACTTGATTCTCTCTGCTAGACTTATTTCACTCAGCATAATCTCCTCCAGTTCATCCATGCTGATACAAAAGTTAGGTATTTACCCTTTCTGATGGAGGCATAATTCTCCATTGAATATATGTACCATATCTTCTTTATCCATTTGTCTGTTGAAAGGCATCTTTGTTCTTTCCACAGTTTGGCGACCATGGCCATTGCTGCTATGAACATTGGGGTACAGCTGGCCCTTCTTTTCACTACATCTGTATCTTTAGGGTAAATACCCAGTAGTGCAATTGCAGGGTCATAGGGTAGCTCTATTTTTAATTTTTTGAGGAATCTCCACATTGTTTTCCAAAGTGGCTGCACCAACTTGCATTTCACCGACAGTGTAAGAGGGTTCCTTTTTCTCCACATCCTCTCCAACACTTGTTGTTTACTGTCTTATTAATTTTGGCCATTCTAACTGGTGCAAGGTGGTATCTCAATGTGGTTTTGATTTGAATCTCCCTGATGGCTAATGATGATGAGCACTTTATCATGTGTCTATTAGCCATTTGTATGTCTTCTTTGGAGAAGTGTGGGTTCATGTCTTCTGCCTGTTTTTTTGACATGATTATCTGTTTTGTGTGTGTTCAGTTTGAGGAGTTCTTTACAAATCTTGGATATCAGCCCTTTGTCTGTAGTGTCATTTGTGAATATTTCCTCCCATTCTGTGGGCTGCCTCTTTGTTTTGTTGACTATTTCCTTTGCTGTGCAGAAGCTTTTGATCTTGATGAAGTCCCAAAAGCTCATTTTCACTTTTGTTTCCTTTGCTTTTGGAGACATATATTGAAAGAAGTTGCTGTGGCTGTTGTTGAAATGTTTACTGCCTATGTTCTCCTCTAGGATTTTGATAGATTCCTGCCCTGTGTTGAGGTCTTTTATCCATTTTGAGTTTATCTTTGTGTGTGGTGTAAGAGAATGTTGAATTTAATTCTTCTACACATAGCTGTACAATTTTCCCAGCCCCATTTATTGAAGAGACTGTCTTTTTTCCACTGTATATTTTTTCCTGCTTTGCTGAAGATCATTTGACCATAGAGTTGAGGGTCCATATCTGAGCTGTCTACTCTGTTCCACTGGTCTATATGTCTGTTTTTGTGCCAGTGGAATTTTGATTGGGAAGCATTGAAAGTATAGATTACTCTAGGAAGTATAGATATATTCTATTCTTCTATTCCATGAGCATGGGATGCTCTCCCATCTTTTTGCATCTTCTTCAGTTTCTTTCATGAGTGTTCTGTAGTTCCTCGAGTACAGATCCTTTACCTCTTTGGTTAGGTTTATTCCCAGGTATCTTATGGTTCTTGGTGCTATAGTAAATGTAATTGATTCTCTAAATTCTCTTTCTATCAATCAAATCTGATTCTTATAGCTATTAACCACCTGTGTGAGTTCTTTCTCTCCCTCCATCCCCGTCTCCTCCACCGATCTTTCCCTTTCCTTTTGTCCCCCTTCCTCCCTCCTCTGCCAGCTTGCTTTCTCACCTGAATGTACATTTTGAAGGCAGGTGTATAGATCCAGGAAGGTCCTTAAACACTGGTGTCTGAAGAATGGGTCTAGGCTGTAATGATGATGAGGAAGGCCTACTGGCTTGCTCATTTTGGTTCTCATATGTCTCAACTTGTAAAGGAACCAACAAGAACCTTGAGTCTGGTCCCTGAAATCTGCAAGAGTAGAATATTAGCAGGGTTTTTTGGTTTGGTGCTCTAACAACAGAGGCTTGTGTTATTCAAATTAATAAAGAATTGTTGGCACAAAAGGAATATCTTCCTATCCATAGTGTTGATATAGATGGATAATACTTACCTATCTATAGTATTTGTTGTTGTTTCATAGATCAAGATTTATATCTTTAGTTCTCAATATTATTTTTAAATATTTTATCTATTTATTTATCAGAGAGCACACATGGAGGGGGGCAGCAAGCAGAGGGAGAAGCAGACTCGCTGCTGAGCAAGGGCCCTATGTGGGACTCAGTCCCAGGACCCTGGAATCATGACTGGAGCTAAAGACAGCCATTCAACTGATTGAGACACCCAGGCATCCCTCTTATAGTTATTTCAATAATCAAAATATGAAACTTGCATATATGAGTCTGAGTCTTAGTGAAAGCTGACTTAACCAGGAAAGTGGGTCATGGAGAGAATTACTAGCAGCCTGGAGCACCGGGCTCAAGCTCCATGTCCCTGAGGCCCTCGCCACCACAGCTGCAGAGTGTTAGGTGCTGTACTTAAGTCGCTAGCCTGGACCCGGCGGGCACAGAGATCGGATGCTGCTGATACTGCTGCCTGCAGGACACCTAATCTTGCCACCATAGCTACCAGGGCAAAAGCGAGCTTCCCCTCCCTCCTGTGATCCTCTCGGCTTTATGTTGCTGGCAGGAGGTGGTGTGTCTGATTTGGTCAGGTGCTGGCACCCTGGTTGCAAGTTTGGCTTGAGAAAGTGAGACTCTGACAGGCTAAGCCTGGGTTGTGGGAGAGAGGAAAGGGGAGAGTCCAACAGGACTGTAAAGAGAGAACATTTTCAGGCAACTGAGGAGTGGGAGGAGAGTCAGAGGAATGGTAGCCAAATAAGGAGAGATGTCAACTTGATCGCAGTTAGAGGAATCTTGGGGAGGGGCACAGATGGAGGGACATTTGCAACAATTAGGCTCTTGCTCATCTAGGGGAAGAGCTCTATGCTTCTGTGTTTGGAATATAACATCAAAAATACTATGGAGGAATAAACTGCTTGGTAAAGTTTTGTATCTATCTCACTGTATAAGAAGTATTTTTATTTCTTTGTTATTCTCCCCTCCCCCACTTTTTTCCTTCAGTGTTCTAAAAAGAAAATTTGGAAAAAAAGAAGAAAAGAAAACTTTGGGTTGATAGACTCCAGTCTTACATGTAGATGATAGTTTCTCTTAGCATAATCTCCTTCAACATTTTGGCTTTCTATGCTATCTCAGTCTCTCTCTCTCTCTCTCTTTCTCTCACCTAGTGGAGATAATATATAAAGCCCAGATTGTTGAAGAAACTGCCAGAGAGCAAAAGAACTGCTTCCATTTTGATTTCTTGCCATAACTTTTCTGACTTTCTATGTCTTAGGCATAAAGCAAAGGAAATAAATAAATCATTTAGGTGAGAATTCATGTTGAGAAATATAAGAAATATAAGGAATATAACAGGCTTTTTCTAATTGGAAGAGAATAACTTTCTGTCCTCACTTAAAAAATAAACAAGAATCTTTCCCATACTAAGAAGACTATTGATGCACTCTCAGAGGACGGGACATAAAAGGAACAGTGTCTCTGACCATGTCTCCTCTCAGAAGTCACTGCAAAATAAGAATGGTAACAGCCATAATATTACAGGTGTTCAACTTTATCTTTGAAATATCTGAAACTCCAAAGTTTAGTATAGGAAGGTGGGAAGTGGATGTGTGACTGTTCATCCATTTAGCAGATCAAAGGTAGGTTGAATCTAGAGAGGTTTGTGTGGTATTTGGGGGAGGTTATCAGTGAGAAGATGGGTGATTTACCCTGTCAAATTTCAGGAACTCTTAGAAAACACCAGGTACCACACAGGATGGAAGAGTCAGGAAACTGAAAACAAGAGATCCATTTGTTTAAGGAGCAATTGGACCTCAGTTCCTACCTTCATTCTGAGAAGTTAGATGACTACCCTTCCTGTATCCCAATAACAGTTGAGAGATCCACGTCTTGGAGAAATTTCAGAAATAGTTTTTGGAATTACAGATAGCACACATAGAAGAAAGCAGTGATTTGGCTCCAGATGGCAAACAGAGGAACTACAAGAAACTCTGTATTTATAATAAAGAGGCCTCTGCAGAGTTCTTTCATTACCTCACTTGAGAATACCAGTAGCCAGAGTCCTATTCCAGGGAAGGGATTAAAGGAAACTCAGAAACTGACCAGACCTACAAATAAAGATATTTTGGTTGGGTCTCAATGAAGAGCTAGATCCCTACTTGATTGCCCTACAATGAAGTTCACTAGTTGTCAAGCCCTGCCTGTATAGCAAGGTTCCTGATCTGCATTTTAATGCCTCATTTTTAACTATAAACAAATGACCAGACATTTAAAGAAAGCCTCCAACATGAACGTGCCCCCCCCCACCCAAATTAAAAAACTCAGAAGTAACAGAGGCAATGCAGGGAATTAAAACAAAACAAAACACAACCCTATAAATTAACTCTAGTTAATATCATTAATGAAATAAAAATGCAAAGCTATAAAACAAATATAGTCAGAGTAAAGAGCACTTGAAAATTCAAAATGATACTTGAAATTAAAAATGCTTGTCATGATTTGGAAGATAAAATCAAGGAAATTTCCCAGGAAGAAAAAGCAATAATGACATGAACATGAAGGGAGAAGAACTAAGACAAGTAGAGGCTCCATCTAGGAGGTCCAGTATCCTCACAAATAGGAGTTTCAGAAAGAGGAAAAAAAAAAAAAAAAGATAGTGATAGGACATTTTCAAAGTAGTAACAAAAGACAATTTCCTTGGATATGGGTCTCCAGATTAAAAGGACCCACCATGTGTCAAGCACAATGAATGAAAACTATACCCCTATTGAGCATGTCATTATGAAATTTTGGAACAACAAGGATAGCGATATAACTCAAAAAGCCTCCAGAAAGAAAAAGCAGACACATGCAAAGGATTATGAATTAGAGTCACATCAGCTCTCTCAACAACACTGCAGACTAGAAGAAAAATCTTCAAAATTCTGAGGGAAAATTATTCCCTCCTTACTTGTAGATTCATGTTGTTGTCTTTTTCCCCCAGTTCTGTCAATTCTTAACCCAGTTAAACTGTCATCCAAGTGTGAGGATAGAATAAAGTTATTTCAGAAATACAAAGCCACACAAAAAAATTTACTATGCAGGACTACCTGGGTGGCTCAGTTAGTTAAGCATCCAAATCTTGGTTTTGGCTCAGGTCAAGATCTCAGGCTTGTGAGATCAGCCAGTGTGGGGCTCTGTGCTCAGCACAGATTCTGCTTGAGATTTTTTCCCCCCCTTTTCCTCTCCCTCTGTTCCCCCCAACCCACCCACCCTGGTCATGCACATACATGCACATGCACGTGCTTTCTCTCTCTTGCTCTCAAAAAATAAATTTACTATCCATGCAAGATTTGTAGCTATCAGCGTGAAAGTTATAAGCATGTATAGTGGGCAGTTTAGCTGTGGGTCATTCACTCGGGCCCTGTCTGTTTGGAGGAGCCAGAGCTGGTTCTAAAATTGTGATCTCCTGGTAGGTGGTAACAGGAGAGTTATGGGGAAGACAGTTGCTAGGCAGAATAAGGAAACCTGGGGTCCTTATGTATAAGTGAGCACAGAGTAAATGTTCAATTTGTTAATAAAAGAATACTAGATATGAAGATAGATGATGTTGTAATGGGTAAAAACCCAGGTTATGGCCATTATGAAACTTAGCTGAGCTCAATAAAGCTTTTGAAACTATCACTCTGGGTTTGAAAAAAATTTGGCAATCTTGGATCGCTTAGAAAGAAATCAGTATCTAGAAGAGAGAGATCCTGGTAGTGAATTGGCAAAGAGAATTGTGTACAGATTATGAAGCAAAAGAAGGAACAGAAAGGAGAAACCTGCAAAGAAGGGGTTGGCAAAGTGTTTGCAAATATTTTAGGCTTTTCAGGCCATATGGTCTTTGTCCCTTTGTCACAACTACTCAATTCTGCTGTTATAGGGCAAAAGAATTATAGACAATACATAAATGAATAAGCATGGCTATGTTCCAGCAGATACCCCTATTTTTACATATAAGAGTCATTCATGGTTCACAGGCAGCATAAAAACAGGTGGCAGTGTTTGCCAGTGTGTGTTCTAAACTAGCAAAGACCAAGGGATTGTATTTTCTAGCAGTATAAAACCAATGACAAGGGTTCAACATTTGCCTGATCCCTTCCACAGACGGTACCAAGTAATCCAAAATGGAAATGTATATTCATCCCCAAGCTTAGAGTGACTTGGGCATTAGGTGGAAAATGCTAGGGCTAAGTAGGGGGAAATCATGATAGTTAACAATTTTTAACAAAAAAAAAAAAAAAAAACAGAAAAAGGGGTGCAAGGACTTTGCTGTTATAGCTGCTAAGTGCAAAGCAGTCAGTAGTCGTATTTTTGGGAGATGCTGGTCACTGTAAGAGAAAAATAGAGTGAATTGGTCTTCTCATACTTATTAAAGGGATTTGAGTCAAGCCAAATAGACAACCAAGGGAATAACATGAATTGTCTGGTTGTATCCAGGTGTTCATGTTTCTTTGAATTTTGCTTCAAATCACTTACTAATTTATGACGAAACCATTATGATTGCCTATAATTTTTCTTTGTGAGTAAAGAAGGCAAGATGGAGAGTCAAGAGACGTGAATCTGAGTCCCAGCTCTAGCAATTAGCTGTATGTGTTTGGCAAGTGATTTAACCTTTCCAAATCTGTTCTGATTCTTCTTTTTTAGGATTAAGTGTTTGACTGAATAATCTGTGAAGTGACTTCCTGATCTAAAACGCTACATCTCAACGTATTTAAAATGTCCAACTTAAAGTACATACAAAAGAGTACACTCTCTTTTATTTAAGAATATTTGGGGGATATGATTATATTTAAAACGGGAAGACAAAACGTGAAAAAACAAAGAGGCTAAAGAAGGAAGAGACAGAATAGAGGTAAAGGAAAGAGAAACTAGACTTCTCTGATTAAACTTTTGTTTGTAGATTTGGATTTGGAACCATGCAAATATTTCACGTAATTCTAAAATAAAATAGTAGAAAAACATTCTCATAATTGAAAGGAAATGAACCTGTTTATGGGGTGGTAGTATCATGGAAATGAGTTCAAATAACTCTAACACTGAGTAATTTGATCATTCATCCTAGTAGAATGTATCATCCTGAGGACAAAAAGAACTTAAAAATTTTTAAACTATTTTCAGTAAATGTATTATTGGTGATAATTTTTGTATTTTTATTCTGAGTCTGATATCCATATATAGTGTATATAGTATGGTGGTGTTGAGAAATGAGATTTTTGGCATAGGAGAAAAGAGCTAACATTTATCATACTTGGGACATTAAATACAAATATATAGATCAAATTTGAATTGGGGAGAATAGTATAAAATCAGGATATATTCTATTTTGAAGAACATATTTTGCCTATCTCTGTTCCTGAGAAAGTCTAGAAGCAATCAACTACCCAGTAGCATTCTAAATACATCAAAGCACACCCTGTTCTCTCAGCAGAGCGAGACTTTGGTGTTTAGGTTTATTGAGTCTCCTAGTTCCCCTGTGTGTGGACAGGATCTCAAAGTGGCTGAGCCTCACTGTAGAATCATCCAGATGGAGCTTCCATATCAAGGCGAACTTAACCATTAACGGCAGTGGAATCAACGGAAATCATGGTCAGACTTAGAGGGGACATACTAGTGACAACCCACGTGGGGTTGATCAGCATGGGAAAATTATAGAGCTCCGGCTTAGCTGAAAGCAAACAGACTGTGAGTGCCAGTCCCTGACATCAGCAACAGAAAACAGAATGCCAAGGGAGGCTAGACTAGTCCAAACTCCCTTAGTAGCCTCTGTAGCTAGCTCATAGTCAAGTATTCAGACAGGGGGCCAGGTGTCTCCCTCCTCGACTAAGGCCATGAGGTTATCTGAGCCACACTCCTTTCCCTACACCCAGACATTATTTGGGAGCAGAGGAGAAAAGCACTCTGAAATGTTCTTCATTTTCCTGATTTATATAAGCCAAGTCTGAGTTCCTTATGGACACATTTTAAATTGTTGGATTGAGATTATTGAGTGGGACCAAACAGTTTGTTCCCTGTCTGCAACTCAGTGAATGGTGGTGATGAACAAGACCAGATCAATTATAGATAAAATAATAGACCTATTTTTTTCTTTTTTACAAATCTGAATTGTAAGGCAATTTTCCATCTCACCGAACAGTTTATTAAGACTGTCATTAATAATTTTCCTTTTTTGAAAAAAACAATCATTTACCAGTTGACTACTGTTTCCTTAAATAAAACAGTATTTTCCTTACCAGCTAACTTAAAATGGCACACACGCACAGACACACATGCTTAAGGTGTATAGTTTCTCAGAGTATATGGAGTAATATGGAGTAGGAAGGGAGCAGGGACTTCTTCTGAAGAAGTTGCAAAGTTAAGTGCTCATAGGGACCCAGACAGGTGAGAATGGAAATGATGAAATCCTACTGGCTGGGACTCTGGCACCCTGAGGAGCCCATGCTTGCCTATAGGGAGGAGGTCAGTGCTCTGCTCTGGAGTTTACAGATGTTTTAAGACAGTTGGATGTATAAACGTGTACCTGAAACCTGTTTCTTAATGTTGGCACCTGGATAAAACAAAAACCCTACTGTGACAGCCGGACATCCCAAGTGGGCAGGTTGGGTTTAACTCAAGGACATCTGATTTACAACCTCAGATCTAGTCCAGTCAAAGGCACTTAGTACATGGAAACTGAGGCTCAGAGAGCCTGTGACTTACCCAGTTGTTCAGTCATATTTTAGCTCCCTTAAAAGTTGTATTGTTTCTGAAAAAAATTACTGTAGTTATTTGCAACAGGGAATATGTAAAGTGGCTCAAAATTCAAAAGGAACATGAGGTATAAAAGAATATTATTATTTTTTAAAGGTGTAATTTATTTATTTGAGAGAGCGGAGAGAAAGAGCCCTAGTACCAGTGGAGGGAAGGGCAGAGGGAGAAGAAGACTCCCTGCTGAGCAGGGAGCCCAACCTCAATCCCAGGACCCTGGGATCTTGATCTGAGCCAAAGGCAGATGTTTAACCTATTGGGCCACTCAGGCGCCCCTAGAAAAGATTATTTAAGGTCCTAGGTTAGCAACCAATGTTAACAGTTTCTTGTATGCTTTTCCAGAGATATTTTATGCAACTCACCGATGTAACTGTATTTTTTATACAGTATCTTTATTAGCAGATGTTGGAATCCTTTCTGCAGAAAATGAAAAAAGAATCTACAGATAATTCATTAGAAATAATAGAATTAAACATGTTGGATATATATCAGTTTTTTTTTGTTTGTTTTTGTTTTTGTTTTAAATGAAAGTCAACTCCATTTTTTTTACACCAGCAACAAATACCTAGAAGATATCTGGGAAGTATCAGAAAATAGCAAATAAGTACACAGGAATAAATCTCATAAAAGACATGCAAAATCTCTGTGGAAAACTATAAAATGATATATACATTTAATATACACAACTATAAAGGAGACATTACCTGAAAACCTGAATAATGGAGGGAGAAACTATGGGTAAGATAATGTTAATGCCTTCCTAGAGGGGTAAACAACCTTGACTTGACAATGGCAAGGCCTCCAGTATCTTGTAGGTCCTCGTTAGCATATGAAAGTTCTTTCAAAACCTCTAGTTTTCCTAACCTCCCCCTGACCTCCAGTATATAATCAGCCACCCCTCACAAGCCCCATGCAGCAGTTCTTTTGCCCAAGGATGTCCTATCCCCCTGCTTTAATAAACCACCATCTTGTACCAAAAAAACAAAACAAAACAAAACAAAATTGTAGAGATATCAGTGGATCTATAGATTCAAAGCACTTCCAATCAAAATATGGATAGGTTCTTTTCATGGATCCTGGTAAGCTGATTCTCTTTAACACATCTTCAGGCAAATGTAATTTTGGTGAAATATTCTTAATGAGCAAAACTAACCTCTGCTTTCTTTTTCCTCTTTACATGTTTCTGATGCACATGTTTATAATGCGTGTTCATCTCATATCTAAATTTGAGCATCTGGTTAAATAATAATAGCCTTGGGACCCTTATGTTTGGACCAAGGGTCCTTTAATTCTAAAGATTTAGTTATTTTGAGAGAGAACTTGTACGGGTGTGGGGAGGGGTGGAGGGAGAAAATCTCAAGCCGACTCCTTGCTGAGTTGGAGCCCATTGCTCCATCCCACGATCCTGAGATCACGACCTATGTCAAAATCAGGAGTCTGATGCTCAAGTGACTGAGCCACCCAGGTGTCCCAAGGATCCTTTAATTCTATCCTATTTTGTCTATCCACAAATTACTGACTCAGGACAATGCAAATAAAAACGTGGGCATCTGTAGTCCCTCTTCCATGCTTCTTGGAAATCCTCTTGGTCTGTGTGTGGCATCATCAGTTTCCACATGCCAACAACATTTAGGGTAGGGTCCATCCTGCTTCTGTGGGGTGGCTACAACAATGCATTATGCAATGCTACTTTTTTTTTTCCCCTTCATATTCTGTGTATAAATGTGAGTAAAAATTGTGGCCATGCATATTTAGAGGCATGTAAATCTCAGGTAAGTTTTTCTGTTTACCCTGGGCTGGAGTGGTGGCTTCAGAAAAATGGCCTTAATTGTAACAGTCACAATACTGTCACTGCAGACAAGGACTTAGGTGAGTGGGCTCAGGACCAGCAGGAGGAAGTGAGAATAAAGCCCTAGCCGATTAGTGGGACTCACAGACTCCTAGTTACATTGTATTTTCATATCAAAATAAAGAATTTCAAGACCCAAAGTGTATTTTTAAAAAAAGTTTGGACGCCTGGTTAGCTCAGTTGGTTAAGCATCTGCCTTCAGCTCAGGTCACGATCCTAGGGTCCTGGGGTTGAGTCCTACATGGGGCAAAATGGGAGCCTGCTGCTCTCCCTGCTTATGTGTTCTCTCTCTCTCTCTCTCTCGCAAATAAATAAATTTTTAAAAAAAGGTTATTTGAGGATATTTGACATATAATGTTACATTAGTTTCAGATGTATAACATAGTGATTCAACTTTTCCATACATTATGCTGTGCTTACCACAAATATGGCTACCATCTGTCACTGTAAAGCTATCACAATATCATTAACTGTATGATATCGATTATATAGTCATGCCTTTTATTTCCATGTTGTGCCTTTTGTTCCTGTGATTTATTCATCCGGTAAGTGGAAGACTACATCTCCTACTCCCCTTCACTCATTTTACCCATTCCCCTTCTCTTCTGCCCTTTGGAACCATCAATTTGTTCATTGTATTTATACATCTGATTCTGCTTTTTGTTTGTTCATTTGAAAAATGAAAATATCTTATTTCTTACTTTGAAGCAAAATTTTAATAATAATACAAATCAAATATCTGAAGTAGCTATGCTCTCACTGCTATCTTATCTATAAAGAAAATTGATTTGTGACTTACAGGTTTATTAGTAAGAGGTAGACCTCATTTTTTAAATATAAGTTACTTTTCTAAGTGTAAAAAAATACTGGTTGCCCAGTATTGTGAACATTTTGATCTTACGAAAAAGCTTCCTTTAAATTTATGATCACAGAGATGTAGAAGGATAAAAAAAAAAAATACCTTTTGAGAACAGTGGAATTGGTGAGGAGTGTTAGGCAGACTATTTTTTCTTTGAATATGTCTTTCTTATACGCTGTGTTAAAATGAGAATGCTTTCGGGTGTCTGGGTGGTTCAGTTGGTTAAGTGTCTTTCTTTAGCTCAGATCATGATCCCAGGGGCCTGGGCTTGAGCCCCACATTGGGCTTCCTGCTCGATGGGGAGCCTGCTTCTCCCTCTCCCTCTGACACCCCCCTCTGCTTGTGTGCCTTCATGTGCTCTCTCTCAAATAAATAATTTCTTTTTAAAAATGAGTATGCTTTACATATATAAACAAAAAGGTAATTTCAATTGAAATACCCTTTCCCCAACATTTTATTATAAACATTTTCAAACATATATCAAGGCTGAAAGAATTTTATAATAAATGTTTGTATCAATCCATCTTATTTTCTGATGCATATCAGAATGATTGTGGATAGGGCGCCTGGGTGGCTCAGTGGGTTAAGCCGCTGCCTTCGGCTCAGGTCATGATCTCAGGGTCCTGGGATCAAGTCCCACATCGGGCTCTCTGCTCGGCAGGGAGCCTGCTTCCCTCTCTCTCTGTCTGCCTCTCCATCTACTTGTGATTTCTGTCAAATAAATAAATAAAATCTTAAAAAAAAAAAAAAAGAATGATTCTGGATGTCAGTATACTGCCCTCCTAAGTACTTAAGCATGTATATCATTAATTGGAATTCTATATTTGCTTATAGGTTTTTTGCAATGACTTAAATTATAAAAGTAATATGTGGCCGTTGCTGAAAATTTGATATTTCAGATAAACAATTTACAATTTTATTGATTAGTATTTATTTGTATCAGGGCTTGTGCTCTGTACTTTACTAGCATCATTGCATTTAATCCTTTCCCAAACCCTAAGAAGTAGCATTATCCCCATGTTACAGATAAGAAATCTGAAGTAAGTTGCCACAGCTCCCACAGCAGCAGTTAGAATATGTACTGAATCTGTCTCAGACCCTCATCCTTAGCTATATGTTCCTCTGCTAGTCTTGACTCCATCCCACTGAACTTCAAGATAACTATCGCTCCTCTCCAGACCATTTTCTAGATGTCTGTGTTTCGACAACTGAATTTTTCCACAAAAAATAGGATTCTGTCTTGTGTGTTGTTTTATAATTATCTTTTTTCCATGTTTGCAAACTTCTTCCTCCAGCTTCTTATTCATGGCTGCAAAACATTCTGCTGAGTAACTAAGCCATATTTTATCACTACTTTATTGTTGAATGCTTTTTCAATTTCTATTACCAGCTGTGAGAATATAAATCTTTATGAAAACTACTAATTACATCCTTTGGGTCCCAAGTAGAATTGGTGGGTCAGAGATTATGTGGTTTTTGCTCTCAATACAAAGTTCCAAATTGTGTTTGGGAAATTGTTTTTTATCAGTCTCCTCTCACCAATAGTGTATATATAACCAGCAGGTTTTTCTACTTGCTAGCCAACACTGACACTGCATATACAATTAAAAAAATCTTTTCTAGTTAGAGAAGTGAAAACCTTTATGCTTTGTTTGACATACATTTGATTATTCATGAGGTTGAACCTATTTTTCCATGTTTATTCATTTAGGTTTTTCCTTTCACATACAGAAAGCTTTCTTGTTCATGTTCACACAGTTCATTTTTAAGTGACTCTTTTGAAGGATTTTCACCCATTTTGTGTTAAAACCCATCTTGTAATGGAAATTTTATTTTTGGTGCAGAGTCTAGTGTTTGAGAAGTGCAGTAAAGGCAGTCACACTTGGAGTACCTCAGTGACAGCAGAAATGTTGGCATTTCCCTCTTTGTGACAAGATGAATCTCTGTGAGATTGCCGTGAAGGAAGGAAGGAAGGAAGGATTTTAGAATACATTTGTACAGAGAAATCCCAGAGCTTCCCATTGGATGCAGTGGCCCTGGGAGATTCGCCTGGGCAACCCACAAGGACTGAGGGGTTGGCTAATTTAGAAGCTGGCTTTGAAGCCATGGGAGTGCCCTTCAGGGGAGCAGAGGAGGGCTCATTTGAGAAGTTGGACCACCCTAGTGAGGAAAGGGAAACTGTGCCTGGGCAAAGAAGGAAGTGTGGGTGATATTAGAGAAACAAAGAGTGAGCTGGTGGTTTAGCTTCACTTTTCCCTGATTAATAATCCTCACTCTTCTGTCTTCCCTGCTTCACTGTGAGGAAGATCAAAAGTGTGCAGTCTGTGAGGCACTGAGTCCTGTTTCCTCGTTGGTAGGGAGACATGGTGGCTCTCATCTGCGTTAGCTCTCAGAGGATGGCCAAGAGATCCTCTTCCGTCTGGCATAGTTAGTAGATATATTTGCTAAAAATTCACCCATAGTTTCAATTGTGCTTCTTCTCAATGGGAGCATGATAATAAAATCCAAGTTATGGGAGAAAAAAGATCATAGAAACTACTTGGACTCACATCAGTATTACTGGAAAATGTTAATACTCGTATATTACATGTGATGTAATTCTCACTTCTATTTTTCTGTATATTCCATAATTGGTACATTTACATATATAATGGAAATACTGATAAATTAAATTTAAAATTTCTCCACCTGAGTGAGAATCTGCTCTAGCAGCTAAGTTAGGGTCAAGAAACAAGAAATCCTGTTGTTCATAAACATTCCTTTCCAAAAATGTTACGGCTTGTGAATATAGGTTCTTTTGTATTAGCATTATTGATAATTTAAACTTTAATGGAATGGCAGCAGTTCAATAGCAATAATAATTTAAAGCCAGCACCTGTCATTCCAGATCCCTGAGGTCCTTATGTGTACAATGTGACTGGCAGCATGTGCATTTCTTGGGGACTAGAGTGCCTGAAGTCCATGCTGAAATCTCTTATATTTCCTCTGATCCAATGCGGTCCTTTTGCTTAGAGACTTAAATTTAATCTCAGTGAGTGTGGGTTTCTATTTTTCTGCGAATTCCACCAATGGCTCTAGAAAGAGAGGTTACCAAAGGAAACTTGCCTAATGTGATGTCATTATTTCCCCTCCTCACGGGTCCCGGGAGTGATGGCATGCAAGGTGAAATTAAAAGGCAGTCCCTCTTCTGAGCTGGATGGTATCCGAACAGAGAGGGGCAAAGGGTAAAATGTGCTTGAAGTGGGTACAGAAAAGTTCTTGAAAACTGGAAAAGGGTACATTGTATCTTTTGTTGGCTTGAAATTCTTGGCATGTTAATTAGTCTATAAAAAGGGCCTTGCCAATGTCAAAAGGCAAGTTCTAAAAGCCTCAGGCTTTTAAACTTGAAGTAGTACAGTGAAGGACGGACCTCACACAGAATGTTCACAATGTATTGCAAAAAGTGACAAAAATTGATTAATTACTTATATTAAAATTAATTTGCAGTGACGGCATTAACATTCTGAATCCAGCTATTTCTTTCAGTGTGCGTCTCGTGGCTGGGAACCTACTTTCCTTCTTTGTTCATTTCTTAAAGCAACCATCTTTCATTTTCCTTCATTTTTGGTAACTGTTTCTTTCAAGGACTATAAATATCTGAAGTTCACTTATCTAATCAAAATTTCCTTCTGGATAAAGGTTCTTAGAGAATTCAGTTGCAAAAAATGGGTTGTATGTATGAAGTCTGAAATTACTTAAAAAAAAAGAGAGAGAGATGAAAATTGATGATAGGACGTTCTTTTCCTGGAAAGGATGTTTGCGACAGTTCTATTAAGCAGAACATGTTAAGGACATTACCTCATATCAATCCCTCACTGCCTCCCTGCAAATTTTAATCAACGAATTCTACTTAAGAGAAGTCTTCTTGGAGCTATATTGGTTACCAGCAAAGGTTCTATTTCCAAAAGTTATCTTTCATACATCTATAAATGATACAGATGTTCAAACTTTTAAATATTTAAAGTATGTGACGTGCTTCTCATAGTGTCTTATCTGTAATAAATGCTCAATTAAAAATAGTGAATCGTTTTCTGTCTTGATGGGAAGGCATTTCTGTTCTGGCCCTGATGGGAGTGATGAAGAATGAGGAACTGCCTTCTCTCACGTGCTCCAGCTGTCTGGGGCAGCAGGACCCTCTGGATAGATAGTATGAGGAGCTGAGGACTCTTTAGAGTACTCGTTCCCTTTTTTGTGGTCCACTGGTCAAAACTTGCTGTATTCCATTGAGCAGAATTTTCCAAATGTGTTCTGCGAAATAATGGTCCCAAAGGAGGCTCCATGAAGAAAATAATTATGTGTTCAACTCAGTTTCGGAAGCACTAGGGGAAGAACGTTAAGTACATTTAGTATTTTCCCCTTCAGCTTGACACCTGATGATTATGTATGTCTAACTTGTGTTGATAAATCATAATGGTAATTCTGTGTTACCATCAACTTTTAAATGGTTGCAATGCAGTGAATCCTTCTGTATAAGGTATTTGCCACCTCGTCCCAACCAGACTCCTTCCCACTAGAGCAGTCTTTCCCTCCCCACTGACCATTTTAAGCCCCACAGGCTCCAAGGTTAACAAAGCCAAATGGACAAAACGGACACTGTTGTAACTCTGGTATGCCTCTACTGACAGGGTAAAACACACTGAATTTTAAATTTAATCCATGGCACAACATTAGTGATGAGATTTTATTTTCTTCTCCAAGAAACTTTTCAAGTATAGATTTCTCAGTGAGAACAGCCTGGTAAGGAGGCAGGTAGTCTTTCATGATAATCTGGAGTCAGACTATGGAGACTGACTAGCTATTTGCTTGAGGACTTGTCATAGATTATGTATTTGATCTTGGGCAATTACTTAAGCTTTCTGTGCATTAGTTTCTTCACCTATAAAATAGGAATAATGGTGAGGCTTACTTCATGGGGTTGTTGTGGAAGTTAAATGAGATGATACTTACAGAAGAATAGTCACTGGGACAGATTCGTAACAAATAAGTAGTAATTGCCATCATCATCATTACTTCTCAGAAGTTGAGGTTGGAGTTAACATTCACCTGATACTGTTTTTGAGTGCATGTCTACAACTGGATCTTTCTGGTCTCTTTTAGAGGGCATGTTACATTCAATAGCCATATGAGACATATTCTACACTTAAGCAACTGAGTCCTGAGGAATTGATGTTATGATGTTAAAATGATAGCTTGTCAGAGTTGGAAAAGATGACAAAAGTGACAAGTTCTGCTCTCATTTCATAGGTGAAGACACTCTGGTTGATAGGTAAGGAGACTTTTTCAAACTCCACACTTTGCTCCGGGTAGAGTTGACAAAAGAACTTAGCCTCCTGACCACAGGTCTCCTGCTCTTTTTTCTTCATACATCCTTGGTATTGGAGACCTCAGCATGTGGAGGATAATGGCATTAGTTATTTTGTTTTGTGCTTGAATTTGTGGATTGTTTCACAGTTGAGGTTGATGAAAGGGTCAGTAGACCAAAGGATGAGACTGATATAAAGTGAAGGTCAAGCAAAGCTTTATTTCGCACCAAGCATGGAGAATCAAACTCACCGGCCAGGGCTGTCTCTTGCAAAGAGGCGACCCCTCCCAGCCTCACAGACTAACTTTTATGGAGCAAAGGCCATGTGGTTGAGCCTGGCCACATACAGGTGGCCAACTGAATTACATTCTACCTCATGATAGTCATTTAATTCAGCCTATGACCTTGGCTAGAATTGGCGCCTTTGTCTGGCAACCAAAAGGCGGGGCTCACACTCCCTGGTGGGTAATACTTGCGCTTTTACTTGATTGGACATCTCCACCTGGCCGGACACGTCCTTGGCTGGTAGGGAGGTAATACATGCGCTTTTACTGATTGGACGTTTCCACCTGGCCGGACACGTCCTTGTATCTGGGCTCCATTATTTTTGCCCAGCCTGACATGTCCTGGTATCTGTGCTCAGTTATTGGGGCTATTTGGCCGTTATTTCACCAGTTCTGTTTCTAAGCGCTTTCCTCTAGGGGGGAAGGGGCAGGTTCAATCTAAGTTTACTGCATAAACAACAAAATGGCTCACTCTGGCTAAGTAGTCCCTTATAGTTGACATTCCTGGAGCTTAAAGAAACAATATGAAAGCAGAAGAAATGAGACATGTTGGAAGAGACATGGGTTTTAGAGCTAGAGGGTTCTGGATTTCAGACCTGATATGTGGCTGTGTAACTTTGAGGGAAATTAGTGACCTTCTGTGACTTTTACTTCCCTCATGTATTTGGGGATAATATTTGGTTTTCAGAATTATTTAGAGAATTAAATCAGCAAATGTATAAAACAGCATTGAATGTAGTAGTTACTAAATAGAGGGCAGTTATCATATAGATTTATTTCTAATGAGAGTTTTAATAGATGATGTCATTGCCAGAAACAACTATCTGAGAATAATAGAGTTGAAATTAATATGGGGGCTTAATCCCTTGCTTTTGAACTGGAGTAAATATAGTCCAGGGGTAAGTGGCTGTGTACAAAAGTGAATAAAATGGTATATCATTTAGAAGTGTAGGTTTCATTTGGAAAAAAAAAAGCAAAACTTGAGGAAATTTTATGTGGCTAGTAATTGAAAACATTTTAAAAATTACATGGATATTCTATGGAATAAAACTCACAGTTAATAGACAGTTCTAAGAAAAAGCACAAGACTTGAAATACATTTTGGTTTTGCAGCCGACTTCCTCAAAATATATTGTTAGCCTCCTATTCCACTACTCACCCCAAATTCCATAGTGCTCACTCTCCATGGCTTGTTGGGGCTATTTGGATGGGAAAGTTTAAGAAATATTGTCCTCTCACTGCTAGATTGTAAATCTAATTACCTAGGTAAAATTAAACTGAGTTGCCAAGTTCCTTTAACTAATGATGTGGAGGTGATACTTGGAGGGTGGTGACAGTGAAATCATGTTGATTGTCAGAGACCTGTCTGGTCCCATACATCTGCCTTGCTAATCTCTCATTCTCACTTATGAGAAAGCCCAGTCCTTATTTTGGAGTTCCATCTACGCTTGCATCTATAATTTTTGCTTGCTGATCATCTGTCTTTCCTTCTGCTGGTAATAGCTTCTGATTTTCTTCACCCTCCCCTGACTCAGTCCAAGAGTGATGGATGGAACTGCTGGGCCAGGGTGGCCACACAATGCTAGCCTGAGCATGAACTTATTCTTTCCTTCTCTGGCTTCTGTGGTGCTTTCTGTGCCCTCCCCCCTGCACTTCCTATGAACTTGAAGCTGCTAAGCCTAGAGCTGTCTAATGCTCTGTCAATGAGGAAAGCTACATAGAGACACACAAATTAAGTCCTTTGTTTTGTCTTTGCCTAGAATTGTAGGAGTTGAGTTTCCTGTTACTTGTATCATTCTGCATTGGTATATATACCCTTGGCTTCTCCACTCTATTCAATTATCAGAATTATCTGCCTATCTTTATCTCGAAAGTTAATCATTTAGTCTTTCATACATTTATTCTCTCATTTATACTTATAACAGTCATAGAATACCTACTGTGGCAGATACTGACAGTATGCCCAATATCCATTCCCTTCTCTTCTCTGTTAACAGAAATGTAATTTTATTCAGACCAATGTTGTACTGTCTGAAGCCATGGGTCATAATTAATTTAACGTTATAAATTAATCATACTAATCCTGTCACACACCAATCCTATCTGCTTCCTTAGCTTCCTTTGTAGCTCATGGTGGTCATGTGACCTAGTTCTGGCAAACGAGTCCTCACAGGGAGTTTGCTGAGGGATTTTTGGAAAATGTTTCTTTTCTGATTAAAGAGTACATAGACAACAGGCGCAATTTTCTTGCTCCTCCTTTCTGTGGCTGTGATGCGTTGAACTGTGAGCACCTCCTTGCAACCTTGAGGCTGCAAGTATGAGAGAAAGGCTTGGAGAATCACAGAGAAACCAAACTTTAGTTGTTGAGCTGATGAATCCCCACCAATCTTCAATTCCTTCAAGATTTATCATGTAGGAATTACAGATCTCTATTCTTTTTAAGTCTCTGCCATCTTTCTGTTACTTAAAGTGGGAAGTATTCTTGCTAAATACAGCAGGTATTAAAGAAATGGGTAATGCGCCTAATGCTAGAGATACATAGAGGTGAAAAGACAGGTCCTATTTCAAGAGGTTTGTCACAGAACTATTCAGTTACTGCAGTGTGTGAGGTAATTGCTACAGTGGAGGTATATGGAAGGGGTGGTACCTAAAATACATGAGCTTTGAGTTAACTCTTAAATAGGAATGAGGTTTTGCAAGTGGACCCAGACATGGGATTGGGAGACTAGAACAGTTCATGGGAGTTGGAACACAATGTGTAAAGATGCATAGTTAATTCAGGAGCTATAAGCAGTTATAAGTTGTAAAATGTGGGGAAAATCAGTAGCGGGAGATGAGTTTGTAGGATTACACTCCAGATTTTAGGGACCCTTACTTTCCATGCAAAAGAACTTAACATAACATGTGTGTTGGTGGATCAGCGCCTGGGTGAATCATCAATAGGTTTTAAGAGTACAGTTTCCCAGGCCCTAAACTAGACCTGCATTGCAATCTGTGTGTATACATCCTGGGAATCTGTGTTTTTTAAACTTTCACAGATGATAGTGGTTAAGAATTACTGATGTAGGTGATAAAAAGTGAAAAATTTTGATCAGGGTCTTTACCAGATCAGATCTGCCTTTTAGAAAGATCCTATTGCATACCTGGCACATTTGAACACAGAGTCCATTATTTTTTTTAAAAAACACATTCCTTCTGTATGTGACAAAGCTGTTTTCAGTAGTTTTGGTACTTTGTTTTTTAAAAACTAAGTATTGGGGTGCCTGGGTGGCTCAGTGGGTTAAAGCCTCTGCCTTCGTCTTGGGTCTTGGTCCCAGGGTCCTGGGATTGAGCCCCGCATCTGGCTCTCTGCTTGGCAGGGAGCCTGCTTCCTCCTCTCTCTGCCTGCTTCTCAGCCTGCTTGTGATCTCCGTCCATCAGGTAAATAAATAAAAATCTTTTAAAATAAATGAAAATTAAGTATCTAAAAAGTAAATCCCAGTTTTGAAGATTGAAATCTAATTTTGAGTATGAACTAAAATTTACATGTACTAAGCAACACCTGTTTTTTTTGCACTCTTTTCATTGTTTGAAATTTTAGGCACAAATCAAAACATCAATTGATCACAGACTGACAAAACTGAAGTAACACAAGTTCTGTGTATTCATCTTTATAATCACTGTACTATCACTGTGAATCTACTATAGACAGTTCTTGCTTTGTGGGATTCTAATGAACATGAATTTCAGTTACCACAACTTAGTTAAATAATACCAGTTCCTCAACATCAAGTTTCAAATTTCAGTTACTAGTTTAGTTCACTAACTGTGAATAATTGCACAGGGCACAAACTTACCCTTGTAAATCTTTGGTCCACAACTCCCTATGTAAATAACAGTTGTGGGGCACCTGAGTGGCTCAGTGGGTTAAACCTCTGCTTCAGCTCAGGTCGTGATCTCAGGATCCTGGGATCAAGCCCCACATCAGGCTCTCTGCTCAGCGGGGAGTCTGTTTCTTTCTCTCTCTGCCTGCCTCTCTGCCTCCTTGTGATCACTCTCACTCTGCCAAATGAATAAATAAAATCTTAAAATAAATAAATAAATAAATAAATAAACAAACAAACAAACAAATAAATAACAGTTGTGTGGTGTGGTCAGTAACCAATTATGACACTTCCTTAAAAATCTTTGGTGATTGGTCACTGTGTATCTGTTGGTCAGTTTATGCACAGACAGTGAAGTGTGTAGTTGTGCTACATCCTTGTTGTCTGGTGATAATCCACATGTCATTTTACAAAAATGGATAACCAAAGGAGGAAATTGACCATCAAAAATGAAGTGCAACAAAGAAACAAGAGTGATAATACTAAAAGTGAAACTCAAATCTAAGTTGAACAGTTATGGAAGAAGTAGCTGACCATGCAAGTGTTAACACTTCTTCATTTGGGACTCTAGATATGGAGCCAGAGAAACTCTGTGAAGATGAATTTACGACATTAATGAGGCAAGTGGCTATAAGGAAAAACATAAAGATGTCCCTGAGGAATTGATGCCAGTAAAAACTTCACATTATAAGAACTCTTGGAGATATTTCATGACATTAGAAAAGCAAAGGATAGAATATTGGAAGCTTATCCAAACTTAGAAAGGAGTATGATAGTTTTTCAAGGCATAGAACAAATGCTCCTTCCATATGATAAGTTCTAGAACAAGATGAAGGCAAGCATCATTCAAACTACTCTTGATAATTTTTTTTTTACAAAGAAAGAAAACATTTAATTCACGATGTTTCCAATGTTTTAAATTACAGTATACTAAATAAATACAAACTTTACTTCTTTCTCATTTCCCAGTTAATTATAATAATGAGTTTTTTTAATGTTTCAATGAAAAAGTTTAAAAGTCACAAGGGAAGCCAACATTTTCCATTGATTATGAAGATTGTTTTGCAGTGACTATGAAGATTTCTGCATGTGTAGTCTCTTTTGGCTCCACAATGCCTTGCAAAGCAAGGACTGCCTGTATTGGAGAATGTGTGGTAGCATAGGGGTTGGAGATATGAACTGTTCCTGAAGTAAACTTAAACAGTATTGAATCAAGACAGATTTACTCATTGGATTAACACAGGGTGCTAACTTGTAACTGGAAGTTCTTTGAATTGATTTCCATGTAAAGATGTTTTTGTAAAAGATATGCAACTAAAAATGTGCTAATTTGAGTCTCATGTATATAATACTAAAAAGTAGTCATCACAGCAATTATTTAGAACTTAGAGTGAGAAAATTTTTTCGGTGGGAGGAATGGATGTCACTGAAATTGTTTAGACTCACTGACTCATATTTGGAAACAGAATGAGTTCTTCACAGTTTTATTATTGTTTTAAACTCTAAAGAGACTTGTCCACCTACTGCCTGCACTCAGGAGGACCATTCCTACCTCCCTGCCTTTGGTCTGGCACTGGAAGCACTACTTGGTTTGTGTAATGATGATCAAGTTTAATTCCTACCTGAGATGACCACTTCCTCTTAAAGTTGCTGCGACAGTTCATCTCTATCAGATCCATCCCTCCATAGTTGGCATTGCTGAGTACTTTTGGGTTTTCCTTGACATTACCTGTGATCTTGCCAGTTGTAATTCAACTTGTCACTAGGTATCCAGCCCTCCCTGTATCTATGTATGACCTTCACTGTGGCTTAGCCATGCCCTTAGTTGGGCTTGATGGTCTAAACAATCTAGCCTGTTATTAGAATTGTTGAATGAAATAAAATTGTTAGTGAAATAGATACTATAATTTCTTTATTGGTAACATCTTTTAGAATTTACTAACTTTTAAAGTCAGGAATTTTCCCCCACCCCTGCCCTGTTTTCCTGAAATGACTATCCCTATTTCCCTTCAACGTCATCATCTTATAACACTCTTTTGTAAGTTTGTTTCTTTCATTTGGCTGGAGACATATGTATTTAATGTGTAACTGAAAGTCTTGGAAAAAGTTCAAGAACGACAAAACCTGGGGCTTCAGGGTGGCTTATGAGTTGGGCCTCTGTGTTCGGCTTGGGTCATGGTCTCGTGGTCCTGGGATCGAGGCTCTGTCAGACTCTTTGCTCAGTGGGGAGTCTGCTTCCCTATCTCACTGCCTGCCTGCCTCTCTGCCTACTTGTGATATCTCTGTCAAATAAAAAAATAAAATCTTAAAAAAGTAAAAAAAGAACTACAAAACCTGGAGTTATAGTAATGTAGTTGCCAGAAGCAACAAATAGATGGCCTATAGGCCAAATAAATGCATCCTTCATCTGCATTTAATTTGGCCCAATTAAACTTTTTAATTGGTTACTAGTATTCCAAATTTGAGATCCTATGCACAAAAATAAGGCTTTTGTGCTTTGTCTTAAAAGTTTTCATTAACACTGGATCTGTATTTCTTTAAGGTAATAGTCAGTTGGTGCTAAGTAGGGGCCATCACTTTCAGGGTCTCTCTAAACTTGATTTCTGCTTTTGTGATAACTATTTGAAGATTTATTTATTTATTTATTTGACAGGGAGAGAAAGAGAGAGAGATACAATTAGGCAGAGAGGCAGACAGAGAGAGGGGGGGACGCAGTCTCCCTGCTGAGCAGAGAGCCCGATGTGGGGTTCAATCCCAGGACTCTGAGATCATGACCTGAGCCGAAGACAGAGGCTTAACCCACTGAACCACCAGGCACCCTCTGAGACCTATTTGAACCTAGTAGACATTTGGATTTGTAACTCATGACACAGAATTTAGAGGCTACATTATTATCAAAAGCCATATTAGTCAAAACTGTTTCCTTCAGAATAAATAATCAGACTGTTGACTGTCTATTCCCCAGAAGTCCATCTAATAAATTTAGCTTTGATCAAATTTTGTTTTTTTCCCCCAGTTTTCAGCACCCATACATAAAGATGGGGTAAATTTTGTTTAGCTTTGGAGAATGAAAATGCAGGAGGGGTGCTTCCTCCCAATGGTGCAGGTAGGAATAAATTAAGTATTGTAAAAGTAGGTGCAGATTTCCTAAACAGTGACCACACTGTGCATTAGTCCAGTCTATCATGGCATAATATCTGGCAGGGGATCTGCGAATATTTGCTTGCATGTCCATCCCAAGGTCTTTTCTAGCTCCACTTCTCCTTGCTACTCAAGAACACCTAATGATTTAAGCCATTCAGGAATGTTCTTTCTAAAGTGAAAAACAAAGTCTGCTTACTCATAAATCTGCCAAACTTACTATACACCCAGTTTACCTAACTAAACAGACTGCTCAGTTTTTCCCTCTAAAATACCTGCTCTTTGGGCCAGTCCACTGCAGAAGGGTCTTCTTTAAGAATAAAAGACGTGCACCTGCTTTGTTTTCAGGATTTGAGGGTCTATTGCATTGGTTGTCCTAGAACAAAACAACTTTAACTCAGAGCTCCTTATTTTAGGAAACCAACTGAAACTTGCTTTCACATTAAAAAAAATTGAGCAAGGTTTTCTTTTAGAATAGTTTTTGATTTACAGGAAAGTTACAAAGATATAGTACCTAGAGTACTCCTCACCAAGTTTCCCCTATTATTAACATTTTACATTACTATGGAACTTCTGTCATAACTAAGGAACCAATATTGGCACATTACAATGAACTGAAGTCTACATTTTATTTGGATTTAACTAGTTTTCCCTTAATGTTCTTTTTTTCTGTTCCAGGATCCTATTACCATAAAAGACACATTACATTTAGCTATCACGTTTCTTTAGGCTGTTCTTGGCTGTGACATTTTCTCAGATTTTCTTTGTTTTTCAGGACTTGGACAATTTTGAATATTTTATAGAAGCCCCTCAGTTTAGGGTTTCCTGATGTTTTCCCCTAATCAACCTGGAATTATGAGATTTTTGAAATTATACTACAGACGTCAAGTGCCCTTCTCATTATATCAAGGGTACAGGCTATCAACATTACTTGTTAATGATGATGTTAAGCTTGATCACCAGGTTTACCTAGTGTTTGCCAGCTTTCTCTACTGGAAATGTACGGCCCTCCCCTGCTCTGCTTCCTTATTTGAAAGCATGTCAGTAAGTACAGTCCACACTCAAGCTGTAAGGAGTTAAAACCTTATTTCCTTGAGGGGGTAGTATCTAAATAAATTATTGGGAATTCTGCATTGAAGATTTGTCACTTCTCTCCATTTATTTATTCAGTAATTTATTTGTATAAGTAAAGGCTCACAAATATGCATTTTATACTGTGGGTTATAATTCACTACTACCTTATATATTTTGTTGCTCAAATTATTTCAGCTTTGGCCTTTGAGAACACTTTCAGTTTGGCTCCTGTGTCCCCGTCATTTTGATGTGCCCCCATCATTGATGTGCCCCAGTCATTTTGTTTATTGAGCACTTCCTTACTTTCTGACATTGCCAGATTCTCTGGGTTCATCTTTTATATTCTGTGCCTAAGTCCTAGAATCAATCATTTCTCCATGGAACTCTGGCTTCTTTTATTAGAAACCCAGATCTGGGCATTGGATGTGTTCATTGTTCCTAGGATATCGTTGTTTCTAGGCCCTTTCAGTGGGCAGAGCTAGGACATGTGTAAAATCTTTTCTGTATCTATCTGTATCTGTTTTAAACTAAACATAAGTTCATGTTGATGTTTCTGACTCTAAGCCAAGGCCGTATGTTTCATTCTGCTTCTACCTTGATTTGTAATGTCTCAGTAGTGAGAAATCTAGATCTTACCACCCATCATCCATTTATTCATTTGTGCTGTCTCAGAATAAGATTTTCTTATGTCCATAGTCTATACATATCATGAGTTCATGAGAGACCTCAGGGCCCAAACTCAGGTAGGAAATCAGTGTTACTTTTAGTTCTTTCTAAATAACTATGTAGGAAGTAAAGCTTATTTGGCCAAACCACAAAATACATTTTTCAGCATGTTTACTTAATCCATTGAAATATATAAGTATGCATTAGCAGGTAATATAACTGTGTATACATGGGATACTATGAATGCTAATTAGGGTATCAGGTCTAGAGGATTTATGCAGGCAAGTGATTGAACAGGTAAATACAGAGTTTAGTCATTCAACATAGATGTAGAAACTTTGTTTTTTGTATACAACAGAACCCCCTTGGGATGCTTTAGCTATACTCATTACTTGGTTGCAAAAAAAGATTTCTTACAAAAGCATATTTTGTAAAGTTGTACAAATGAAATTTTATCCTTCGGGAGTAACAAAAACCAAAGTGAGTGATATTTAGGGAATTAAATTATAAAATGAGATAACATAAGTTTGGGGTCTACTGAACTATTGCATTAGGAGTTGTTTGAATGCAGAAACAGCTTAATGTATTTCTGGAGAAAAATAAATTTCTGGTTTTCTTGAAAAAAATGCTAATGCAAACATATTATAAAAATTTCCCATATCATTAGATGGAAGCAAGTAAAATAATGACTGTACTTCTGGGAAGGCCTGCAGTGCTTTTGAAAGAATTGATCATGTTCTCCAGTGAGAGTCTTATTTTGGGTGCTATAATTGTACCAGAGATGGAATGTGAAGCTAATTTTATTGCAGAGAAATGAGGACTAATACTAACAAACACAAGGAAACCTTAGTAAAAGACCAAAGAAGATCTCTGAAGCTCACAATCAATATAAAGTTTTGATGCAACATGGAATATGTGGTGGGACTATGACGATAGGAGATAATTCTACAAAACTTCCATTAAAAATGGAGCTCATGGCCTATTACTATAATTACTGAACATTTCATCCAAATCAATATTCAGCTATTCCTAGCTTGGTGCTCCATATTGGAAAGTTTAAGTGACAATGTTAACTTTCAAAAGGGGTCTTAGAGGTATTGCTAGTTCTCTCTTTATCCCATCCCCCTTAGGTCAGCAACAGTCGTATCTGGGGACACATCTACTGTCTAGTTCTTGTCATCTCACATTATTTAAGGGGGAAGTAGTACTTAGAAAAACCCTAGCAGCACTGCAGAGAGGCCTAGAGAAGGAAACTCTGCTTGGGGTTATTAATTAACCAGATATGAATATATGACGTGGATTAAAGGTAGAAGTTAGGAGATTAGGCAGGGAGATTTAGAAAGGTTTTATTTGTGGTACATTCTTGAAATACTTGACACTATTCAAACTAATGGGATAAACAGCCTTGACTGGTTATGTTAGTGTGGATAACCAAGAACTGACTGACCAGATGAATCTGGTGCAATTATTTAAGTCAGTGCAATTCTCACAATGTATGATTGTGTCTATTACTGATCATACAGTCATCACCTTGGGAAGCACAAAAATAAAAGTATCCATGTGTCTTTTCTAGATATGAAAAGCTAAATCTTTTACAAGGTATGGTTCATTTTTGTAAAAAAAAAGTTTATAAAATATAACTTATTGATTGCCATGAATCTGCCAAATTGGGTAAGTACAAAAGTAGATTTTTTCTCTTTATCCTCAGTAGGAAATCTCTCTGTTATATGGTTTCAAGTCAAGAAAATGGTGTTCTATATTATACCCATACTAAATACTTTCAAAATACAATGTTTATAGAATAACTTACCTTTTATAAAATATTTGCACAACTGTTATTTCAACTGGAATTACCAAACATGACAAATGACAGACTTAAAAAAAATTTTCTCGGAAATGCTGAAAGACAATGATTCTTTTAAATGTTCTATTAATATGCCCTAATCCCAACATATGTTACACCACTATAGTTTCAGCTTTAAGTTTTAATGACATAGAAACTTACTAACAATATGATGAATCCTCATCATAGAAAATATTTGCATTAAAATTCTCTTTCATTTTAGTTTCATCCAGTTTGATTTGACCATTTCTGAACATGTGTCTGCCATGTGGAGGGTGCTATGCTGTGGGCTGTAAGAGATATGATGAGTAAAACCACTTCCTGCTCCCAAGATCTAGTAATCAGACATAGAGTAGAAGCAGTTCATGAGGAGCTTAACTCCCTGCAGTGGGGAGTGGGGGAGAGTCAAGACAAGGACAAAAGAAACTATGATGCTAAGTAGGACGTGATGATGCTAGAGAGATAAAAGCAGTGTGGCTATGGGAATTCAAAGGATGAACAGAACCCTGACTTGGGAAGATTGGGGAAAGTTTCCCAGAGGTACTAAGACCTAAGCTTTGAAGAATACATAGAGTTTAAAGAAGTGAAGAAGCTTAAACATAGTTGTGATCAGAAACAAAAAGGATAGTAGTTCAGGATGTCTCAATGAGTTGAAATTTCTTTTCTGCCAAAAATATCTGTAAATCATCATTTTATCAGTGAATAATAGGTATTAAAAGCCTTATGATTTGGGTTGTCTCTAATTTTCTCAGAAAATTCTAGTCCAGAGAAGTTAAGTGCCAGTTCAGAAACCATGGATCCTTTAAATAGGATCAGATTAAAGCCATCTCTCTATTTCCAGGCCAGTGCTAAATGCAGTTCACTGACAAAACAAAACAGAAGAAAACAATGACACAAATGTCAATGACTTGTGGAGGTTTCTTTTCCTTACTCGAGATGTTAATATAAAGAAAAAACTCAAGTGACTGTTTTTCGGTAATGGGAGATGGCCTCTGAGACTTTTTTCTATATTCTGTATGTTGGTTTGCTAGGGCTGCCTTAAATAAAATACCACAGACTAAGTGGCTTAAACAAAAGAAATTTATTTTCTCACAATTCTAGAGCCTTGAAGTCTAAGATCAAGGTGTTGTCAGGGTTGGTTTCTCCTTGCCTTATAGATGGCTGCCTTTTCCCTGTTCCCCCATGGCCTTGAATCTGTGTGTGTGTGCCTCCCTGGTTTTTCTCTTTTATCATAGGAAAACACCAGACATTCATTCAGATCTACTCATATGATCTCACTTGACCATAATTTCTTCTTTATTTATAAATTTTGTTTACAGATGGAGAGAAAGAGAAAGGGGCAGAGAGGGACAAAGGAAGGGGAGAGAGAGAATCTTAAGCAGCCTCCATGCCTAGTGCAGTCTGACTCCGGGCTCAATCGCAAAACCCTGAGATCATGACCTGAGCCAGTATCAAGAGTTGGACACTTAAGTGAGCCACACGGGTACCCTGATAATTACTTCTATAAAGGTCCTGTCTCCAAATACAGTTACATTCTGAGGTAGTATGGGAGGTTGGAAGTTCAACATGTGAATATGGAGAGACACAATTCAGCCCATGACACTATGTCACAGTCTTGACCAAATGGGAGGAAATAACAGATGACATTTCAACCAAGCAGGCACTAAGCATGTGTTATCTCATTTAATCCTCATGATAAACAGGCCCAATTACCATGATCATTTTCATGATGAAGAAAATGATTCTAAGAGAGGGTAAATGATGCGGCTAGTAACCCATATGTAGAAAACGCTGGAATCAAGATTCAGACATAGTGTGTTGAGCTATGGATCTTCACTGCCCCTTTGGAAGGAGGTGTTAACAGCCTCTGGTAGGGAATGAGGGGGTGAGATCCTTCTAATCCCTTTAAAAGTATTTTTCCTTTTTCTCTAAGGTAAAAAAATTTTTAGGGACACACATTTAGGTTATATTTCCTCTGATATTTGGTCCATAGGCTTTTTGGAAAGATAAGGGTGGGTAATTTCTTCCTTTAGAAAAAGATGAAACACTAAAACTAACATGAGACCATATGTTAACTGGAATTTAAATAAAAACTTAAAAAAAAGATGAAACATCAAGTATGAGCTTATTAATGTATGGGGAAGTGTCATATTAAAACTCTTATTGGTTTATTATTCTGGAGAGGTCTTTAATACACTGTCACCCCCAGTCTTGCTCTCAGCCATCTGAAGAGTTCCAAGGCCTAGGATCATTGCCCTCTCCCACCAATGACAGCTATCAGGCAAGTTGCTCTCTCTTGGCTGACCCCTGTTATGGTTCCTTTACTAATGACACTTGAGGTCACTTCTCCTGTATAGAGGTAGGTGGACACTATCTTTTGGTCTTATAGGGGGTGAATTTTCTTGAAGGGTGAAGAGAGAAAGATTTTTGCTAAAACGATTCCATAGAAAATGAAATTTTCATTTGCACACAAAAATGGAGAAAAGCAAAATGGAGACTTCCAGAATAAGGTTTCAAATATACAGACAGGTGTCCTGATAAAGACAGACAATTCTCTCAGCATACGGCTCTTGTTTTATTTTTAATTATGGTGAATTACAAGGTTAGTCCTGCTCTTTGGCTGCACTTTAATTATTTTCCCAGTGTTGTCTTTCTGTGTTATGATCTCTTTAAGAGGTGGGAGGAAATAGACATTTAATTAACCAGATGTCACTCAATAAATCTTAAATGTTATTCTCTGGATCAGAAAAGCAAATGTAAACCACTAAAAAAGGGTCTGATTTTTAAACATTAATTTGGCATAGTTTAGGGCTTTTATGATAATGACACCCTTGAAAGTAAAATTGACAAAGTCTTTTAAAATGTGGGGTAGAAAAAGATTTCTTATGTGAGCAGTACCATTAATAACCTACCATGTTCTCTATCTTTCTATAAGTTTATCTATTGATTTATTGGCTGCAGTTTGTTTCTGAAGTGCCCTTTTCCTCAAGTAAAGGAGGCTGATTCTAGAGGAAGACTCAACAGGGCAGAAGGTTCAAGGTGACAGGCACTTTTGATTTCATCAATAACCATTCCCCTTCGAAAACAGGATTCTGATTTTTGCTCACCTTCCTATGTCTACTTCCTTCAAGGATGGTGGGCTTTTTCCAATCAAGGAGGTAACTTATGATTCATCTAAGCCAATTGTAGAGGTCTCATTTTCTTTAATAAGTAATTAGGTTTAAATGCTTGCATGCAACAAAGCCCAGCCAGTGAGACATTAGGGGAAATCTATGGAACACTTCTAAGAAGAATTTTTTCCCTCACTCTTAAAAAGAGACCACAAAAGATATGTTTAACACCTCACAGAACACTTGAAACTGAGCCAGACATCTTGAGCTGAGGAGGGGTGGAGGTCAGCCTAAGAAAACAGTCAATATGCTGAAGAGGTGGATGGCATAGCAGAAAATGGAAGGAACCTACTTAATAAGTTTTTGGTACTTAACTTTTTTCTTTTTAGTAGACTATTTTTCAGAGAAGCTTTAGGTTCATGGAAAAATTGAGCTGAAGTTAACAGTGATTTTCCCTTATCCCCAGGTCCCCACACATGCATAGCCTTCCCCATTATTAACATAGTCCCCACCAGAGCGGTGCATGCGTTACAACTGATGAACCTACACTCGCATCATTATCAGCCAAGGTCCAGAGTTTACATTAGGGTTCACTCTTAGAGTTGGGTCTTCTATGGATTTGGAAAAATGTATGACATGTATTCACACCCCTGTAGTCTCATGCAATGTAGTTTCACTGCCCTAAATATTCCCTGTGCTCTGTTTATCTAGTCCTTCCTCTCCACTAACCCCTAGCAACCCCTGATATTTTCACTCGCTCTATAGTTTTGCCTTTCCCAGAATGTCATATGGTTGGAATTGCGCAGTAGGTAGCCTTTTCAGATTGACTTCTTTCATTTACTAATTTGTATTTAAGGTTCTCCTCTGTCTTTTCATGGCTCAATAGCTCATTTCTTTTTAGTGAGGACTAATACTCTATTTTCTGGACATACCACAGTTTATCCCTTCACATTCTGAAGCACATCTTGGTTGCTTCAAGATTTGGCAATTATGAATAAAACTGCTATAAACATCTGTGAGCAGGGCTTTAGATAGATGCATGTTTTCACCTCCTTTAAATAAATACAAAGCAGCACAGTTGCTGGATTGTATGGTAAGAGGGTATTTGGTATTAATAAGAAACTGTCTTCCAAAGTGACGGTACCATTTTGCACTCCCAACAGCAATGGGAGAAGTTTCTGTGGCTCTGTATCCTCATTAGCATTTGGTTTTGTCTGTGTTTTGGATTTTGGACATCCTTACAGGTATGGAACTGAATACACTGAAGTATTTGCAGGTGGAGAGGCATTGCAATATAATCTTACATAGCTCAGAAAAAATTGCGAGCACATACTAGACACTAACAAAGTAGTAGTTATTACTAGTGATCCCTCTACTTTTTCCTACTTCATATCCCACCTCTTTTTCCTAATCTTCAACTTCTCTCTTTCTGTTTTATATCCAAAATAGCAGGAGGGTTTTTATGGCCAGGGTTGATGAGAGGAAGTAAAAGAAACACATTTTAATTTCTTACAATTCTGACCATAAATTCTGGAGCAATAGTTTTCAAACTTGGCAGCAAGGTAGAATCATTTGAAGAGTTTTAAATAGATACTGATGCCTACAGATTGTAATTTAATTGGATTGGGGTCCTGTTGGGATATTTAAAATTTCTTCAAGTTATTCCATAGTGCAGCAAATTTTGAAAGCCACTATCCTAGAGTGGTCTTATGATTTATAAATGCAAAGAAAACAAGTTGGCAAGGAAAAACGTTTGTCAAAGATAAATCTGGATTTATTAATTATCTAAGTCTGAGATCAAATAAACCTGTAGGGACAGGAGGTATAGCTTGTGTTTTTTTTACCAAAGCAAGCTTTGTGCAGAGGAACACAAAATGGTTCTTAAAAAAGTCCTCATAATGGTAATCACTAGAGGGAAACTTTATAAAAACTTTTAAATATTCAGATCTCACTCCATGCCTTCCTAATCATAACCTCTAGAAGAAAAGCCCGAGTAAATGCTTGCTTTAAAACCAAACCAAACCAAACTACAACCCTCAAGTAATTGTGCTGATTAGTGAGGGTTTGGGAAATATGGGGATTGTTTACACTTTAAACTTCTATGAGCTTCTAGCCATTTCATTGATTTCCAAAGTATGTGTATATTCAGATTAATGTATACTGATGGAGTATCAGCCATAAAATAGCTTTTATGAGGTAGGATTTCTAAAGTCAGGCTAATGAATTCCCTTGGAGATCCAACTTGAAAGGGTATAGGAAACACTTGGGGAGCTATTGAAATGAAGTTCTTGGCTTGACCACCAAAGATACAGATTTTGTAGTTCTGGGAGGGGGCCAGGAATCATTATTTTATTTTAATATTACTCTTCTTTTTTAAAGATTTATTTATTTATGAGAGAGAAAGCATGCATGTTCATGTGAGTGGGGGGAGGGGCAGAGGGAGAGAGTCTTCAAGCAGACTGCCTGATAAGTGGGGAACCTGACCTGCAGGGCTGGATCCCATGACCCATACATAGATCATGACCTGAGCCAAAACCAAGAGTTGGATGCCCAACTGACTGAGCCACCCAGGCACCCCAGGAATCATTATTTTAATGTTTGGGTTGATTTTGAAGCAGATGTTTCAAGGATCAACTTTTTAAAAAAATTTTTCTTTGGGGGAATCACAGATCCATCTCAAGGGGTCTTCCGGTTTGCAGTGGTAAACAAAATTGTGTGTGTGGGTGTGGGTGTGAGAGAGAGAGAGAGAGAGAGAGAGAGAAGGTGGAAGGCCTTACATGTACATCAGAAAATGACTCCCTACCTAGGATAGAAAATTTGAGTAAGGTACAGAAAGGAGTTATTATCCAAGAGGGAAATAAAACAAAAAAGCATTTTTATAAGCCATGCTCTTAAGTGTAGTCATAGATATAAAGTAAGTTTGGGGAGCTGACAAGAGAATAAGATTAGTTCAGTACTGAATATGTGACAGGTAGCATACGGTGCTTTCCATATGTTATGTCATTCTCACAATAACCCAATATGTCAGGATTTATTATCCCTGTTTTACAGATATGGTTAAGTGATTGGTTCAAGGTCAGCATTGAAGTCTGTATCACAGTGGTTCTCAAAGTGGGGCCACAAGCCCCTGGGGGCTCCCCACGATCTTTTCAGGGGGTCCATGTGGTTAAAATTACTTCAAAGTAATCCTAAAATGATATTTCTCCTTTCACTTCATCACTTGTAATGATGGAACAAAAACAACAGTGGATAAAAACGCTGTTGCGGAAATCAAGAAGTGGCTCCAATTGCATGGGAAGTCATCGTATTCCTTAATTGCCACACACTCATGATAAAACAAAATGCTAGTTTCACCTAGGAATGTCCTTGGTGAAGCAGTCAAAATCACTGATTTTATCAAATCTTGATCCTTGCATATGTGTGTTTTTAATATCCCGTGATGAAATGGGAATTTCTATGGAATACTGAAGTACAATGGTCATCTTAGGACAAACATTTGCACAATTATTTTTGTTGTGAGCAAAGTTAGCAGTTGTTTTTTTTTTTTTTTTCATGGCACAATGATTGACAAATTGATTATTCAGACCTGGGTATTTGGTAGACATTTTCTCAAAATGAATTAAGTGAACTTATCACTTCAAAGAAAACCATTTGGCAGTATTTGTTGTCAGTGATAAGACATAAACTTCCTGGTGAAAATTGGAATTTTGGGAAACTTTTCATGAGTTTTATGGTTTTTCGATAGTTGAAGGTTTTTAATGATGAGATTGCTAGTGATAGTAATGTAGTTTTTAGAAGTCTATGGAGTTGAATATTTGGAAATTCTGCATAACTAATGAATGAGTATTTTTCAAATGATGAATACTAATGTTAAAAAATCATGCATGGGTAGACAGATTTATTCTAAGTGCAAAATAGAACAAGAATTTAACAGTATGAAAAATTCATTAATATTGTTTCAGATTCCACATTGAAACTAACATTTAAGAAAGTTTTACCCTTTGAAAGATTTGGTAGAGCATCAAAAAAGAAATACCCACAATTATCTGAAAAGGCTACCAAAATACTCCTTCCTTTTCCAACTACATATAATGTGAAACTAGTTTTTCTTTACATGTTTCAATCACACAATAAGTTGCAATGTATTAACTGTGAAAGCAGATATGAGAACCCATCTGTCTTCTATTAAACCAGACATGAAAGAGATTTGTAAGATGTAAAGCAAGGTCAATCTATTAATATTTTGGGGGATATAGTTATTTTTCACAAAAATTGTATTACTTATGCCAAAATGTAATGAGTTTATTATTGTTGGCTTTAATGAATTAATATTTAAACTTTTTGTTTCAATTTCTAATATGATAAACATTAATAAGTATAATTAATTTAAACAAAATGTCTTTGACGTCTTTATGAAGTTTTAAGAGTATAATGGGATTCTGGAACGGCACTGATCTATCAGCATTCACTTGGGAAAATCAAAAATTTCCTAACATTGGATGGGTTCTTCATCAGTAGGCTGGGAATTTAGCAATTGAAGATTGGGGCCAGTGTATGAAGACATTCTAGGCAGAGGATCAATGTGAGTAGAAGCCCAGAGGTGTGGAAGTTCGAAGAGAATTTAAAAAACAATAGAAAGTCCATTTCATTTTGCCAAGTATTTGCAGAGTGTCTTTTGTATGGCAGATTCATGCCATGTATACAGTTCTGGGGAATAAGACAGAGTCTCTATCTTCAGCTCACAGTTCTTACAGGAGCACCGGGTTTTGAGTGGGAAAGAAGTCCAGGATACACAGGACTTGATCTCAACATTATTTTCCTAGGGGCTTTATTTTTAAAACAGCAACAACAATTGGCTTCATTTCATAACAATTCCTCCTTTATTATTCAATGCAATAACTTATATTTAATTATCTGTGGTACTCTTGGACTCAATTATCCAAGCAGTCTTTATGAGCATTCTCACTTTTTCTTCATGGGCACCTTTTTCTTTATGCAGCTAGTTTTACACAGAAGCAGGTGAAATCTTTCAGTTGATATATGAGCAAGTTATGTCCATTAAAATTAATGGGAGCTGAATATGTGCACCAAGGGAAGGATATACTTCAAAAAGTCAATTTACACAATGTTCCTTGTTACGTTCTCATTGTAGGATTTCTATTTCAATTATACTTAATGAATTGTATTAGATGCTCCTGTCTCTAAGGTTAGTGACATCAAATATGCTTCTAGTTCTATTCATGTCTTCTGCTGTCCAAAGCGATCTTTAGAAGTGGAATTAATCTCACTGCTTGTGATGTTTAGACAAACTTAATGGTTTCCAATATAGTTCAATGCCAAAGTCTCCGCAGCAAGAGAATATGATTAAGAGACTAATAAAGGGAAGATAACAAATCACTTATAAAACACATGCCTCGGAGAGATAATAAATGCATGTTATTCATTAGAAGAACATTCCTAGTAGGAAAAATAAACAAAACCGTCACACAAATGCATGGACATTCAGGAGAGGAAATGGACCTTTTCTCCCAGGGCTCCTTTTGTTTGTCAATAAACCTGGGTTTCATTAAAGATTGTTCATCCTTGTACTAATAAACCACATTCACCAAGAAACTCCAGAACAATGTATTTATTATCTACTTATTGGCTTCTGGATATAGATTGACCCTCAGTTGACCTGGCTGTTCCAGCCTTTCTAATTGGCTCAGGAACTGCCGGGGCCTTTACTCACAGGCACCAATGAATCTGGTCATCCTTTGTTGTTATTTTTAATCATCTTTCCTAACATCTTCCAAAGCAACACTTAATAAATGCCTCAGCTCTCCAGGGACATCATGGACATTGCTATTGCTATTGAAGGAACTTTTTTTTTTTTTTTCTTTCCTTGCTGTTCTGCTTCTGGTGGTTTTATGAGATTCTTGGAGAGCACTAATGTAAGATTTCACATCAGGAAGCATTCCTTGGATTGCGCTTTTGTAATTTTCACATTTACTTTTGAGAAAGGAGGTAGGGGAAAATTATAGGAGTGGTAGAAACAGGACTTCTTGCTGTTACTCAGTGATTTTATTCGTAGCATTTCCTGCTGCCAAAACTTTTCTTTTCTTTTGAGTGCCTACCAGCCCTACCAGGGCTATGCAAGAAACTTTATTTGTAGGGTTCTTTTACTTACAACTCTTTGAGGAAAGTACGATAACTAATGTCCTTTCCTTTTTAAAGACAAAGAAATTGAGACTAGGAGAAACGAACAAACTGACATGAAACTGCACAGAATCTGAATGCAAACAGATTGGTGCCCGGCTTCAGCTTTTAATTACTTCACACTTCGTAGTATTATGGGGCAGAGGAGGATTAAATCAACAGGAAGTGCGTTTGTGTGTTTGTCACGACTTGCTGTCCATGACCACCCTCTGTTAGGGCCTCTGTTCTCATCAGACTTGCTATCCATGACCACCCTCTGTTAGAGCCTCTGTTCTCATCAGCCTTGCTTCCCAGCCATTCATTGTAGAAGCTGATACGATCACACATTTATCCACATGCATATGTATATACCTATCCTATCCTCTACTCAGGAATTTGCCTCAAATCCCTTTTGAAAATAGATTCAGTATAAATAGCAAATAATTAATTGATGAGGAATGACATGAAAACATCCAGTTTTCCAAGCATCCTTTGTATGATTACTTTTCTAAGGAGAAGGCTTATTTTTACCTTTTCAAAATTCATAGGGCATATGGCTCAGGATCAGACATCAGAAAGGCCTTGGTCGTAATTGTGGTATTGCCCTACTGGACTATATGATATGGGGAGGTGACCTAACCTTTTTGGGCCTTAATGATCTTACCTAAAAAATGAGGTTAATCTTGGCGCTCACAGTGTGGTTGCAGGGACACTGTGTTGAACCTTTGTATAGTGTTTTTACAGAGTATGCACTCTGTGAATGGTGCTATTTTATTATTATCAGTAATCACCATCATGTGTCAATCATTCTAGCTTTTGGAAAAAGTTACCCATGCCTGCCTTCATTCATCTGGCACACACGGTAGCAATCATTAGCACTTAGTCACTCAAGAGCTTTGGGTTTAGTGACCAACTGAATACATATACTTGATTGTCAAGGAAAATTAGATTTAAAAGATTGACTTTGCTCTCAGTGAGTGGCATTTCGGGTTCTGCATGTTTATATTGATATATAAAGAGCATCCTGAGCCAAAAGGTAAAAGACAAGATTATGTCTTATAAATAATGCTATTTCTTTTGCTTGTTTGTTTAAACAATCTCTCTTGTTAAGACGGCATTTCACATTAGTGGGTCTGCTGGCTGATGGGTAGCTGTCCTGGTCTAGACACAGAATGTGGGTGCCTTTGTTCCCTATAAGGAAGGAGTAGTGACAAGCTACACGTGCAGATGCTAAGTACCGAGCAGTGTGTGTATACTTCTCTTCCCTTTTCTTTGATTTTAACTTGTTTGCCCACACTCTCTGTCCAAGATTCCTCATAGAGACTACAGGTTTCCCAGGAAATTTTATTTAAAAAAATTTTTTTTTTAAGTATTCTCTCTGCCCAATGTGGGGCTCAAGCTCCTGACCCCAAGATCAGGATTCACATGACCTACCAACAGAGCCAGCCAGGTGCCCCCCGGAAAAAAATTTATTTTAGTACTTAATTTTATTTTTGTGCTATAACTTCACTTTTTTGACCTCTTAAAAGGTACTTCTGATCTCCTTTATTTGTTGGTACCAGTGTTTCTCAGGATGTGCTTTTTTCAATCACTATGCAAATTGGTTCACAGGGAATGGCTCCAAACCATTGCAAGGAAGAGAACCAGCACCTAAACTGGGTGCTGAGGTATTTTGTGGGGTGAAGGGGGAACTTAGTTTTAAGTTGAAGCTTTATTATTGGAAATAAAGTATTTTGGGGAGAACATATAAATCAATAGGTTATAGCATAGTGGCAGTTCAGTAATGGCAGATATAGAGGTGAGGAAGGAAAGCTACATTTAGCCATGTTGTATGTCTCAAAGTACTAGGATGAAGAAAAGTGACAATAAAGGAAATGGAATCTATTCACAAAGTGTAAATGTCAACTGAAAGATATACTAAACTGTAAAAAGAATCTTTAATGGAAAGCTATGGGGACTTACTAGTATGAACACTGCCTGTTTTTTGTTTGTTTGTTTAACAAATCCATTCAAAATCTTGTTGAATAAATAAATCTCAGGTTGAACACTCACCGAAGAGTCCGGCATCAAATGGAAATACCGTGATAAGGATAGTTAATGATGTGATTTCTTTCCTGCTCAACCAGCAATGTTTCCTTCAGGACTGCATTCTCTAGATTGTGTTCCTCACAGATAAGTGCAGTTGGAATTATTTGGTTCACCAGTCAGTAAAAATGTCACATCAAGATGTGGAATGGTTTTCTCTTATTCTAGGAAACCACAAGTATTTTGATAAAACAATGCCATTTTAAACATTTATTTCATTTGGATTTGAGGGCCATTGTAACAGCAGAAATAAACAATGGACAGATCAGTTCCGAGTACATAAAAATACTGTTTATACAGTACCACTCCAGTGATAACATCTATGCTAAAGCCAGTCTGACGGTTTTATTTTTATGTTGTAATTATAGCATGAGATAAAATAGAAAGCTACCCGTATATCTCCTCACTCAGGTATTGGAGGCGCACAAATGCACTCCTACATGTGTCGTAAGTCAGGGAAGTGCTTGCTTTCCTTTACCAAGGCATGCTTTCAGAGTTTGGGGAGTCCTCTCAGTCATGGATTTTTGGTGACTGTTGAGCTCCACTATTGCTGTGATTCTTGTATGGTTTTGGGGCTCTCACTCTTTCATCTGCTGCTTTCTGCCACATTCTGGAAGGCAGCTATGCTCACCACTATAGCACCAACGCCCGCTTCTGACACATTGTGAATCCCACTCTCTCACATTGGTGGTTTTGTTCTTCATTAGTCCTGCAGCCAGTTATTAATATTCATCATCATCGTCATTATCATTATTTTAACCACCACTCTGCAACCACTGTTGAGAAGCTGAATCTGAGAACCATGTAAGAGAAGAGCATGTTTTCATGTCACTTTTTAGAGGTTTAATTAAAAACTAAAGACTTTTAAGCTCAGTTTGGTCTGTTCTCATAATCTTCAGTCTTTGGCATACAATCCTGAAATTAAAGCGTTCCAGCTATTTCTAATTCACAGGTTTTTAAATATGAATTATAGATTTATGATCTTATCAAATGCTTGTTACATTTCTTTAAACTTCAGGCTTCTCTGCACTATGAATTAGAATCTCCCTGCCACCTACACACACACACACACACACACACACACACACACATTATGAGGCTTGCTTTTGTTTTTCCTCTCAGATTGACACTGTTGAAAAGCTCTAATAAAAATAAATAGGATGTAAAATATGGTGATTTACTTCACAGGCAACCTTTATGTGACTGTATTTTGTAAGTGGGAAAAAATTAGTTTTACATCAGGCTCACGACTCACATTTGCAGGAGCAAACAGATGAAATCCAGCTTGTGATCCAGCCCCAAACTCAGCTAAGGGAAAAGGACCCTTCTTCTATTTGGTCCATCCAGCGAGGTGATTTTTTTTTTTTTTAACTCCTATAAATGACATGGGATAAGCTAGTGCTGCACTGAGTAAGATGCATTTAAAAGTAATTTTAAAATGTTTTTGGAAATGGTAAAATTTAACTCTTATTTATCTTTTTAAACAAATCTGACAGTGAAATGATGGCCAAGTAAGGCACCCATGCTACAAAGTCTTTTTTATGTTTCTGGGAACATCGAAGTATGTTTCCATTCCCACAAATATGTGTATGCGTGTGCATGTGTATGTGTGTGTATGTATGAATACATATATAAAAAACCAATTTTCAATATAGGTGTGGCCTGATATTTAATGAACTATTATACTGATATTCTAGAAGCTTGAAAGTGGTAGCATTTCTGCTGTACATTCATATTGGGAAAAATTGGTGATAGAAATCATTATGTAAGCTATACATACTCACTGAGTTTAGAAAATACTTTTTGTAGAAAAAAATTTGCTAATGTCAGAATAATGATAAATAAATATGTATATTTGTAATCCAGAGTCCGGGTATTTGCTGTATGAATTTGAATAGTCTGTTCTCTGTGTTGATCAGAAAGAAACAAGGACCAGTGAACAACTGGACAGGGAATTCTAGAAATCACCTTTCAGACTGTCTTATGACTCGAGACACCATAAAATTTATTTCTGAAACCTGGGTACTTTTGAGAGTGAAGTTGGTGGGGGGGACTCTATTGGGACAGGGGTTAATCAGAACTGTCCCAGCAAGTTGGCATCCATGAAGACCTTGGTTATAGAGCACCGAATAATCTGAATTAATACTTCAGTGTGGACTCTAGGATACTGCAGTATCTCATCCATCTCTTAATTTTTTAAACACACACTAGGCATTTTATGGTGCGCAAGTTCTTACATTGGAATATGGATAGTCATGAGTCAATGACAGATTCTGGCCTACAGGAGCTTAAAATCAAACAGGAAGTAAAAGATGGGAGATACAACCTGGTTCACCTCCTTTAAGATGCTGCTTCTGGGCTGGTAAAATGTGAGCTGGCACCCAGTCAGAGAAATGCAGAATTCCCAGCCCAAAGTGCTAACCCTTCAGGTGTAGGAGCCTGGGCCTCTCTCCTCACTGTGTTCTCTTGACTACCTGTGTTCTCCCCTCCTGTTTCCTCTCTGGAAGGCCTTCAGGTTTCTCTTAGTTGTTCACCTTAATACCACATCCTGGCTTTGCTTCCATCTTCCTCTCCCTGGCATACTGATCTCTTCCTCTCTCCTGTTCCCTCCCCAGGCTCAGTGGGATGGGAGCTCCTCCGGCTTCTCCTCCAACTCATCTGGAAAGACGGCAGCTTACTACATGGCTTATGGATTTCTTTTTAGCATTTATAGCATGGATTAATTTTATTTGCATATGTACACTGATTTGTTCATGTGTGGGAGATTGTTTATTTCTCAATTTTCTCTTCAATAATATATTTAAGATTTTCAAACCACAGCTGCAACTCATTTTGAGTTTTATTACGTATTCTAATTTTACTTTAAAATTGCACTATGCATGTAGAGTTGTCTTCTGTTTTAACTTATTCTTACGTTGTCTCTCCCTGGCAAAAGTAGTGATTCTTTTTATTGTATTCTGTCCAACAGAGCAGGAAAAGAATAATAAAACAAACCAATTAAAAAGAAGATAGGTTTTCAACTTCTCACAGAGATAGTAATGCTCTGCCTATTGAATAATATTTCTCAAATCCATTTCCATGAGATCCTTTTAATATTAGATAATCATAATTTATTTATTAACATAGAGCATGTGGAAGACAATGATTATAATTAAGGGAAAGGGAGCTAATTGCAGAAAGTCCAATATGAAATCTAGTGATGTCTGACTGTACTGCCCCAGGGAAGCAGATATTTAGCCATTATCTCTTTGGTATGATCAATACAGTCAAACTGGGTAATTTAAGCTCTGAATAAAGAGACTTCAGAATATCTCCAGAGGGCCCATTTGTGAATTTGATTCAATTTTAAGAGTTTAGAATTTCAAAAGGGAGAGCAGAATTCATATTTAGGAAAATATGAAGCCTTCAATATTGAACAACAATCAGTTGACTAGCAATGTAGAGCACTGGGGTTGTAGCAACAAATGAAATAGATCACTCCCCTGTCCTTAAGGTTTTTAGTGTAGTGGAGAATAAGACATTGAATATGAAATTACGAATATGGAGACTATTTCCAAGGGCAGGTACACAGATGCATGGAAACTACATCAATGAATCACAGACTGATAGACACTCAGATTTGGAAGGGTCATTTTGAATACTCAGCACAAATACCAAGTGAAATCATTTCTAAGGGGTGAGGATATTCAGCAGGTGGAGGAAACATAGACAGGAGGGCGGACAGCATGTGCAAAGCAAGGAAGGAAGAACACAACAGAGCAGGGTCTGATAGGAGCATGGACTGAAGTTCTATTTTGACTGCTCCTGAAAATCCAAAGAGTTAGTGCTTCTACTGACAGGTAATTGTAATTAATTAATTTATTTTATTGAGAGATAGAGAGAGAGAGTATGTTGGGGAGGAGGATCATAGGGAGAGGGGCAAGGAGGGGAAAAGAATCTCGAGCAAACTCTGCACTGAGCAGGAGCCTGACACGCCTGCATCTCACAGCCCTGAGATCATGACCTGAGCCAAAATCAAGAGTCAAAGGCTTAACCAACAGAGCCATCCAGGTACCCCTTAGAGAGATACTTGTACATCCCTGTTCATAGCAGCACTATTCATAATTGATGGATGATGGATATTGATTGATAGATGAATGGATAAACAAAATGTGATATATACATACAATATTTTTGGAATATTTTTCAGCCTTAGAAAGACATTTTGACACATGCTTTAGTATGGTAAAAACTTGAGATTATACTAAGTAGGCCAGTCACAAAAAAGGACAAATACTGTTTGATTCCATTTACGAGAGACACCTTAAACAGTCAAAATCAAGAGACAGAAAGTAGAATGGTAATTGCCAGGGGCTAGCGGGAGGGTGAATGGAGAGTTGATTAAAGGATTTAAAGCTTCAACTTTGCAAGATAAAAAGAGTTTTGGAGATAGGTTGCAAAAAGTGTATATGTACCTAATACTATTGAACTGTATAGTTAAAAATGGTTAAGGCGATAAACTTCATATTATGTTTATTTTATCCCAGTTTAAAAAAGATAGACATAGACATGTAAACTGCTATTTTAATTGAGAAATACTACTGAGATCTTGACTGACTCTAGACACTATTTCAAAATTTCATGATCATGATAAGGCTTTATTCCATTATTTCTCCATTTTGTTCTGGGAAGTGATTTACTAACATGCCACCTGGCCAAAATTAAATTTAATCTCATCCTGTATTTGAAGACTTAGCTGTTTTATATAAAGTCAGCTTTGTTCTATAAAGTGCTAACTGTTTCCTCTTTAAAAAAAATAACTACATATAGGGCTATGTAGAAAACACAGTAAAATCAAGTCACAAATAACATTTATCATAGCAGGATATGAAGTATGACTTCATCCAGTTAGTATTATAAACACCCTATTATGGAATTTATGGTAGTTTTGGACATGTAACTAAATTTCTGAAAAATGAAATGAGTTGTAACTTTATATAAGATATAAATCTCATTGACCTTAGAAATTATAATGAAAAATGTGTTTTAGATTTTAAACCGTTGAACTTCTTAACTGAGCAAGTCTCAGACAATAGCTCTTGGCTTCCAGCTGTGGGCTCTTATTCTCTTATCCTGCCTCTGTTGAGTCCCTTCACCCTGGTGATGGTGGTGAAGATAGCTAGTGTTTGTGTGTTCACTGGAGTAGCACTTTTAATTTTCTTAAGAGCTTTTCTTTTGAATTCACAACTGGGGTAACTCTTGGTTTGAACAGGCTTAGCTTTTGGCCTATTCTGTCTTCCTCACTAAGCTTAATCATTTTTAGGTTTTGATTTAAAGTGAGAGAATGCAACTCTTCTTTTGAACACTTAGAGGCCATTGAAGAGTTCTTAATTGGCCTGATTTCAATATTGATTTTAATATGCTTCCAACTTTTTACCTGGTAGTGCTTCTGGACCTTTGAGTTCACAGAGTTTAAAATCAAACTCATTCTCTGTTCCAAACCAGTTCTTCTTCCTGTCTTTTTTTTCTGTAAAAGTTATGACAAAACACCTGATATCTACCAAGCATTGTGGTAAGGACTTTACACACATTCTACTATTTAATTACCTATTTTAGAGACGAAGAAACTGAGGCTTAAGTCAAGGACCTGATCTCAAGTCTGTCAGCTAGAAAATGATAGAACAATGATATATAGATTGACCACACAAAATTTTGCTTTTCTCAATTTTTGCAGCATTTACTGGAATTCATTTGCTTATATACCACTGACATAGGCCCTCCACAGGTTCCTCAGACATACGAAATAATCCCTATCTGGCCAAGCCTGAGGCACTCCCAGCCTGAGTCATTATGTCCAAGGCAATTCTAGTATGTGACCTGGCTTTTTGGTGGGATCCAGCAGACTTGTGAAAAATACAAACAATAGTATGTGTTTGTATGACAAACACGCAGAAAGAGCCTAGTTGTATCTTAAAGATGCTCAGTATATGTCCCATTTCTGCTTTTATCCTTCTTTCCTGCTTTCTGTTTTACAGTAGACACAGGTTTTTATTTTTGTTTTGTTTTTGTTTTTTCCACCAAGAAACACTGTAATTTAATTCAGGGTGGTTTGCATTGATCCTCTCAAAAGGCGCAGAGACCAGTGGCAATGTAGAACATGGAATGGGTTATCTGAGAATCAGGTAATAGGCAATGGCTTCCATGTGATTTATCTTCATGTTAATTAGACTTTGACTCCATCAGTCTGCCAAAGAAAGTTAGACTCCCCTGAGCAGAGGACACACACTTGATCTTAGAATGAGAAGGGTAGATGAGTCATTCCTGTTATAAATCGATCTTGACAGGCAATGTCAGAAGCTCAAGGCCAATAAGTCAGTGTCACTTACTGAGTCCTAACCTGGCCACTGTATAATTACTCCTGGGCTTTTCCCCTTGAGTGCACCACTGTCTTCCTACTTGACAAGGTATTAATTACTGGACCTGGGAAGTTCAATGTGTCTGATTTCACTCAATCACTCAAACTCATGTCAGTCTCTGTGCATGTTACAATTAGGCATGGGGAACAAGGCTAGAGAAAGTAGGGACTAACTTGATCTCCACAGTCCCTCCAGGCAAACCTAAAATATATATGGATGTCAGAAAATTTTTATTAGTTCATGCCATTCTGTGTTTTCATTATAATAGTCACTGCTGTTATTGTCATCACTAGGAAATCTACCACATGCTTAAAAACTATGATTTATGCTACATTCTTGGACCACCTGGAGTTTAATTTGTGAATTGGAAAAAAAAAATGATTTATGGAGGGTATCCCCAATTTACAAAATGTATATTCTTGAATGTTAAATGTAAATTTTATATATGTGGAGATTCATCTTAAAATCATTTCTCTGTTTAACCATCTCTGGGCCTCATCTTTGCCTTGGGCAGAGTTAGACCCCTGACTTTTGTGTCTGCGTTATAGCCATAGTCTACCTCTTAAGAATAGTTCTTCTTCCTACATTTTTCCCTTTCCCCATTTCAAAGCAAATAAAATTTTATGGCCTTCTTGACTCAGGAATGGTTTATGTTTCTGAGCCAAAAGCCAGTTTCCTGCAAGATGCACACCTTCTGGATTTTTGAAAAGTCTAAACCTATTGAGTAAGTATGCAAGGTATATTGGAGGTCAACACCACCATAGAGAGGATAGGACTGTTGAGAATCTATAAAAAAGAGGATGGTAGAATTAGTGGAATCTGAGCATAGGTTCCAGAAAGAGCAGGGACTTGCACTCTGCTCTGCAGCAGACCCTGAGAAGGTAGCATGGTTCAGAAGGCAGGGCTGGGCCTGCTAGGGAGTTCCCAGCCTTGTTAAAGATGCCTGTTTAGGTGCAGAAGCAGTAGAGCCCTGGGTCTGAAGGGGCCACAGAACTACAGTGTATTGCTACTATGGTAGCACCAGGGTAGATTGCAGACCAATAACTGCAGGGGTCTCCTGGCACTTTGGCTCCATGGAAGATCCCAGGTCTTTCCTGGCCCTCCTGAATTACTCCCAGCAGCAGTTTTGGATACTGTCCTCTGTTTACTAGTATAAAGTAACCAACACTTTCACAGCAGAACTGACCACTTTAATAAAAATGTAATTCTGCTTTGCTACTGAGCCATAACAAGAACTTTACCCTCTCCTTTTAAGCTCTTTGTCAGGCGCCTGGTCTAATGCATTCATTTTCCTAACCTAGTTTGTAAAGTTATCCAAACCCACACTGTCAAAATACAATTATTGTTCTCTGGTGGACCTTGGGACTCCTGATATCCAGCAGTAACCCTGGTGACTCTGGCCCTTTCATTGGCTGTAGTTACTGTGCCCAGCTAGTGCCTCTCTGAAATGGTTAAGTTACCGGGAATGAAATGGAGAAACCTGACTTTGTGGCAGGCAGATAATTCAAGGAAGAAGTCTAGAGAGGCCAGAATAGACCCTAAGTCAGACTCATTAAAACAAACTACAATGAAGCAAGCAGAGACATATAGAATTGAAGCTTATATAGGTTAAGGAGGGCACAGGGTCTGTGTTAGAAGGTGTCTATCTTCTTCTGAGGAACTCTGTCTACAGAATGGAAGGACAAGAATGTATTGTTATCTGATTTCATTAGGCTTAGCAAGCTCCTGAGTATACAGGATCGAACAGATAAATAATAGTCACAAGGAACTTCAGTAAACTCATTTTAGAACCTTTAGGGGTCCCCACGCAGGCTGGCTGGTCCTGTTGATGCCAGTAGAGACCAGTATTTACTGTGTAGTTCATTTATGCAGTTGTGTGGTACTCATTTAATTTCCTTTATGTCCTGAATTAGTTTTTCTGGCTCCACTTGCTTCATCTTCCTTAAATCATAAATGCCTAGAGGTTAGACACCGTGTCTGTTTAATTAGCTTTGTAAAATGCCTAGCACAACTCTCTACACAGGAAATTATAAAATGTGCTTGGATAATGAGCCAGTGTTTGAAAAGTGAAAAAGGGCTCTGAGTCACCTAAAATAAAGATCGTATTTCACATGATGCTTCTTACCCTCTTTGGGGGACTCTTTAGAGGAAGTATGGGGATATCCCCGGGGACACGTGGTAAAATGGTATTTATCTCTGTGGATGAGAACTGAGGTCCCCACGTGGTTGCCTTGTTAGGTGCCAGGAGAGCTTGATTCCAGTTCTTCTGAACATCCCCATCGCATGCCATCTAGGGCATGAGCCACTTCTCTCAGGAGACGCAGGGCAGCTGGCATTGAGACGTGTTTGTAATAGAGGTGAGCCTGGCTGCAGGGAAATGAAACATGTGGATGAAATGCCTTGCTCTGTTCATTCGGTCAGGATGGGGGCCAACCAAATCAAACCAAATAAAAACTCAAAAGCCTTGTTAGCTCAAAGAATGACTTTCAATTATCCAAGTTTTAAAGAACAAGAATCAGTAATAAAAGAAAATCCAAACTTCTCTGGATTTGTCTGGCCAAATTTTGGACATCCATTGTCCTTGAAATATAAAGGATTTTGAATGTATTCATGACAGAAAACCTGAGAAGCAATTGGACCAGAGAGGACAGGCTATTATTGACTCTGACAATGGGGTGCAGCATTGAGCTCACACAGTAGTTAGAGCTTCCAAGCTAATGAGGTCAGTGGTCCAGGAATTAAAAAGAAAAAAAAATTTTTGAAAAGCCTTGAAATGTTTGCCAATAATAGTTCTGGAGTCGTTATCACAAGCTGTCATGTCCACAGGCCCTATTTCAATAACTGCTTTAAGTGTCCAGCTTATTAGATACCACACACTTGAAGACTTTCCTTGGCAGATATTTACTGAAGGAGACAGCTAGTAAAAACTCCAGCAGGCTTAGGAAACTATTCAATGAAGACTTTGGAGAAGAGCCAAGAGACAAGAGATGGTTAGTATAGAAAAGAACAAATCTCTGGGGCATCTGGGTGGCTCAGTGGTTTAAGCCTCTGCCTTTGGCTCAGGTCATGATCTCAGGGTCCTGGGATCGAGCCCCGCATCGGGCTCTCTGCTTGGCATGGAGCTGGCTTCCTTCTTTCTCTGCTTGCCTCTCTGCCTACTTGTGATCTCTGTCTGTCAAATAAATAAATAAAATCTTTAAAAAAAAAAGAACAAATCTCTGAAAATGTTGTCTTGTTTGATTAATTACCTCAGTTTTAAATTGGAGGAGAACGATTTAAAGGGCAGCACTTGGAATGATGGATGTCTGGTGACTTGGTTTTATTTATTTATTTATTTAACATTTTAAAAATATTTTCTTTCCTTATTTGACAGAGAGAGAGAGAGAGAGAGAGCGAGCACAAGTAGGGAGAGCAGCAGGTAGAGGGAGAAGAAGAAGCAGGCTTCCAACTGAGCAGGGAGCCTGACGCAGGGCTTGATCCCAAGACTTTGGGATCATGACCAGAGCTGAAGGCAGATGCTTTATAAATGAGACACTCAGGCACCCCATGGTGACTTGGTTTTAACAGCCCACCAGCCATCTAGGAAACTGAGCACTTCAGGCAGAGTCCAACATTGGGATGTTGGTTCCTAGCCCTCTGTTTGTCTCTCTGTTCAGTGCCTCCAGGTCTCACTAGTGCCCTGTCTTCATCTATCAATCTTTGAAGCAGATGGCGTTTACCTCTACATCTCTGTCCTCATTTTCTCTATGAGTCTCTGTCACATGTATTAAATTTTTCACTGGATGTTTCCACTTGGAGACTAATATTTGGCCCTTATAAGCCTAACTCACCACTTTCCATGAAAAGCTGCTTGCCTTTCCTAACCTGTCCTGTTTCTGTAGGACATCCTTCCCTTTTATTTTCCCTGTACCACCAAAAAGAAATCCTAACATCACTACTGGCTTTTTCCTCTCCTCAACTTTTCTGTAAGTAATCACCCATTAGAACTAGCTAACTCTTTCTCACAACATCCTTTCCTACAAGGACTTTTTCGGCCCTTTTCTTGGCAGATGTGGATTATTTCCCCCATCTCAGCGCTGTACCTGTTTGTGGTTTCAATCATCCACAAGAATGTGATTTGTATTACTGAGACTTTCACACCTGCCAGTTCATGTGATTCTCGTAATCATGGTTATGAGAACAAGGAAACTGAAGGTCACGTCAAGGTCACAGCTATGCAGTGGTAGACTAAGTCACCTGACTCCAAGTCTCTAGCTCTTTTTGATCCAAGGGTCTTTTTTCATGTCATGTAAGTTTGGAGTCTGGTCAGTGTCCTTAATGTCTCTCCAGCCCTGCTTCTCTCTAGGCATAATAATGGACCATACATTTAAGTTGTTACTATCTCTTGAGTCTTGGAGGATTCTCCAGGACCCACTACTTTACTCATCTCTTTCTCTCTCTCTCTCTCTTTCTTTTTTTAGTAGACCTTCTTAGAGCAGCTTTAGATTTATAGCAAAATGGAATGGAGGTTGCACAGTCTCCATCTACCTCTTTCTACCTCACACATATAGCCTCCCCATCCGTCGACATCCAGCATCAAATTGGTACATTTGTTATAATGCATGAACCAACATTGACACATTATAAAATCACCCAAAGTCCATAGCTTACCTTGGTGTTGTACTTCTATGGTTATTGACAAATGTATAATGACATGTGTGGGCCATTGTAGTATCATATAGAATAACTTACCTAAAGACCCTCTGTGCTCTACCTATTGATCCTTGTCTCCTCACTAATCCCTGGCAACAACTGATCTTTTTACTCTCTCCATAGATCTTTTTCAAACTGTCATATGGTTGAAATCATACAGTGTGTAGACTTCTCAGATTAACTTCTTTTACTTAGTAATATGCATTTAACTTTCCTCCATGACAAGACATGGCTTAATAGCTCATTTCTTTTTACTATTGAATTCTATTCCATTGTATGGGTGTACCAGTTTATCCATTCAACTACTAAAGGACATCTTGGTGGCTTCCAAGTTTTAGCAGTTATGAATAAAATTGCTATAAATACTCATGTGCAGGTTTTTTGTGGATGTAAGTTTTTAACTCATTAGAGTATCTATCAAGGAGAGCAATTGCTGGATCATAAAGTAAGAGTGTGTTTAGTTTTGTAAGAAACTGCCACATTATTCTTCAAAGTGGCTCTACCAGTTTGCATCTCCACCAGCAATGCATGAGAGTACGTGTTGCTTCACATCCTTGTCAACATTTGATATTATCAGTATTTTGAATTTTAGCCATTCTAATAGGTATATAGTACTATCTCACTATTGCTTTAATTTGCAATTCTCTAATGATGTATGATGCTGAGATCTTTGAAAGTGCTCACTTGTCATCTGTATATTTTCTTTGGTACAGTGTCTATTTATATCTTTAAAAAATTATCTTTAAAAAATGAAGTTGTTCATTTTCTTATTGTTGAATTTTAAGAATTGTTAGTATACTTTGGGTAACAGACTTTTGTGATTTTTCTCCCAGTTTGTGGCTTATCTTTTCATTCTCTTGACAGTGTCTCTTGCACAACAGGACTTTTACAGAAGTCCAGCTTATTAATTCTTTCTTTCATAAATAATGACTTTGGTATTGTATCTAAAAAGTCATTGCTGTAATCAACATTTTCTCCTATGTTATCCAAAAGTTTTATAGTTTTGCATTTTACATTTAGGTTTTTTTTTTTTTAAAGATTTTATTTGTTTATTTTGACAGACAGAGATCACCAGTAGACAGAGAGGCAGGCAGAGAGAGAGAGAGGGAAGCAGGTTCCCTGCTGAGCAGAGAGCTGGATACGGGACTCGATCCCAGGACCCTGGAACCATGACCTGAGCCAAAGGCAGCAGCTTAACCCACTGAGCCACCCAGGCGCCCTACATTTAGGTTTTGAATTAATTTTTGTGAAGGGTGTAAGGTCTGTGTCTAGATTAATTTTTGGTTTGTTTTTGTTTTTGCATGTGGAAACCCATTTGTTCCAGCACCATTTGTTGGAAAGACTATCCTTTCTCCATTAAATTACTTTTGCTTGTCTGTCAAAAATTGGTTGCCTATATTTTGTGAGCCCATTTCTGAACTCTGTACTCTGCTTTATTGATCTATTTTGTCCTTTCTTTCACCAATACCACATTGTCTTGATTATTGTAGCTTTATGGTTAGTCTTGAAATCAGGTAATGGCAGTCCTCTGATTTTTTTCTTCTTCAATGTTGTGTTGGCTCTTCTGAATCTTTTGCTTCTCCATATAAACTTGAGAATAGTTTGTTGATACCCACGAAATAATCTGCTAGGACTTTGTTGGAGAGTGTATTGAATCTGTAGATCAAAAAGAGCTGACATCTGAACAATATTGAATCTTCCCGTCCATAAACATGGAATAGCTCACCATTTGTTTAGTTCTCTGGTTCCTTTCATCAGATTTTTGTGGTTTTCTCATATTGAACTTATACACATTTTGCTAGATTTATACTGAAGTATTTCATTTTTTGAGGTAAATGGTATTTTATTTTTTATTTCAAATTGTTCATTTGTTAATATTAGGAAAGCAGTTGGCTTTTGATTGTTCATCTTGCATCATGCAACCTTGCTATAATCACTTATGAGTTACAGGAGGGTTTATTTTTGTTGTTGATTCTTTCAGATTTTCTACAAAGACAAACTTAATCTATGAATAGACAGTTTTATTTCTTCCTTCATAATCTGTATACCCTTTGTTTTCCTGTCTTGTCACATTAGCTAAGACTTCCAGTTTGATGTTTAAAAGCAGTGGTGTGAGGAGACATCTTTTCTTAACTGATATTAGCTGGAAAGCTTCTACTATTAAATCTGATGTTTGTTTTCAGGGTTGTTGTAGGTTTTTCTTTTTATGAAGTTGAGAAAATTCTCTTCTATCCTAGTTTTTTTTTTTTTTTTTTTTTTTTTTTTCTTCTATCCTAGTTTGATGAGAATTTTTATTTTATCCTGAACAGGTGTTGGATTTTGTCGAATACTTTTCTGTACCTATTGATATAGTTGTGTGTTTTTTCTTCATTGGCTCATTAATATAATCAATTACATTAATTTATTTTCAAATTTTAAATCAGACTTGTACACTTGGAATAAATCTTATTTAATTATGGTGTATATAGTTTTAAATATATTTTTGAATTTCATTTGCTAATGTTTTGTTGAGGAATTTTCATCTATGTTTATGAGGGATATTGGCTTATAGTTTTCTCACAACGTTTTTATCTTGTTTTGGATTTAGAGTAATGCTGGCCTTACAGAAAAAAATATGAAGAATTACCTCTACTTCTATCTTTTGGAAGAGATTTTTGAGAACACTAGATTCTGTTAGTATAGTTTAGTATAGTTTTTTTTGTTTTGTTTAATATTTAGTAGAATTCACTAATGAACATATCTGAGCCTGGTGTTTCCTGTTTTAGAAGGTTATCAATAATTGATTTAATTTCTTTAATAGATATAGGCCGGTTCAGATTGTCTATGTCTTCCTATGTAGTTTTGACAGATGTATTTTTCAAAGAATTGCTCCATTTCATCTAAGTTGCCAAATTTGTGAGCATAGTGTTGTTCATTGTATCCCTTTTTCATCCTTTTAATGTTCATTGACTCTGTCGTCATGTTCTCTCTTATTTGTAATTAGTGTCTTCTCTCTTTTCCCTTTTGTTAGCCTGACCAGAAGCCTATCACTTTTATTAGTTTTTTTTCAAAGATCCAGCTTTGGTTTTACTGATTTTCTCTGTTCGTTTTCTGTTTTCAGTTTATTGATTTCTTCTCTATTTTCCTTTTTTTAATTATTTCTCTTCTTCTGCTTACTTTGGATTTAATCTGTTATCTTTTACTTATATCCTAATTTGGCAGCTTGGAATATTGATTTTTAGAACTTTCTTCTCTTTTTAAATCTGTATTCAATGCTATAAATCACCCTCTAAGTACGGTTTTCACTGTATTCTACAAGATTCTAGAAGTTATATTTTCATTTTCATTTATTTCATAATATTTTTAAAGTTTCTCTTGAGATTTCTTCCTTGACTATGTGTTATATGGAAATATGTTGTTTAATCTTGAGGCATTTGGGGATTTTCTAGCTTTTTTTTTAAAGCACTTTCTAATTTAATTCCACTCTGATGTGAGAAAATACACTGTATGGTTTTTCTTTTTAAAAATTTGTTAAGGTGTATTTTATAACTTTGAATGCAGTCTGTCTTTGAGAATGTTCCATGTGAACTTGAAAAGAATGTGTATTCTTCTTTTGTTAGATGATGATTCTCTAGGTGTCAATTAAATCTGGTTGATTGATGAGGCTGTTGAGTTCAGCTATGTCTTTACTGATTTTCTCCCTGCTGGATCTGTCCATTACTGATAGAGGGGTGTAGAAGTCTCCAGCTATAATAGTGGATTCACCTGTGGGTTTTTTGTTTTTGTTTTTCAGTTCTTTCAGTTTTTTGCCTCCTATCTCCTTATCTTTTTTGCTCAACATGTCTAGTTTGCTTCTCTATGCCCCTTTAGTTTGACAACATGACCCGACCAAATATTCTGCTCATCTTTGTTTCACCATGCCACCTTAGATTCTGCTAGCCATGTTTTCATGTACTGTGGCCAAGGCAAGTTCAAACCTGACACGCTGACTCAATCCACTTTCCTCAGATCTTACCTGTTGGGACAAATATCTATGCCACTTGAATTAATTCTTCATTACTGCATGCCAAACTTTTTTTAAGAATATTGTGTGGTAAAAAAAAAAAAAAAAAAAAGAATATTGTGTGGTGCTATATATCAATCTCAGCATGTTTTTCTAACATTGAAAAAAATGAATGTGAGGGGGTATTCTGTTCATTGGTCTCTGCACAGTGTCAAGAATATGGTTGACACTTACTGTATGTTTGAGAGTTGAGTAAGGACATTTGTTATAGCTTGAGGAAGAGATTGTAGTCTGATGTTTTTAGTTTGAAAAAATAGACACCAAGGATGAGAGAAAGAAAAGGGAAGAAAACAGTTCTCTGGAATCACAACTACTCATTAAAGAAGAAAGAATATATCAATGTGTAGTCTGAGAATAGTACTATATTAGAGTTATGAAATCTAGACATGACTTCTGGCTCCATCATCTTGGACAATGTACTTCTCTAAGCTTTAAATAATACCTTATGGAATCATTGTGAGGTTGCAGTGAGACATAATGCTTTACAAATGCTATTAAATATTTCCATTAAATCTTTATTTAGGGTGAGAGTACAATGACATCAAATATTTGTGCACAAATAACTGTTTGAAAAATATTGTTTGAGCATGTCATATAAAACAGAATAAATAGCATATGAACTGTGTGTCATAATATGTTCACTTTTTTCATTTCTGTTTTGTTCACTTCTTCATTTCTGTTTAGAGAAGAGGTAAATCCTGATATTACTGTTTTATTTGGCTTATATAAAAAAGTTCCACATTGTGTTACTAGTTTGTAGAATTTGAGATTAATGTTTAATGGATGTTTACAAAGACACATTTTTATTTTTGTAGCATGACTTCATGCTATTGTGCTCACACCATCTGTCTAGTATAAGCTCACTTCAATTCTCAACCACAGATATGTTTCTAATTAGTGAATGTATAATGGAAACCTTGAAAAATCTTTTCTTTTATCATGAAGAAGTGAGACCTGATATTATTTGTTGGTTTCATGTGTGCCTTTTTTGTTCATTTATTTAAGATTTATTGCCAAATGGAGATTTTATTCCCATAATGCTTCAGCTGAACTAATATTTTCCGTAATAGAATTTCTGAAATATAGCTTATATAGGCTTTCTTAAAGAATAACTGATTTCAAGGAGGTTCCCATCCAGAACCTGAAACTCTGCTTAATTTCTATTAAAAGTAGATTAAAAACAAATTCAACTGAGGCCTCAGTGAAAAGGACACTTCTTACTTGTTAATTCATGTCTTTTCCCCATAGGGGAAATCACTAATTTATGTCTTCCAACCCAAGATTTGTCTTCCTCAGATATTTCCAGCCATGAACCAATCTTAACCATACAGTCTTGTCCACATCTAGTGGGGTTGTGAGTTTGTCCTGTGGCTATAGTTCTATACTGTAGTGTGCCCTAGAGATCTATTCTGACTAATCTGTGTGACAGAACTTTGGCTTCTCTCCTTGAATGGTACCTAATTCTTTACCATCCTTAGCCCAAGCACACTTGGTGGGCTCTTGATACCCTGCCAGGCTCTAGCCTTTCCCCTTTTCTGCAATAGAGTCTTGCTCCCTGCACCATCTCAATCCACTAATCAAAAGGAATCTACTACCAAGATTCCTTTTAAGTGTACCAACCATGTTGCATCTTCTTAGGTATTTCGTCTCTCATTGCTGCCTCTGGAACTCAGTACTCCAACTATACTAAGCTTACTTTAGTTCTTCTAAGGCTTTAAGCTCTCTTTGGTGTCTGAGTATTTTTATGTGTATATCCTTTTGTAGGGAACAGTTTCCTACTTCCACTCTCCAAACATTTATAACCCTAATGATTCTAAAGGTTTTCCAAGACATTCCAGTTTGGATTACCTGTTTACTTATCTGTTACCTCAGTCCCCAGATTTTATAGGATCCCCCACATTTGAATTCCCATGCTTAGCATATATTAAGGCTGGAATATATTAAGTACTTGATGAAAACCTGTTGAGTGAAAGATGCTTGTTCCAACCAGGTGTGAGTTTATTATGATCCTACAACTGAATATCCAGCTGCCCTTGAAAAAAAAAAAAAAAAAAAAAAAAAAAAAGCTCTGTAAAGCTCCTTTTACTTCTCTTTGGCCTTGTTTTATCTAGGTCCAAATCATCCTTTTACCTGTCTGAAATACTGGAATTTTGACGGTCCTAAGACCTTGCTGATCAGGGCTAGAGGAAGTGTGTGGAAATGTCAACCTTGATTTATAGTGTCTCTCCTCTATCCTATGATTCCTCTGAAACTCTTTCCCTTCAACTCTTCTCTAAGGGGTTGTGTAGTCATATCTTTATGCTGATTCAGACCTTTCTAGAAGCCATTTCCCTTGCTCCTCAGCTATGCCAGAATTAATAGTTTGCACTGTTAGTAGAACCAAGGGAAGAAGACTCTTCCCCTGACTCCCCTGCCTTTAGTATAAACTTTTTTTTTTCTCAAGGCAGGAGGGGATCACAGACTGAGAAGTGCTTCTGGTTCTCCTGAATGAATATCTGTGCATGGATGTGTTCCTGGGTCTGTTCCACACCCTTTGTACATGTTTGGTTAAAACAGATAGGTGGACAAGACTAAAATGATAAGGGTGTAGTGAACCTCAATCAGATTTTATGATTCAGAGAGTATCCAGTTTTCCAAATTTTAATTTGGTTCCTTCCATGATAATCAGCTAGTGTTGGGTCCTGGATTTGTGGCCTATGGACTGGGCCTAACTCTGACAGTTTGGTTTTGTTTGCATAGTGTTGGCCTGAATAATATTCCTAAAAACTGTCCATATTCCTAGTTCCTCAGAATTAGATAATACCCTTATAAATACGTTATAAATGGCTTCACTTGAAAAAAATGAGAAGAGTGGGGTCTGATATCAGACATGGTAACAATTGTCTTGAGCTGGATAGAGCTACTCTCTTTAAAGGAGTCTCTACTTTCTGGTTTACCACGTCCTTATCACTTCCTGCCCATGCCCACACCTGGCCAGTATTTATGTCATCTCTCTCTCTTTTTTTATTTTTTAAAGATTTTATTTATTTATTTGCAGACAGAGATCACAAATAGGTAGAGAGTCAGGCAGAGAGAGAGAGAGAGAGAGAGAGGAGGAAACAGGCTCCCTGCTGAACAGAGAGCCCAATGCAGGACTCGATCCCAAGACCCTGAGATCATGACCTCAGCCGAAGGCAGAGGCTTAACCCACTGAGCCACCCAGGCGCCCCTATGTCATCTCTTGGTTTCTTATGGCCACTTGAGTTTAAGATTCCTGGTACAGAGATCCAAAATCATCTAGTTTCTAACTTACTACAAATAGACTGTGCATGATGTTGTTCTAAAGACAATATCTAGTCTACTTCCTTTCTTATTGTACATGTGATAGATTATGGACTAAGAATATTTAACTTCCCGTAAGAAGCCTGGATTATGCATGAAGAGAAGTAATACCTACTTTAAGTATGCTTACACATGGTGGACCTATCTAGTGGCATATAGGAAACCATTAAAGATGATTTTTGGAAGATCTTTAAGGCAAAGGAAAATAATCATTGTATGTTAGGTAGGAAAATGCAGACTATATCACTACATATGGTATAACTCTATTTTTTACAGGAAAAAATATATATATTTATATACCTCCAAAAAAAAGTCTGAAAGGAGGGAAATGCATTGAAGTATAAAGGTGGTAATCTCTGGCCAATGGGATTGTAAATAATTTTTTAGTTTTTTTTAGGGCTTTTTAAAATGCATTCTTGAATTTTTAAATTTTCTTTTGAGTATCTATTACCTTTATAATAAGAGGTCATTAAAAAAACAAAATAGCATTATTTTAGCAATCTGAGTGTACCATTTCAGTAACATTTTTTATGGAGCTAGGGAAGATTTTTTTGTCTGTTGGATCTCTCAAATTACTCATTGTGTGTGTATCTTTTTTTAAAAAAACATTGAAGGAATATGGACCCCATTAATGGGAGCCTGAGGGACAGCTGGAGGATGGCTGGAAGAAAATAAGTACTAATCACTTCCACTACTGGGTGCCTTACTTCATAATTCTCCCTGTTCCCATGTTCCTGGACCTGTAAGAAATGAGACAGAAGGAAGTCAAAGAAGTGACATCAAGATACAGAGGACATTAGGAAGAGATGAACTCACAAAAGCGAAAGGTTGAGAATAGAAGTTGAGACTAAAGTGTAAAGAAGAGAGAGAAATAAAGGACAAATAAAGGATATTTAAAACATTGAGATATAGATGTTAAACAAAATATAATCAAAGTAAGAACAAGTAAGGAAAAAAAAACTTTAAAAGCTTAGCAATGTAAAGTTTCAATAAAGGGAGAGGCAAAACATAAAAGGAAAAAAAAAAGGATAAAAACTCAGGAATAAAATACATGTAACCATAAAAGAATTAAAGTTAATTTCAATAATGCAATTTAACAGTGAGCAAAAGAAACTTAAAAAGAAACTGTAAAACTTTGAAAGGGTAGAATAAAAGATTACTAAAGGCATAAAAATAGTAAGTAAAAAATTTAAATGATTTAAAAGAAGATAAAAGTAAAATCAAGAAGCTTAAATACTAAAAGAAGGTATAAGACAATTCTGAAGAAACATGTCGTCCTCAGAACTGTAATAGCCAGTTTACAGTAGAAGCTTACTAGTTACCAGGGACTCTACTTTAATTCATGTAATCCTTTCACTCATTCTGTGAGGTCAGTGTTACTGTCTTCCTCCTCCCTTGAAGCAAGAGAAAGCAAGGCATACAGGTGAGAGGCTCCCCTGTAGGCGCTGAATGGGAAGGGGGTGGGTCCTGGACTTGAATTCTTAACCTGCCCAGATCTAGGCGTCTTCTTGACCACTTGAACATGCATACCATGATTTAGTTTAGATGAAATGGTGATTTTAGAGATAAATGCTGCTAAAACAATATGTCCTCTGAAGTTGAAAAATATTTAAAATAAATAAAATTCCAATGAAGGAAGAGGAACACAAAGACCAAGATGATAGAAGTAGCAAAGTCTACTGTGCTGGACTGACACCTCTTGGGGATGGGGACAGATGCATGAGGGCAGAGGGCAGGATCTGGCAGAGGAGAGTACACAGACTTGCACAATCTACATAGAATACATGCTCCCCTAGCCCCAGGAGGTCCGTGCATCCAGCACTGGTCCAACAGCAATGTTAGCTGCTCAAATATTGTGAGGAAGGCTAACATAGAGCTATCTTTACTTATTTAAGGGGATAGAAGATTTGGGAGTAAATAGAAAGTTATAAGAAAATCCCATATCTTTTTAGTTAAGTCTTTCTTACAGAAAGTTGAGATATTTGAGCCTCATGATTGTGTGATTTTCTTTAAAAGAGGATACTGTTTTTATTTTCCAAAGCATCTTTAGCAGATAAATGTTATTAAATGTAACTCACTAACTCGCTGCACTGAATTTATAACACATTATTTTTTGAGACTTTTTATTTAATATATACTAAGTGGATACATGGAAAACCAAAGAAGTGGCATAATCAAAAAAACTTTTGGGGGAGATTTGATGACAGTGTCAAATATTTTTGTTTATTTGTTTGTTTGCCTCTACACCCCCCTCAGTGCCTATTGATAATATCAAATCTTAAGTGTTATTTTCAACAAAATTTCAAAAGTCAAATTCAACTGGTTCCTGAGACTCAATCCCTCACACATAATAGGTACAAATAACTTATGGAAAAGTACTGTTTGGATAATGCAAACACTTAAATATGGGAACTTTTATTACAAAGTCTCAGCAGAATCTGGAAGAAATTTCCACGTCAATCTGTTAGATTGAGATTATCTGCCCCTCCCCCTGCTTATGCTTGTTCACTCTCTCATAAATAAATAAGATTATATATATATAAACATATATGCATATATGTATACATATATATACATATACATATATACATATACATATAACATATATATGTTAGAATTCCTTGTTGCTAACCAAAAGTTTGACAAAATTTTACAGGAAATATAGACTTATTTTATCTTTTCTTTTGGCAGTTGCTATCATGCTAAAATCCATATAGGACATTACTGTTCTGACTGCCTTAAAGTTCAAAAAGTACCACAAAATACCATTGCAATCTACTTGGTCTTAAAATGTAAAGCTAATACAAGATAGTGGAAGTGAGGGGAAAGAGTGCTGAGCATTGCAGGTAATTTTTCTTTTTAATGTTTACTTTCCTTTGAAATAAGGTAATATTGGACTTTCTGGTTAAAGACACTGGAATAAAGATCTTTCTGTCCCTATCTCTATGTAAAAGCCAACTTCAAAGAAAGAGGAGGATGAGAAGTAGCAAACTTTACTTTGATGAGATTAAAAAATACTTCAAACACTGGACTGAAAAATAAACACAAAACTGCTAAGTGCAGCAAATACTGGACAAGGAGAAGGGTATGTTTGTGTGTGGTGGGCACAGGGGATGCCAAGAGATGAATTTTGTCTCTTCAAATTTCGAGCAAAGAGTGCAGATGCAAGATACTCATAGTTGGCAGCCTACATAGCCTGAGGTACATGGTTCAGCATTTTGTGAGCCATGGAAGATTCCCTGAACTCTATTTAACTCCCAAGATTAGAGACGTAGGTGGGGCTAAATGCCTAACTCAAGGTAGGATCCTATCCAGGATACTACATTACATTTAGTCATTGTGTCTCCTTAGACTCCTATTGGCTGTGCCAATTTCTTGGATTTTTCTTGTTTTTGATGACCTTGACATGTATAAAGAGTTCCAGTTAAATATTTTGTACAACATTCCTCAGTTGAGAGTTGTCTAAAATTTTTTCTTATGATTAGACTAGAGTTATAGGTTTTAAAGAAGAAGTGCCATTCTGATCGTAATCTATCAAGCATACTTCAACATGGCTTATTACTGTTGATATTAACCTTGATCACCTAGCTGAGGTAATATGTGTCAGATTTTTCCACGATAAAATCACTCTTTTTTTTCCCTTTCCATATCATATTCTTCAGAAGGAAGTGGTTACCTCTCCTTGAGGGAAGAATATCTTCACATATTATTTGGAATTTTTCTGCATGGAGACTTGTCTATTTTCTGTCCATCTATTCATTTATTCAGTCCATCAGTATGGACTCATGACTATTTCTTTTATACTTTAGGTTATGATTTAATACCAAATTTTGTTCTAAAAATTGTTTCATCATTGGAGCTCTTTCAAATGGCTCATGCATCTTTTTGACATACCTCATCATTGTGGAGATTATATATATACATATATATGTATATGTATATATATGTATACATATATGCATATATGTATATATATATATATCATCTTATTTATTTATGTGAGAGAGAGTGAACAAGCATAAGCAGGGGGAGGGGCAGATAATCTCAAGGAGACTCTGCACTGAGTGCAAAGCTGGACATGGGGCTGAATCCCACAACCGTCAGATCATGACCTGAGTGAAAACCAAGAGTCCAAAGCCCAAGTGACTGAGCAGCTCAGGCACCCCTTTAATTGTATATATTAAGGTTCACTCTTTGTACTGTAAAATTTTATGGATTTTGACAAATGCATAATACTATGTGTTTACCATAAGAGTATCATACAAAACAGTTCTATTACCATTAAAAAAATCCCCTGTGCTTTACCTATTTAACCATCTCTGTTAAGTCCCTGATCTCTTGACAACAACTGATTTGTTTACTGTTTCTGTAGTTTAATGTAATATAATGGGATCATACAGTGTATAGCTTTTTCAGAATGTTTTCTTTCACTTAGCAATATGCACTTAAGATATACACCCAGGTCTTCCCAGGGCTCAATATCTCATTTATCATGAAATAATAATCTATATTTGATCACTGAATAATTATACAATTTGTTTATCCACTTATCTGTTGAAGGATATCTTGGTTGCACCCAGTTTTTGGCAATTTGAGCAAAGCTGCTATAATCAATTGCATACGGGTTTTCTGCCAACTTAAGTTTTTGTATCAGATGAAAATGTGATTACCTGGGATACCTAGGACTGTAATAGTTGTTTTATGTGATAAGAGTATTTTTACTTTTGTCAGAAACTGCCAAACTGTCTTCCCAAGTGGCATTTTGAATTGTCACCGGAAATGAATGAGTTGCTCCAATCCTCACCAGGAACTGGTATTGTTAATCTTTGGGATTTTAGCCGTTCTCAGAGTTATGTAGTGGTATTTCATTGTTTTAGTTTTCATTTCCCTGATGACATATGATTTTGAGCATATTTTCATATGCTTATTTGCCATCTGTGTGTCTTCTTTGGTGAGATGTCTGTTCAGATCTTTTGCTCATTTTTTAATTGGGTAGTATTTCTTTTTCCTTATCTTGGAAATTCTTTCCTAGGCCTCAGCTTGCTCTTTTTCTGGTTTCTTATCTCTAAGTAAGGAGATGCCAGCCAGGCCTGATATTTGTATTCCAACTAGTGTAGGATTCCCTCGGTCCCACTCACCATTCACCTGGGACTTGAAGGAATCGCTTTGGCTCCTAGAACCATGAGATTTACACAGCAACTAGTGTTTACCTACTGTGTATCTGCTTGGCTGGAAAAGAACTTGTTTCTTTTGCCTGATTCTGTGATACATGGACAGAAATTACTCTTGATAATTTGAACCCATCTGTATTTTTCCTTTTTCAGACCCCAGAATCTGTCATTCCCATGACTCTACCTGTCCTTTCTACTCCTTCTTATGGCCAGCACACACTAGGTGCAATTAATGCACCTGGCCTAATTTTTTACTCCCAGATATACTGAATTACTTACACTTATAAGCTATAAAACAGATGAAGGAAGAGAGCTATTGTTGCATGGGATGAAGGATATTTCATTGATTACTTTAGAAAACAGCTATCCTAGTAAGAGTGTGACTGTTAGCTTCTGCAAATACCCTGCATATCCAAGGACAGTGATACATTGGAAGAGAGAGAAATTCTCACTAACCATAACAGCTCTCATTATTAAGCTCTTAAAATGTGCCTGGCACTTTGCTGAACAACATTGTAAATGTATTATGATATTTAATTCTTAATGCAACCCTCTAAGATAGAAATAACTGTCTTCAATTTACAGATAAGGGAATATAAAACTTAGGGAAATAGCTGAGGACACACTGCTAATAAGCAGCAGAGCTGGGATTCAAATGGAAGACAATCTGACTCTGAAACTTATGTTTCCAACCAATATTTTCTTCCTTCTTATTGGGCTTTGCTCTTCTGGGTCAGTTACACTTCATTCAGTGGGATTTCTCTTTGGAGTCTGGAAGTGGTGTTTAATATTCATATTTTTGGTTCAATAATGATTTTATATTTTAGTGACTAGGAAATTTGTAGAATGAATTTTGAGTTGCTCAGGAGCTGCCATTTTTATCCAGCTCTACAACTGACATTAGAAAAATGAACTTGCAAAAACAGATTTTACCTCCTAAATTACAGTACACATGTATGGATTAGAAAGCACCTCACTGCTATGTTTCATTTCAATAAAGATACTATAAATTTTGTCAATCAATATATCACCTTTCATTTGAGAACTTTACTGTGTCTATACCATTCATAAATCATCAAACCATTTGGGGAAGCAGGAGAGTTTCTTAGTAAATGATTCTTATTAATTTGAAGTTGAATGTTGAATTCTCTGATATTTTCACATCTTTTCATGTTTATTAATAGGGGGGGAAAAAACCCATAAACATGTTCCAAAACAGGAATGAAGCTTAAATCTCTGCTGACTCAGAGATTCCAGATCTATGCAGTAGAAACATGAGACAGTTGTTCAGTTCATTTGAATTAACAGAGTCCTACATTATTCTACAATACAACTGACAGTGCCTCTGAAAGGACTTCATTTTTGTATTTTGGTTTCTCTGCTTACCATACAAGGTCATTGGTGACTTTCTCATTGGGATTCTCGGGCCATGAGGCAAGATGAAGTTAGTGTCACTCCCAAGAAACAGATGGTAATATGTTAATGAACTGGAATTAAAATAAAAACTTAAAAAAGTAGAAAAAAACGGTAAAATAATTTTCCTTGAGAGGCTTAGAAGAAAGTAAGCGAGAACTTTCTCTTTGAGATGCATCTGGGTTTGTAAGTGGTTGATTTAGTGGCTATGAGCCATGCGTAAGCCTTAGCATTTCTTCCAAATGAGATAGAAAATAACAGAATTTGGGGGGAAATTTTTCATACTGCCAATTATATCTTACCTCCTGGAGAGACTAACCAGAGAGATTCCATTGACAATATGTAGAAAAAGCATTTAAGTGCCACTGTGTTGTCCCCAGAGCTTTAGTCACTCATAATCCTTCCTCAAGACTATAAAAACATCACCCAAAATTATTTCATCTTTTTGTTAATTAAAAGAATGCTTTGACCTTTCTCAAACAGCTGCTCCCTAGAGAATTCCTTTTAGCTGAAGCCATACTTTACCCTGGCCTTCCAAACAACCTAATTTCTATGCAAACAGGTTTCCTCATACTCATTTGAAAGTTGGGAAGTTAACAGGGTTTTGAGTCACAGAGTTATTTTCTGGATTGACTTCCAATTGAATTAGAGCAAACAGACTGGGACTGTGATCACTAACATGCATTCACATGTCCCTAGGCAAATGCTACACATTTTTGATGTACTCCTACAAATTCTTGGTGTTCAACTTTCTATATTCTAAGTTAAGCATGAGCTCAGTCTTAATAGAACTTAATAGCTAGTACAATCATGAAGTATACTGCTATTTATGGCTAGTTTCTGTTCTGATTGACTGGTGCTCATATTAGATATTTGGACTATTACCCTTGTTAAATAGCCATACTTTAACACTGATATGTGGAATACGTGATTATAGAAATACAGAAAGTATTTAGAATACTCTATTAGTATTTATTAGAATTAGAATTAGCATTAGTATTAGTATTTACTACTTTAGAATGTTTAGAAACATTCCACAATGTTTGGAAAACATTTTATTTCCTATAATGCGGTGAGTCAAATCTCAGTTTTTGGAAGAATGGGTAAATGAATGGGCTGTATTATGCCATATAACCATGTAAGTTCATTTCACCATTTAGTTTAAATGATAGTTATTGGGAGAAACAGTCTGTCACAGGCCCTGAGCTTCCTTGTGCATTCTTGCTGGAATCTTCTCACTCTTTAATGGACCATTTATCAGAGTTGTGTGCAGCAGCAAGGAGTTTTGAGAGATGAGGTACCATCTTTACCAAAAGCAAGGCTGGTTTACTTCTGCTTACTAAAAAAGTGGTGAATAACCCAGGCTTAGCATTTCTGTCCTCTAAATGCAACCTGTTTTGTTTGCAGGCATCCATCATGAGCCCTTTGCATTGCCCTCATGAAACTTGGGAACATGGAGACCTGAAGCAAATAACCGTGAAGCTCACCACTGCTTTTGCTGTGAGTAGTAGAGTTCTTTGTTTCCAACCCACTGGTCTCATGCCTTTTGTCAGTATCCAAGAAATAGCAACATGTTCATTTATTAATAAGTATGGTAAAAGTTCAAAACCCTACACAGTTCCTGGTACTTTGGAGATATTTCTATTCCCACCCATAAGTCCTGTAAGTTATATCATTTCAAACATTTCAAACTGACCATGATCAGTATAGAATCTTGGTTTTAGTTCTGCTTCTACTACTTGAGGAAGTTTTGTTCCTCATCTATTTCTTCATCTATAAAATGAGATTCCATTTCTTTATCTATAAAATGAGGGGAACCAGATCAGTGTTTTGAAAATCCTCTGGAGAAACTATGGCTAATCATTTCAAGAATCCTTTCATTAGCTCCTGAGTGAGGCTGTTGGATACAGTTGAGAGCAGGGATATTACTGTGTTGACTCGCCTTGGCCTCTACCTTCAGCAGGGCCACCAGATGTGCTGTAGTTGCTGTCCCTGGTCAGGGTCTTTGACATTTCCCTTAGCCACCATTTCCTCTGTTCTCCTCATACTTCCTAACATTCTCATTTCCTGTTTCTCAGACAGAAAAATGAAGATAATCAGAATTTTTCCTCCCTATCTCATGACCCACTGGCACCTTTCTGAGTACTACTAAAGAAAGAGGAGAAGGTTCTCTACTCTCAAATTCCCTCACCTACCTGCCATTGAATCAGTCTTTCCAAGGTTTGACTGCTGGCAAGGCACATGGCCCTGCCCTGGGGACTCTTGCTTTCCAAGACCATGGAATATTTGGCTAAACAAGGAGCAAGAAAAGCTGGCTCTTGGTAGGATGACCAGCTGTCCTGATTTTCCTAGGACCGAAGGTATTCTCAGAACATGAGAGGTTCCTTTTTTCAAACCAGGATAGTCCTGGGCAAAGCACGACATGTTGGTTGCCCTACTAAACCTATAGTTCCACACATTATGGTATAAGTTTACATCATGTTGTCCTCAAAGTCTAGGGTTCTTAAGCTCAAAAGTCAAGAATTAGACTTTTTCCCTGCATTTTTCTCTAACACCCATATCCTAAGGAAGAAAAAAGAAGAAAACATAGTGGGGAATGTTGGCTAACATAAAAAGTATTATCCTCTTAATAACGTAGAGTCTAAAACTGTTTCATTATGATCTTTTTGTAATGAATTCCTAGGTAGTAGGGCTAAAAATATTTGTGAAAGTGCTTAGAGTAAAGGCCGGATATAAAAAAGAACAAAAGCAGAAGGAGGGAGAATGTATATCCACACAGTAAAAAGCAATTGTTAGGAAATAAAATTAAATATGAATAATAGTGGTTAGTTTTGGGTTTTAATTTTTATTTTAATATTTATACTTCTATGTATTTTTAATTTGCTTATTTTAACCACATACTTTTGTAATTGGAAAACCTTCATTAAACAAAGCTTAAAAATGAGAAAGAAGAAAAGATGACAAGGTGAAAGTGTCAAAGACCATGTCATGAAATGTTAGGATTCCATACTAGAGACAATGGGAATCCAACTGGTGATTTTTTTAAGCAAGAAAATAACTTATACTGGGTTGGAGAGCATTAAAGATGAATTTTTCAAAGTATCCTCATGATACATAGGTAGATAGTTTCCTGGAATATTTGGATTGAAATAGGTCTTTTGCTTTCAAATTCAAAAATAGCAGAAGGGCAAATCTTCAGACAGTGACTTGAGATTCACTGGGGACCAACCAAGGACCCAGCTCAGTGCCTGCCAAATATTTTCACTTAGGTGAGCACTTCTTTCTCCGACTCAAGTGAGCTGCCCTTTTCTTCATCAAAATCATCTAAAGGTCAGCTAGAGTGCTTGTTGAATTTGTCAGTCTCCATTGCCTCTGAGTGTCTGGTAATCTGCAGGTTTCTTTGTTGTCACCTTTCTAAAGAGAGAGTTTTTAGGAGTTTGATTTCATGAAATTGGTTGTACTCATTTGCAGGGGCATGCTACTATACAGGAATTAGAAATTATGCAAATAAGCATGGGATATTTCTTTTCTTTGTCTTTCTTTCTGTCTTTCACTATATACATATATGGGAGTTTGGGACTGTATGTGGTTCTATAACCATTTGCCAAAGAGAATTTAAGTAAAAAGAATGTAGAGGGACTTTATCAAAAAGTGTTTATAGACATACTAATTAATATGACTCAATATCATCATATGAAGGGAATTAGGAATCAGGCTAAGAAGTGCTTCTTAGTTCTCCTCAGTTTCATTTAGGCATGAGATTTCAGGGATTTAAGGTATGTACTAAGATAACATGCTCTTGGCAACTCACTGAAACTGTGAATCACCAGGTTTTTCTGAAAGTGTCACTGGCTTCTATCTGCAGAGTTTAACACACATAACTGTATTGCATGGTTCTTTGCTGTTCTGCATTTTCAACAAGCAATGTCCAAAAGGAATTTCCCGTCTGCTACTTGCATATTATATTGTTGTCATCTTACTAAAACATGAAATGATTTAAGCTTCACAGCTGTTATTGTTTTCAATGGAGCAGCTGCCTGACACTTTCCGGGACAATGCCAGGTGCACAAGAAGGTTATCTATGCAAATTACAGTGGAAAGTTGAGCGAAAATCTGGTGGATTTGATCATTACAGACAACCAGTCTAAATAATTGAGATGCAAATAATACGAAGTTATTTTCACTGGCCAGAGCAATGCAGCAGATTGCTTCTCTTGATTTATGTTGATTACGGACTTAGCCTAAGTGATCGACTTAACCAAATTCACAAGAGGGTGATGTGAGAACCCGAATGTCATTTTAGAAATTTACATTGAGAACCACAGTTCATGCTGGTAATTTCTCCCTTGGTAGAAAGATCTATGTATGAAACTAAGTACTATAATCAGAAAATGTGCTTATAATTACATCACGAGGAAGGACAATCTGTTATCTTAATTGACAGTGATCCCAGTTATGGAACTAAAACTGTTTAGTGATAGATCCAGGTTTTGAACCCAGAAAACATGACTACAAAACCACCATTATAACATGTTGTTTGGGTCATTTTTTCCTTATCAGTTTTAGTCTTCCTGAATTCTATTTTACACACTTTATTTTTTAAATTTAAATTAAACTAATTAACATAAGTGTATTATTAGCTTCAGAGGTAGAGGGTCAGTGATTCATCAGGTGTGTATAACACCAAGTGCTCATTATATCACGTGCCCTCCTAAATGTCCATCACCCATCCCCCCATCCCCCTCCCCTCCATGTTTTACACACTTTAATTGCCTTGAGGATTTTCTAAATCTGCATCCCAGATTTGTACATACTTACAAAATCCTGAATCATGTCTTCAAATGGCAATCCCGCTCACTGGGATTTTTCCATGTATCAATTCTCAGATATAAAGCTGTTTGTGAATTTTGGGGCCTCTTTATTTTGGGCCTGGGCACTAGAAACAGTTGGAATGAGGGTTTGAGAGCACAATCAGTAGCCGATAGGCATTCAATAGAGAGAGACATTATTATGGGCTAGGATATGAAAGAGTGGGGACATGATCTGGACCTTAAACCTGGCATTCTGAGATGCAGGAGGAGAGTCCCAGAGACTGCGACCAAATTCATTTGCCTGGGTGAAGAATCAATGCTGCAGAGACACCCAGATGAAGTTGGAAGTACGTGTTGGGGCCAGATTTGTAAATGGCAGGATAGTAAGCACGGATATTTTTTTAGCAGGTACTGGGTTCCCTTGAGAGCTTTGGTTTAGAGGAATGACATGATCAGTCCAGGACTTGACAAAAAAATTAATTTAATATCGTTTCATAGAAGGCAGAGATACAGAATAGAGCAGAGAGAACACTGAGGAGGTTACAACAATAGTCCAGATGGAAGTAAAACCGCAGTGGGCCCCAAGAAGGGTAATAGAGACTGTATTAGCTTCCTATTGCCACTGTAACAAAGTAGCATAAATTCAGTGGCTTAAACCAACACAAATTTATTCTTTTACAATACTGGAGGTCAGAAGTCTAAAATAAAAGTGCTCACAAGACTATTTCTTCCACAAACTTAAGGGAGGAATCTAATTCCTAGTCTTTTCCAGCTGCAAGGGCCCATCTTTTTCCTTGGCTCACGACCTCTTCTTCCCTCTTCAAAGCCTGTTGCTCCAACCTCTGCTTCCCTTGTTCCATATCCTCCTGTGTTGGGTCTTCTTCCTGCCCTTTCATGAGGACCCTTGTGATTCTGCTGGGCCCATCTGTATAACCTGGGATCCTTTCCCCTTCTCAAGATCCTTAATTTAATCACATTACAAAATCTTTTCTACGATGTAAAGTCATAGTCACAGATTCTGGGGATTGGGATGTGGACATTTTGGTGAGGATGCACATTATATACCATACTACAGAGATATAAAAATATTCAAATCTGGCTTCTGTCTCACACTACTCCCCCTCAAAGACACTGAATCCCAAAAGAACATGATTACTTCTATCCAAACACACCTTCCTTTTTGCTTTTTGCTGCTTATAATTCTGCTCTTTTTTTTTTTTTTTTTTGCCTAGAATATCTTTCCTTGATATCAGTGGCCTCAAATCCTGGCTTAGGTGCTTGCATCTTCCAAAATCCTTTTGCTATCTACTTCATTCTCTCCCTTTCACCTGTGCATCGAGGAACAATTCTCACTTTCCTTATCTTACATTTGCATTTTATAGTGCTCTAATTTTTAATGAAAACCTTTCATTTTGAAATAATTTCAACCTTACTAAAATAGTGCAAAGAACTCTATACACCATTCACCCAGTTTCCCCAAATCTCAATAACTTAAATAGCCATAACATAATGATTGGAGCCAGAAAATTAGATTGATACACCACCATTAACTAATCCATACCCTTTTTGAGATTCTAGCAATTATCCCATTAATGGCATTTATCTGGTCCTTTATCTGGCATGTTTCTTCAGTTTTCTCTAATCAGAGAGAGTTCTCCAGTCTGTTTTCATGACCTTGAGAATTTTGAAGAGTCTGAGCAGTTATTTTGTAGACTACCTCTTGTTCTGGGGTTGCCTGATGTTTTCTCATGATTTGATTCAGACTATATACTTATAGATAGCAAGAATATCACAAAGGTCAATGACCCTTCTCAGTGCATGATTATCAAGAGGCAAATGACATCAGTATGTCACGTTACCAGTGTTGTTTAATCACTTGTTTAGAATGCTGTCTGCAAGGTCTCCTATTGCTCTTGACACATTTAATTTTGTATTCTATATATTTTTATCATAGCATTTAAGACTGGAGAGGATCAAAGAAATGATTTGTCAATAACACTAAAAGCAATATCGTATCAGGTAATACACACTGAGAACTTATTATGTGCTGAGATCTACATGCATTTGTTCATTTACTTCTCAAAATACCTCTATAAAGTAGACAAATTATCATTGACACATTATTGGAGAAGATATTCCCGACTGACAGATAACCACCCTGGGATGAGGGGATATAAGTAGCTCATTTTTTATACCACTTAGAGCCTAGCACAGTGCTTTGCATAAAATAAGGGGACTGTAAATGTTTGTTAAATTGACTTAAACTGAAAATAAATGGAAGGCAGAGTGTTCAGATTGTGTAATTAAATATATGTCAACACAGGAGAAGTAATCACGGATAATTATGAAGTACTGAATTTAAGGAAGAGGAATGCGTAATGGTGATGATTTATTCTCAATCGGGCAAAGCTAAGAAAGAAGCTGAAATTGTTGTTGTCCAGAGTGGGTTCAGAGCAAAGACCTGGTGAAAGAATCACATTTAAGGAGTATAGGTAGAAGACAATTCAGAAAAGGAGAAAGGAATTTAAGTGTAAATAGGGCAAAGGAAGCTAGACAGTGTAGGGTAATAGCAAGCCGATTTTCAAAACTGGGGTGAAGATAATTAAATGAGGGTATGTATGGGAGCATTTTTAAATGCCAGTGGGTATTTGGAGGAAAATGTGAAAAATACAAATTTTATAAAGTTTTTGAGGGTTTTTGTTTGTTTTATTCTAATTTAGCCAATACAAAGCTATCTACAATAAAGGAAGGGAAAAATGTTAAGGTAAGGCAGAGGAGTAGATAAACTCCAAATATATAGATTGAATTTAAAGCACACTGGATATGATTTCTGAAGCAGCACATTTCCCTTTCAGTGTCTGCTAGATTTATATGAAGAATAGCTCTTATTTCTTAACACAAAACCTGAGCTATGAAAGGGAAAGAGAACTGGTGTTTGCAAAGTGGTCATGTGTTTATATACGTGGGCTTATAAATATAAAAGTGCTTCCCATTGTTCTAAATGTAAGCCCTTTCTGGCTTTATCTATCCTCACATTTTATAACAAAAAAATCAGATCATTGGACCAGAACTCAGATCTGGTTTCTATTTTTAGCATCACCACTAGCTAACTGTGTAGTGCAGCAGGGAAACTTTCAGGCCTCATGTGTCTGTTTTCTCACCTCGAAATGAAGAGATTGGCTAGATGATCTCAATTATGCCCTCTGGAACTCAAACATTGTAGATGGTTCTGTTGTTTGGGGTATGCTAGCTAAGTAACTGATTTGCATTTCATACAAATTTTATTTACTGAATGATTTGACATTTGTAATTGCTTCCTTACATGCAGATTTTCTAGAGAAAAATGTAACTGGAGAGATTCATTGCCAGAGCTACGTAACATGGTAATTGTGGAATCAACAGTTATAAGGATAGCTTTTTGTTTAAAACAAGCTTGGCATTTTCCATTTGTTTGGGGTTTTCTTGGTAGTATAGAGGATGGCCCTTGCCAATTAGTTCTCACTCCCCGAGTCCCAGGATGAGCTGCTTCTGTGTGAGAGATCGGTCTTTAAAGCCCAAGGCAGGCAGCCGGGAAGAAGGATATTGAAGCTGGAGTGCCCAGCAATCTTTCAAAGGGGACAGATGGAGAGGGGTAACTAAAGACAGGAGGATTCTGACAAAGGAATGAAATTAATTTGGATGGGACCCCTGGAGATTGGCTAGAGTTAAATAGTCTAACAGTAGGAGGCTTATTTTGCAGCCAGAAGTAGTTTTCTTCTGAAAGACGAGTCTTTTACACTGGGAAACATTCTTTCTTCTTCCATGGCAATCTCTGTTTGGAGTCTTTATTCTTGCCTTCCCCCTCCTTAATTTTGTCTTTCTCTGCTCCCGCCTTCATTCACTCTCTTCCTTTCTTTTTAACACCTCCTTTCATGATGAGATTAATTTGTTTATGTGGACAAGGGGAAGAATGAGAGTTTGCATAGTGGTAAGAAACTTCCAGTGCACAGTGGCAGCTGAAAACATTGAACTCTCCTTTCTGCCTGGTGGAGGCTGTCAGCAACAAAGAAATGACATCTCATCTGAAAACAAAAGTAAAGCTTCTGAGATCATTTAAAATTCTAACTAATCAAAATCCTGTTGACGCAAGGAGAGGGGAGTGTGCGAGTGTGTGTGTGTGTGTGTGTGTGTGTACTGACCCACAGTTCTGAGGGACTGTCAAGGGCATTCTCTGCGGAGGAGCCAGACAATAATAAGGCTATGTTGAGGACTGATGCCAACGCGATGGAGGGTGGGAGAAAGTACACAGGGGCTCTGTTGTTGCCAAGAGGTATCTTGACATAGGGAAGATAGCCTGAATGGAATATAATTCTCAAATAGTGCAGTTATGACACTGCCAAGTTCATATCCCCAGGAAGTGGGAATCTGGAGTAGAAGTCTAAAAATTACAATCCTTACTTAAGGTCTGTTCCTTATTGGTGTGTAGTCCTGAGCAAGCTACTTAACCTGAGTCTTTTCCTAAAATGAAATTGGCACGGTCATATTTCTTATGCTTTTTTCGAAAAGCATAAAATAGATCATCTTTGTGCTGGTGCTTAGAGAGCTGTGTCATATGAAATGCAACTAAAAAGTGGAAATAATGATACTGAGAGGATTTTGAAAGAATTTAATGAGATAACAGCCAGTATAGGAAAATGATCAATACCTGTTCATTCCCTTAATTTCCCTTGGGGTGTTAGTTATCTTGGATATTTGGGACATCATAACAAGTTAGTTTGTATTACTGACCTATTACTAGCATCAAACCATAGTTAAAGGTTTGAACTTGCTGAAAATCACATAATGTATTCCAAAGTAAAATGAAGAGCATTTAATATGGTTTGTTACATTTTATATTATCAATTAGTCATTGATATAGCTAACTCAGAGTTGACTCCATATGCACAGATGATTAATGGAAAAAAGTATACAATTATATGACCTCATCGACTTTCATTGGCTTTCATTATAACCAACTGGTCCCGTGTGATCACTGACTAATTACAATAGACTGAAACAGGGGTTCAGAGGCACCCTACTAGGACATGCCAGACATTAATTCTTGAATGGCTGGATCCTAGGGAGTTTTAAGGGTCTGGGACAGAGTTTGGGGGAAAAAGGAAGTCCTTCATGGGTATTGGGGCAGTGCATCTTTATTAGGTGGTATGAAAGGATTTTGATACTTTAAAAAGTGGAGGGCTGAACCCATGCATACAAACTGAGTATCCCTGCTCATCCAGACCTCCACAATAATCTCAGGTAAACAAATAAAAATATCTTAACACCACAACTTTTTTTCTCCAAACACCAACTATCAACCCATTATTATATTGACTGGCAAACTTCTGAATGGGTTTTCATCACTGAAACTTATTCTTTTGGTAAGCCAACAGAATGGGGGCAAAAAGAGGGAAATTTTTTAAGATGGGATCCCAAAATAGGCATGGAACACATGGCTTCTGCGAAAAATATATGCATATACATACCCTTCTTTTGACACTTTTGATACTCTTCCATTAATTAGGAATTGATTTCTATAAGTAGTCCTGTGAAGTCTAAACCTATCACTCATTCTGTTTTAGAAGAATTTATTTAATTCGTTATGCTGAGGACCTGGGGACTCTCCTAGGAATCAGGATGTGAAGAGAGAAAAGAGATTATTTTGAGAGATGATTTACTTTAGAAGAGGTAGACATGGTGACATCCTACATTCAGGCATTTGGATATTCATGAAGCACTCCTGAAGTTACAGGCTGCCTGTAAGTAAGAGAGTGATATCAACCCCTCTCCCTGGTGGCTGACCCTCTGTATACACACTGTGCTGTAGACATGTGTAGCATTGAATACTAACATGAACTCCAGCATTAGAAGGGCGCTGGTCAAATGCACATGATAGTTCTTGTGCTGGGCAGTGCTGTCTGCAGACAAAGAAGAAGGAATGGAGTTAAAAGGTAGCCAAGTGTTATTTTCCTCTAATTGCAAATGCAAGCATGCAGTCACCCATGACATTCAGTAGCCACAGACTTGTATTCAGACTTGGCCTGCTTGGAGGGCACACTCACATGAAGAAAACTTGCTCAGCAAAAGAGAACTGCTAGAATTATAGCTCAAGGCACCCAGTCTCCAGCTAACATCCTTAGTGAACATAGATACTACTTTAGTTTTGCAACTGAGGTAAACAGTCATGAATAATATTTATAGTTTTAAACTCCTATTCTGTTACCTTCTTTCTTTATACAGAATTCCTAAAAAACAGAATTTTCTGGTTAATGGATTTTTTAAAATAGAATTGCCTTTAGCATTATCTATAGATCAACAATTATTGAGAATTAAATATAATGCAATATACTTGATAGTCCAGTAGTTCCTTCGTGATTTAAGAAACTCTAGGAGAATTTGTCCTTCCTAAAGTTCATCAAGGGTATCAAGTTTAGGATGTCAAAAATGGTTCTTAATCTGATGCCACCATAAGAACATACTTCAGAAATCAGTTGATTTTTAAATGGTTTTAGCTAGGATTTTTTTTTGAATTTTCTCAAAGCTCAAATATAAGAACTGAATAAAATAATCAAAATCAAATTATGTATGTGTAAATATTAATTTGTATATATGCATATCTATCACTTTAACATATATGCTGAATAAAAATGTTTTTTCCCAGAATTTTCAGTCTTGAACTTATTGGCTTGAACATGATTTAAGATACAGTATTTTATGATTTCTTTTACTAAAGTAATTCAAAAATAAGAAAGAAGAGATTTTTCAACAGAACTCAGAGTATATAGTAAACTGACATCTAAACTTTTAGTTAGTGTGAATATGTTTGCTTAGAAGGAACTTGCTACCACATAAAGAGGTTATTTTTTAAGTAGAGGTAAATTTTCATACAGTGAAATACATAGATATTTAGTGTTACAGTTTGATGAATTTTGACAGATTTATACACCTCTGTAACTACCACTTTAATGAAGATATAGAACATTTCTCCTACTTGAGGAATTTCCCATATGTGCTTTGCCAGTCAATACCTACTACTTTCTCTACCCCAAGGCAAACACTATTCTGATTCCTATCAACATAGATTAGCCTTCTATATTCTAGTACTGCATGTCTGGTAGATGACCACATATTCTTTGATATTCTTTCCATCAGGAGGTGAGATCTGTATCCTCAACATTTTGAATATAGGAGGACTGTATAAAAATTTAACCAATAAATGGCAGTAGTCATGCTGTGCCAATTTTCAGGCTCATGCTTTATGAGATGGGCAGTTTCTGCTTTGTGAATTTTGGGACACTCTGAGAACCCAGCTAGCATATTGTGAAGAAGTCCAAATAATCCATAGAAAAATCCAAGTGGAAAGATACTGAGGACCTTAACCAATAGCCCTGGCTGAGTTTCAACATCCAACACCAATTTCCCAGCCATGTGAGTGAGCTATCTTGAAAGTATGTCTGACCGTCCCAGTGGAGCTGCCCAGCTGACATTGTATGGAGTGGAGATGGGATATTCACAAATCTGCCCAAATTGCAGATTTGAGAGCAAAATACCTAATTTTAATTTTTAAAAAAATTTTTTAAATTAAGTTTTGGAATAGTCTGTAACATAGTAGATAACTAGAAAATTTTTATAAATTGAATTCTACCACATGTACTTTTAAGAATCTGACTTCTTCAGCTTTTTAAATTTCAAAATTTTTAAAGTTTAAAAATTTTAAAGATATACCCATTTCATTTTGAGTTTCCATTTATGCGTTAGTAGTTAATTCCTTTTTGTTGCTCAGTAATATTCCAATAAATGACTATACCACAAATTGCTTATCCTTTCTGATGTTGAAGGATATTTGGATTGTTTCCAGTTTTTGCCTCTTATGAATAATGTTGCTGTGAGCACTCATGTACAAGTTATGTGTGGACATATGTCTTCATATGTCTTGGTAAATACCCAGGAGTAGAATTACAGGGTCAAATGGAAAGTATATGTTTAATTTTACAAGAAACTGCCAAATATTTTTCTAAAACTATTACATAATTTTATAGTTCTACCAGCAATGTAAGAATTCTTGTTTCTCTATGTCCTTTGCTACACTGTCAGTCTTTTAAACTTTAACCATTCTGGTGGGTATGTAGTGATATATTATTCTTCTTTTACTTATTTATTTTTTTAAAAAAGACTTTATTTATTTGAGAGAGAGAATGAGAGAGGTTGGGAGAGAGAGAATGAGGGGGTTAGGGTCAGAGGGAGAAGCAGACTCCCTTCTGAGCAGGGAGTCCCATGCGGGACTTGATCCTGGGACTCTAGGATCATGACCTGAGCCAAAGGCAGTCCCTTAAACAACTGAACCACCCAGATGCCCCTATTATTGTTCTTTTAATCTGCATTTTCTTTCCTTTTCTCCTGCTTTTTAAAAAGTTTTTATTTAAATTCCAGTTAGTTAACATACAGTGTTATATTATTTTCAGATATACAATATAAAAACTCAATACTTCCATATATCACCTGGAACTCATCATGATAAGTGCACTCCTTAATCTCTACCAACTATTTAACCCATCCCTCCACACCCTCCCCTCTGGTAACCATTGTTCTCTACAATTAAGAATTAAGAGTCTGTTTCTTGGTTTGTCTCTCTCTCTCTTTTTCCCCTTTGAATTTTTGTTTCTTAAATTCCACATATGAGTGAAATCATATGGTATTTGTCTTTCTTTGACTGATTTATTTCACTTAGTATTATACTCTTAAGCTTGCAAATGGCAAGATTTCGTTCTTTTTCTTTTTTATGGATGAATATATTCCATTGTGTGAATGTGTGTGTGTGTGTGTGTGTGTGTGTGTATCACATCTTCTTTATCCATTCATTATTCAATGGACCCAGGCTACTTCAGTTATCTCGGTTATTGTAAATAATGCTGTTATAAACATAAGGGGGCATGTATCCATTTGAATTAGTGCTTTGTATTCTTTGGGTAAATACCCTCTAGTGTGATTGCTGGATCATAGGTAGTTCCATTTTTAACTTTTTTAATATGCATTTTCTTAATGCGTAATGGTGCCAAGCACTTTTCAATGTACTTATTGGTCTTTTATATTCTTCAGTTAAGAAGTATTGGTGTAAATATTTATTCTATTTTTAACTGGGTTGTCTATCTTTTTATTATTGATTTTTAAGAGTTATTTGTGTATCCTGTTATCAGTTGTTTTTCATATACGGGTTTTGTGAATATATTCCCCTGGTTTGTGTCTTACCTACACATTTTATTAATATGTCTTTTTTAAAGATTTTCATTTATTTATTTGACAGAGATCTAGAGCCAGAGAGCAAAGCAAGGGGGATGGCAGAGGAAGAAGGAGAAGCAGGCTCTCCACTGAGCAGGGAGCCTGATGCAGGGCTTGATCCCAGGACCTTGGGATCATGACCTGAGCAAAGGCAGACACTTAACCTACTGATCCACCCCAGTACCCCTTATTAATAATGTCTTTGAGTAGAAAAGTTTTATTTCAGTGCAGTCCAATTTAGCACTTTTTTCTATGATTAGAGCTTTCTGTGTCTTGTCTAAGAAATTTATCCTACCTTAAAGATATGAAGATATTCTGTATTTTCTTTTAGAAGCTTCACAGTTTGTATTTCAGGCCAATGATCCAACTTAAATTTTGTGTGCACTGTGAGAGAGTGGTGTGCCTTTTCTTCCAACTAGGTGTACAGTTGCTTCAGCACCATTAATTGAAAAGAATTTCTGTTATTCATTGGATTTTTTTAATGCCTCTGTGGAAAATTAATTACTTGTGTATATGTTTTTGCCTGTTTTTAGACTCAGTATATTTTGTTGATCTAATTTTCCTACCCAATATCTATACCACACTGTCTTGATTAATGTAGCTTTATAGTAAGTCTTAAAGTCAGTAATATAAGTCCTCCAACTTTACTTTGTTTTTTAAGGTTGTTTTTGCTATTATATGTATTTTCATATTTGTATACACATTTTAAAATCACATTGTCAATATCTAGGTTAAAAAAAAAAGGAAGCTTTGGGGCACCTGGGTGGCTCAGTGGGTTAAAGCCTCTGCCTTTGGCTCAGGTCATGATCTCAGGGTCCTGGGATCGAGCCCCGCATGGGGCTCATTGCTCAGCAGGGAACCTGCTTCTTCCTCTCTCTCTGCCTGCTTCTCTGCATACTTGTGATCTCTGTCTGTCAAATAAATAAATAAAAATCTTTTTTTTTTTTTTAAAGGAAGCTTTCATGCATTTTTAATGGGCCTGTGTTAAATCTATAGATCAACATCTTAACAGTATGGTCTTCTAATCCATGAACATGGTATATATCTCTCTATTTTTTTAGATATTTATTTTCTCTTGTTAACATTGTTTTTAGTTCAGAGGTTTTGAAAATCTTTCATTACATTTTTAATGATATGATTTTAATTAATTATTCAAAAGTAGGTATTGAGCATCATGCACCATTTTAGATGCTTCAGACACAGGATCAGCAAATTCCTTGTTTTCGTTCTAAAATGTAAGACATAGAACAAAAACAAATAAGCAATATAGCTTTACATTTAATAAAGATTGTAATGGAAATAATCCCCTGTAAGTACAGAGTAGTGAATGGGTGCCTTCTGTCTTTTTTTTTTTTTTTTTTCCTTAGAAAGGGAGAGAGAGGGTAGGGAGGAGCAGAGGGAGAGAGAGAATCTTAAGTAGGTTCCATGGAGCCTGACGTGGGACTCCATTCCACAACCCTGAGATCATGACCTGAGCTGAAATTGAGAGTCTGGCACCTAACCGACTGAGCCATGCAGGTGCCCTCAAATGGGTGCATTTTTGATGGAGTAGTTGGGAAGCATCTCTCTGAAAAAGTGAAGATTTAACAGAGGCTAAAATGATGTTAAGGAGCAAGTCCTAGTGGACATTTGAAGAAAGAGTCTTATAGGAAAAAGGTCCACATGCAGAAATACACTTGATGTATTTCAGCAAAAGCAAGAAGATTTGCTGGTAATTTTGCTGTGTGATTTTGAGATATTCTCATCTGATCCCTTCTATTTTCTTTTCTTTTTTTTTTGTTAAAGATTTATTTATTTATTTGTTTGACAGAAAGATAGAGAGAGAAAGCACGAGGAGGCAGAGTGACAGACAGAGGGGAGAGGGAGAAGCAGGCTCTCTGCTGAACAGAGAGCCTAATGCAGGGCTCAATCCCAGGACCCTGGGATCATGACCTGAGCTGAAGGCAGATGCTTAATGACTGAGCCACGGAGGCGCCCTGCTTCTATCTTCTCAAGGAATAAAAATTGAGATAATCATTTGAGAAAGCATGGAATAGCTGTTGAAGATAGGAGAAATTGTACAATAATTCTTTTAAGATGCGAGAAAGCAATTATACAAGAGAAATAGAGCAGTATTTCTTGGACACTTTGAAATCTGGGTTATGATTTGCAAAGTAATGATTGTGAATTTTGCTACAGCCAAATTCATCTCTTATAGAGTAGATGTAGAGCTGGCATGGAGTTGCATTTTACTAGCACTGAGTTGTTTTTTGTTTGGTTTGGTTTTGATTTTGTTTTTTTCCCCCTTCTTACTGGCAAGAATGCCAGAGAAGGAGACAAGGGAAAGAGAGTGGATAGTTCATGCAATGAAGTGATTACAGTGATGCTTTATGGAATCCTAACTGAGAAAAGTGAGAATATAAAGGGACTAAGAGAATTTTAAAATGTGCCAATGAACTTGAGATGCAAACTTCTTTGGAGTTGGGATATTAAAATACATGCATCCCTGGTTTTATAACACTTTATTGTACGTCACAGATACTGATTTTATTGATTGATTGATTGATTTTTTACAAATTTAAATTTTGAGGCAACCCTACATTGAGCAAGTCTCTTGGTGCTATTTTTCAAGTAGCTTTTTCTCACTTTGTGTCTGTGTATCACATTTGGTAATTCTGACGATATTTCAGACTTTTTCATTATTATTATATTTGTTATAGTCTGTGCTCAGTGATCTTTGATGTTACTCTTATAATTATTTGAGGGGCACAATGAACCTTACCATGTAAGACAGCAAAGTTAATTGATAAATGTTATGTTCTAACTGTTCCACCAATCAGCCATTCCTTAGTCTTTCTACTTCCATGAGTCTCCCCATTTCCTGAGACACAATGGTATCAAAATTTGACCAATTAATGACCCTTTAATGGTCTGTAAGTGTTCAAGTGAAAGGAAGAGCCACATGTCTCTCACTTTTAATCAAAAGCTAGATGATTAAGCTTAGTGAGAAAGACATGTCAAAAGCTCAGACAGGCCAATATCTAGACCTCTTGTGCCAAACAGCTACTCAAATTGTGAAAGCAAAGGAAGTGTTCTTGAAGAAAAATAAAAGTGCTACTCTAATGAACACACGAAGGGTAAAAAAGTGACACAGCCTTATTGCCAATAAGGAGAAAGTTTTAATGGTCAATAGAAAACCGAACCAGTCTTAAGATTCCCTTAACCCAAAGCCTATATCCAGAGCAAGGCCCTAACTTTCTTCAGTTCTATGAAGGCTGAGAGGTGAGGAAGCCACAGAAGAAAAGTTTGAAGATAGCAGAGGTTGGTTCATGAAATTTAAGGAAAGAAGCTGCTTCTATAACATAAAAATGGAAGGTAAAGCAATTACTGATGTAGAGGCTATAGCAAATTACCTGGAAGATCTATCTAAGATAGTTAATGAAAGTGCCTACACTAAACAACAGATTGTTAATGTAGATGAAATAGCTTTATAATCATAGAAGATGCCATCAAGGACTGTCTGAGCAAAAAAAGAAGTCAATACCTGTTGCAAGTCTATGTAAGTCAATGCATGGCTTTAAAGCTTCTAAAAACAGGCTTACTCTCTTGTTAGGAGATAATGAAACAACTAGCAAGACAACTAGAATTAGAAGTAGAGGCTAAAGATGGGACAGAATTACTACCATCTCATGACCAAACTTGAAGGGATGAGGAGGTACTTCTTCTGAGTGAGGAAAGAGAATATTGTTGTGAGATAGAATCTACTCCTGGTGAAGATGCTGTGAAGACTGTTGAGATGACAACAAAGGATTTAGAATATTGTGTAAACTTAGTTGATAAAGCAGCAGCAGGGTTTGAGAGAATTGACTTTAATTTTGAAAGACTTCTATAGTAGGTAAAATGCTATTGAACAACATCGCATGCTTCAGAGAAATCATTCATGTAAGAAAGTGTCAGCTGATGCAGCAAACTTCATTGTTGAATTTGTCTAAGAAATTGCCATAGTTAACCCCCACCTTTAGCAGTCACCACAGATCAGTCAGCAGCCATCAACACTGAGGCAAAACTCTCCATCAGCAAAAAGATTATGACTTGCTAAAAGCTCAAATGATGGCTAGCATTTGCTTTTCAGCAATAAAGTATTTTTAAATTAAGGTATGTACTTTGTTTTTCAGACATAATGCTATTGAGTACTTAATAGACTACATATAATATAAACATAATTTCAATACGGACTGGGAAACCAAAAAACTCATTTGATTTGGTTTATTATGATATTCACTTTATTGTGGTAATCTGGAACTAAACCTGCAGTGTCTCAAAGGTATGCCTGTTCATGATCTGGAAAGATAGAAATGAGTAGAGTAAGATTTGGGAAGTGATGCAGTGAGTAATTGTTAATGAAAATTTCTGAGACACAACCTTCAGATTGGATTGCTTAAGTAGAAAAGACCAAAAAAAAAAAAAAAAAGTTGGAATAAGGAAGTCAGTGAATGAGAAGCCTGGGTGTTAAATGGATATCAACAGGAATACAGAGCTCACTAAGAATGATGACAGAAGTAATGATGGAAAATAATGGTGGAGTGGACAAGAAATGAGAGAGAGGGATCCAAGTTTGAGGGTGCCTATAGCATCACCATCTATACCACTATAGAATGATAAGGTACAGTCTAATGGACTATGCTTCAAAGATTGGAGATTTTTTTAATGGGAGGTAGGAAGAAAGGACATTTTTGACAAGCAACAATGAAGATTAGAGACACTAACTTGATATCCAGTCTTGTGGTGTCTGATGGGATATGAGAGAAAAAAGCAGCCATTTGTGAGGAGGCAGCATTTTCAGGGAGTAGCTAAATTTTTGTTAGATGAAAAAGCTGGAATTAATATCTAGGAGAGTAAGAAGCTCTAGAGGAGAGTTGGAAGAGTGAGTTTAGGAGAGTACAGTGCAAAAATTTGGAAGGGCAAAGATTTTGGATTAGGGAATGGACAGAGCCGTATCAAGTACTCTGTGGTTATCAGGACAGTCTGAGAATTTTGGACTTCTGGCAGTGCCTAAGAGGCATGACAAATTTCCTTCAAATACTCTAAGGGAAAATGTGTGTTCAATTCTGATCACAGCTTCCTTTTCAGGATTAGTGTTCTGGGCCATTTGTGCTTGTGAGTCAGGTAGTGTTAAAGTTGGGAGAGACACTGTTTGGCCAGGAAAACTTAGAGCTCATATTTATGAGATACATAATGAGTGAGGCAAAATCTCATGGACCTCATATACTTGGTGGTGGTTATAAAAATGAAATAAAATTGTAAGTTTGCATTGATGGTTTTAAAAGTGATCTGTTACTTCTGAAAAAAGGAGAGGCTTGGGCATGCATGGACTTGAACTTGAGACATATTATTGGCCAGTTGTTAGGATGTGTTTGTCTTTTTTTTTAATTATTCCAATTAATTAATCAAACACCATTGAAAAGTGACATCAAAGGTCAGGACAGTAATCTTATAAAAATGAAGACTAACACTTAATTTGATATATATATTATATATGTGAACATATTCATATATATAGTTAATATAGCATATATATCACTAGATTACATTGTCTTCACAAGAGCCAAGCCTATTGTTTGTACTGTAATTTTTGTATACCCATGAAAAATGATAGTTGCCCACAAAGATGTTTATTTCTTTTTTAAAAAAAAATTTTTTTAAAGATTTTATTTATTTATTTGTCAGAGAGAGAGAGAGAGGCAGACAGGCAGGCAGAAAGAGAGGACGAAGCCGACTCCCTGCTGAGCAGAGAGGCTGATGTAGGGCTCAATCCCAGGACCGTGAGATCATGACCTGAGCTGAAGGCAGAGGCTTAACCCACTGAGCCACCCAGGCACCCCCACAAAGATTTTTAAAAACATATTCTATGTGCTTATGTTCATTCAAAAATTTAGTATCTGTTTCTTCAAATGTTTAAGAGTAGCTTTAATCCAAGAAACACCTTTTTGATTCACATTTACTCTAGTTTTCCTTTGTCAGCTTGAGAGATACAAAAATAAAAGAGGAAAATGTCTATGTTAAAGACAGATGAAAATCTGTATTTATTATTATTGTTCTATTCTGGGCTGGAAAGTTGATGTATCTTATACTTGGTAAATGAAAGTAAGTTTTTATATATGATCACATCCTGGAAAGCACTTACAATGCCCATTTTCTTCTCACCTGCTTCCTCCCTTAATGGGAGAGTTCTTCTATTCTTACAGCTTAGACCCTTACCATCCCACAGCTGCCTTGCAAATTTAATTCTCCGCTCAAAATCCTCTCTGCTCCACAGCTCCTCTCTACCTGACACTCAGATGTATCAACTTAGATATTTTTTTTCTCTTTGCAAGTTAAACATGGAAAAGACAAAAATAGAAGAGCTCATTAATCGATGTAAGAAAAACATGTCAGGCTGAGAGAATGAAGTTATGTTATAAGGGCAAGCACTGTTGATTTTTAGCAAGTTGACCCAAGATCATCCTTCATTAAATAGCTGTAATGTAGGTCACAGTTTGGATCATGCAAATATTATGAAATACTTATTTGGCTTATAAATTTATTATGAATGAATGATAATATTAATAATAAGCTTGAATTAGATTCAGCTGCTTCATTTGACAATACAATACTAATAAATTCTATGTTCAGATAAATAGGAAAAAAGCAATAAAAACAATTTGCCAAAAGGCCCATTTCCCTCTTGATATGACAGTTCCTTAATTTGTTTTCTATGCCTTCACTCATTTTCTCGTTTATTGCAATAGTTTCTGATTTTGGAAGTGAACAAGGTTACATGTAAAATCGTAATTAAATTTTTCCTCAAGTTCAGTCACCAAAGAGTTGAATTTAGAGGCAAAGCAAATGTTTTAGTGTTATAGCAAGTAAGATTTTTCTTAATTTATTCAGAAGAATGTAACAAATCTGACCAAGAAAATCTGAAATTGGAGAAAGATGTACAGCCTTACTAAAGTACATCTTACAGGTGAGTAAATATAATAGAGGCTACATTTTCTTTTTAGTGGTGTCTAGAGTAATCTTCTTGGGTATAAATTTGTTACCTTTTCTCTGTATTTTGTCTTTTCTTGCTCAGTTCCTAGAAGGTATCAAACACTTTGTGTTCCTTTGCTTCTAGGAAGGATTGTGTCACAGATTGGAAGGAAAAATTGCTTATAGACTAAAAGCATGACAGAGATAAAAGAACAACATGGAACTAATTTGGACAGTGGGAATCTCAGTAATAATTGTAGTGGCTAGGAGACTGGAGGGGTCTTCCAATGCTTGTATTCTGATGAGACCCTAAGACCTTTATAGGGCATGGATAGGGAAATCCTCCAAATACTTGAGTTTAAATTTTCACTAGTTTAGCAGGATGGAAGTTGTAAATGGAATTCATTTTATTTGTTTGTTTGTTGTTTTTGTTATATATAATTATGATTATTATTTATTTTTTTACCTGAAGACACCACATAGGACTAATTATTACCTTTGGTTTATGACATATTGCCATCATTGCTTATTCATGGCCTTCATTTATTTTATTTACTTAATATATTCATTAACAATGTGATCAAATTACATGAATTTCTTGCCCAACTCAAGAACTGGAATTTAATATACCTCTCTGCTGTTTACAGTTTTGTTTTTCTGCCTGTCCTGGAATAACCATTACTTTGAATGTTTTTATTTATCTTTGTCCTGTCTTAAAGAAAAAATATTATATGCCTAAATTTTTAAAATATTTTATTTAGTTTTGCTTCTTTTTGAATTTTAGAAGGTGGGTATCATAATGTATGTAACTTCTGGGACTTCCTTCTTCCACCCATCATTATCATAATAAGACTCATCCATGTGTTACCTGTAGTTTTCCTCATTAATTTTCATTGATATTTAATATTTCTCTGATTTTGTTATAGTTTAGTCAAACTCCTATCAGTGGATATCTGGATTGTTTCTAGATTTGTGCTATCATTAATAATGTTGTGGCTAGGTTTTTCATGGTATACATTTGCTAAACCTCACTTGGGTAAATACGTAGGGTGAAATTGCTAATTTGTTGGGTGTGCAAATATTCAACTGTAGAAATTAAAGCTAAATTGTTTCCTAAAGCAATTATTTCAAGCTACATCCCTTCAACAATATGTGAGTACGCTGATCTACAATCTATGCAATACTTGATATTGTCAACATTTTAGCTTTTGCCCATTTAATGAGTGTAAAATAACTTTCCTCCTATTTTTTCCCCCACATTTCTCTAAATACTAGTTAGATTGAGCCTGACTTCATACATATTTTAGTAATACATGTTTTATTTTCTGTAAAATAGCTATCTAGGTCTTTTGCCTATGTGTCATTTATTTTTGTAATTTTATTACTGACTAATAAAAGTTTATATTTATATAAAATTTATATTTTTAAAAAATTTATAAAAATTTTATATTTATTCTTATAAATAATATCAAAATTTTAATATTTTCTTTATTAAATATTTTTGTGGTAGTTTAAGAAGTAATTTTCTACAGTAAGGTCAGAAAGATATTCATCTATATTTTTCTCTTAAAATTTTAAACTTTATTTCAACAACATATTACCACCACTTCTGTTCAACAGTTATATAGGAGTTTCTAACCAATTCTATAGAAAAAGGAATTAATTAAAAATCATAAAAATAGACAAAGAGAAAAAAGGTCATTTTCAGATGACATGATTGTCTATTTGAAATCCCCCATGTAATATTAATAATAATAAAATAATAGTAATAATGATAATAGGGGAGTTGAGCAAGGTAGCTGAACATAAGATCAATACACAAAAACAGTTGATTACAATTCCATAAACCAGAAACAATTAGTGTAATAATAACTATAAAAGATACCATTTATAATAATTAAAAATACAATATTTAAGAATTAATCTAATGATAAATGTGTAAAACCTATATATAGAAAAGTATAAAACATTTTTAATTTTTTTTTTAATTTTAAAAATATACTAGTAGTCCATGGTCATCATGGAAGATGTTATAACACTTGAATTCTTCCTATGCCAATTTATAGTTTTAATATAACTTAAGTCAAAATCCCAAAAGGATTCTTTGTGTAACTCTTGAAGGTCTCCTCTTTTTTTTATTCTATCTTTTTTTCAATTTTATTTATTTATTTATTTATTTATTTATTTTTTAATAAACATATGTTTTTATCACCAGGGGTACAGGTCTGTGAATCACCAGGTTTACACACTTCACAGCACTCACCAAGGCATATACCCTCCCCAATGTCCATAATCCCACCCCCTTCTCCCAAACCCCCTCCCCCCAGCAACCCTCAGTTTGTCTTGTGAGATTAAGAGTCACTTATGGTTTGTCTCCCTCCCAATCCCATCTTGTTTCATTGATTCTTCTCCTACCCACTTAAGCCCCCATGTTGCATCACCACTTCCTCATATCAGGGAGATCATATGATAGTTGTCTTTCTCTGCTTGACTTATTTCGCTAAGCATGATACGCTCTAGTTCCATCCATGTTGTTGCAAATGGCAAGATTTCATTTCTTTTGATGGCTGCATAGTATTCCATTGTGTATATATATACCACATCTTCTTGACCCATTCATCTGTTGATGGACATCTAGGTTCTTTCCATAGTTTGGCTATTGTGGACATTGCTGCTATAAATATTCGGGTGCACGTGCCCCTTTGGATCACTACGTTTGTATCTTTAGGGTAAATACCCAGGTGTGCAATTGCTGGGTCATAGAGCAGTTCTATTTTCAACATTTTGAGGAACCTCCATGCTGTTTTCCAGAGTGGCTGCACCAGCTTACATTCCCACCAACAGTGTAGGAGGGTCCCCCTTTCTCCGCATCCTCGCCAGCATCTGTCATTTCGTGACTTGTTGATTTTAGCCATTCTGACTGGTGTGAGGTGATATCTCATTGTGGTTTTGATTTGTATTTCCCTGATGCTGAGTGATATGCATCAAAATCCTTGAGGAGAACACAGGCAGCAACCTCTTCGACCTCAGCCGCAGCAACATCTTCCTAGGAACATCGCCAAAGGCAAGGGAAGCAAGGGCAAAAATGAACTATTTTTGGGATTTCATCAAGATCAAAAGCTTTTGCACAGCAAAGGAAACAGTTAACAAAATCAAAAGACAACTGACAGAATGGGAGAAGATATTTATATCAGATATTTATATCTGATATTTATATCAGATAAAGGACTAGTGTCCAAAATCTATATAGAACTTAGCAAACTCAACACCGAAAGAACAAATAATCCAATCAAGAAGGTCTCCTCTTTTTAATTCTTTTGATCACTAGAGAATATCCTAAGTTAGGCATTAATGTCTTTAACTCATATGACTTTTTAAAATGAAGAGGGAAGATGAAGGGATGTTGGAGCAGCACTGTGGAAAGTTAGCAGCAAATATTAAAACTTTGAATTCTGAATATATGTCTTAACTGTTCTTATGTGTGGCAGATACTATTGGTTGACTACCAGAACACCCATTCCATTTTTTTTTTTTTTTCATTTGTCTTCCTCCATTTTGGAAAATCTAAAGTTAAGAAGCTTATGTTTTTCAGACTCCATTTTCACTATAGATGACCCCGTTACTCAGTTCTGGCCATGAGACATAACCATTGAAATCTGTTGGTACCACCTCTTCTCTTCCCTGCTTTCTGCTGCCTGCAACATAGAAGCCATCCCAGAACTGTATCAGTCTTCAGTAAGGACGACAGAAGAGAAAAGAAAGGGTCCTGCTTTCTTCATGGTACTCTTGAATTCTTGTACAGCCCATAGACCTACCTCCTGCCTCCATACAACCTTTTGTTACATAAATCAGTTGCTATTTAGTCACCATTTGTTGGGCTTTCTCATACTCACTATTGAATGCAATCCTAATCAACACTCTACAAATAATACTTCCCAATTCACATGTGTGTACCTGAATACAGTGATTATCATTCATTCATTCATTTGAATGTATGCAAATTCAGTATACTACTCTCACAGTTTAAAAATTCTGGTAGACAAAATTAAATAGCAAAGATATAGAAGAATTGAATCATATAATTGATACATTAAATCTTATAGGTATAAGTGGGCCTTTATATTCCTTAAGGAGAATAATAATTTTTATGCATTTCTGGAAATTTCACAAAAACTGATCATGAATTTGACCACAGAATGTTAAATTTATTTATGGTATTTTCAGCTTTTTATAGATTACAAACTCTGGTCATAAATCTATCATATTTGAAATGAATAGTAAATAGATAACCAGAAATTCCAACTATTTATAATCATACTTATAGAAATATTATGTTGGGCCAGTGAGGAAATGAAAGAAGAAATGACATGTCATTTGGGAAGCAAAGAAAATAAGAATACTTCACCCCCAAGTCTACCAAACACAGCAAAAATTGCACTCAGGAGAAAATCAATAGTCTTAAATGTCCTCAATATTGAAGAAAAAATAGAAAATAAAGGAGCTAAGAATTCATCTTTATAAATTAGAAAAACAATACCAAAAGAAAATAGAAAGAGGAAAATTTAAAAGATGAACTGGATTTAATTAGGTAAAAAATAAAACTCTATAGTAAAGGAAAAAGTAACTCTAAAATACAGTTTTTAAAAAATACCAATGAAACAGATAAACCTGATGATAGGAGAGAAAGCGAGAGGAAAATATATACAAGATTAGGAATGAGAAAGTAGACAGAAGTACAGACACAGAAGAAATGTAAAAGAATTATGAAAGACCACACATATATTTTCACAACAAATTCAGAGATCTGGAGGAGATGGATAATTTTCTAGCAAATGATAAAATAAGAAATTTGATCTAAGAAGATATAGGATCCTTGAAAAGACCAGTTACAAAAGACAAGCTTGAAAAGGTGAATAAAGATGTACCATTCAGACAGACACCAAGGCCAGATGGGTTCTCAGCCAAGTTTTATCTAACCTTTACAGAATAAAGTTTAGTCCAGGTTATTTAAACTATTTCAAGCCATGAAAGAAGCTAACAATTTTCCTACTTTATTTTATAAATCTCACAAACTTAATAACAAAACTTGACCAACTACCAATATAGTACCCAAAACAAAACAAAACTCATTTATCAATATATGCTAAAACTCTGAATAAAATGTTGGAAAATAAAATATATCAAAATAATAATACATTATTACTAAGAGGTAGGTCAGCTATCCAAAGGTGATTCAATATCAACATAATCCATTATAACCGCAGCAAAAGACCATGTGCTCATATAAATAGGTGTTAAAAAGGCATTTAATAAAGCAGTTTTTCCTAATAAAAACTCAGTAAAACTGGTTAAGAAAATTTAAAAGATGAATTCGGTTTAATTAGGTCAAAAATAAACCTCTATAGTAATTACATTGTTTTACCATATACTTAGAATAAATGCCATTCTAATAAGCAAAACACTAAAACTTTCACTTAAATCAAGACCAAATATAATAGATAGAAAGGTTAAATAACTTTCCCAAGAACACACAAACAGCAAGTGGCAAGCTTGTGGTTCAAAGTTATGCATTAATGCTTAAGAAATCATGCTCTTAGTCCTATGTTGGATAGTCTCTGTAACTAATCAGAGATCCTTATTTTTTTTAAATAATTTTTTATTTTTTATAAACATATATTTTTATCCCCAGGGGTACAGGTCTGTGAATCACCAGGTTTACACACTTCACAGCACTCACCAAAGCACATACCCTCCCCAATGTCCATAATCCCACCCCCTTCTCCCAAACCCCCTCCCCCCAGCAACCCTCAGTTTGTTTTGTGAGATTAAGAGTCACTTGATCCTTATTATGATTGTTGCTATTCAGCATCTTTTTGAGTAGCAACTATAGTGCAATAAGAAAATGAAAGAAACAGTGCTGGAAAAGAAGAGATCAGCAGATTTATTTTCCAGATTTATTCCTTGAAAACCAATCACCATCTAGTGAAACACCACAAGAATTAATAAGGAAATTTGGTAAGGTAACTGGACAAAAGATAAACAAATTGTTTTCCTCTACTCTTGCAATACAGACCTAGAAATAGTAATGGGGGGGAATATTTCATCTGTAACAGTCACATCTATGAACAAGTACACGTATACTCATGAAGGAAACAGTTTTAAAAATTGGCAAAACTTGATAAGAAAAGCACAAGACTTATAGAAAGAAAACTATAGCCTTATGAGAAGACATACAAAAAATATTTGGACAAATGGAAAAACGTGTGAAATGGAAAGACTTCTTATTATTTAAAATCTAAATTCTCCAAAAATAATATGTAATTTAAATGAAATTCCAGGAACAAAATTTAGAGGGCATTAGATAAAATCATTCGAAAGTGCAGACCAAAAAAATAAATGCTTAAAAATAGAAAGCAAGCATGAAATGGATGAACAGTGATGGGGACATTTCAACATCAGGTATCTCGTATACCATAATCAGTATGGGCGCAGGGAGAGACAAATAGTTTGAAATCTCAAGGTCTATGAGAAGTTTGTATTTTATGAGTGGAAGTTCAATTTAGTGGAAAAAGGATGGATTATTTAAAAAACGGTATTGACACAATTGCCTATTCAACTGGAGTGGAAAATATGGAGTTGTCCTTAGTTGTTCAGTCTGTAGCTTTTCAAGTGGCAGAGCAAAAAGCCAGGCCATTGGCAACAGTCCAAGAGTTAATAAAAATATAACAAAGTTCATTAAAAAGGATATTTGCTCAAGCCATGAGTATTTGGTGTTCTACTTACTCAGTGGAGCAACCGTGTCCATTTTTAGTTTGCATAGCTGGTATTGAGGTTGAAAAGCCGTGCAGCCAGCAGACACTATTAGGTTTCAACTTAGCCAAAGCATTAGTCAGCTAGGTTCAGGCATTTGGGTGAACGGCAGTGAACTGAAGGAGCCAATGAGCCATGTTTCCTTCAGATGGTAAAGTAGAGGATAAACTCTCCCCCAAAGGAACAGCTGTCATTTTTTTTTCCCCATGTAAAGCTGAGATGTTACTCAGGCCATGCCAGCTGTGTTCTTGAATATACCATTTCCATGTGACAACCAAGACTTGTTAGGCCCTTCCTGTGTTGTTAATTGAGTCATCTTCACCCCAAAATGACAGTATCAGGCTATGGAGACTCATGAGGTCTTCATGAGTCAAGTGTTCAGTTTCAACATGTCCTCAGTAATAAGCTAGCATGTTCCTAATAAGCATGTCAGGGAGGTGACAAATTTAAAACTACAAGAGGCACGTTTGGATGGTGACTGGCTCTCTTTACCAGAGGCTCAATTGAGAAAAATCATGGTTACAGAAACTTGTAGCCCAGAAGGGTTCTTTGGGATTTGGGGTCAAAGGTTGAGATGAGAGCCTCCCACATCTTGCCAGACAACTTCCAATGCAACCTGTTCATCTGGACCCCCACCCCATGGATACTAATTTGCTAGTTAGCGGATATCAACTTCCAGGTGGAATGCTCAAGTGAGGTACATGCTGTCTCTAGTACTAAAGAGTCAAATAACATGTTGATCTCCTCTTTGGTGGTTGGAGACCAGAAACAGCAGTTTTTCCTTGACTGCCAAAGGAAATATACATTGTGATTCCACCCACATAGTCCCAGGAAACTTTGCTCCACAGACCCCTGAATTTCATCAGTGTTTATCAGTCACCCCTGCTGGCAGAAATGTGATAACATTGCAGTTAGAGTAGCTGAAACTGAGTCTTCTCATTTATCAACCAAAGGATGTTATCTACACAGTGAAAGCTTTGGATATCAAAGGATAGAGGCATTTGTCCTAATCCTGACTCACCCACTGCTGGCAAATGGTAGGAGACTTAGGTCATTATAAAGATGACCATGAGTATTTGGTGTTCTACTTACTCAGTGGAGAATATTGTAAATGTATGTTGAAGGCCATGCTACATGAATGTGAACTGATTTTTGTTCAAAGGTACCAGTGAGCTAGGTAGGAAAGAGGGTGTTGTCAACGTCTGCGACATCATACCAGTTTGAGCAGTGGTTTCAGTTATAGTCACAGTGTCTGTACAGCCAGTGTACTGGGAACAGCATTTGAAATTAGTACGTCTGATGGTCCCATTAGCCTTTTCCACTGGCCATATAGAGTTAGTATTGTAAGATATTGTGTCTCTTACTATTCCTCTAAGTCAAGTCTTGGAGGCTGTCATTTTCCCTTTTCCCCCTTGGGATGCTATACTATTTCTGTTGGACCATGTGGGAGGGGACAGGGAAGTGATACAAAGATAAATTTATAGGTCTTGTTATCACTTCTCTCCATGTGGCTCTTTGCAATTGGGAGACTTCCTTCTGGCCTTTATGATGTAACACCTCAACTCTTATTATATATGCAGATATGGAAGAAATAGCAATAAATTAGCCCAAAGTTTCCTAGTGTATCACAAAATCTGTTCTTCCACATTGTGAACCCAGCTCAAACCCCATTAGCTAAATCCAAGTGCCTTTTCCTTCCACGTGTCTAAGTAGGATGATGATTTGATTTTCTACAGCCAAGACAGCCATAGAGGTTTGAATCTCTCCCATTCCAAAATTCCCTGGGGTATTCAGATGGTTATATTTGGCTTTTGATTTGCCTTTGGGGACCAAGAGTCCTCAGACCCACCCCTAATCATTTTTCTTAAGCAACGGAGGTGGAATAGTCGGGGAGAAGGGATCCGGGAGCACCTAGGAAGAGAGCTCTATGACTTTAAGAAATATTTATGTTTGGTTTCAAGTGGTGTATCCACTGCTAACAACTCAACCAGACAAATTTCCAATGTTTTGCCTTCCTACCACCATCTCCTCCACAACCCCACATTGAGTGACAAGGTTATTATTTGTAACGTTTGTCTATTCCTACTTTGAGGACTCCTTGATTTAGTAGCCACAGCCATATTGTTTTCAGGCTAGGGCTATGGGGCTTGCATACTTTGGTGACTTGTTTTGACTTGCACAAAATAATTTTTAAAAAATTGCCTTAGTTTGGGTCATTGGCTGGCCCATTATTATGGTATCATTTCTTGAGGGTTTTTTTTTTTTTTTCAATTTTAACATAAAAGCTAAGGGAGTTTTCCAAGGTAATGAGGCTGACAGTAAAAATATATCCAGAGTCCTTTGGGTTAGTTTTTCATTCTCCATTGATTTCCCTTTCATCAGCATTATAAATCCAACTGGGCAGTTAGAGCTTGAATACTAGTCAGTGATTCAGCTGCAGTTCCCCCTAAGATTTTATTTCTTTCAGAGAAATCTCTCCACAAAGGTTAAAGATCACCCAAATCCAGCCAGAACCCACTAAAAAAACTCTGAGACCTTTTTCTATCATCTCTGAATGACTCTAAGTTTGGGTTGCAAACTTTTGGGTGCCTGCAGAAGAAGGAAGAAATAAGGTGTCTCACCTACTGCCATCCTTTTTTTTTTTTTTTTTTTTAAACAATCCTTAAGTACCCCACCCTCTTGTCTCCCAAACAATCCAGGCAGAACACTAAAACTGGTTGGTTTGGCAGTTTCTGCAAATTTGCCTTCTCTCACATTCCATGTAGATGCTCATCTCTGTAACTGTTGGGATGGAACTTCCTGCAATTCCAGGATGAATCTTAATACTAGTTGTTACAATGTGGAGGACTTAAGGTTGATAGCCTAATTGTTAAGAAAGCATACCCATCTGGATGAAGGTTCACAACAATCTAGGCACCTTTGGGGCAACCATCTCTGTTATTTTAAAGTTTTTATTTTAATTCCAGTTAATTAACATACACTGTTCTATTAGTTTCAGATGTAGGAATGTAGTGATTCAACAATTTCATCAACCACCTGGTGCTCCTCATGACTAGTATACTCCCGAATCCCCTACTTAGCTCATCCCCCACCCATGTCTCCTCTGATAACTCTGTTTATTCTCTCTAGTTAAGTCTTTCTTGGTTTGTCTCTTTCTCTTTTCCTTCCTTCGCTTCTTTGTTTTGTTTTTCAAATCCCACATATGAGTGAGATCGTACAGTATTTGTCTTTCTCTGACTGTCTTATTTCACATAACATTATATTTCTGGCTCTATCAATGTTGGTATAAATGGCAAAGTTTCACCCTTTTTATGGCTGAATAATATTCTATTATATATATGCCACATCTTTATTTATCAACTGATGATATCAGTTGGGGCTACTTTCATATCTTAGCTATTGTAAATGATGCTTCTATAAATATTGGGATGTGTGTATCCCTTTGAATTGGCGTTTATGTGTTCCTTGGGTAAATACCCACTAGTGTGATTGCTGGGTCATAAGGTAGTTCTATTTTTAACTTTCTGAGGAACCTCAGTACTCTTTTCCACAGTGGCTGTACTAGTTTGCATTCCCACCAACAGGTCAAGAGGGTTCCCCTTTCTCCACATTCTTGCCAACACCTGTTGTTTCCTGTATTGCTAATTTTAGCTCTTCTGACAGGTGTAGGGTAATATCTCATAGTAGTTTTGATATATATTTCCTCGATGGTAAGTGATGATGAACATTTTTTCATGTGTCTGTTAGCCATCTGTATGTCTTCTTTGGGAAAAATGTCTGCGCATGTGTTCTCATTTCTTAATTGTGTTGTTTTTTGAGTTGAGTTTTACAAGTTCTTTATATATTTTGGATACTACCTCTTTATTGTTTATGTTATTTGCAAATATCCCCTCCCATTCGGTAGGTTACCTTCTAGTTTTGTTGATTGTTTCCTTTGCTGTACAGAAGCTTTTTATTTTGTTGTAGCTCCAATAGTTTACTTTGCTTTTGTTTCCTTTGCCTCATGAATGAATATGGAAAAATAAAAAAGGTTGCTATGCTGATGTCAGAGAGATTACTACCCATGCTCTCTTTTAAGTTGGTTTCAGGTCTCACATTTAGGCCTTTAATCCATTTTGAATTTATTTTTGTGTATGATATAAGAAAATGGTTCAGTTTCATTCTTTTGCATGTAGCTGACTAGCTTTCCCAACACCATTTGGGTTGAAGAGACTGTCTTTTTACCACTGGCTATTCTTTCCTGCTTTGTTGAAGATTAACTGACCATATAATTGTGGGTTTATTTTTGTTATGTTCCATTGATCTCTGTGTCTGTCTTTGTGCCAATACCATTCTGTCTTCATTGCTACAGCTTTGTAATATAACTTGAAGTCCAGAATCATAATGCCTCCAGCTTTTCTTTTCTTTTTCAGGATTGTTTTGGCTATTCAGGGTCTTTTGTGGTTCCATATACATTTTAGGATTGTTTGTTCTAGTTCTGAGGAAAATGCTTTTAATATTTTGATAGGGATTGAAATAAATGTTTAGATTGTTTAGGTAGTATAGATGTTTTAACAATATTTTTTCTTCTAATCCATGAGCTTGGAATATCTTTCTGTTTTTTTGTGTCATCTTCAATTTCTTTCTTCAGCATTCTACAGTTTATAGAGTATAGGTCTTTTACCTCTTTGGTTAGTTCTATTACTAGGTATCTTTTTGTTTTTGGTACAGTTATAAATGGGATGATTTTGCTAATTTTTTTTCTGCTACTTCATTATTGGTGTATAGGAATGCAACAGATTTCTGTACATTGATTTTTTTTTGTACATTGATTTTATATCCAGTGACTTTACTGAATTTGTTTACCATTTCTAGCATTTTTTTGATGGAGTCTTTGGGTTTACTATTCATAATTTTATGTCATCTGCTAATAGTGAAAGTTTTACTTCTTCCTTACTAATTTGGTTGCCTTTTATTTCTTTATATTGTCTTATTGCTGTGGCTGAGACTTCCAGTACTGCATTGAATAAAAGTGGTGAGAATGGGCATCCCCGCTTTGTTCCTGACCTCAGGGGAAAATTTTTCAGTGTTTCCCCATTGAGGATGTTAGCTGTAGGTTTTTCATATATAGCTTTTATTAGGTGAGGTATATTCCCTGTAAACCTTCTTTTTTTGAGGGTTTTTATCATGCATGTATGTTGTACTTTGTCAGATTCTTATTCTGCCTCTAGTGAAATGATCATGTGGTTCTTATCCTTTCTCTTATTGATGTGATGTACCATGTTGATTAATTTTCAGATATTGATCCACCCTTGCAACTCAGGAATAAATCCCACTTGATCATGATAAATTATTTTTTAAAAATATATTGTTGGATTTGGTCTGCTAGTATTTTGTTGAGGATTTTTGCATCTAAGTTTATCAGAGATGCTGGCCTATAATTCTCTCTTTTTGTGGTGTCTTCATCTGGCTTTGGTATCAGGGTAATGCTGGCCTTGTTGAATAAATTTGGAATTTTCACTTCATTTTCTATTTTTTGGAATAGGTTCAGAAGAACTCTTCTTCAAATGTTTGGTAGAATTTTCCTGGGAAGACGTAGCCCTCAACTTTTGTTTGTTAGAGGAGTTTTTTGATTACTGATTCAGTTCCTTTGCTAGTAATCCATCTGTTCAAAATTCTGTATCTCCCTGCTTCTGTGTTGGTAAGTTATATATTTCTAGGAATTTATCCATTTCTTTTATATTGTTCAGTTTTTTTGGCATATAATATTTTCTTATAATTATTCATATTTCTCTGGAGTTGGTTGTTATTTCTCCTCTCTTCTTTGTGATTTTATTTATTTGGGTGCTTTTTCTTTTTTGCTTGATAAACCTGGCTAGCAGTTTATCAGTTTTATTGATTTTTTTTTTCTTCAAAAAATCAGCTCCTGGTTTCATTGGTCTGTTCTATGATTTTTTTAGTTTATACACCATTTATTTGTGCTCTAATCCTTATTATTTCTTTTCTTCTGCTGGTTTGAGGTTTTGTTTGTTATTCTTTTTCCAGCTCTTTTAGGGCTAAGGTTGGGTTGCTTGGTATTTTTCTTGTTTCTTGAAGTATGCCTGTATTGCGATAAATTTTCATCTTAGAACGCTTTTACTGTGTCTCAAAGGTTTTGAAACACTGTGTTTTCATTTTCATGTGTTTCCATCTGTCTTTTTCTCTTTTATTTTCTGGTTGACCTATTCATTGTTTAATAGCATGTTATTTAACCTTCATGTATTTGTGTTCTTTCCAGATTTTTTCTTGTGGTTGATTTCTATTTTCATAGGATTGTTGTCAGAAAAGATGCATGGTATGAATTCAATCTTTTCTTAATTTGTTGAGGTTTGCTTTGTGGCCTAATATGTGATCTATTTTGGAGAGTATTTCATGTGCATTTGAAAAGAATGTGTTTTTTGTTGTTTTAGGATGATGGAATATTCTGAATATATCTGTTCAATCCATCTGGTTCCAGTGTGTCATTCAAAGCCATTTTTCCTTGTTGACTTGCTATTTAGACAATCTGTCTATTGTAAGTGAGTGTGAGTGAGATGCTAAAGTCTCCTACTGTTGCTGTATTTTTTTTTATTCTTTCCCTATCAGTTAGTTCTGTGTTTATTATTAGCTGTTTTATGTATTTAGGTGTTATCTAGTTGTATTCATGGGATAAGGCAAGTCTAGGGTCCTTCTACTCTGTGACCATCTTCTCTTCTGGGCAGCTATCTTTGAACTGACTTCCTAGTTCTCAATATACAACCACCTTCTCAATTCTTCCTCATTAATGGGTGATGAATTGAAGGACCATTTATTGCCCAGTTGTCCAAGTAAGCTACAGACTTCCCTCAAATTCCTTTAATTGGCCCAAAAATTACTCCCTCTTTTTCTTCTACAAATTCATGTCTCCATCAGCATGCAATTTTCATTATACCAGCTAGCAAGAACTGTGACAAAGTCTGACGTTTGACCTTATATTCAAGCTCTATATTGGTCTGCCAGTTTTATGGATGATGCTAGAAGACATAAGCCTCCTGGGTCAGAGATGAAGGAGAGTTTAGTATTTGTAACAATAGTAATAGCCAGAGTACTGACATTTTTGGCATTGATTCCCTAAGCCTCAATTCTCATATCTGATGCAAAGAGCCCCAGATGAATCCTGTGTACAGAATGAATTGTATTACAGGAGAGAAATCTTGATGTTAGAGGGCCTGAATTTTTTTATAATGGGCAGTAAATATGCCCTCATTTTGCTTCAGAGAGAGATACTATCTTTATCTTCTAATACTGTCCTCTGTAGAGAAACATTATCTCTATCTTCCAAGGCTGTTCTTTATATAAACATCCTTGAAAAGGTAGTCTAGAACAAAAGATACTCACTTGTCACTCTGAAGATATGCAATAATGTGGGATACCCATGGAGAATTGTCTCTTAACAATGAATTTATATTCTTTGCTAGAATGGAATAAAATTGAAGAAGACTAAAATTTTATATCCTCTAAATCAGTTGGAACTTTGAAAAGGATCATAAATTTAGACAACTCATTGGATGAAAACTACTGTGATTGACAGAAAAGAGTCAATTGAAAATTTCAACAATTTCAAATATATAAACTGAATGCATCCTAAAGATTGCAAACAATTTCATGAAAAAGAAATGATAGAATATTGAATTTTTTTAAGAAAAATACTAGCATTACATTAAGTATTTAGAATAGATACAGCGCAGACACCGGCTATTCTGTTTATATTATTTTTGAATATTGAGATTATCAATATAAAGAAGTTTTGAAAAATTGGCTTTAAATATGCATGTCTGGGTGCCTGGGTGACTCAGTTGGTTAAGCAACTGCCTTCAGCTCAGGTCATGATCCTGGAGTCCCAGTATCAAGTCCCACATCAGGCTCCCTGCTCAGCAGGGAGTCTGCTTCTCCCTCTGACTCTCTCCCCTTTCATGCTCTCTCTCTCTCAAGTATATAAATAAAATATTTATTTAAAAAAAACACAAATATGCATGTCTTTTTAATTTTCATAAAGAATTTTAATTTTGGACATAGCTTCTAGGTACAACTATTTATAAATCTTCCAATGACATTTTAAAAACTATCTTCTTCAATAAATGTTTTTCAGAACAATATATAATTTCAAATTTTTGGTCCCCTTTTAGTATCAAAAATCTGGTGTGGATCCCAAATTGTCTATTCATCTCAGAATGAATGAAAGTTACCTTGTGAGGGGTGCCTGGGTGGTTCAGTGGGTTAAGCCTCTGCATTTGGCTCAGATCATGGTCTCAGGGTTCTGGGATCTAACCTCATATCAGGCTCTCTGCTCTCTCTCTCTGCTTGCCTCTTGGACTTCTTGTGATCTCTCTCTCTCTCTCTCTCTCTGTCAAATAAATAAATAAAATCTTTAAAAAAAAAGTTACCTTGTGAGAGGAAGGAATTCTGAGTAATTAAAGGAGACTAATGGGGAGTAGAGAGTTTTAAAAAGCTTCCATGAGATATGTAAAAGTGATCTCATACAGTATATGCACAGAATAGTGCTGTTCAATTCATTTATATTTTCACCAATCATTCAGAGAATCATTGAACTTTTGAGATGGAAGGAAATTTAGAATCCATTTATTTTAATGCTCAACTTAATGCAGTGTCTTTTTAATCACCCCTTACAGATTTAATTTTTATTTTAAAAACATTAATTATATTTTTAAATAATTTAGGGGCCATGTGAAAAATAATATGTCAGATATATTCAATATAAAAGTATATTCTATTCATGCTGCTACTATTCATGCTTCTAATTCAATTAGAAGAATTAACTATATTCTCTCTGAGGGTTAATTTTCCTCCTTTCAGCTGAGTATAGGTTTGCTTGAATGTTTAATTTAAGAGCTGCTTTAGTTTGGGGCATTTTTTTAAAAGATTTTTTTATCCATTTACTTGACAGAGAGATCACAAGTAGGCAGAGAGGCAGGCAGAGAGAGAGGAGTAAGCAGGCTCCCTGCTGAGCAGAGAGCCCGATGAGGGGCTCGATCCCAGGACACTGGGATCATGACCTGAGCCGAAGGCAGAGGCTTTAACTCACTGAGCCACCCAGGCTCCTAGTTTGGGGCATTTTTTACACCAGCAGTAACATCCATTTCTTGATGTCTTCATTTCCATAGGTATTTTCTACTTTTGGTTGCTATATAATTTAATCACAAAGGCTACATGATGGGAATATAGCAAAGTTGTTAAAAGCTGGGTCTCTGGGGCCCCTGGGTGGCACAGTGAGTTGAGCAGCTGGCCCTTAGTTTTGACTCACATGGTGATCTTGTGGTGATGAGATCAAGCCCCATGTTGGGCTCCATGCTCAGTGTGGAGTCTGCTTGAGCTTCTCTTTCCCTCTTCCTCTTCCCCCCTGCTTGTGCTCTCTCACTCTAAAATAAGTAAATAAATTTTTAAAAATATGGGTGCCTCAGTCAATTGAGTGTCTGACTCTTGATCTCAGCTCATCTTTTTTTTTTTTAAAGATTTTATTTATTTATTTGCCAGACAGAGGTCACAAGTAGGCAGAGAGGCAGGCAGAGGGGGGGGGGGAGCAGGCTCCCCGCTGAGCAGAGAGCCCGATGTGGGGCTCGATCCCAGGACCCTGGGATCATGACCTGAGCCAAAGGTAGAGGCTTTAACCCACTGAGCCACTCAGGCGACCCTCAGCTAAAGTCTTGACCTCATCGTTGTGAGTTCAAGCCCCATGTTGGTTCTGCCCTGAAGTGGAACCTACTTAGAAAAATGAAAAATGAAATAAAAATAAGATAAACATTAAAGAAAAAAAAAGCTTAGTCTCTGGGATCAATTGGAACCAAATCTGAGCTCCAATTCTACCTCTTACAAATCCTGTGACTTCAAGTTTTTTGACCCTTGTAAAGCCTCAACTACCTTTCCAGTAAAATGGGGGATAATAATGACAATTCACTTTCTGCATTGTTTTGAGGATTAAATGAGTTATTCCAAATTAAATGAGGATTAAATAAAGTAAATAACTAGTTCTGCCACCTGGTTAACATTCAATAAACATTAATGATGATCAGATGACAATATTGACATAATATTGACATAATACAAAAACCAGGAGTCTAAATAAACTCAGTACAGTCTTAATAAAAAGAGGTAATTGGTATCAGAACCTAATTCTAACTCTGTTTTAGTTACTCATTTATGTATTGCCTCACATTTCATGAGATTATTTCAGAAGGGGTGCCTGATAACACCCACCATTAGGCTATTTTTCCTCACCTGAAAGAATCTATTATGTGGGAGAAGAGAATGAATTCTTTGAGTGGGAAAGGATGGTATTTAGAAGGATGGGCAGAATAAGTATATCCTTTGCTTGAGTGTGATTTTTGCAGCCTGGTGATTTTTGAAAGCACTTTGCAAAGCTGGGATAACTAATCTGAATCATAGCCCTATTAGTAAAGTCAATATTTTTATCCCTCTTTTACAGATAGAGGAACTGAGCCAAGACATGGTAAATGTCTTTGTCAAGGTTATGTAGAAAGTCAGGGGTAGAACTACATATTTATTTCGGAGTCCTGATTGTAAAACCATAGGCCATATAATTATGGCAATGTGCAAAACAACCGAAAACACACCCTATGTGGTGGTTGTTTCTAAAATAATGCAAATATCATCTCCAAAATCTCTCCAGATCAAAGTCACACCTGTGTGATCATTTATTTCTAACAATATTATTTATGCCGGTGGTAGTTGAAGTGTGAAAGAAAACATATTTGCGATAAGAAACCACTAATTATGTTGATAAAGCAGTCTTTGCAACACAGAACTGGAGCTAGAGAGAGAAGTACTATAGAAGAAGGAATTGACTTCATACATTTAAATAAAGTGTACCTGGTGCATTTTCATATTGAACTGAAATTCACTGAAAAAATAAAAAATACCGGTGGGATTTCCCCCTGACATAATGGCAGTTCTGAATTTTCTTCCCCTCCTGCAGCTCCAACTCATCTGGGTCTGGATTGCTAAGTGAAGGAAAGAGTCAGCAAGCCAGAGTGAATTCATCAGAAAACATAGTAATCCTTGTCCAGCAGAAAGGAGCTATTTATTTCTTCTGTAAAGCAGGGTGTGCATAGATACCTTAATTAGAAGCACATTTCGATGCAGGGAATAACTACATTTCCTTTCTCTATTTTGGTCCTCTGTCTTTTGCTGAAATGTGTGATCCAGCAGCTCCTGGGAACCATTTTAAATTGGCATAGATGAATCTTCCCTGGCTAAATTTAGTAGGATAGTCAAAATTTTAGTAGTCTGTCTCACCCACTCTAAGTTAATTTCCCATTTAGCATTTGTGCCTCCTCACTGGCTGTTGTTTATGTGGAAATGTATAGTTTTGCTTTCGAAGAGAAAAGAGGTGGGGACCGGGTGTAGCCAGCCCTGAAACAGTCCCTATGCCAGGATTAGCTATTATTTTCATCTTCAAGGGGGAGATAAGCCAGGCAAGTACAGACAAGTCTTCTACAAAAGGCCCGCTCGGAAAAGCCCTCCATAGAGCATATCTACTTTCAGTATTGCTATTTCAGAGAAGTTACATTCCTAAATGTATAAACATTTTCCAGTTGCTAAATTTGGCTGAAAAAATCATATTCCATTTGGATGGTGGATAAAAGGATGTCATCTTAGTGACATCTGATACAATAAAAAAAAAAAATTCTCATGTGGATTGCTTCAGAAAGAAACCTGTTGTGCCTGGGGCTATTTCAAACACTGCTTTTGTGCTCAACAACTGTCATATCAGCAAACCAGCTTCTATCACCACATAGAATAAGAATTTGGAAGGTACGTAGCCAGTGAATCTGTGCTATTAAGATCACACTGGCATCGAAATGATGTGCTGGTCTTCTTTCTCATTAACCAGATGATTTCATGCACAGGATGCTGCCTCCACTCCAGTTCCGTGATGGAGCCCTGTGTAGTCGGGTTCCCATCTTGCTCTTTGGGTTCATGCTCCAAAGAGGTGTCTGCTATGCTCTAAGCTGACACTTCCTGAGCTAGCCGCATCCACCTTGGCTTGAGCCTGGAGAGGGGCTTTTTCCCTTCCCCTGAGATCATTCCTCGGGTGGGTTTCTGGGTTGCCCTTGTTTCTACTCTTGCTCCTTTTTAAAAATCTCTGTGTAATTTTATCTTCTTTGGTAACAGTATTTGCTGAATCCCCTCTCCCTGTCCCCAACTATAATCTCTTTCAGAGCAGAAAATATTACTGTGTATCCCTACCGCTTAGTTCAATGGCCAGCAGCAATAGAGAGGAAACTCAGTAAGTACTGGGTGAGTGAATGACGGAATAAACGAATTTTAGGAGAACTTTCTCCAAATCAAATGTCAGTAGAATGCAGAAGAACCACCTACTTCTGGAGCCAAGATTAATGAGTGGCCTCACTGAGATCATGACAAACAGAAGAGGCTAAAATGTTGAAGACAGATTTCTCTAACCTCACAATTTTGCTTGAGGGCTCACTCTGTTACCAAGTGCCCAGGTGCCTTGTGACAATTTTACATTATTAGTGTCAGATTTTGAAGACCCTGATCTGTAAAAGAACTCTTTCTGCAGGAACTTCCCAGATCCGGAAAGTGATTTTTTTTTTTCCAGAAGTGCTCAAAAAACTTAACTACAACCCAGAGTTAGAGAACTGAAAAGGAGCCTCAAGAGAGAGGCACAGCCAAGTGGGAATAAGTTTGACACAACAGTGCATCCATGAGATTTGAATTGCAGGGCCATAGCAGGAACATATGTAGGATGCCCATCCTAATCGATGGGCCTAACAGGCTTCCTATTCCTTTGTTCTGCTCCATCTGTGTGATGACTGGGGTCAGATCAGAGCAATCATCTTTGGTCCCAAACCTCCAAACCAAGACAGCAGCAGCACCACAGTGGTGGTTGAGATCGTATACAGAAGATAGGTGAAGGTATGCAGCCAGAGGGAGATGTCTCTGGTAAAACACACAGTTCTCTTTGGTAGCTGCCTTTTTCAAGATCTAACCCTGAGAGCACTGCATGGGATTCGTCTGTGTGCTTTTAAAACATTCAGATTTGTGCCTGCCTAACCTCAGCTGAATCAGAATTTTCTGTTGGTGGTGGTCACGGAGTGGGTGGGTGACCGTGGCATTGTAGTAATTTGTTCGGGCTGCAAAATCCTACATTGGGTGGTTTAAACCTCAGAAATGTATATTCTCACAGTACTGGTGGCTGGAAGTCCAGGAATGAGGTGCTGCCAGGGTTGGTTTTTCTTGAGGTGGCTCTCCTTGGCTTGCAGGCGATTGCCTTCTTGCTGCCTCTTTACCAGACGTTCCTCTGTACTTATGTACCTGATGTCCTTCTATGTGTCCTACTTAATCTCTCCTCTTAAGAGGACATCAGTCGAGGTTGGATTAGCGCTCACTCCAAGGACCTCATTAATTGTTTACATATTTTTCTTTTTTGCCAGCTAGTAAATTTCTTGAGACCAGGGGCCAACAGTAGAACTTTCTGAGTTTTGTTTCTCTAGAATAGTGTCTGGCATAAATGTTTTTCAAATGAATGAACGATGAATTCATTTGAGAACTATTTTTATATTCAAGATTTGTCTCAAATGGTACTTCCTTGTCCCTTTGCTAATCTCACTGAATTACACATTTCATTATTTTAAATTTCTGAATATGGAGGTGAAATATATCTAACAGAAAACATTTTATTCAAATATTTAATATAATATGCTATATTATATTTTTATTTTAATATAAAATCTTAATAGTAAACCAGTAAGATAAAAGCAAAGGAATGATCCCATTCTGGAAAACACAATATACCTGTCTTAGTCATTTACCTTGTTACCATGGTCTCAACAGAAATAAAATGACACAAATAAGCAGGTCTTCATTTGGGACTAGGATTTTTAAAATTTCTTTGTGGGAGTTTCTCATTTTATTCATCATAACAGCATTGAAGCTATATTTGGGCTTTTCATTTGCATGAAGTAGAATCTTTAAAAAGTTTTATTTTGAAAGCCATTTTATATCTTTTTAAAACAATGCCTTTTAAAAAATATTTCTAGTTTAAGACTGAAATGTGAGCATTTGCTGGAGAGATAAAAATATTTCAGAGAGCAAGCAGATGACTCAAAAGAACAGAATTATAAAAAGAGTGTCTTAATAATATAATATCTCACTTATGGGGTCTCCCATAATAACAAATTCTGATAATTCTGATAGAATTGAAACTGAAAATATCTTATGTGCTTCTATAGGAAACTAAGATTTTTCTTTATTAAAGAGCTAGCATAGATATGTTAGTTTAGAAAGAATACATGAAAACGTATTTGATGAACACACCATTTTCAAGTACCTTAGCACCACAAACCTATGTATACATGACATAAACTATTCCTTCTACCTCTTTTATTCTTTCACCTCTTCCTTATAAATGGTGGTGAGTTCTTCCAGAAAAATAATGCATTAGATCTTGCCATAAGAAGCAATGGCAAAAGCAGGATCTTTTTTGTCCTTTACATATCCTACTCTGAAGAATAAAGAATCCACCCTTGCTCTCCCAGAATGGATCCAGGAATGGTTTCCCATGGCTTTGACAGCAATGAGCAGCTAGCTGGAAGAAGCTAAGATTCTATGAGAAGACTTTGGGAAAATAGATCTTTGGGAGCCCAGCTGTGGATAACGGTGACCTAGACAGGGACCTAGAGAATAAAGGGATGCTGTGACTATCTTTTGGATGTGGGCATGACTGAAATAGACTATTTCCAAGATTGTGCTCTTTCCCACTGGGGATTTACTGGCATGCCTTTCCAAGTAACTGGTCATTTAGGCAGGATTGCATTTACCCCTTTGTTAAGGCTTCATTATTGCATAATTCTCTTTAAGCACCCATAAACAATAAAAATATATTTCTTTTTAAAAAATTTTTTCAATTTATTTATTTTCAGAAAAACAGTATTCAATATTTTTTCACCACACCCAGTGCTCCATGCAATCCGTGCCCTCTATAATACCCACCACCTGGTACCCCAACCTCCCACGCCCCTGCCACTTCAAACTCCTCAGATTGTTTCTTTAAACATATTTTAGGAGACAAACTTTTAATTATTTTTTACTGACCTTTGTTCCAGTAAGTCCATCTCTGACATCCTCTTACTGATATTTCCAAACAATTGGGTTCTCTAATTTTCCATGTGTGGTTACCTGCTCTGGTTCTGCTGTTCGATGGGAGTCAAGTTCCCTCACAGTAGGGGGATCTTCTTTTGCAATCCTCTTATAATCTCTAAAGAGTAGAATATAATACAAGAGCAAACAAGTGCTTAATAAAAATGTATTGCTTGTTTGGAATTTTAAAATACTGATTGCATAAATCAAACAAGGTTTTTCTTATTTCAACTCAGTCTTTTCTCAGCTTTTCTTAAATCTCCTCTTGAGAGTTTTTTTTTTTTTTTTAAGATGTGAATATTAAATTTACCAGTTTCTTAAAAAAAAAAAAAAAAAAAAAAAGACCTCCCTTTTCTGGCAGACATGTTACAAACAGTAGCTCACTGAATCTTCTTACCCCATCACTCAGGAGATCCATTTTTGTAAGGTAATGGCAGGCTGAACTCTAGTTGCTGTTCAATTGACTAAATACAGGGTATATCTTGTATTGTCTACAATTATTTAACAGTTTTTCACCCACTGTGTGTTCTTGATGCAGATCAGCCATCCTTCTCCTAATCCCCATCTGAGAAACTTCATAACAATTACCACACTGTGCCTCTCCTCTTACTTAGCATACAGCTTTAGGAAATGGTAACTCTCATTTTAGAGAAGAACCAGGAAGTTCTTTTTTCCCTTCCATTCTCCATTCTTGGTGTTCCCACAGGGCTAGCCTGCCACGGGTCGTCCAGCTTACTAATGTGAAACCACAGCAGTACCTTTCAGTCATATTCTTTCATCATCCACCCCCATGTCCTAATGAATTTACTTGAATATGTACACCACTGCTCTCCAGAGAAATATCATGGGTCTGCTTAAAAATAACCACTCTTTCTCCATGCTGTGCTAGCTCATTCTCAGTAAACACTCTACGTTAGAAGAGACTTTTTGCTTTTGTGATGATGTTGGAGGAAAGATCTGGCTAACACTGCACATTTATTATTGTCAAGAAAAAAATGGACATTAAGTTGGGTTTTTTCCCCTAGTTATTAGATAGGCATAGAATGGAACAAAAAAAGTTAATAGTAACATTAGTGGGCTATTAATGCCAATATTCTTAGGATTTTTTACTTGTGATAAATTTCTTAAAAGATTTAAGTCATGAAATCACAGAATTTTAGAAATAGGAATAAACTTATAAATCCTCTATCCAACCTTATCAACTTAGCTTGAGAAAAAGTTAGTAAGAGAATAAAAGAATAAGTGATCTTAATATATCATAATTCACTATTTTTTTTACTGAAATGAACTTGGAATTTTATTTTTTATATATATTTCTTTTTTTAAAAGATTTTATTTATTTATTTGACAGACAGAGATCACAAGTGGGTAGAGAGGCAGGCAGAGAGAGAGGAAGGGAAGCAGGCTCCCTGCTGAGCAGAGAGCCCGACTTGGGGCTCCATCCCAGGACCCTGGAATCATGACCCGAGCTGAAGGCAGAGGCTTTAACCCACTGAGCCACCCAGGCACCCCAAACTTGGAATTTTAGAATGTCAATATGCAGGGAGTTGCAAAGATAGTACAAAGAATTTCCAAACATAATTTTTCCTATTATTATCATCTTACATTTTTATGGTACATGTGGAACAATTAATGAACTAATATTACTATTATTTACTAAAGTCAATTCTTTATTCAGATTTCCTTAATTTTTATATAATGAATATCCTTTTTCTGTTCCAGGATCTGATCCAGAATGGCGCATTACTTTTAGGTGTCAGGTCTTTTTAGGCTCCTTCTGGCTGTGCCAGTTTCTCAGACTTACCTTGTTTTTGACAGTTTTGAGGAAAACTGGCCAGGTATTCATTCTGTAGAATGCCCCTCAGTTGGGTTTTATCAGATTTTTCTACAATTAGGCTGGAGTTATGAATTTTGGCGAAGACACAGAGGTAAATTGCCGTTTTTATGATATCATATTAAGAATATATACTACCAATGTGATAGTTGATGTTGATCTTGATCACCTGGCTCAGGTAATTTTTCAGATTTCCCTACTGTAGTTATTGGGTTTCCCTTGTTTCCTACTGTTCTCTTTGTGGGGAAGTCACTATGTGTAGCCCATGGTTAAGGAGTGGGAACCTTCTTTGAGACTGAAATGTCTACCTAGACTATTTGGAATTTTTTTACATGAGAGATGTTTATTAATTTATTAATTCAATCATTTCTTTATGTCATTATAGACTTGGGGATATTTATTTAATACTTTGAGATAGAATCCAATACTTTATTTTGTTTGTTAAGTTGTTCTACCTTTGATCATTGGGAGCTCTTTCAGTTGACTCCTATTTCTTCTGATGTAATTCCACCATTGTGGGTTTTGTTTTGTTTTTAAGCATTTGCTAACTTTCTGGCACTACTAGATGTTGCAGTAGTTCATCTTGCATGTTTCCTGTTCTAGTCCTAGAATCAGCCATTTTTACAAGTAATCTTGGCTCTTTTTATTGGAGAGTGGTATTAGGAAAGATATGGATGCAAGTTTTACTTGTGACTACTGGAGTATTGTTACTTCTGGGCACTATCAACTGGCAGAGCAGGGGAATATAAATATATATACCAACCCATGTATATACATATATTTATAAATATTTCTATATGTCATCAACTGTGTCTATATTAAGCTAAACATAAGTTCATATTGATGTCTTCCTCTCTAGTCCATTACTGCATGGATCATTCTAGACTTCTCTCTCTGCTTGTGTGTAACCTTCCACTCCCACTGTGAGATACACTGTTTTCATCATCTGCTATCTATTTATGTAACTATTCAGTTCTATATAAATTGATTTTAGAGTTTTAACATATACCCCTGTGTGAAACAACTTTATCAACTATAGAGTAGTGCTTGGGTACAGTTCCTTCTGTCTTTAGTCTTACAGGTGTCCCTTATTTCCAAAATTACATAAGTAAGCACATCTTATCCCTTCAGTGAGTTTCATACATTTTAATAGTTAGATTATTTTGTCACACTCTGCATTCTATCCTGTGATCCTCTGACTTTTTAAATGATTTCTTTTTAATTTGCATATAATAAAATTCACTCTTTGTACTGTAAAATTTTGTGGGTTTTCATTAATACTTAGTGTTGTGTATCCACTGTTATGATGTCATACAGAATAGTTTCATAGACATAAAAAAATCCCCTCTGTTTCACCTATTCAACCCTTCCCCAACTTTCTCCTTCCTAAATTCTGAAGGCTACTGATCTGTTCATCATCTCTATAGTTTTGCCTTTTCCAGAATGTCATATAAATGGAATGAAATAAATTGACCTTTTCAGACTGACTTCTTTTACTTAGCAATGTATATTTAATATTCATCTATGTCTTTACATGGTTTGATAACTCATTCCTTTTTTCTGCTGAATGAAATTCCATTGTAAGGGTCTACCACATTTTATTTATCCATTCACTTATTGAGGAACATCCTGGCTGCTTCCAGTTTGGGGAGATTATATTCATTCTTGTGCAGTCCAGTGTGTGTTAGAGTGAAGGAGTGGGAGCTCTTCTCCATACAACATTTTAACCCAAGTTGCTAAATAATCTGTCATCTTCAATGTGTAGTCTCAAGTTTTCCCTGGATGTTGATGTCCAGATGGCAGGGGTGGGAAAGAGGAGAGAAAATAGAAGATTATGCCATAGATTTTATGAGCAAAGTCTGAATGTAGTGTTTATGTCAATAATACCAATATTTCTTTGGTCAGGATTGTTGAATCAGCCTATTAACTGTAAAGGAGTCTGGACTGTGTGCCTTGGAAGAAAAGGAAATGTGTTTGGTGAACACAGTATTGTCCTCTCCTCAGTACTCCTATTAGGTTACCAAATATTTGTTTTACTCTTCCTTCTATACACAGCTGCATGACCCCAAGCTACATAATCTACAATCCTATACAACCACTTCATCCACTCAAAGTCTAGGACTTCAGGCTGGTATGGGCATACATATGTGCTATTTCATGATGTGATGTCTTTTGAATTCTAAAGACACTATGTAATGATAAAGGAGGGGAAGGATGGCCACAATAAGCACTCCCATTCCGCAAAGGGAAGAATGGAAGCCATGCGTGCCACAGCAGTCAGTGCAGAGCAATGTGGTAATCCCATGGGGATGGCATTATGAAATTTTTTCAGGTCCTCATTAGCCCTGATTAAACTTAATTCTGCTTTCCTGTAGGTACTTCATGGCTCCTGGATCCAATGTCTAGGGAATTCTTCCTTTTTATTTCTCTTCCTGGCCACATCTGAAAGGGGTATTAGTATGCCTTTGTTGGAAGCTGTAGAGTTCTCTGAATGTGGAAGATTGAAGATTCAGGTGTTATTTTAAGTCCGAAAGAGTCAAAGCCATTCTAATTCCATACTATGGTTCCTCTTGTAATGAAATTCCTTTAAAAACTTTCGATCTATTTTCTTCCAGTCATTTCACATGCCAGTAACCTCATAACAAATTCTTTACTAGATATGATTTGCAAATTATTTTATTTCTTGGATTCCCCTTTAAACTTCCCCAATCCTTTCTCTCTCAATTAAATGGTGAATATTTTGAGGCCATTAATCTTGAGATAGAAGGCCTCATTCTTAAGGTGATTTTGCTGTGGGACTGGGTTTTAAAGATTTCTTTGGCTCAAAGGCTGTTTTGATCTTAATCCTCAAATCTTAAATTGGGATAGAAAAGCAGTTGACTTTTCCAGTCCTGGCCAAATTTTTACACACCGATCAGCTTTTTTCTACAATTGTCTTTTTTTTTTTTTTAAACTTTCATACCAAACCCAGCCAAGTTCATCAACACACACTAATCCACTCATTCTTTCTTACCCTTTACTCCAGAATGGCCACTTCAGTAGGCAAATTATCTGTTTTCAGGAATACTGCAATTTTCTCAAATGTTTTGCCACAGTATAACACTAACTTGCCATTCTTCTGGCATGTTTAGTTTCTTTCCTAATGCCACATATTTTGTGTTACAGCAGGATCGTTCAACAAAAGTATTAATTTCGATGTTAGGCGGGATAATTAACACCACTATTGGTTCTCAACAAGAATCCCAACATAGAAATATCAGGGACTTAACCCATTAAACATCTATTAATTTCCCTCATCATATTCTAGTATGGGTCTTGAGAAGGATCTTTTTCCATATAGTCATTTAGAGAACCAGATTAACAGATGTATCTCCCATCTTCAACACATGGCTCACAAGATCATCTTAGGCACCAATATCCAGCAAACAGATAGGAGGAGAGACCCCACTGCTTTCTATATGTCACTGGCCAGAACTCACACGATCTTAGTTAAATGCAAGGCAGGGGAAGAAATATGGTCTAGCTATGGGTTTGTATGTCCACGAGGATATTTTTGTTTCTAGGTTTGATTAATGTAAAGCATTGACTATGCCACCCTATCCTTGAGCTTCTGCCACCTTATCAATGAAATGAGACCATTAATAACCTACTTCATAAGGTGTTATATGTGAATGCTATAGTTTATATGAGCAACATTTGAGTTCCTGGAATATTTTCTCATGTTTGAAAAATGGGTATAATCTTCCTTGCCCCCCCAACCTCCTCTCCCTGCCTTCTTGTCCCCCCCGACCCTTCTTTAGAAAAAGAATTGTGCCCTTCAAATTAGTGAAGTTAACACTTGATGATCTTATACTGTGTATCCTCTGATCAATGGCATTAGATAGTAGTTGGTAATAACTCAATGATCAAATTTGGTTTTGCCGCTTTGGTGTCTCTCTCCCTTTAGCTATACTTAATCCAAAAAACTTGTTAATTTTTATCAAGCTAACTGAGCTTTACATATTGCAGCCTTGTGATATATGTGTATTAGAGATGAAGAAGTCCTTCCTGATCTTATCTTAGATTATTCGATTTTTGTCCTCATAAAAATCATCAGAGTTCTGGAATACAAACTGTCTATAATTGAATTCACCAAGACTTATTAATTTATAAGCCAAACACTGAAATAATGATCATCCCCAGATCATCGCTCAGAATATGTCAGACAGCTCCTGGTGATAGGCTGCAAGAAATTACTATCTTCTCCCAGGGTAGGTACCAACATGTCAAGCTCCTTAAACCAATACATCATGATAATCAGTGTTAAAAAAAAAAAAAAAAAAACACTAAGTGCTGCATAATGAAGACAGGGAAACACTGGAAACTCTCAGCGATGCTTCACCCTAATTGTCACACAACTGAAAGCCTGGGATCCCTCAACAGCTAGCATCTGCTGCTATGGAAACCTTAATGTTCCATCATCTGAGAGATTAAAAATTGAGGCTATTAATGGACTCGGCAGTAGTTTGCATGTTTCATTAGTGAAAAATGCCATTATTCTAGGGCTTATAGGAATTGGATTTTTGGGGTGATGTTTTTTATTCTCTATTAAAATGGTCCAGGCATGATTTGAATGGTATAACAAAAGAAAGGAAACAACCTAAGACGGATTAGGACATTTCAGCAAATCAGTCTTTCCTCTTCTCCCTGATCTTCCCCTGCTGGCTGACTGTTTAACTGGGCACAGGTGAGATTTAGAGGCGGGAAATGAGAGAGAAGCCTATTTCAGCCTCTATTCAATTCCAGTGCGGGTTTTTTATGAATCCTACGTTCTATTGTTTGGGAGCCAGCATAATTAGAGCACTGTTTGGAAAACCAAGGACCCTAAGATGTTACTGAGTCAGAAAATAAATTCAGGGAGTCTCAATCAGCATTTCTTAAAAGCAAATGGAAAAGGATAAAAAGAAAAATAATGAAAGGTGTTCCCAATTGGTAGGATAACTATTATCTTTAAAATTCTTTCTACTAGTTTACAGGATAGTAGGACTTTCTACTGTGAGTCATGGCCCAAAAAAGTTTGGAAAACATAGTTAGAATGCATGATTAAGAGACCAGTCTGTGAAGCTAGGCTGTCTGAATTTGAATCTTGATTTTACCACCTGCTAGCTACATAAGCAAGTCATTTAACATCTCTGTGCATCCATTTGCTTATCCATACTGCAGGCATGGTGGTAGTAGAATCATAAGGTTGCTGTAAAGAGGAAATAAGTAAAACAATACAAAGTACTTGGAATATGTCCGATGCATAGAAAGTACTCAAGTGAGAGTTAGCTATTGAAAAATGTCATCGATTACTTGGAGGAATTACATTTTTAGAACACTGAATGTGTCTATCTTTTCACATTTATATTTGTAAAATAGGGCTAATTCCTGCCAGTTTAGAAAAGCATCACTATAAATTTTCTTGTTAAACCACACAATACATCACATCACTTGCATTGCTTTTAATACCATTGTGCCAGTTTTATTCCTTTCCCTTGATTCCAGAATCATAATACGTTCTACTGCATCATGTGGTCCTTAGAGAACTATTGTAAAGCCAAATGCAAATATTAAGGCTCTTTTTTTCTAGGAAACAACAAAGTTTTTAGCCCAGTTTCTCCTTAAAGGCTGCATCATATCCGAATGGACCACTAGGGTACTATTTAGTGCATCAAAACATTAATCCACTAAATGATGCCTGAAAGGTTAATGCAGCTTCTGAAAATGACTGACCTGCTCCCAGAAGCCTGTCCTGGGAGAACAGGGTTCTCCAAGTCAGACATGGGGCATTGCTCTGGAGAACAAGTCAGAGGAAGGCAACATAAAAGTCCAGGAGATAGACACATGGACTTTGCTGGTAATGGCATCTTTGGGATCTGAGTCTAGGGGTTGCCTTAATTCCTAAAAGTAAAAGATGTCTAAATGGTTCCCAATGTCCTCTTTTAACTAATTGACACTTTGCTAAATGGGACTTACTGGGGACAGAGATGCTATGAACATTAAAATGTGATGATGAAAATTTTGTGTGTTTGAAATTCTTCACATTTACCTGATCGCTAGATGGGGAAGAGTAACTGAAAGGTCAATCGCATTCTACTTTCTATAGGTGTTGCATAAATACCAATCATGGGACCTGTGGCCCAGAGAAATTGAAAGGGATTTGGATAGGGATTTATTATTTTAAATTATTTCATTTCCTGAGCACTTACTAGGTCCTAGGCCCTCCCAGGAATGCTTTATACACATGAAATAATTGAATACCAGCCCCACGGTTGGTATTCATCTGTAATGTAGGTATTCTTACTCCTGTTTTCTGGATGAAGAAATTGAGGCTTTGAAAAATTGTTGAAAAATTTACCAAAAGTTAGAATGCTGGTAACTACTCTAGCATCTGCATGTCAATGGCTGATAATAGAGACCGTCAATCCACTGATTCCCATGCTTTGTCATGCTCTATCACCCGTCTACCTGTATCCTTATATCTCTCCTAAGATTCTATGCCACTTTTGAAGAGTCACGGTCTTGCATAACCCCTCCCTCTTGCCCATCTCTCCTCTACTATATTCACCTGGGGAAACTCCAATCTGGTTCAACACCTGCCTAACATAGGCTTTAAGTAACTTCCTTGCTTCCACTCATGCCCCTACGCTATTCCCTGAACAACCGCCACAGCAGTCTTTAAAAATATCATTCACTTCATGTCCTCCATGTGCTTCAAGCCCTCCAGGGGGTTTCCACTGATTATTGGAAAAAACTCAAGGCCCAACATGATCAAGGCCCTACACGATCAAGGCCCTATGTGCTTTTGGACCTCAGCTGGTATCCCGTTTCCAGTGCTCACAGAGCCCTAGCTCCGCGGGCCTTCTCCTTGCTCCTTGAGCACTCTGCGCTTTCTCCGGTCCCAGACCCTGTGCTCTTGCTATGTGCTCCATCCCCCAGGCTCTTTAGCCAGGTTCTCCCTGACCTGGCTCCTTCCTATCCCTCCTGTCTCCCTTCCTTTGAGAATCCCTCCCAGATGCATTGTTGAAGGGGCTTTTCACATGGTGAAGAGAGCAAAGAACTCCCCAGGGTGGCACCAAGAGCTGGTGGTGAAAACCAGAGGCGGTTTTCTCCTCCTGCCCTCATGTCCTCCCCGTTATCTGGCGCGATCTTCAAGTTTTGTTTTATTTTGTTGGTAACATACACAACCTGGTCCCAATCTTTCAAATTATCACTTTGGTAAGGGATTCTAAAATTCCAGTAGCACATGGGCAGGATTTCCTTCCATGACTTCTCAGTATTATCACCTAGGCTATTGAGTGTGCGCTGGGGGTCAGGCCTGCTCCCTGGCTGATGGGCAGTGTGGGGGACCAGCTGTACAAATATACAAATATCCCAGGGATGCGAGGAGGAGAAACTTGGTGTCCCACTGAGGCAACCGCACTTTTTATATTCACAGGGTCAACCGACTATTATGTCATAATGACCAAACGCACACTTTATATTTATGTGTTTATAATAAAAAATGAATGCCACCTTTTACCGAGGGTCACTCTGTGCTCGGTGATTTTACATGTATTATCCCTAAGGTTCCAAGAAATGAAAACAAAATCATGTTTAAGTTCCCGTCTGAGTGACGACAGAGCCTGTGTTCTCTGGAACATCATGTTGCCTTTAAAATAATACATATATTTGATGAGCTTCCTTTAGGCAGAATTTGCAATTAATGCTTTCCATCTCTCTGTATCACCCCTTTCTCAGTCCTGGCATTCCTGATGTAACTACATCCCATGGCTTTCCCCTGTTTCTTAGCTAAATAATATGTAAACCTCACAAATGTATTACTTGGTATGGCCCACTCTGAAGTATTAATTGAGGGGAGAGGTGGGTTTTTAAAATTTCGTTAGGGAAATGAAGCTTATTCTTGTTGAGGAGGGACTTTGGCAAGAGGGTAGAAGAGATTTAATGAGTGTCTCACCATAAAGACCCTCAAATAAATGTATGTGTCCCTACCACATCAGTGACTGCCTATTTCTACTTACGTGCTAATTCTTTCCAACGTATCTACCCACATCCTTGTCTCAATCCAGCCGCACCTGATCCTACAGCTCTATTTTTCATGTGAAAGTAACCAGCCCAGGTAAGGATTAACTCTTTATCTTACTTTTGTTCACACCGATTCTTACTAGAACTAACTACTTCAGACCTTATATCAGGACACAGTTTTGGTAATGTGTCTAAACATCTGAATGACTGTTCTCCTCACATTGGTCCTCAAGGCCTTTTGAGTGCAAAAAATACTTAAGAACAAGGTAAGAAAAGTTTGTGACTTGCCTTCTTTCTCTCCTGACTGCATAATGAGACTTGGCTACCTTGCCTCTGGTCATGCTTTCCAAAGGCTGCTTTATGTATCTTTTGGGCAATAATCATCACCCATCATCATTTTCTTGGCATGGTATTTATTTGCTGGGGAAGCTATTCACAAGCTTCCACACACTACTCAATGACCCAGACGGATAGGAGGGGACTGACCCCTCTGCAGTGCTCATTACCAAGACAGCAAACTAGAGGCATCGATTAGTAGCCTGGAGAGAGGGGCCTTTTAAAATTCTATAGCAAACATTAGAATCCTCTCGTTTTAAAAATCCTTTTAAAAGAATCCTCCATAGAAACTTCTAATAGACTCTGTGCTGGTGTATGTGCCAAGATAAACATGAAACTTAGCTAAAACAACCTCAACTATCCCAAAACAACAAAAAGTGGGCGGAAAAGAGAACCTTTACATTTATATCTTCCAACTAGAAGTTGAGTTAAATTATCTTGAGCATCCTTCAATTCTGATTTGATCATGGGTCTGAGCAGGTGTTAGTGTCTGTGCTATTTACTTGCTGTCCCTCAGCTCCATGCCTGCCCTTGTTTGCCCCGCTCAGTACTGCGGGGGCTCGTAGTCTGCCCACCCTACTCCCTGCCTCCCTTTCTGTTGGCTGCTCCTCATGGACGGCACTGATGGGAAAGCAGAAGGCTGAAGGTAGAGAGATTTCTGCCTCGGGCCCCAACTCCATGGCAGGGACTGGCAGCTGCTGGTTGTTTCTGGGGATGGGAGAGACGACTGGGGGTTTCCCCGCATCACATCTCTGCAGGTGCCCAGTCCTGGCAACTGTGGTACCTCTTGAATGACTCTGGCCCCAGTCAAGGTGCTTTTAGTCTTGGCTGTGGTGGTGACATCTCTAGCTGCAAGACAGCAAGGGTGAGCCGGCAGGTGCCAGCCCAGGGTACGTCACCAGCCTCCTGGTCTCCAGGTGCCCGGATGCCTTCCTTTTCCCTTTGCTCATCTCGCCAACTCCTCTGTAGTCAGTTCCCTCTATTTGAATTCCTCAGTGTGGCTTCTGTTTTTCTGACTGGATTCTAACTGATAAATTTATGAACAAATTACTTAAACTCTCCTTAAGAGTTAGACACAGAATGGTGTCTAATTGTCAACTAATGGGGCTTTTAGGTAAACATTTGTAGTAGAAAATTAAAAATCATAGTAGTAAATGATACTCAAGATGGCTAACTTTTATTTATCATTTACTATATGCTGGGTGCTATTTTTAGCCCTTCAGATCTTATTTAATCCTTATAATGACTCTGTGAAATACATACTATTTCTGTCCCCTTTGACCCTGAGGAACATAAAAATCAGAAAGGTCAAGTGGATTGTCAGTGTCCACTACCAGCAGCAGGGAGAGCCAGGATTTGACTTAGGACCACCTGACGCTGTAGTCTGAATTCTTAATCATTATGGAATATTATCTCTGGCCAGTCTGTGTTCTAACTGAATGTACTTATATATTGTAGACAATGAGATCTTTGGCTAAACCACAGTCTTTTATGACAGATTTTTGCAAATGCGCACTTTGAAGTCACTTCAGAAGTTGGATAATTCTACAAGTAATGTAAAAAATGTAATATATATTTACTTGTAGACTATAAGCTCCATGTGGCCAGAATTGATTATCTGACATGTTTATCACTGTATCCCTGGCATCTGGCATAGTTTCTGTCACATCTGAAGCTCTAATATGTTTGTACAATAAATGTTAATGTAAGAAACAATAAATCATGTATAAAATAATTTATATATGCCATATACAATGAATCAATAAATCGAAGCCTGCACGGGCTTGAATGTGGTTAACTTTCCATAGCCAAACAACTTTTTTTTAACTGCTAAATACTTCTTTTGGAAAGAGATCTAGGTAACAGGCAAAGAAGGTTTTAAGTTCATTTTCTCAGTTAGAATACAACACAATCAAAACTCAGAGTACATTTTCATAAAGGCAAAATATCCCAAGAACATCAGGGATGAAAAGTAGAAAATTACTTTATGATTAAATATTATGGTTAATAATTTCTTATAAGCCCGTAAGAAGTGTAGAAACAAATTAAGGAGATAAAATAATACCAGGATGTAAGAGAAATCTGGCAGGTCTTTAGGGTTATAGAAGAGTCAATAAAGACAAATTTGAGCCCTCTCTATTTCCTTGGGAGGGAAAGTGTACAACATTGAGAGTGAACAGGTACAACAAGGCTTGGTTCTCTGCATGTTAGCTTCAGCAATACCATAAAAGATGAAGGAAGGTGCCTTTGGGGAGTCTCACACTGACTATGTTGGGAGGGAGATGAATGGGATACAGGTGGTACTCTAAAATTGATGTCCTACGGAGCTAGCCAAGAATTCAGACGGTAGGTCCTAAGTAAGAACAGTTTGTGCAGTAGGCTACTGTGAAAAAAGTAGATAACATTATTTGATCTGTGGATGGAGGTGGAAGGAATATTTCAGATTACTGTATGAACCTGAGTCCATCAAAATTGCAATCCAACATCATTAAATTGGAAGATGCAGCTTATCAGATTTGGTTGAGTGGGATCAATCTATTCCAGATACAAGCCCAAAGAGGTGCATTGTGTATAGGAAAGGCAAAAACAATAACAAACATAAAAACAATAACAAACCATAAACGTTGATCTTCCCTGCTATTTATTATCACTATGAGCCTGCAAGTCCAAACACTCTCAGTGGAAAAATACTCCTCCGTGAAAAAATTTTTGTTAGCTTAAGAAATAAACAAGTATAGCAGTTACTGTGGTATTTTAAATATATATTATATATAATGTATAATATGTTTAAAATTAGCTCCTTTTAAAAGATTTATTCCTCCCTGAATATTGTATTCCACTTGTAAATTACTGCCAGATGTAAAGTTACCCCCTGACACATGAGACTCCGCTACATGTATTATTTCAAGAGTAAGTTTGTAATGATTTAGATTCACTGTTCCATCTTCCATAGTTTCTATCTTCACATATTCTTGTGTTTAAACTGTGGGTTTTAAATAATAGTTGTAAATACAATAAAACAAAACTTGAATTATTTCAATTCTGTCATCTAATGGGACTACGTGGAAGTTTCTATTTGTGTCTAAGATTTTTAAATTTGTGTCTAAGATTTTTAAATTTGCAGAAACTAAAGCTCAAAAATAGAAACTGAAATGTTAATCATGACAAACCAACATAGGTATGTTTCTCCTCCCTCCCCCAAAAAATATCTTGAGTAAATTGAGATCACAAGAACATAATCCATTATTTATTTTTTCCTTTTGGAACCAAATGTTCATCCATCCATCCATCCATCCATCCATCCATTTGTTCATTTCTGGTATGATTTCTAAATCATTCTGGTATGATTTACTAAGGTGAATAAAGAAAAAAAAAAACTCAGTCCACACTTTTTAATACTATTTTTGTTTCATGTCATAGTTAATACTGAAAATGGTGTTGTCATATAGTGGAAAAAATGTTTTCTGTGTATCAAATATGCTAGGGATGTCACTGGTTGGAAATGTATGAATTGCTCTTAAATGCGTGGCAGACATCTCCAAATTGTTATTGCTAATGAGCCCATGAGACCCTGGGAAGAGGACTCTATCAATTATGTCCATCCTGTGATCATTAACTTACTCCCATGATAGGGAAGAAGAGTAGTGCTGGTCTATATTTTGAACCTTCTTCCATGTCTCATGAAATTCTTAATGACCTACCCACTTAAGACATTTTGATGAATCCTTTTTGGTTTCCTATATGATATATAGCATTTCATTCAGAGAGGCTTTCTTCAAATGGATATGGTATTTCTTGGCAGTGTATTTGTTTTCATTCTCAGAGCTAATAAGTTAAGGACAATTTGCTAAGGGTGTATCATCAGCAAAGATTTTGAGTTGGATACCAGTTAGAAGCTAATAATATACTTGTTAATTATCTATACTATCCATTACTAGGAAGAAAATGCTAAAGTGAAATAATGAAAAAAAGATTTCTTTTACTCAAGTAAATATTGGCATAGCAACCAATAAACTTCATATTTTCCTTTCCTTCAGGATTTAAATGTCCAGGAAAAAGTTTTCATTTTGTATTGTGGAATAAAGCAAAGGTAATAAAAGTGAATTTGTTGCATATAGTTTTTTTTAAAAAAAAAAAACTAGGAAAATGTAGGCACATCATATCTGGTATCTGAGTTAGAATTTGGCAAGTATGGTAAGAATAAAGAGGTTTAATATAGAAATTAGGGGTTCCAGGAATATAGGTAGAGCTGAGTGAGTTCTCTGGGTCATGTTGATCTCCTTCTTGTACAGAAGTGACATGGTCACATCTGTGGTCAGTGATCAAATCTGTAATGACCACAGGACTCAGACCTACTGCAGCTTTTTCTTCAATAGGAAGAGACAAGCACCACCAGGCTATCAGAATGATCTGGCCAACACCTTCCTACCTGGATACTGTTTGGGTGGTCACTGTCAAGATCTGACTCTATGATTCTTCTTTTTCAAGCTTTCATGGCTAACCAATGCCTCTCTTGAGTGACACCATCTTTCCTTTAATGTGCAGTCTTTAATCAAATGATCACCTCATTGATTCTAGATTTTTACTCCCAGTAAAACTGTGTGGGCCATTTTGTATTTATTTTATAAATTCACACTCAGAGAACAATCTTATAATTATTATTTTCTGACAATTTATTATTACATACCAACTACAGTGACCATAGGGAAGTTTGCCAGTCAACTGAGGGTTTTATGAATCTCTCTTCAATGCACTCACTTCTGAATTTATAGACAAGTATGAAGAATTGGAAAGGGTTCAGAGGAAAGCCATGAAGATGATTAATGAATGTGAGAATGAAAATATGGAAAGATCAAAGTATTGAGGGAGAGAAATCTGAACATGAATTTAATAATAGTATCCACTAATTGGATACTATTGGATACTACTAGATTGTTAAACATAAGAAACTAAATTATTTTGCAACTGTAAGGGAATTAGGCTTGACAGAAAGAACTTCCTTACAGTGAGAAATGTGAACCATGAATGGCTACCAAAAAAGGACTGAAATCTGCTCTGCAGAGTTTGAAAGATGATGTATTTTCACTTTTTATAGACTGTAGTCCTTTTTCTGAAGGCAGAGAAATGGGACACATAACATTACCATTTTTTTTCCAGATCTGAGATCCATAGGTTAACTTTCTCAGGAATAGGGTAATGAATCTTTCCACAGTAAAGTGAACCAAGAACTAAGAACTTCAGGTGGTGACTCAAACTAAATTACAGAGAAATTACTTTTTTTATGCACTGGTTCTAACTTCTTTTTAACAGAAGGACTCTTTAAGATAATGATAGACCACACATACTTACATGGGCATGTGTCAAAGTTGCATATAATCTCTAGGTATTCATGGTCTCCCCACAACCTGTATAAGGAGACTTAAGTATCAAGGGATCTAAATTAATATAGACTTTATCAGAGGAAATTTATTATTTTCTTTTTTCTCTCCTCTCCTCTCCGTGTCCTGCTTCCTCCCTCCCCCCTCCCCCCACTCCTCCCCTTCTTCCTCCTTCCTCTCACATCTTTCCCCTTCCCCTCCCCTCCTCTCCTCTCTCCTTTCCTCTCCTTTCCTTTCCTTTTCTGGCTGCTTATAGTTTATTTTCCACTTGGTGTAAGGCACAGGGTTACAGGGTGTCAAGAAGGCTGTGTGTGGCTTTGCTAGTAAAGAGTGGGGTTCTGTCAGCTTCCTTTTTGGTATTTTGCTATTTTGATTAAAAAAAAAAAAAAAGAAAGAAAAAAGAACCCAACTGTTTCTGCTTGGAGCTGCCTGCCTAGTTTGAAGGGTGGGAAGGGGAAGAGGGGGGTGAGGCTCTCCAAGCCTAATGTCTCCTAAGGCTCGGTGGTAGCCACTCAGGACCGGGGCCTAGTGTGGGCTTTGCCAGGCTGGCTCCCAGGTTGCTTCCTTGTGGCTTCCAAAGCCATATTGCAAGTGATCATACCTCTGGAGGTCTGGGGAGATTCTGAGTGTCCTGGGGACTCTCCAACACTGTAGCTATGAATGGAAGAGTGGACTTGCCCCAACTGAAGTTTGCCCACCAGTGGCCTGGGTCGGCCTGGGGAGACTGGGGTGGTGAGGGATGGCTTCCCCAGGGGACTCTGGACTTCGGCAGGGGCTCTTAGTGGAAGTGGAGCCCACACTGTGTGGGCAACAGCCATAGGCCACAAGTGAGCTGTGGGAGGGGATGGCTGACATTCTGTTGTTTGTGGGTTGATGGAACACTCGGCAGTGACATCTTGTGGGCTTTGCTGCTCAATCATGGGTGGTGGTGACCCTGACGCTAGACCATGGAGCCCATTTGCAGAAGAGACCACAGAAGGCCACTCCACAACTGAGGCATGGGTGGGGTCTAGAGGACATTTATTCTTTTTTTTTTTTAAGATTTTATTTATTTATTTGACAGGGAGAGCTCATAAGTAGGCAGAGAGGCAGGCGGGGTGGGGGGAATGGGCTCCCTGCTGAGCAGAAAGCCCCATGTGGGGCTCGATCCCAGGACCCTGAGATCATGACCTGAGCCGAAGGCAGAGGCTTAACCCACGGAGCCACCCAGGCGCCCCAAAGACATTTATTCTCATCTCAGATATGGCCAGTCCCATTTTTATGGAAAATTTCTTCTGGAATATTCTTGGTATCATGAGTTACCTTCACACCACAGGAAATGTCTAACTTGCATACCTCTTTTCTTTCTCATCTTCTTCTATTTTGTTCCCATTCCTGTTCTTTTCTCTTCTTTTGAGTGTCACACATCCTTCCCTGGTCTTCTCCTTTGTTCTAAGGAGACAGGACATAAGGTAACAAAAAGATTGCCTATCAAAGTCCAGAATCTGATTTAAATTACATGTTAAACAAAGATCAGTTAAGTCCAGTTGGATGAGTTGGTCAAAGTCCTTCATGTCACTCATACTTTATAGTTACCTGTGAAGGAAGAAAGGTTCCTAAGCTCAGAATATAGAATCTGGAAATGATTTTTATGCTCCTGGAATTCTTCACTTAGGACAATCTGGGAAGGGGGGCCTGGCTGGCTCAGTGGGTAAAGCATGCAACTCTTGATTTGGGTGTGGTTGTGGGTTCTAGCCCCACCTTGGGCATAGAGATTAGTTAAAAATAAAATCTTAAAAAAGAGACAGAGAAAGTGAGAAATCCGGCAAGTCTCTTTTGGTTGGGGTCTGAGGCACTTAGGGAAAACAAATTTCTCAAACTTCTCCACATAATTGGAAACAAATTCCCTTAGAAAAGGTTTACATGAAAAGTCAAGGGGAGATTAGGTTAAGACTCACCCTTTATCCCTAACATTTTTTTTTCCTACCCTTTCCCAAGAACGAAATTACGTGAGAAATCATTTTGCCTCATTACGTTACTTTGCAGAATTTCCACTTTTGTTCAATACTTTCTCCTTTGAGGAGCTGTTATGGAAGCCTCCTGCAGAGCAAGGACAACACAGTCATTTAATACTTAATCAAGTGTTTATTTAGGGAACTCACCTCCTCCAGTTTCATAGCATTCTATTGCTTGTAGGCCAAAGATGTTCTCGCTGGGATTCAGTTTGAGGAAAACCTTGCCATAAAATAAACTCTCTGGAAATCTCAGTATCTATATATGAGATCTAGAAGAGGAAATAACACCAGTAGACATATTTGGAAGGTTTTCTCCTACTTTTAACTTAAAAACATCACCAGAAAGAAGTCAAAATTTAAATTTTAATTTGAAGTCTTGACCGAGTTTCTGTTAAAGCATGAGAAACAAAGAAAAAATAAGCTATACTTTTGTTTGAAGCAATGAGCTTGATTTTCAAAGGAATCTTTTACTGAATAGGTACTCAAATAATTTTAATCTAAAGATGGCAGAGTCAAGAGGATGACATTTCTTTTTTTTTTTTAATTTTTTATTTTTCATAAACATATATTTTTATCCCCAGGGGTACAGATCTGTGAATCACCAGGTTTACACACTTCACAGCACTCACCAAAGCACATACCCTCCCCAATGTCCATAACCCCACCCCCCTTCTCCCAACCCCCCTACCCCCAGCAGCCCTCAAAGTTTGTTTTGTGAGATTAAGAGTCACTTATGGTTTGTCTCCCTCCAATCCCATCTTGTTTCATTGATTCTTCTCCTACCCACTTAAGCCCCCATGTTGCATCACCACTTCTTCATATCAGGGAGATCATATGATAGTTGTCTTTCTCTGCTTGACTTATTTCGCTAAGCATGATACGCTCTAGTTCCATCCATGTTGTTGCAAATGGCAAGATTTCATTTCTTTTGATGGCTGCATAGTATTCCATTGTGTATATATACCACATCTTCTTGATCCATTCATCTGTTGATGGACATCTAGGTTATTTCCATAGTTTGGCTATTGTAGACATTGCTGCTATAAACATTCGGGTGCACGTGCCCCTTTGGATCACTACGTTTGTATCTTTAGGGTAAATACCCAGTAGTGCAATTGCTGGGTCATAGGGCAGTTCTATTTTCAACATTTTGAGGAACCTCCATGCTGTTTTCCAGAGTGGCTGCACCAGCTTGCATTCCCACCAACAGTGTAGGAGGGTTCCCCTTTCTCCGCAGAGGATGACATTTCTTTTTTTTTTTTTTTTTTAAAGATTTTATTTATTTATTTGAGAGAGAGACAGGAAGAGAGAGCATGAGTGAGGAGAAGGGCAGAGAGAGAAGCAGACTCCCCGTGGAGCTGGGAGCCCGATGCGGGACTCGATCCCGCGACTCCGAGATCATGACCTGAGCCGAAGGCAGTCGACCAACCAACTGAGCCACCCAGGTGTCCCAAGGATGACATTTCTTATTGCCAAAAACTACACATTGAGATGCTTTACTACATTTTTTATTATTTTATTTTTTAATTGAGTTATAATTGACATATAACATTATACTAGTGTCAGACATAATGTATAATGGATGACTGGATATTTGTACACATTGTGAAATGATTGCCACAGTAAGACTAGTTAACATTCATCACATATAATCATATTACATTTTTAAGGTTAAGCATCAGGTCAGTTAGGGCCTAACCTATTTCGGTTGTTATGTATTTTCCATGTCACCCTGTGTTACGGACAGCATGAGTTCCATAGCTCACTATATTCCCCTTCTATGTTGGGTAACAGGGGAATCCAGAATTTACTATTGGTTTCCCTTATCCCTATGCAGAAACTTGAGGCATGCATTTTTGTGAACTAACTCTCCTAGACTTTTCTTCTTCTTATTTTCACTTTGCTCTGATTTCTCTCTCTTTAAAAAAGAATCTCATCGTGATACTTATAAGTCCGTAAATGACCTGAGATCTACTTTGTATTAAGGTAGGGCATTAAATAAATAACACAGATAATTTTATGATTATATAATCTTGAAACTTAAAATCCTACCTTTGAAAAAATAAGTTACTTTCCAATGAGTGAGTTGACAACTTCTATTTCAGAAAATGTTTGTGATTCATTTGTAAATTGGACCAAACCAAAGTTTCTGCATAGCTCCCCACAATTAAGCCCACAGCAATGACAGGCTCTTGAATAAAAAATATTTTTCCAAGTCCAGATTTATGTCATACCAACAGGTATGTTTGGCAGAATATCATCTATAACAGAATTTGTAACAAAATCCCATGTTTTCCCATTTATGATTTTAGGTCTGAAGGATCTATAAAATATGGAAACCATATAGTGGATCTTAAATATTTTTGCATGGATCTTGGTCATGGAAGAATTCTTTTTGGTAACACTTAACTTTCTCTGTTGCCATTTCTGGTAGACTCTCCAGTTTCTAGAGGGGCTGCTGTTTTTGTGAAAAGGCTGCATGGTCCCCTGGAGAACACAGACTGGGGTGGTTGAGTAGAGAGGCTGTTTACACAACTGTGGGTGCAGGCTATGGTAGAGGGCACACCACAGTTTAGGAATGAGTTCGCTTATTTGTTGTAAAAGAATAATTTGGGAGGAGAGGGCACTTTTACTGAACAAGGTATGCAGGAGTTCTTCCAACCATAGCACCTTTTTTTTCTGTTGCCAACACTTTGCTGCTTTCTTATGTATTTTTCTTAAGCTTAAACAATTTTTAACTTTGAATTTCTCCTCATAACCTGGGAATCAAGGAAACGACCCTTTTTACAGTCACTTGACTTTGTTTTGGCAGATCTCATAGTATCCCTGAAAGTGACAAAAGGGAGGAAGTGTGAAGAGCTGAAGGGAATCACCCAAGAGGTTGAAATGAGCAAAGAAACGGACTTTCTTGTATTCATCCTTGGCCCCTGGGTGAGGGGAGAACTTTTACTTCTTGAGAATCTAGCATTTTAAGGGACTCTTTAGATTATGGTTAAGGCAATTATAAGCTTGGAGCCTGGTTAAACTTTAAAAATAAGCCTTCTGCTAAATGACATAATCTTTCCTGGTTTCTGAAATCTCTTGATAGAATCTAAGAAATACTTTTTCCCATTATGTTCTGTCTTTTCCTTTAAAGAATATATTAAATGAACTGAGTTCTGGAATTTGTAAGGTGCCAAATAAGATCATAAAGAGAGGTAACCTAAGGTTCCATCCAGATAAGAAAAATGAATAACTGTGGCCTGCCCTTTTCCTGATGGATGCTGAACATCTATATTTACTCTTATGTGCTGGTCATAAGACATCAGAATTAATTTCCAATAAGTAAACATGTCTTAATCTGCAAATAGGACAACAATGCCATTAAATCTAGTTAAATAAAGTATTGTGTGAAAAGAGGAATTCCCTAATACTTCCATGGTTTCATATATCATGTTAAGGTTCCTGATCTACTTGTAGATTACTGTTGTATATGGAGTGAGGTATGGATCTAATTTTATCTTTTGCTAAATGACTACCATTTATTAAAAAGCCAATCTTTAAAAAAATAAAATAAAATAAAATAAAAACTCAGTCTTTGCCCCACTAATTCAAGATGCACCTTTATCATACACTAAATTTTCACATGTCTTTGGATCCGTTTCCGTTCTTTTTCTCTGGTCTATTGTCTACTCATGTACTTGTACCACAAGGTTTAAACCATAGAAGCTTTACCATAGCATGTGCTTTAGGTAGAGCTAGTTCTTTCTCACAGTGTTTTCAGTGCTTTCTGGATTACATGTTTGTTTTCACATGAACTTTAGGATCAACTTGCCTAACTTCTTAAAAAGGTTTATTAGTATTTTATTGGGATCTTTGTAAACTTATCAGTTAACTCAGGAAGAGCTAACATCTTTATAACGCTGAATCATTCTATTCAAGAACAGGGGAGGTCTCTGCCTTTGTTCTACTTTGGTGTCTATCAGAAGAATGTCATTAACATTTTAATCCAAGGAAGAGGTTAAAAATGAAAGATTCAGGGCCCAAGGAGTCACTAGGCACCACTATCATACATGATGTGGTGGTGATTGCTTCCTTCTCATTATCTATTCAAGTAATATGTAGTGAGCATTTACCTACCAGATGGTAGACTTTATGCTTGGTCCTCTGGATACAAGAATAAAGCAGCTGGTCCCTGCCCAGGAGGTACTCACAGTCTAGTGGGAGATGCAGGTTATTGAACTGATGGTAGCAATTACTCTTCCTTTCTGAAGATAGCCCACTTCTTTCACTGAGGAGGAGAACTAGATTCAGTGACCATAAGATGTCAAAGAGGATATTGAAATTGGTTGTATGAAACCTAGCTGGAAATTTGTTTCTCAGTTTCATTTATGCATTCATTAACTTTCGCCTATATCTGCATCTAGGAAGGTAATTTAAAAGTCTCATTGTAAAGTGTTGAAGCCCTTCTTGTTCATGCATGTGTATCTAGTGAGATATCAAGTGGAATGTTGAAATTAGTTGACTCCAGCAGCAGCTGGTACACAGCAAGCTTCTCCCCTCAAATCAATTTATTTTCCCATGGTCATTAATAATTTGCTTAAAAAGGAATCAAATCTTTAAAGACTTATATTACTCTCCCCGAATTTTTCTACTAGTGCTTGCAATATAACATTTGGCTAGCACTTTTGGGGGGTAATGGCAACATTGGGTATCATGTTTATATGCTTTTAATAAAATAGAGTTTCTCCCTCAGCTGAGCTAATAGTCACTTAGAAACTTTCTTACTGTGACTCCTTCAAGATTAATTCAATCTTATTTTAACCCTGAGGAGAATCAAGCAGAATCCTGAGTCAAGTGTGATCCTGTGGGAAATTAATTAACCCTTTCAGGACTGTCAGTGTTCCCGGAAAAGAGACAATTTACTTTCTAAGCTGTTTCTGGCCAAACATCTAGTATAAAATTCTCAGTCACGTTCTCCTGTTAGGAAACAATTCTAGGTTTCAAAAATGGAAATAAGATAACAACAAGATGTGGCTGCAGCTTCTAACTGCAGAATTAGAGGCAGGAATTGCTGATACTCGGGAAAAAGGATGTGGTGGGAAAGGGGAAATAATTGTAGGCTTTTCCATTTTTTCTCAGCTCAGCTTAAAGTAAAAGGAGACATGGTTGCTATAGCTTTTTTTTTTTAAGGCTTTTATTTATTTATTTGAGGGGGGCAAATGCGGAGTGAGAAGCAGGCTGCCCATTGAGCAGAGAGCCCCATGAGGGGCTCAATGCAGGACCCCAATCCCAGGACCCCAAGATCTTGACCTGAGTCAAAAGCAGATGACCCAGCCACCTACTCACCCCTCGCTCTAGCTTTTCAAAAAGTGAAGACTGTTTCTTCAGGGAAAACTGAGAGTCCACGAGGAAAAGGGATAGCAGATAGTCTGAGAAGCCTTTCAGGCAGCTATTTTCAAACATAAGCTGAAAGAAACCTTACATGGAATTTGCTCAGGTAACTCCTATAATTTTGTAGTGGGTTCTGTTTTCTTTTTCTTATTAATCTTATCCTTCCTGTTTTCTGTACAGCATTGTAGTCATTCAGCTAAATCCATTCATTCTCTGTCTTCCATACTTACCCCTACCAGGAAGTCTCCAATCTTTTTCTCCACCCTCGCTTGCACATTTGCTCAATCATTCTGGAGTGTGCTGTGGGAGAATAACATGGTTTATCACCACCCTCAACGACCTTCACAGCTGTTCTTTTTGATTCTTATCCCCACTTGCCCAAGAATATGTTACATGCAGAGATCACCTAAAATCACTGGTCAAACCAACTATTATCACAAGTTTTCATTCTGTCTTTCTTCCATCAAACAAGAGCATTCCAAAATAATAGGCAACACTTACATAATGATACAATTTATGATCAGAAAATTTCAAAAACGTAGGAAAGTGAGGCTACTGTGCCAAAGATTCATTAAATACTGGCTGACAAGCTGAGAAATGTGAAATGTGGAATGAAATAGGAATTTTCCCATTTAGTCTTCTTATAATTATATAAGATTAAAACATCTTTGATCTTTCTTCCTTTCTTGTCCTGTTTATGCAGGGCGTTTGACAAGGTGCCAGCAGGAGAGGCAGGCAGGCTGAGGTAGCTTGCCAGTAGTAATGGCTCCCTCTTTCACTCCTGCCAGTGTGGACAAAACAACCCCCTCCCCCGCCCTGCCCCACGTGAATCTTCTCATAAGAACAGGAATTTCTCACCACCATTTAGGAGCTTCTTGGCTGACCCAGAGATAGTGTTTAAGCCTCATCCAATGCAACCACATCCATCAATCCACTTCATAGATGAACTTGTGCTCCTTGGACTCCTTCATCTCTCCACACCTGGTCACTTCCATTTCGTTCCATGTTAAGATTTGACAGAATTAAGTTATTAAAAGGAGCACTTCCAGATTTACTTGTTATATCACTGTTCCTTTCCCTTCAGTGGTTTCAGTTTTGTATTTTGAAAATCTCATGCCGAGAAAACAGAGGGATTATTTATAAACTGATTAAATGAACTGTTAATGTTTAATATTGTTTCTATGCCCCCCTCCTGCAACTTCCACTTCCCCCAGAGATTCAGAGTTTGGGTTTCCATGTTTGAACTAAAAATAGAACTATGCAATAGTTTTTGGCACTTATTAGTTCATTGTCTTCCATGGATTTGGAAGTTAGTACACCTTGAGTCTTAGAGCAAGCATACTCTGATTTAATTATTTTAATTCATGACCAACCAGGCTTCCAATTGACGGCTCTGACCATATACCCACACCAGTTCTAGCCCAGGGAGAGGTAGAAGGGAGAAAGCAGTTAGAAGGCAGGAGAGGGACCCCACTGTGAAATGAACACATTGTTGCTAAGAGAAAGGAAGTACTTCAAATTATTTCCTGACCCACTTTCTCTCCTACTGGGACTCCAATTACATTTGTGTGATACTATCTAACAGTTATAGATCTTCTGATTTAAAAAATCTTTTTTCCCTTTTTATTTCAGTTTGGGTAATTAAAAAAAAAGATTTGTTTATTTATTTGAGAGAGAATGTGTGTGAGTTGGGAAAGGGGCAAGGGGAGAGGAGAGAGAAAGAGAGAGAAAGAATATTTCAAGCATATTCCACGCTGAGGGCAAAGCCTAACATGGGACTTAATCTCATGACCCTGAGATCATTACCTGAGCTGAAAGCAAAAGTCAGACCCTCAATCAATGAGCCACCCAGGCATCCCTGGTTTGGGTAATTTTTACTGACTTGTTCGATATTCACCCATCCAATCTGCTTTTAAGTACCATCCAATAAATTTTTATTTCAAATATTGCATTTTTAAGTTATAGAATTTCTACTTGGTTATTTTTTGGTGTTTACATTTTTCACAGAAAATTAAGAGAAAATTCCATTTGTTTATCCTTAATACACATTTTCTTGTAAATTCTTTGACAAATTTATAATAGTTGTTTTAAAGTTCCTGTTTTAAAGTTCTACTTTATTGGCGTAGAGTTGCTTAAAGTTCTACTAATTCAGCAACTAGTTTATCTCTGAGTCTGTTTCTCTGTCTTCCAAACTTTATCTTCTCACGGTTTTCTGCTTCCTCAGATTTTTGAGAGAAAGATAGAGGGTATGAGTCTGAGTGAAAGAGTGAAGTGAGAAGAGAGATTTCCAAACATTGTGAATGAAAGAACATTGGAGCCTTTTGATCTTGAGCTGGGAGGGGTTGACTGCACTTTAAGATATATTGGATTCACTTTTGGCCCCAAAGTCCAATCACTGTATAAATCCCCAGGACCATGTGATTGCGCTTTGCTCACCAGCCCAGTCATCCAAGAAAGGACTGGCTATTTCCCCCCTCGCCCCACAAGGTCTTCCTATCTCTGACAGCTCACCTGGGGCCCTGGATCCAGGTATAAAAGCTACTGCCATTCTCTGCTTACCTATGATGGGCTCATTTCTTTCTGGAATGTAGTTTATCAAGGCCTCTTTGCTGTCTGTGTTTTCACTAGCCTCATAGAGAAGTATTGTTTTTATTTTGTCTGGTTCTTTTCCTGCAGTTACTATCAAAGCAAAGGTCTTTTGCATCCTTCTTCATCCTAACTGGAAGGAGAAGTCTAAGCTGCTTCTTTAAGTCAACATTTATATGCCCCAGTAAAGGACACAGGGCAGAGAAGAATATCCATAAAGTCACTAGGGAGTATCTATGGCATCAATGGTTTCTGTTACAAAGTGGGAAAAAAGGTAGAGAAGGACATTTCTTAAGAAGATATCATTGATAATTATCTTTTCCAAATGAAATGACAGAGAGAAATGCAGGGAAAAGGATGAATAAGCAAAGAATCCTTAAGTGCTCCACATCACAAGATCAGAGAGCATAAAGAAACTACACCATTACAATCACAGTAGTTTAGAGCTAGTAGAAAGCCTTAGGTGGTCTAAAGCCCAAACTCTTTACTTATAGGCAGCAGTATGTTTCTGGGTTCTCTCGATAGACCGAATGTTTTGCTTTTTCCAATGTGCTGGACAACTTGTGACTACACATCAGCATTTCTTCCCCAAACCTATAATGAAAGTTATTCTTTCCTTTGTTATTTCTCATACTCAAAAATTGCAAGAAACATATCTTTTTCTGAGTTTTCAATTTGAAGTCTTATTTTGTAAAACATCAAACTTCGACCTTATACCTCAGGGGAAAATTACACCATCTTCGCATAATGGAAAACAAGTTGTGGAGGGGGTGGTATCATCTTTTGACAAAAGATAGCACCTCAACTTAGCTTATCTGAGGCAGGGCAGGTCTGTATGAAGGATCAAAGGCATTTTGCAATGCATATGAATCCTTCAAGATTATGTAGGATATCATAGAAAAATATGTTCGTTATGAATAGACCTCAAACCCTCTAATACTGACTCAGTCTCAGTGACAAAAAATTAATACCTTAGGCATGTAAACACTAAAATTAGAACTCATAGTAGTTGAACTATTTATCCATAGTCTATGGAGCAATGTCTCTAATGATTTCTACCAGAATATAGTCAGCTACTTTGTTTGGCTTTCAATTTGAGCTTGGGGTTTGTTTTCTTAGGTAGTGTTTCTCAAAAGTTCTAGGAAAAGGTGCTTAAGAGTCATCTTTGTGTTCTAACAGATCAATAGTTATTTCCTAAGGGAATTCCATAGTTTCAAACAGCTTAAGTAATTCAACCAGAAATAGCAAAGGAAGAAAAGAAGGACTATACCAATGATATTGAGTCAATACAGAATGTAAGAGAAACAGAGAACTTGGGAGGTGTGCCTATCTTCAGGGAGGAAAAGAGTTAAGTTTGTGGTTGATAGATGAGCATGGTCTATGACTGGTTACATCAACTGTGATATGGAAAATCATTCTTTCAGAAAATAATCTGTTTATTGAATATAGCCAGTGCATTCTTTGGAATTTGTGGCACTACCACAAACCAAATATCTGTGAACATTCTTCCTTAGTCTCTCACAGAAAAGGTAATTTCATTATTGTAAGAACTTTTATTTTTTATTTATTTATTTATTTTTTAAGATTTTATTTTTTTGACAGAGATCACAAGTAGATGGAGAGGCAGAGAGAGAGAGAAAAGCAGGCTCCCCGCTGAGCAGAGAGCCCCACGCGGGACTTGATCCCAGGACCCTGAGATCACGACCCGAGCCGAAGGCAGCGGCCCAACCCACTGAGCCACTAAGGCGCCCTGTAAGAACTTTTAAAAATAGAGATTAAACTCACTAGCTTTAGAATAGCTCCCAATGGCTATAATTTGGAGGAGACTTAAAAAATCATTTTGATTGCTTCCTCCTTACCATTTCCAAGGTTCTTAAGGACCCTTTGTAGTTTGCTGACAAAATGCATTAAGTGAGAAATTTTCTTTGCAGACTGTGTTCTCTTGAGTTGCATTACCATTTCTTCGATTTGATTTATTTTATTTTGCCTTATTTATTTATTATTATTACTTTAATTTTAAGAAAATGGTCTTACCTTCCCTTCTAGTGGTTTGTATTCCAGAGAGCATTTCCATAAGGCAAAACTGGGAAATGGGAAGATTTATGATGCTGAGCTATGTGTTTCAGCAACTTGAGGCTCACAAGGAAGAGAAAAGTTGTCCCTGCTTCTTCTTACCCCTGAACTGCCAGTGCCCTTGTTGATCAAACTCAGCCAGAAACCAGATAGTACTGAGGCCTTTGACATGCAATCTACAAGGGTCAGCATCCCACCTTTACCTCCCTAAACGGAGCAAAGTGAAGGAAGACAAAGAATGACTGAAAGAAACCATGTGCAGAATCAGCTCAAAACCTATTTCATAAGGGATCTGATCACTGAATGACAATATGGCATTCATAGGAACAGTTAAATATTGCTGAGACGGCATCAACCAAGAGCTCTTGCTATACACTCACCTCACTTCCAATACTGTGTGTGTGGGGGGGTAGTATTTAAAAAAAAAAAAAAAATAAATAAAATGGGAAGATTTATTTATAAACCAAGTTTTCCAGAAGGATTTAAAGAAAGATAATTAAAGATTAGTGGTCATCATTTTTTATTTTTTTACTGTTCAAAGATTATTTAGAATTTCAGTTGGTGTGACACACGGATAGTTGGTTGCATTGTTTATATACAAACCTTTCTTGTTACTTTAAATGACAATGTATTCTATATTCTGATATATATATAATCTCACAATAGATGCAACACTGGATTTAAACATGGGATCCCAGCATGTGATTGGAGAAAAAAGTTGGACTGGACATGGTGGGTGAAGGGACCTGTAACACACAGTAAACACACATCTGCTTCAAAGGGCAGTGGCCGCAGAGGCTACACTGGCAGCTGTGCCCCGGAGGTGGTGGAGCTGTTTCACATGGACCAATCTAGAACCACACCAGGAAGGATCACCCAGCATTGAGATATACCTGCAGGGCTTGTGAACCATTCCTGTCTGTAACTTTAGGAAACTAATGTGTTCCCTAGGCCATTTCAGTATTGCTACATGAGCAATAACTGATCAGATAACAAGGACAACATACACAACCTCCAACTAAAATCTGGTTGTGATTTAGACAATGAAATGGTACACCATTAGAAAATGTTAGAACTGCTGCTCCTCGGGATGCTCCAAAGTGTATGTGCACTCTCCTTCAAACGGGCCTCTTCCTTCGGAGTCAGAGTCACCTTCACAGCATCTGAGATCCTAATCTGTCCCAAAATGCAAAGAATACTAAGGAAGATAATCACCTTTCATTCCACAGAAACCCTGAGTTACGGTGGAAATTGGATGCATGCACCCACATAAGAGTCTTTATTATACTCTCTGCCAAATCTGCCACACACAGTCCAGTGGCCCAGGAAGTGCAGTCTTCCGGTTGGCTCACCTTGTGCAGATTCCTCAAGGAGACACCCACAACATTGATTCTACTGCACACAGGCACACTAGAGTCTCCACGCTCCCTGAGGACCTACCATGACAAACTCAGTGGGAAAACTCCCAACTTTTCCCTCTTTAGGTAATGGAACCATGCTGGATCCAGATTGCAACCACTTCTAATAACACAGTTTTGGAGAAAGACATGTATCTTCCAAACCACATAGGTCAAGATATCCCAGTGGATTGGAAAGAATAAGCAACCTACAGTTTGGGCTGTATTTTCCAATATTAGGATCGATGAATTTAAAGATGTTCATGTTAGGCTTGACCAAATTAAGACGGCTTTGTCCCTCCTGCTGCTGTGCCCCAGCTGTGATAATAAGCAGCTTGGAGTTTGCAGTCATGTTATAGTCTTTGCCAGAAACAATTTTTGGTGTTCATCCATCTATGAAACTGGTATTGTGGATACATTGATAAGTAAGCTGCAGGCAGATTCCCCCCCCCCCACCCCGCTCTCGGGCAGAAAAGAGTCACATTAAGAAGGGAGTGTTGAGGCATCTGTGGTTAAAATAAAATAATAAACCAAATGTAATAACAAATTTTATGTGTCAGTGTAGCTGGGCCATGGTGCCAGATATTTGGTTGAACATTAGTCTACATGCTTCTAAGAGAGTGATCTGGATAAGATTTCTTTTTAAATTGGTGGACTTTGAATAAATTAGATTCTCCTCCATAATGAGTGGGCCTCATGCACTCATTTCAAGGCCTGACCTTCAGAAAAAAAGACTTACCTTCTCTGAGCAAGGGAAAAACCTGTAGCAGATGGCAGATTTGAACTGTAGCATAGGTTCTTCTCTGTGTCCCCAGGCAGCCAGCCCACCCTGCAGGTTTTGGACCTACCAGTCTCCAAAAGTACATGAACCAACTCCTTAGAATCTCCTATATAAATATGCGTACGCATAGGTGTGTATATGTGCATGTAACTAGACACACATCCTCTTGGTTCTGTTTCTCAGGAGAGCCCTGACTAGTACAATAAAGTAAACTAAAATAAAGTAGGTATTAGGTGGCATTTCTGATTTTGTGAAGAAGATTTTACAGATTTCAATTAAATCTTCTAGTGGGAGCTAGGTTGTTAGGGACCAACTGGAGCGGAGGAGACTGCCAAAAAGAAACTTTCTGCTAAAGGTGTTGAGACAGTAACAGTGGGTGACCCACCTGCCAAGGAACTGATGGGTTATTTCAGAAAGAGAGGGCATTTCCTATGGGAACTGCCCCTCCAACTCTATCATACAGCCTTGAAAATAAGGAGTTTATCTCCCATGAATTGTTTGATGCTTTTTAAAAAGATCTTTATATGTTTTATTAGAGAGCGAATAACGCTCTTCCAGATTTGGAAACCCAGCCACTCTAGAAACCCAGATATTCTGAGGAGAGCTCCAGCTAGAAATTCGGTGAATTAGCAGGGCCAGGCATTCTCTTTGATAATGAGGGCCAACTCTAAGCCAAAACTGTACATGGGGTTGCAGAAAAGTATAAAGGATAGTGTTTAGTGAGCATAAAATCTTCTTAGAGAAAGAAAAAAAAAACTGTGACTATCCAAATGTTCAAGAGTTTAAAATGATATAAAACCGCAATATAAGGCAATATACCTACAAACATATGAATCTCAGGTGAGCAGTTTAGAAAAGAAGGTCAGTAGAAGGTTAGGAAAAGCTCTCTTTGGGTTGTAGGGCTCTGGAGAAAGTAGAGCTAAGTCACAGACTTGAACAGAATTTGTAGTATCATAGACTGCCCTTTACAAGGAGATGAACATATAGGATAGCCTTTCCGTTTACTATGACTTGACATGTGTGTGCATATATAAAAATATATTTTTACATTTATATATATTCTAAAATATATTTATATTCATATTTAATTTTATATGAACATATATTAATTTTTATGTGGTTCTCAAAAATGTGGTAGAAGTAAAATAAAAAACTATGCCAGTAGCAAAAGGTTATGTTGTAACACTGTAAAATAGAGCCCCAAACTGCAAGTGGCTCATGGTTTCCAATCCAGAGGATATCTTGACCTATGTGGCTTAGAAGATAAGTGTCTTTCCAAGTGTTATTGGAAGTGGTTGAAATCTGGATCCAGTCCAGTTCCATCCTGGTTCCATTACCTAAAGGGGGAAAGCTGGGAGTTTGCCCATTGAGCTGTTGTGGGTAGGTACTCGTGGAACACAGAGACGCCGGCATGCCTATGTAGAGAGTGGAGTCAATGCTTTGGGTTTCTCCATGAAGAATCTTCACTCCAACTTAGGCGCTGATGCAGATAAGGAACAACAGAGAGAGTTTCACAAACAGGTGGTTGAGAGGGCCTACAAGGTGAGCCAACCAGAAGGCTGCACTTCCTGGGTCACTGGACTGTGTGTGGCAGATTTGGCAGAAAGTATAATGAAGACTCTTATGTGGGTGCATGCATCCAATTTCCACCGTAACTCAGGGTTTCTGTGGAATGAAAGGTGATGTCTTCCTTAGTGTTCTTTGCATCTTGGGACAGATTAGGATCTTAGATGCTGTGAAGGTGACTCTGACTCCAAAGGAAGAGGCCCGTTTGAAGGAGAGTGCACATACACTTTGGAGCATCCCGAGGAGCAGCAGTTCTAACATTTTCTAATGGTGTACCATTTCATTGTCTAAACCACAACCAGATTTTAGTTGGAGGTTGTGTATGTTGTCCTTGTTATCTGATCAGTTATTGCTCAAGTAGCAATACTGAAATGGCCTAGGGAACACATCAGTTTCCTAAAGTTACAGACAGGAATGGTTCACAAGCCCTGCAGGTATATCTCAATGCTGGGTGATCCTTCCTGGTGTGGTTCTAGATTGGTCCATGTGAAACAGCTCCACCACCTCCGGGGCACAGCTGCCAGTGTAGCCTCTGCTGCCACTGCCCTTTGAAGCAGATGTATGTTTACTGTGTGTTACAGGTCCCTTCACCCACCATGCCCAGTCCAACTTTTTTCTCCAATCGCATGCTGGGATCCCATGTTTAAATCCAGTGTTGCATGTATTGTGTGTAACTGTTCCAAAGGATCTGATTTTGTGCACTATAGATATCAGATGCCTCACTTGGAGGCCACAGGGACACATAATGATGGGTCATCCTAAATATGTAACACATAATAAACAGATTTCTACCCACAACACAGGCCAAATTATATTACCCTACATTGTCACAGAGGCAGGATCTGTGTTTGTTACTTGACAAAGGATACTGTACTTCCCTTAGCACTGTAGCTTTTGGATACCTGTCCTCCTGCTCCTCTCCCTTGTTACTTATCCTTAACACACACACATGTTCCTCCTTCTTTTTTTTTTTTTTTTTTTTGCCAAGTATTTCTCTACCTTAGTATTTTCCCCAAGTGTGGAATGGGAATAATGTCCATTCTAGAATCTGAAGAACTTTTTCTGAAATTCTCTTGTTCTCAGTGAGGACTGTCAGTTGATCTTGCCTCTTGCCCTGCTCATATTCACAGGTAAAAGCATCACATCTAGTCATGATGCCTGTGTCTCAATGAAAAGGAACATGTGTTGGTGCCCAGAACCTAAATGAAACAAGGCAGTAGGCCTACAAGTCACTTACTGTGCCTTGTCCCTCCTGATTCCTTCTCTTTTGGCTAGTTTTTTCAGATCTATATTTACAGATGGAGCCTGAATGTGTAGACCAGGGGATTTTGCTCTTGAACAGGAAATAGATGAAAATATTTGCAAAGAAAAGATTCATAATTGGTGACCCATTTTGAGTCTAATGATTTTGGAGAAAACTGTTTATGCTGCACTTTATGGTTTTTTTCCACCATGAAAATAGTGTAACATAGGGAACTCAGAAAGAAAAAAGTTTGTCAATGAGTATTTTTATCTGTGGGATGTTTATTTAGTTTTCTTGCTCTGAACACCAGAATCTTGACTAGACAAATGAGGTATGACCTGTCCAGTTTTGATTTTTATCTAGAATACTGGTTCTTGACCTTTTAGGGTCATAGTTCTCTTTGAGGGTCTAAAGAAATTGATGGACCCATTACCTAGGAAAATTCACATATTGACATGAAATTTTGTGTAGACCTTTAGTTTTGATCCAAATATCCCTGCAAGTGTACCGATGTGATTCCATTTAAGAGTCGTGATCTATGTCAAGGGATTTTGCTTACTCCAGATTTTGTAAAGGATTAATTGAGAATAGTGGAACCCCCTCATATTATGAAAAGAGCTATTATTAAATTATTAACCTATCAGTGAATCTCAAGTGAATGGCAGTGGTTTTGTCACAGACTTCCCATTTCCTTCTCTAGGGGCTAGTCCCTGTCCTAGCGTAGCTCAGATTCCATGGTCCCTCAAGCTCTAACAGGACCTGCTACCCTTTTTCTAGAGCTTTAGTGGGACATACATTTTTATGGTTAAGACCTCACTCACTCTACACTTATATACTTGTTCAAGTTTCTTTTTAAGTACAAGCTCTCTCCACTGTATTGCTAAGGCATTCTTTTTCTCTCTTAAACAATGCTTGCTACCAGTAAGGTCCCAAAGGACTTTTCTCTCTGTTTGCAGGAAGCTGCAGTTTACGACCTATCTTTCTATTGAATATATTCCATCACTCTTGGTTCTGTGCTCTTTACAGTCCTTAGGGGCTGGAAGAAGTTTCGAAACATCTTTTGGTTGAAAAATGTCTTTGTAATTGAGGTTTGAGCTACAAGCAGATCCTTTGCCCCAAATAGGGTAGAAACTTATAAGCCATTATACTCCTGTCCCTCTCCCCCAACCACTTGCCAAAGCATCTAGGGTGCCCCCCATTACCTTGTTATGCTCAGTAGGCAACAGTAGATTGAACAGAGACTGTAAAAAGAAAGTAAACTCACTTTATTTCATAGTTAACCAGTCTTATCTCACAATTTTAATCCAGATATTTTTAAAAGTTTGCTTCAGGCTGAGGTTTTAAGCAGCTTTATGTTGTGAAACTTTTCAATCCCATATCCAAGCAAATAAAAGCCAAGAAGGCAACAATTGTTTCTAAGACCTGTAAGTTTAAAGGCAGTTAATATATTCATTCATTCTTTAATCCATTAATTATATAACAGAGTAAATATGAAATAAGCCTTCTGCCTTCTCAAAAAATACTGAATGATAAAAATAAAAATTTCAGGTAAGAGATCAACTATTAGCTTTGGATTGAATCTACATAATAAACCTTGTGGAACCAAATATCAATTTCAAGATTCTAATTTTCTAAATTTCTGATTTAACAATCTGCTCTTAGGATCTGGTAGAAGCTGGCTTCAGCACATCCCACATAAAGTATCTGTCTTATTGGATTCTGTATTCTGTTTCATTGGTCCATTTATCTGTTCCTATCTTTATTGACACAGATGAATAATAAGTATTTGTAGGCTATATCTTTACTATTTTATTCTTTTTGGGGAAAGGACGTTGGGTGCTTGTGAGGTTTTGTTTTCTTATAAAGAAGAGCTATTTAGAATCTATTGCTCAGTTTAGATTCTCCTGAATCAATACTAACTCTGTTAGGAACTTGAAATGTAACCTCTTGCATGGAACTGGTCTTCTGGAAGGTAAAGGAAGAGCTGAAAGGAAAGAAGTAATCACTTTGCCCAAGAATATCTTAACTCTCTGCATTGCTCTTTTGATGACTTCTCTGGCCTCCTCTGCTGGCACTAGTTTGGTCTATAATGGCATGATGTTTTTTTACACCTTCAGAGGGGACAGAACAGGAGAAGTGCTGTTGATGTTTGTTTATTACATTTTAAAGGTTAAATTTCCACAGTAATTTCTAAAGTTGTGACGAGGTGGTGGGAAGGAGGAATTAAGTTGGTATGAATTTTTGACTCAGCTTCGTAAGTAGGGTGTGAATGACAGTGGAAAACAGTTTCAGGTTGAATAATGGATCCCTGACTTTCACAAAGGTCATTTCCCAGGCTACCTATGTTTATTTATTTATTTATTTTTGGTACCTATAGCCATCATACTTTTGAGAGTTAAAAAATATCTTCACCTAACAAAATTAAAGTTTTCTTTAGATTTTCTATATGTAATATAAGCAGTAATAGAGATTTTCCTCACAAAATATATGGAAATAAATGTAAACTCTTCAGTGCACTTTGTTAACATAAAGGTTTTGGTCGTTTGGTGGGAGGAAATCCATTAAATAAGGAAAAATAGTTTTTTAAACAAGTGGTGTTGGGACAAGTGGATAGCCACATGATGAAAAATGGAGTTGAACTCTTACATTGTATCTTATGTAAAAATTAACTCAAAATGGATCAAAGACTTAAATGTAAGAGCCAAAACTATAAATCTCTTAAAATAAAACATGGGGTAACACTTTGTGATCTTAGATGTGTCAGTGGCTCTTACTTATGACACCAAAAGAGAAAATGAGAAAAGAAAAACATAGATAAACTGGACTTCATCAAAACTGAAAAACTTTTGTGCTTCAAATGACACTATCAAGAAAGTGAGAAGGCAACCTGAACAATAGGGGAAAATACTTGTAAAACATATATCTAATAAGGGTATAAAGAATATATAAATGACTTTTACAACCCAATAATAAAAAGACCGTCCACCTTAATGACCTTCACAGATATTTCTCCAATGGAGATATACAAATGGCCAATAAACACAGAGAGAGGTGCTGAACATTATTAGTTATCATGGAAATGTAAATTAAAACCAAAATGAGATGCTTTTCACATCCATTAAGATGGCTATAATCTGAGAGTTAGAAAAGTGTTGGCCAGGATGAGGACAAATTGGAACCCTCATGCAATGTAAAATGGGTGTAGTCACTTTGGAGAACAGTGTGACAATTTTTCAAAAAGTTAAACATAGTGTTACCATATGCCCCAGCAATTCTATTGCTAGACATATAACCCAGAGAACTGAAAACATAAAGCCACACAAAAATTTGGACACAAATGTGCACAGCAATATAATGCAATAGCCAAAAGGTGAGATCAACCCAAATGTCCATAAACTAAAGAATGGATAGACAAAATGTTATTTGGCCATAATGAAGTACTAATACATACTACAAGATGAACGACTTTGAAAATATAGTACAAGAAACTAGTCACAAAAGACTACAAAAAAGTCAATTTATATGAAATTTCCAGATTAGGCAAGTTTATAGAGACAAACAGCACATTAGTAGTTTCTTAGGTCTGGGGGTGATAGGGAAAGTGGAGGGTAATAGCTAAAGGATGCGGAGCTTCTTTCTAAAGTGATAAAAATTTTCTAAAATCAATTATGGAAATTATTGCATAGTTCTTTGAATATTTGAAACACCATTGAAATATGTGCTTTAAATGGTGAATTATATTGAATTATACAATAACAAGGCTGTTATAACATAAAACAAAACCCAGCATACCCAGCGCAATTCTTAATTTTGTGTGTGAACTTGGCTAGACCATGGTACCCAGATTTTGGTCAAAATCTTGCTGTTAAAGATATTTTGTAGATGATATAGACATTTAAATAAGTAGTCTCTGAGTAAAGCAGATTACCTTCCATATGGTGGGTGGGTCTCACCTGAACAACTGAAGGTCTTAAGAGAAAAAAAGACTTCTGTTTCCTAAGAGGGAGGGCCAGCAGACAGCCTTTGGACCCAAGCTGACCCATCAGATTCTTCCCTTAGTCTCTAGCCTGCTGCCCTCCCCTTCAGATTCAGGACTTGACAACATCTACATTTACATGAACCAATTCCTTAAAATCAATCAATCAGTCTTTATCTCTCCATATATATGTGTGTGTGTGTGTGTGTGTGTGTGTGTGTGTGTACATCTCTATCTCTATCTCTATCAATCTATATCTGTATCTATGTATCTTCTTGTTTCTGTTTCTCTGGAGAACCCTGACAGTCCAAACAGAAACCATCAAAGTTATCTAATGCTTTATAAGGATGTATATGTACAGTTATGACAGCACACTTTAATTTTGCTACTGTTATCTACTGCTATACTTTTGGTCTCTAAAGTATACTTTTGACTTGGTACTTGCTGATAGGGATCAGAAGTTACTCCTGCAGAGACTTATGGCAGCTCAGAAAAAAGGTGTTGATTTTAAACTTGCTGAAAAAAGAAAAGTTAATTTAAATTTTGTTTCCAGTGCTTGTGATACTTGGTAAAACTGGCACACACCTAAAGAGATCAGCAGTAAACATGGGTACAGTATATTTGGAAAGCAATGAATATCAAAGGTGTATAAAAATGTTTATATCTTTTGACTCAATATTCCAAGTTCTAGGTATTCATTTTTAAAACTAATCTAGAAAACTAGAAAAACACTATGTGTGTGTGTGTGTATGTATATGTGTATATATATATATATATACACACATATCACATATATAGGAATATATATTGATCTATAATTAGTAATAAGATGTAGTTATATAATTATATATATTATATATACTCAGTTTTTTTAGTTGTGGACTGAATCATGCCTCCTCCAAATTCATATGTCGAAGTCATAACTCCCTAAAGCTGTGAATGTAACCGTATTTGTAGAGAGGGTCTTTAAAGAAGTAATTAAGTTAAAAAACGAGGTCTTTAGGGTGGCTCCTAATCTAGTATAACTGTTGTCCTTATAAGAAATGGAAATTTGGACATAGACATGCACACACAGAGAGAAGAAAGACCACATATAGACAGAGAAGACGTCCATCTACAAGTCTAGGAGAGAGTCCTTAGACGAAATCAACTCTGCCAACACCTTGATCTTAGACTTCTAGCCTCCAGACCTGTGGGAAGATCAATTTCTGTCTGGCACTACCTAGTCTGACACTTTGTTATGGCGGTGCTAGCAAACTAATACATGTTTAAATATGTATGTCTCTACAGATTAATTAAAAGACTAAATAATGGGCACCTGGATGGCTCAGTGGGTTAAGCCGCTGCCTTCAGCTCAGGTCATGATCTCAGGGTCCTGGGATCGAGTCCCGCATCGGGCTCTCTGCTCAGCAGGGAGCCTGCTTCTCTCTCTCTCTCTCTCTGCCTGCCTCTCCATCTACTTGTGATTTCTCTCTGTCAAATAAATAAATAAAATCTTTAAAAAAAAAAGACTAAATAATATCTAAATAAGCAATAGCAGGAAGATATTTAGATTTAAACTGGTGTATCAGTGTGTTGGACTATTATATAGTCCTTAAAATAAACACTAAGAGAATTTATTAAAAAGAAATGACAATAGGACATAAAGAAACAATGGAATATTATCCAGCAGTCAAAAGAAATAAAACTGCATACATTCATATGCACAATTCTCCAAAACATAACACTGAATTATTTTTTAAAAACAATAATGTGATTTATCATTTGATATCATTAATATAGATGGAAAAGCCCATTCAGAATGAAGAGTTTGTATTGCTCATGGATAGATATGCACTTAGATAAGGTAGATGACATGTACTGCAAGAAAATACCTTAAGTGTGTGAGTGTGGGTGCCTGTGGGTGGAATCTAGGACTGGGATCACAAGGAGGGGAACTAGCGGAACTAACTACCCTGAGGAGCAGGGATGAACTGATGAAACTAACATGCTCAGAGGCAGAGGCAGCCACGGAGGCTTGATTGTGTCAATCCACCTTGGCCTCTGAAGTCCAACTGGAAACATAGATGGTAGTGAAAAGTCAGAATGCAAAGAAGTCTATTCTTTAGTGAAGCTGCTATAACAGAATTCATGGGGCTGAAGAAGTAGTTAAATAACAGGGGTGCCTGGGTGGCTCAGTCAGTTAAGTGTGTGCCTACAGCTCAGGTCCTGATTCCAGGGTCCTGGGATCAAGACCCACGTTGGGCTCCCTGCCCAGCAGGGAGTCTGCTTCTCTCTCTCCCTCTCTCTCTTCCTCCCTTCCTCTGCCCCTCCCTATTGCTCATTTTCTCTCATTGTCAAATAAATAAAATCTAAAAAAAAAAAAAAAAAGAAAGAAAGAAAGACATTGAATAACAGAAACATGTAAGTAATGGCAGTAATTGGTGATAAACAATTCTTTGTTTTTGTGTTGATGAGAGATTTTTTTCCTTTGGTTGTTATTTTATCCTATAAATCAAATTCCTGAGGCAAAATGAAAGAATGAAAAGTTGCTTTTAGTCCAAGATCCTCATTAAGGTATTGGTTCCTTCCAGAGGAAAAAATAACCTGTTGCCATTAACAAGACAAAATAGATATAATTATCCAAAAATGCAAGCAAAAAACTCTGCAGTGACCTAAATTATGTGAGCAGTTGAAACCCAAAGTGAATTTGCCACTAGAGCTCTGACTTCAGCCGAGTTTCGTCTTTTTCATTCTGTTCTCCTTCTGTTTTCTTGTTCACAATTCCATCTCCCTCTCTCCTGCTCTCCCTCCAACAAACACCTAAAATAAGCTTTTGGACTTCCTGGCTTCTGTACCCTGCTGTCAAATGTAGTAAAGAGAACAAAGAAAAACCAATTTGATTCTGACGGCTCTGAGACCTTCAGCAGCACTCAGGGGGAAGAGAAATCCTGCCCACAGATGGCCAGTCGCTCCCCCCTCCACGTGCCCTGGGCCGCCCACGCCGCTGCCGCGCCAGCCGGATTCCGGGAGTGGGCTCGCCGCGGTTGAGAGAAAGCAGGGGAGGTTACTGCCCGTGGAGGTGGCTGTTTCCTGTGCTGTGTTTGAGAGTAGATCTCATCTCAAGCCTTTTAATTATAGTCAGCTCTGATTTTTTTTTTTTTTTCCACCTTGAGGTGAAAAGCTTACACGCCAGGGCAGTGATTCTCAACTCCCCATGCACACATTACAGTCACCTGGGATGTTTTCAAACATGTCAGGGTGTGCGTGCTAAACTCAGACCCGGTGAATCCGAATCGCTGGGTGGGGGTCGCGGGTATGGGGAAGTCAGATGTGCAGCCAGGGCCATGAACCGCTGGGCTAGAATCCTCATTGATTCAGTGTAGCTCTTTTGTAATAAATAGAGTCACCGTGTTTTAGCGTTAGTGTCAGCCTTCTACTGTAGCAGATGTCAGGAGACTCTTACCTGTTTCTAATGAGACTGACTTCTCTGTCAGCTTGGATATTGAAAAAGAGGAGCATAGTGATGGGATTATTTCTTTTTAGAATGAGACCTTAGGATTCTGTTGTTAATATGATTTAATATTGAAATGAATGAATTTTCAGGCACAGGGCACTCTTTTATTTCATACTGCTAATCAGATATATGTGAAAATACATTCCCCCATATTTCTTATTAAAAAACAAAGCAACAAAAAATAAAAAACAAAGCAGATCAATATATTTTTAGGAACTCATTCTCTAGAAGCCTTTCAGAAATCTAGAACAGAGTCAGTATTAACAGTGTAAACAGGGATGCCTGTGTGGCTCAGTGGGTTAAGCCTCTGCCTTCAGCCCAGGTCTTGGTCCTAGGGTCCTGGGATGGAGCCCCCATCAAGCTCCTTGCTCAGTAGGGGTCTGTTTCTTCCTCTCCCTCTGCCTGCTGCCCCCCCATGTTCTTTTTCTCTCTGTCAAATAAATAAATAAAAATCTTTTTTAAAGAAAAGTGTAAATAAATATTCTTCTCAGAGTTTAACTAAGACAAGATGTCAGATTTTGATCTCAATTGCATGCTTCTCCCCCAGTTGTATTAAGTGATTAATTTAGAGAGACTAGAGAGAAGGAACTCAGCGGAGGTTGGATACCCTTCTTTCATGGGTACAAACATGCTATGTCTCCATCTTTAAAAAAACAACAAAACTTCTCATCGATCTTATATCCTTTCAGGTGACATCCCCTGTGTCCCTTCAGAAAAAGTAGTTTATAATTGCTGTTTTTCATTATTATTTCTCCTGCTCCCATTTTTGCTTTAACCCTTTCGAGCCAAGTATTGTCCTTATATTCCACTGAATTATCTTTTCTAAAGGTCACTGATAACCTCCTTGCTTTCAAAAACAATAATTACATCTCAGTGTATGCCTTACTTTTCTCATCAGTTGAATGTAACAAGGTTATTACTCTCTTGATCCTTTATTCAGCATCTGGGATGCCACTTTCTCATGATTCCTGTCACAGCTCCTGGAGTGCTCTTCTCTTTGCTGGGCTGGTTCCTCCTCATCCCCCTGATGGTTCAGATTGTGTTGCCCCAGGACCTTCCCCTGGACCATCTCTACCCTTCTTCTTGAGCTGAGGAGAATTGATATATCCCAAAACTTCACATATATTTATGACTACCCATTTATATTTCTATCTTCCAACTTTTTCCTGAAGTGTAGGCTCATTTGTCAATACCTCCTCTTCGATAATAATAATCATCTTTAGTTTAATACATACAAAATGAACTCTTGTTTTCTCTCCTCCAACGTATTTCTCCCACAGTCCTCCCTATCTTACTAAATGGCAACTTCATTATCAGTTGCTTAGCCAAAAATCTTGCCTTCAGTGCTGATTTTTTTTCTTCAGTACTCCACATCCAATTTATCAGCTAATCCTGACAGCTTTATCTTTGAAATTATCCAGAATACTACTACCTCCATTGCTACCAACCCCTTCCTGATTACCATCACGTGTCATCTGGATTATTAGAATAGCCTACTTCCTGTCCTTAGTGTTCCCATCCTCGCCAGCCCTTTTTCTCCAGTTTTCTCACCCCCACTGCACAAAGCAGCACACAACTCCACACAAAAGCCAGGTGTATCATTCCTTGTTCAAGACCCCGACAAGCCGGGACGCATGGGAGGGACATCCAGTTAAGGATTTCCCTCCTGGTTCCCCCTCAGGTTGTGATCTGAGGGTTATGAGATCTGAGATTGGGCCACTTTGGGCTCTGCGCTTAGTATGGAGTCTGCTTAAGAGACACTCTTTTCGTCTCCCTCTGCCTCCCAACACCCTCCCCCACCCCACTCAGGCCAGTATGCTCACACACATCTGTGCTCTCTCTCTCTCTCTAAAAAAAAAATATATATATATATAATATATATATATAATATATATAAAAATATATAAAATATATATGTTTTATTCCATTTTATATATATTTATATATATATATAAAACAAAACAAAGAAAACCTTGAGAGCCTCCCCCATGGTTCAGAATAGAGACCAAATCCTCACGGTGACCTCTGAGGCGCCACATACCTGGGCCCTACCACCTGTGGCCTCTTCTCTTAGAACTGTCATGTATGCTTACTTACTGACCATAGCACACTAGCCTCCTTTCTGTTCTCAAACACTCTTAGTGTTTGCTCTCCTTTTCTGGAATGTTCTACTTCATTGCTCTTTCCTTTTCGAGAATGCTGTATTTCTAGGAGGCACATAACTTATATCCTTGCTTCTTTCTCTTCAAGTGTCGCCTCCAGAGAAGTTCACTGTGACCATCTCATCTAAAATAGCAATCTTTTTCTGCCTCCCTTTCTTACCTTAATCCTGACAAATTTTTTCCTTCACAGCCTTTATCAACTGATGTTATATATTTTTTTAGAATTTGTTTGTTTCCCCTCATTGTTGTAAGCTCCACAAAGCTATTTTGTTCTCTGTTTTATCAATAGCATCAAGAACAGTGCATGGCAAATGGTAAATGCTCAATAAATAGGTACTGTCTGAATTATAACTCTGATTTTTCTAAGTTTTAGAAAATTTCTTTCCCAGTCCATATTCAGAGTTTTTATTATTTGATCACTTATTCTTTGTGTTTTTAAAAAGATTTTATTTATTTATTTTAGAGAGACAGAGCACACCGAATGGGGTGGCAGGAGGGGCAGAGACAGAGAAGAGGGAGAGAAAGACACAGACTCCCCACTGAGCAGGGAGCAGGAAGCTGAGCTCAATCCTAGGACCCTGACACCATTACCTGAGCCAAAGGCAGATACTTAACTAACTGAGCCACCTAAGAGCCCTTGTTCTTTGTATTTTTAACTAAAATACATTAACAGATTCCCCAAACTCTGTGTAAGTATCTCTTATTAGGTACATTACAGCACCATATTTCAATGAATGTAAGACTTTATCTGTTATAAGATGCATGACTATTTTATATGCCACTAAGAAAAAAATGCTGCTATTTATATAGCATGCTATTTATTATAAGAAACATCTTTATGAATTATTAAAATTTTAAAAAGTGAATGTCTATTAGAATTAATGAAATATGGCATTAAGCAACTTCCATGTGGCAGATATCATTCCTCTAGTCCCTATATTAAGAAGTATGGAGACTGATAAGGGGAGAGACAGGTGTGTGTGTGTTCTAATAATGTGGGCCTTGGTGAATGGTACTAAAGAAAGGAGGAGGGTAGCCATAGAGATTGCTCTATTGTGCGTACTTGGTATGCTGGAAGGCAGGGTGAAAGCTGATTTTACCTACATGAGTCTCTTACTTTGTGGGGTTTTTTTCTATTAACCTCATTTTGTGGGCTGTTGAGAAGTATCTACTTCTTAAAGGATAGACGTAAGTGATAAAAATAGCACAAAACACAAAGACCAAGACAAATAATTTTCAAATTAATCCAGCCAATTTTTTTTAAAACAAATAAAGTGTTATCTTTTGTAAAAATACCAATCATTTGTGTTCATTTCAAAAGCATTTAAGCTTTCCCAAAAAGATGTTTCTGGTGAGTAAAATGGAAATCCAAGATGAAAAACTGCCAAGTCAGTTATCAGAGCATTTGATTTATTGCTGAGAGGCAGTTGACTTCAACTGTGCACGTCTGCAAGTCATTGTATCATCTGCACAGTTTCTTTGGAAATCACTTGTACATAGATACTGAATCACTTTACATGACAGCTGGTCGTAAAGGATCCAGGGTTTAAGAGACTATGCAATATTAGATTAGCAATAGTGTTTTACAGAGACATTATCACTGAGAACAAACAAAGACATTGAAGGACAAAGAACAATTCCATTCTAGCCTATACATTGGATTCCTATCTAATAAGTGTTTTCAGTGTCTACAAAGAAGACAAATGTCTTTTCTCATATCCTTAGTGATCGTTTTATACTTAGCATTTAATATTATTTATCGTTATATTATTGATCTTCTCTTCCTGGAAGCCCTTGATTATGTACATTGAAAACTTGGGAGAAAGCAAAAAAGAAACATTAAAGTGTATTCAAGATTCTCTTCTCTCCTACCTCTTGACTCTTTGTTGGCTCTTTGACTCCTAGGCCTTTGCTGGACTGATCAATAGTAGTACAGTAGTACTATGGGGAAGAAAAAGTTTCAAAACAAGTGGAATGTAAGGTTCTATGTAAGAAGGGGCTTAAGCTACCTAGAAAAGGCACTGAAGATCAGGGAGGAAAATAAAGAAGAGAGAAAGAAGAGAAAGAAGAAAGAGAAAGAAGGAGAAGTGAGTTGGGATGTGACAGCTAGTGGCTGAGAGAAAGTTTAGACAGTTTCTATGAGGAGTGGATCTTTGGGGAGAGGGAGAACACTAAGGGAAAAGAAGCTTTGCTTTGTTGTATGTGCTACACACCACCTGTATGCTGCTTCTGCCTCTTGAAACTTTAGTGAAAACCTATAATCTTTCCAATACTTTCTGAAGTTGTTCGTAAATTGTTTTTTTTTTTTTTTTTTTAAACAGCGGGGAGGAAGTGATAGTATATCAAGACAGGCCATACGGTGAATGCAAAGCAGTGTAAAAAGTCTAGATTTATTTGAGTCCCATTGACTTCCCTTCCCAAGACTCAATAGAACCCCGGGCCCATCTTGGATGAAATGCAAAGTATGCTTAGTATGATGGGTTTGTCTGATGACCTCCCCTCACCCTAACAACACCTCCACTGAGGTGCCACTGGCTCCTGAGCTGCCCACTTGTACTGGCCCATGTTCTCACATCTTCCATCGCATCCACCAGAGACACCATGTCCTCAGTCCTGTTCCATTAGAGACACGGTAAGGGAGTGGCCAGTTAGAGAGTCTGGTAGGGGAATGTAGTGGTTCAGAACATGGAGTATGGCATCAAAGAGACTCAGGTTTGAATTGGCTCTGACTCTTCCTAGTTATATGAAATTGGAAAAACTACTTAATCACAGCCATTATTTTCATCAGGTAAAAGAAAGTGAATGCCTACCTCTTCATGGTGGTGAAAGACTTTAATAAAATAGTGTTTGTACTGTGAAGACTATTGTTAGAGTAACAGTAACTTGACTCCCCATCTCACTATCACTACCCACCTGAAGAAGCTGCAAAGAGAAGTACCCTTGAAATGGTGTAGAAAAGAAGGGGAAAAAGTCCCTGAGCATTTATAACTACAAGCTAGCCTTCCTGCAGTTTGCAGCCCTAATCATATCACCTAAACAGTCCAAAAAAGCTTAAGTCCAAATTTAGCTTAAAGTGGTCCTGGGCTGGTAAAGATTTGTAGCAAAATCAAAATAAAATCCTCACTAAAGAAGTATTTCATCGTAGGCCTTAAAGACGTCTCACAAATGATTTTCCAGTAAAAATATGTGGATTTCACAGTAAAAAATAACAAACCTAACAAGGAAACAAAGTAATATGAGTGAAACTTCCAAATAACAAGGAAGAGAAACAAAACTGGAGACCTCAGATATAAGAATTAGTAGCCAAAGATTATGTTTTATTAAAAAAAATTTTTAGTATTATTTTTTAAAAATGTGTAATGTAGCTAAGCAAAAAAAGGCAGGCTTGTGAACATCAGAAAGCAAATTTTCACAAATTTCAAAAGCTTGAATCCATACAGCACATGTTCTTGGACCACAGTGTAATTATAAATTTGAAATAAAAATTAAAAAGACAATAATAATGTCCCTATGTACTTGATTTTTTAAAAGAAACAACATTTATAAATTAATAGAAAAAACTATGGACATCAGAAAATATTTTTAACAGGATGATCTTGTTTTCAAATAAAACAAGTAAACAATGGGGCGCCTGGGTGGCATTATATATACATACAATGGAATGTTACTCAGCCATCAGGAAGATAAAATCTTGCTGTTTGCAATGATACAAATGGAGCAAGAGAGTATTATGCTAAGCAAAATAAGTCAGAGAAAGACAAATACCATATGATTTCACTCATATGTGGAATTTAAGAAACAAAACAAACATGGTGGGCAAGAGAGGGAAAACAAGAAACAGACTCTTAAGTGTAGAGAACAAACTGAATCACTAAATTCTAACCTGAAACTAATATTATACTGTATATTAACCAGGTGGAATTTACAAAAAGGTTGGAAAGAAAAAAAAAAAAAAAAAGAAGCTCTATGGCTTAACAATTCACATCATGTCAAACAAAGACCAATTATAAAGTTGTGATTTATTCAACTTTTTGAAAGGTTAAGTTTCAAATAGACATATTTACAATAAAAAAAGATAATGTCTAGGTGGTGATTATTTATTCTTCTGTGGTTCTTATTATCTCTTATCCTCTTATTTAGGTTATTCTTATTTTAGGGACTTCACAGATTTGAAAGTGGAATAACCAGTATGACTGGGCCATTCTCTCAGATTTTATCAGCTGTTTTTCCAAAAAGGCTCTCTAACTCCCTTAAAAGGCCTGGAACTATCGGGCTCCCTGTCTTCTTCTCTCAGAAGTGATTAAATTTGAAAACAGGCAAAATTTGCCCTGAGGACCATCTCTCTTCATTAAAGTCTCCATCTCTCCTCCACATAGACCCAGCCTCCAAGATACTGCCTCTTCCTATTGAATACCTTCTTTTTACAACACCCCAATTTGTACTGCTATACTCAAATAATGTCTGGGGTTCTGGACCTCCTTTGTGGTCCCATTTCTAGAAGGATCTTAATCTCAGCTAGCTTTTGTGATAAGCTAATTGTTTAAAATGTTAATAATCAAAATGATTTAAGTATTACTTCCTTGAGGCTGGCAGTTACTCAACTTCTAGGGAAATAAGGTTCGTCTGAACATATCTAAGGCTTTATTTGGATCTTGAAAAGAATAGTGTTAAATGACCAATTTCATCTTTTTAGACACCGTGGATACGGAATCTTCTCAGAACTAAGGCTAGAAAATGTTCTGTTTGCCATAATCAAGAGTGACTGAAAGAAGTCTAATGAAGTTTTAAAGAAAGCATCTCAGTGGTGTGAGAAATGTGTGTATGAATCAGAAATACGAAATGATTTACTTTTCTTCTTTAGAGTAAGCATTTTGGGGGTTATCTAATCTTGGTCCATAAAAAAATCACTAGTCTAATATTGTAAAATTATCATGACTTCAGTCTTTATCAGTAATGTGAAGTATATACAAATAGGACAAAAAACATTGTCTTAAGAAGGATTTGAAGTTTAGTGTAAGTGAATTAAAAAAAAAGTCTTTTCAAGACTGCTCATGTTAGTGATAGCAATGGATTTACTCTCATACAAAATCACACTGTTGCCTCCAGATGTTTGGATCACTGCAAGTGACCTTTGATGCCTGAAGTTAATATATATGCCCATGACTATTTACTCAGTTGTAAATAAGGGTTAAAATGCTAAGGTATACTTAGTTAACACTTGCGGGTATTTTATTTATTACATTAATAAGAAGATGAATAAGAGTCCTTAATTTCATGAGTATAAGAAATGGAGATACAGCAAGGCAAAGTGACTTTCCTGTAGTCACAAAGGAAGACAGTGGCACATTTCCAATATATTTGATCTGTCCCTTCTTGCTAGCCAACGGTTCATTTAACCAGCTAACGCACAGTAAACTCTGGGATTTGCTCAAATAATTTTTTCTTTTTCAAAAGAAGTGTGAAAACACTCACTTAAAGTGTTAAGGTTGGGCAGTGAAGCCAGATGTGGGCAGATGGCAGACTATGTGTGAACAGCCCTGACTCTTGCAAGGTCAGTAGAAGGCTGTGGGGCATTCATCTGACATTCTATTCAAATCTGTAATTTCTCAAGGCACAGTAGGAGGGAAGAGCCTTCTTGCTTCCCCAGGATAACCCAGAATAAGTGAAAAATATGTGTTTGTGAAGGTCGGTGAAGGACCTGGAAAGAGAAGATGGTTGGTACTGACACTTGCATTCTCTACGTCCTGTTATCAGTTAGCCCTTCCCTTCCCTTTGATCATGATTGGGAATGCAAATTCACATGGGCACAAGGTCACATATACAAAGTCATTCCCTGTAACATTCTTATAACAGGAAACAAAGGAAGCAAGCTTGCTGCCCATTGGTAAGGTTGTGGACAGATTGTGATTTATTCATTAATGGGAAATTTTTAGGTAGTAAAGTAAATGAGTTAGATCTATAAGAATTGTTGTGACCTACTTCCGGCCAATGAGATACTGAGGGGAGGTCTCATGGGAGGTAACACATCTGGAAAATATTTCGTAGTTCCTGTAAAGAAGCCTAAGGGAGAAATAGGGTCTCCATTCCTGCCTTCAGACATTGATATGAAAAACCAGGGTGATTGAAGCTGCTATAGTCATCTTGGGATCTGAAGTGTATGACTAATGGTGCGTTAAGACAGGCAGAGTGGTAAAATAAAGGGATGTCATTGATATTACTGAGCCACTTAATTAATCCTTTCTGGACCCTCTCTGCCTCAGGACTTCTTATTAGATGAGGTGATAAATCCCCTGTTTAGAACATTTTGAATTGGGTCTTCTACTACTGTATTTCTGAAACTCTCTAAAGTGATACAGAGGTAAGTGCAGGGAAGGATTAAGGAAATCATAATGTGACTTATAATTAGTATCTCAAGCTGAAATAAACCCTTTATCATAGAAACTGCCAAAGCATTTCATCTATACATCTCATCTCTTTTTCCTTTCTAACAAGTACTACAGCCATCAAAGTAGATGTCCTGTGTCTTCCTTGAGATTGTAAACCCTTCTTCATGTTATATTTTTGCAGCACAAAGACCAGTGGTTATATAATGGGGGTCCTGAATAAGTAGGTCTTCAAGTAATTAATGAGTACATTGAACAAAACCAAGTAAGGTACTTAGATGGTAGACAGCCGCAGATGTCAAAATGTGTTACTTAGGTAATATCAGAAAGTGGCCTGTTAGTCAGAGATGTTTGAGAAAAGGTTATATGTATATCTACCATTTTGTATCCTGAACTGCCTGGATAATTTTGTCACAGAAACGTTTTTTCAGAGTAATTGATCAAAATGTGTAAAAAGTGTTTTAATAATTAGACATACTTTTCTTAAGAAGTGTAAGGAACATGAGGCTCAACCTCAATAGAATGGGCATAATGGGCTTTAAAATCTACTTCAGTAGAAACAATGAGGATAAATAACCTAATGTATGGGGAGTTACTTTGAGGTCTTTGGAAACTGCTATATGAATCAAATATATTATAAATACTAATGATCCATATTTTTAGTCTGTCAGATTGTTAGCAGTGTTACACTGATGCCTAAATTCCAAGAAAAGAGTTTTTCTAACTCCAGAAAGTTAAAAAAAAAAAAAACCTAAAACAAACAAACAAATAATAAATCAGATGACAAATAATGATGATTGTATCTCATAACTGTTATTTCTTAGCATAGTTGTTAATTGCTGCATTACCACAGAACTCTAACACTTCACATTATTTTGTCCTCGGAGGCAATTTCATGCTTACTAACACTTGAAGCTACTAACACTAACACTTGATGAACAAAAGTTTGGGTTTGTCAGATTATAAATATGAAGACTGGTGGAGTTCCAAAAGAAGCAATCTAGTGGTAGCTTCCTGAAGTAGAAGTTAATTTTTAGAGGTTTAAAGGGAGAGAGGTGAATGCAAAGATGATTATGGACCAAATGTGCAAAGAACCATAGATAATATGGTTAAGTCATTATCTAAATCAAGAATGTGTTTTACATTAAGGGACTCAATAAAAATAACTGAAAATATATCATTTTTATAAATCTTTAAATTAGACAAAATATTGATTTTATAGTAGAACTGTAAAATAGTTGTATTTAAAACCTTTTTGAAATAAATACATTTTTTTTAAAAGTTTTTTTTTTTTTTTTTAAAGATTTATTTATTTGACAGAGAGAAATCACAAGTAGACAGAGAGGCAGCCAGAGAGAGAGAGAGAGGGAAGCAGGCTCCCTGCTGAGCAGAGAGCCCGATGCGGGACTCGATCCCAGGATCCTGAGATCATGACCTGAGCCGAAGGCAGCGGCTTAATCCACTGAGCCACCCAGGCGCCCCTTTTTTTTTTTTTTTTTTAAAGATTTATTTATTTGACAGAGAGAAATCACAAGTAGACAGAGAGGCAGCCAGAGAGAGAGAGAGAGGGAAGCAGGCTCCCTGCTGAGCAGAGAGCCCGTAAAAGTTTTTAATTCCAGTTAGTTAACATACAGTATTATATTAGTTTCAAGTATACAATTTAGTGATTCAACACTTCCATACATCAACCAGTGCTCATCAAGATGACAAGTGCCCTCCTTAATCCCCATCCCGTATTTAACCCATCCCCCATCCACCTCCCCTCTAGTAACCATCTGCATATTCTCTGTAGTCAAGAGTCTGTTTCTTAGTTTGCCTCTCACCTCCCCGCTCTCCTCATTTGTTTTGTTTCTTAAATTCTACATATGGGTGAAATCACGAGATTTGTCTTTCTCTGACTGATTTATTTCACATAGCATTCACTTTAGCTCCATCCATGTTGCTGCAAATGGCAATATTTCATTTTTTATGGCTAAATAATATTTCACTGTATTCAAATACCACATCTTCTTCATCCATTCATCTCTTGATGGACACTTGCTCTGCTTCCATAATTAGGCTTTTGTAAATAATGCTGCTGTAAATATAGGGGTCCTTGTATCCCTTTGAATTAGTGTTCTTTTATTCTTTGGGTAAATACACAATAGTGTAATCCAGGGTAGTTCTATTTTTAACTTTTTTTTTTTTTTGCAGTATTAAAAATGTGTTCTTTTTTTGTTTGTTTGTTTTTGTTTTTTTAAAAATTTTTCAATTTATTTATTTTCAAAAACAGTATTCATTATTTTTTCACCACACCCAGTGCTCCATGCAATCCGTGCCCTCTATAATACCCACCACCTGATACCCCAACCTCCCACACCCCCGCCACTTCAAACCATTCAGATTGTTTCTCAGAGTCCATAGTCTCTCGTAATTCCCTTCCCCCTCCAATTTACCCCAACTCCCTTCTCCTCTCTAACACCCCTTGTCCTCCATGATATTTGTTATGCTCCACAAATAAGTGAAACCATACGATAATTGACTCTCTCTGCTTGACTTATTTCACTCAGCATAATCTCTTCCAGTCCCATCCATGTTGCTACAAAAGTTGATATTCATCCTTTCTGATGGAGGCATAATAATCCATAGTGTATATGGACCACATCTTCCTTATCCATTCGTCCGTTGAAGGGCATCTTGGTTCTTTCCATAGTTTGGTGACCGTGGCCATTGCTGCTATAAACACTGGGGTACAGATGGCCCTTCTTTTCACGACATTTGTCTCTTTGGGGTAAATACCCAGGAGTGCAAGGGCAGGGTCATAGGGAAGCTCTATTTTTAATTTCTTTTTCTTTTTTTTTTTTTAATTTTTTATTTTTGATAAACATATATTTTTATCCCCAGGGGTACAGGTCTGTGAATCACCAGGTTTACACACTTCACAGCACTCACCAAATCACATACCCTCCCCAATGTCCATAATCCCACCCCCTTCTCCCAAACCCCCTCCCCCCGGCAACCCTCAGTTTGTTTTGTGAGATTAAGAGTCACTTATGGTTTGTCTCCCTCCCAATCCCATCTTGTTTCATTTATTCTTCTTCTACCCACTTAAGCCTCCATGTTGTATCACCACTTCCTCATATCAGGGAGATCATATGATAGTTGTCTTTCTCTGCTTGACTTATTTCACTAAGCATGATACGCTCTAGTTCCATCCACGTTGTTGCAAATGGCAAGATTTCATTTCTTTTGATGGCTGCATAGTATTCCATTGTGTATATATACCACATCTTCTTGATCCATTCATCTGTTGATGGACATCTAGGTTCTTTCCATAGTTTGGCTATTGTGGACATTGCTGCTATAAACATTCGGGTGCATGTGCCCCTTTGGATCACTACATTTGTATCTTTAGGGTAAATACCCAATAGTGCAGTTGCTGGGTCATAGGGCAGTTCTATTTTCAACATTTTGAGGAACCTCCATGCTGTTTTCCAGAGTGGCTGCACCAGCTTGCATTCCCACCAACAGTGTAGGAGGGTTCCCCTTTCTCCACATCCTCGCCAGCATCTGTCATTTCCTGACTTGTTGATTTTAGCCATTCTGACTGGTGTGAGGTGATATCTCATACACATATATGAAATATATTTATAATTATGACAAAATATTAACATAATACTAAATTAATATTTTATTATAAATTTATCTCAGCTATTATATTTATTATAAAATTTGTTTATTTTTTATAAATTTAAAATCTATTTATAAATCAGATAAAAATATTAGCATCATTACATCAATATACATTTAATAGAAATTTCAAAAACCTCCTTTATATCAATTACCTCAACATTACAAATATAAAAGCAGGTAATAGTATTATATAATTTCTCTCTCTTTATTAATAGCATTTTCTGAAAAAAAATTTTCAATATAGTCCTTTTTTTAATCAAAATGCCTGAAATCTTCCTCAGAGGTTCAAATTATGATTAATTGTATTTTTATTTCATTCATTTCTATAGACCATGATATTTTCAATAGAAAAAATACTATTTCTGTAGGTGCTGATGTAATTGGTAAACTCAGAGAAAATTCTGACAGATGGAAGATAATGCCAATTACATTTTTTTACATTACATGTCAGACTATTTCCTCAAGAATTTATTGTCTCCATTTAGATTATCTTTCTTCAGCAAGTATTTTTATAAGACAAAACTCGTCAGTAAGCTGCCTCTCATTATTCATGTGGATGTTTTGCCAAATTTAGATAGTACAATGGTCTTTAAGTTTTATTAATTTTATTTGATTTCAGGACAAAGTATAAATTTACATGATTAAAATATAAGCTATATGAAAACTTTCTTTTTATTTTTAATTTTTTAAAATTAACATATAATGTATTACTAGCCCCAGGGGTATAGATCTGTGAATCGCCAGGTTTACACACTTCACAGCACTCACCATAGCATATATACCCTCACCAATGTCTATAACCCCACCACCCTCTACCTACCCCCCACCTCTACCCTGTTTGTTTTGTGACAAAACTTTCTTTTTAAATCAAGATATTCCAAAGTACAATTATTTAATTTCACTGTTAGAACTCTCTTCGTTTAATTTGTTCATTTCCATTTTTGCTTTTCTAAGATACATTAAATATTTCATATTTACAAATTTTTTTATTAACTGAAATTTGCTCAAAACTTCAAAGTTAAACTTTAGTCACTCCATTTGTTGATTATTTGACTAAAGATGTCTGCTTTTGAACAAATACAACACTAAACAATATAGAAGATTTGTCTTCAAAAAGGTCTGGGGGCACCTGGGTGGTTCAGTCAGTTAAGCATCTGCCTTTGGCTCAGGTCATGATCCCAGGGTCCTGGGATTGAGCCCCACATCGGGCTCTATGCTTACTGGGGAAGTCAGCTTCTCTCGCTGCCCCTCACCTCTGCTCAGGCTCCCTCCGGCTCTCTCTTCCTCTCAAATAAATAAATAAATGAATGAATAAAATAATCTTGGGGGGGCAGGAGGTCTAATATCATGGTAGAACATTAGGTTCACTTAAAAATCAGTCCTTTAAAGGGTCAAACATTTTAAAAATCCAGCTTTTGATGGGTAGCCAAAAGAGAAATTGCATACTACCATGCTAAATTTTTTCAACATCAGCTTTGAACCATGCCTCCACCAATTCCAATGATATTTCTGATATATAGATTTCTTAATTTTAGTAAAAATATTGTTTTTTCATGATGCCTTATTCACCAAAATTTTTTTGTATTTTCCCAACAAAAGCAATAAATTTTCCTTCAATGATGAACTTTGAAAATGATTTTACATTCACAGTAATGAGCTATATTTTATTTTTAACAGAATGAAATCATAAAATACTATAACTATGAATTAGATTTAAAAAACATAAAATTATTAGTAAATTTAATTGATTTTCTATTGAAGCCTTTGATGATATTGATGTCATGCTGATATTTAGCTATTTATACTTCCTTTTCTATTATTGGAACCAATGTTTTAGCAATTAATGATTCATTTCTCATATGTGCACAAAAACTTGGATATAAGAGTGAAGCAGTTATTTGATCTATATGAGAAGTCATGCTTTATGAAGTCTTATGTAATCTTAACACCTGCTACTTGTGTGTTAAGTCATTTTCTTTGGGGACAGTATTTCTAAAATCCTGATTTTTTGGTAGCTCCTGCTGCTTTTTTATCATATTTGTATCTTCTAGTTCTGAAATAGTCAGTGTTGTCCTTGTGGTTCCAATGTTGTTAAATGTTAGTAAGTATCTTGTGCAATTCCCATGTTCATCATACTCATGAACTTTTTATTTTTTATTGTATTTATTTATTCATATATTTATTTGAGAGAGAGCGCACACAAGCAGAGGGAGGAAGAGAGAGAGGGGGGATAGAATCTTAAGTAACCTCAGTGTTAAGTGCAAAGTTCACTGCAGGGATCTAACTCACTACCCTGAGATCATGACCTGAGCTGAAACGAAGAGTCAGAAGCTTAACAAACTGAGCCACCCACGTGCCACAGTCATGAACTTTTTAAAGTTCATTGCTTCTTCTTCTTTTTTTTTTTTTTTGCCTTTTCAAGTTTTTATTTTTATACATTTTTTGTATTAAAAAGAAAAGCATAATTACCACAGATTACAAAGTACTAAAGCAGGACTAGAATAATGAATGAGTCTTTTCAACCTAGAAAGCAGATACTCTCAATAATATTAAGGTTATAATACAAGCTCTTTCAAGTATTTTATATATATTTTTTGTCCTTTTAGATGTGATAGTCTAGCACATGGTAAAGATAAGGTACTACGAGCATAAGGTGCAACCTTCTCCAAAAAGCCAAATGACAAGTTTTTCTCTCCAGTGAGAAAAGGGCTGGAAGCTCTCATCTTCTCTGGCTTTCCCATCAACATGGCTGAAGGAGAGGATGAGGGGCCAGTTCATTGCTTCTTAAATAATTTTTTGCAAAAGAGAAAAGTGTAACCAAAAATGTAAATCAATATTTGTAGAACTGCTTAGCTTCTGTTTTCTCTCTATGCATTTCATGCTTGCCAAATCTACTTTTGTCCATATTTCTCAGCACCTGCTGGGTAGAGGTCCAGGAGATTTGTGCATCTCAGAGTGGCCAGCTGAGTTAATGATATCAGATACTTTTCTCCCCACCCTAGAGAACAGAATGAGATGGGTGTCCCCAGCTACTTTTATCTAAGCATGCCTTAGTTTATTAGCAAGAGCTATATGTGTTCTCCTTTAAAGTAAGGTAATGTAGATCAGTATAATAAAGGTCTCCAATGAAGGCTGCTTTCTGTGTTAGTGCTCTTCTGCAATGGAATGTTGTCACTCTTCCATTAAGAGATGGGATCTGTTTTTCCACTCTCTTAATCTGAGTTGACCTTATGTCTTGCTTTGACCAGTAGAATATGTGAGAGATGATGTTGAGTGAATTCTGGAGCCTAATCCTTAATAGGAAGTCTTCCAGCTTCTACCTTGGAACCCTGAGACCATTACACTATGAAGAAGTCCAGATCAGAAGCCACATGGAGGAGGACCAAAGCATGCCAGCTGATAGCCAGCACAAAGGCTACAGACATATGAGTGAAGCCATTTTGGGTATTGCAACCTATCCCAGTCACCAACTAAATGCAGCCACACAAGTAAGCCCTGATGAGATTAGTAGAAGAGCCACCAGTCAATCCAAAGAATTGTGAAAAATAGTACATCGTGGTTTAATATGGTTTATTATTTTTATTCACTATATTTGGAGTGGTTTGGTATATAGCAATAGATAGCTTATACACAAGGTATTAATTAAATTCTATCTGGAAAGGGTCAGCCCAAGAGGGATGAATGGTCACTCACTGGTCATCTTTCACATTTAACTACATGTTAAGTGTGAACTGTGATCACTACATGCGTGTTTTGCATGCTACTAGATGACACTGTAACAGGAACTAAAAGTACAAAATGGAGGTCTGTCAAACTCACCCTCAGTTCTTTTAATGTCACTATTAATAATGCATCATTTAAAAATTTTAAATGCAGCCTGGACTAATAGCAAAGCAAATGAGATACCAAGATACCAGGCATAAACCACGACTATCCCAGGAAAATGGAACATTTTGTCATATTAGCCATAGTCCAAAGTGAATTTCTGATCATCAGAGAATCAGGTTTCTACCAATTCTATGCAAAATCCAAATAGAAGGATCTTGAAAGTGCTCAAAATTCCATTTGTCCCAATCTGGACACATAGGAAATTGTTTTCCTACTCTTCCTTGACAAACTCACAGTTAAAATAGGGCTCTGTGAGCTTTCACCTACATAGTGAGAAAATAAGATATCCGTTTTCTTAGTAGTAAATCTAGTTAGATTCTGTTCTTCATGAGATTGATGGTTTTTAAAACCTATGCTGATATGTTCTCCCAATAAACCCCTCAGAGCACTGGAATATGTGTGAGCTAAAAATTATCCCACACTGAGAACTGTTTAAGACATTTTGATAAACTCCTCACCATATTTTTAAAATCTTACTTTTCTTATGTGCTGCTTACTTGTCCTAGTGTGTTGTACAAAAATGGAAAGTTGATTGATTTTTGAATGGTGGAAGAGAAAGGGTCATATCCTAAGGCTGTTTGTAATTCCATTTTCTTTAAGCATGTGAGCTGGCATTTGAAAAAACTGGGGGGTTTTGAAATTATTTCTGTCTACAAATAAGTGTTAAAAAAAAAGTTTTCTATAGGATGCTGGCTAAGTACACGAACACATAGTAGCATGCACATACAAGCCCACATTCTTCAAATAAATATTTGTAGGGTATTTAGTAGAATTCTTCAAACTTAGTGCACCATCGATCTTTGGAAACCTGTTGAAACTTCTCCTGTGGTGTGTGTCCTAACTGTTTCTGATAAATATAAGTCATCATTGGGAGGGCTCAGTGTAGCACCCGGCACATAATTGGATTAGGCAGATGCATGCCCACTCTGTCCGAGACTGCTGGAGCAAAGAAAACAGGCATTCCCAATTAACCAGTGATCTTCACCTACTCACAAAATGCTCTGTCAAGGGCTTCCTTTTTTTTTTTTTTATCATGCACCCCCAATGCCGCCAAAAACACTACTTTTTGAACTTTTACTTTCCTGATTCTTTCTAGTATTGAATAATGTGAAAGTTTCTTTGTAAAAACTCATTTGATGAGTAGCATTTATCACATAGGACTGTGTCAGAAGTTCTATGTGGTGTAACTCCTGGCTTTGACAATTTGAACTTTTTCTTATACTGCTATAAATATAAATATTCTTTAAATTCACATGGACATATTCACACACCCAGTCTCACATAGGGAAAAAAATTCCTGAATGTCCAAAGCTACTGATATCATTGTAGGAATTCAGAGTCCTTCATGTTTCAAAATCTTTTGTGTGACCAATTTAAATTCTGGTACAGATTATAAAATTCAACTTGGGACAAGGAAAAGGGGAGGGTAAAACACAGGGCCTGGGGTTAATGATCTATGACTAGATCCACTGGTTAAATTGGAAGGAAATCATTGATTAGACAAAAATCCTCAGGGGGGAGAAAGAAATATATGGGAATGAATTTTTTAAGCCTAGAGGAAGAACTGGTGTGATCACAATGATAATGACCCAGAGTGGGACAGTAACTCCTAGTTACTGACAGAATCAAAGACAACTTAGACCTTTCTTGGGAGAATGTTAGGAAATTCTTTTTTTTTTTTTTCCCTAAAGGAAACATGTTGTTTCATCAACAGATTGCAAATGCCACCAGCCACAGTCTATTAAATAGTTTGTCTCTCGGTTCTCATTTGGTTCTAGTAGCAATTCCTCTGTCTATCTGAACAGAGCTGTAATCCCTGGTGTGTGTCTGCCTTCAGAACATGGAATCTGTGTTGTTTAGTTCACGGTGATAGTCATCCTGAGCATCTCCCACAAGAGCAGGGTCTTAATAACCTAGTATTGTACACATACATTTTTGAATATTGGGTTGTTGGAAATATTAAATTAGTTTTCACTATGTATGAGCTCCCTCAGTTGCAGTGGCAATCACAGTTATTGTTTAGGGCTTTTCAGCCCACTTGTTTGGGCCACTACCTCATTTGTAGTCCCTGAACAACCCTCCAAAATATTGTGACTGCATTTTGCACACACAGAGGCCAGGCTCAAACCGGAAATACATGTTGTTATACTTTGTACTAACAATGTCAATGATTATCTGCCTACCTACATCCCCTCCTAAGGAAAACTGCCTTGTCCACTGTCCTTGCTGACTCGGTGTCCATGTCCTGTGCTAGGAAATCCCTTCTCTACTCCCATTCCAACCCCTTCACCCTTGTCACACACAACTGCTTGGACCTGACACATTTAACTGACCAAGTAACCTCCAGGGAATAGGCTTGCCAGCAAGAAGTGACACGTCTTGGAATAAAATGCTTGTCTTAGCCCATCAGATTGGTAGTCTTAGGAATCAGAGATAAGAAACACAGGCAAAGAGTCGTAGGAGCAATCGCTTCTCGGCCTTTTGGCTAAGATCAAGTGAAGAGTCGTAGGAGCAGCAGAAACTAAAAAGTCACAATCATGGCCAACTTCATGGCATAGGATCTGTGTAGTCATGAACGACCCCAAGCTTAGAAAGGCTCCACCTTTGGTTTAATGCTCTGCTGTTGCTGTCTTGAAATTCTTAATAATTATTTAACAAGGGAACCTGTATATTCATGCTGCACTGGGACCCACCAGGTTACATAGCTAGTCCTGGTCCTGAAAGAGAAATTAGAGCAACAGTCCTCACCTGGAGAAATAGATTCTAAGAGAAATTCTAGCAATCTCTGGGGGGTGGAGGGATGGGGTGGGAGGAGGCAATTGAAAAATTTGGGAAGACATAATTGATCTTGTCATTTGTTTTTATTTTATAAAAATATAACAAAACTGGGGCGCCTGGGTGGCTCAGTGGGGTAAAGCCTCTGCTTTTGGCTCAGGTCATGATCCTAGGGTCCTGGGATCGAGCCCCGCATCGGGCTCTCTGCTCAGCAGGGAGCCTGCTTCCTTCTCTCTCTCTCTGCCTGCCTCTCTGCCTACTTGTGATCTCTGTCAAATAAATAAATAAAATCTTGGAAAAATAAAATAAAATAAAGCTACCATACTTATAATGCCACCTTCAGAAAAGGAAACACAACCACACCCATTTCGTTGCTAGGTTACAAAGAAAATACAGAGCTGGCTGACTAGAATTTTCCCTCCCCTAATCCTGAGGGATGTGTTTGAATTGCTGGGGGAAGTGTGAATGGTATTTATGAAAAGTTGGCATCCATTTAAGGGGTTGAAAACAAGAGTAGGGAGAAGTGGGCAGCCATGATGTGTCCAGGGAGAGAGGAAGGTACAGGAAGTGGATGTGAAGAACAGGGAAAGCTGGAAATGACGGCGCTACCCTGGGAATTCAGACCTTTCTCTCTGCTCTGTTTCATCCCAGCGTACAGCCAGTCCAGTCTGCAGATCTCTGGGATCTTCCCTGGCCCATCTGCTGCTCATTTATAAAGAACAAAACCACTGTGCTTGGTGTTCCAAAGGAATGTGGCCCTCCTTTGTCAGATACAGACAATTAGCCGCTTATTTGTTTTAAAGATAAAATAATTTTCTGTTAGGATCTAATTGATATAATCATAATGGTAATATCTTGGCTCCTTTTTTTTTAATCTACAGAGGTCCAGAAGCCCTTTGAAATTCTCTCTGTCTCCTCTCCCCAGTTCTAGGAACAGTTTTAAGAGAAAAGAGACTTTGCATGATTTGAGGAGAAAGCTGTCTTTTGCAAAAGAGCTGTGAACCACCTTCCCCTCCTCTTAAGGACACCTTTAATATTAAAGCTCAGGTCATCAGGAAAACAGCTTTTCACCTCTAAGTACAAAAATAGTCTCAGATTAAAGAGAAACAATCATTAGGGCTTTCAGCCATTACAAGCACTCTGTTAATGAGATAATTAAGAATTGCCTGAAAATATGGGGTGTTTATTCATTTTAAAATATGTGAGGAATTTTGCATTTGATTTAGCTGCCAAGAGTCTGTGGGCACAGAATACAACTTTGCATTCATTGGAAACCAGCACAGAATGGAATATAAATAACCGTATCAGCAAATTTCCTTTTTTTGTTTGTTTGTTTGTTTCAGTTCTAAACATCCCCCTTTGTCCCTTTCACCACTCTGGAAAATTTCTATACCGAAAATATATATTTTTTTCAGTTGAAATGACTTAAGTGTTATTTTGAGAAATTTTCACAATTTCATGACACCTCTTGAAATAGCTAAAGACCCCTGGGGTGTTGCAAATTCAAGTAATGAAAGCATTAAAAATAGCAAAGAGAAGTCACCTGAAGCAATGAGGGATAAAATGTTATGTTTTTACAGAATATATGTACATAGTCACACACATCCCATCTACAAATACTCCCATGCTCGCTCTCTGCCAAAAAGTTTATCTTCCTAGAGTTTCAAAACCCTTTAACAGTATTCTCATTATGTCATACTGGTAATAATTTCATTTACAGCTTTTTTTTAAAATTAGATTTTATTAATCCCCAGATCCTGGGAGGTTACATACAATAAGAATGCTTGAAATTGCAGAATTGTGAAGAACCGAGACAAAGAAAGGAAAGTTTACTTTTTTATCTGCCCATTTCAAAATGACAGCATTCCTTAACTCTACTTTAAAAAACAAAACAAAACAAAACAAAACATAAAAAACCCAGCATTTTAAGAAAGAAGTGGAGGGAAATGTGGGGCACAGTAGCCCAAGTGCTTAAACCAACTGATATTTCTCAGTGATCTGCTATTTTTTAAAGTTATTTTGCTGTTATTTTTATTTAAAGTTATTTTGCTAAAGTTATGGTTTGCTCTGACGGAGTGAGGATCTCTTTGTTTCTTCTCATGGAGACAGTTACGGTAGTTACTGAAACCTTGTCTTTGGATTGAAATGAAGTTGGAAATAATCTAGATCAGTGGTTTTCAAATCATAGTTCCTGGACCAGCAGCATCAGTATCTGAGAACTTGTTAAAAATGTGAACTCTGGACATTTTCTCCAGACTTACTGAATCAGACACTCTGGGGGTAAGACCTCACAATCTGAGCTTCACCATGTCCTCCATACTAGAATTTGAGGAACAGTGATACAGAACATCCTTCTAGCCACTGAAGAATTCTCTCCCCCAGATTACCTATACATGTGATTTAAATATATAAAGTGTCCCTATCCTATCTGAGCACAGACATTTAATCTATTGTAATGATAAGAATTACAGTTAAATATAAGTAAATATCATCTCATCCTCATCATCATCCACCCACTACTTGCATAATATCTCCATTGTCAGTCTCCTTACAAGCCATCAGCACTCCATTCTTTTAGGATACATCCCATTGATAGGAAGTTCTTTCAAGCTGGGTTAAAAAAATGTACCTCTTTGTAGCAGTTACCCATCCACTTCAATTCTGCCTTCTTCTGTAAGCAGCATCACTTTCTTTCAAATGTTTGGACAGATGAAGCATATAATCTGAGATACTGAGATCATAAAGACTTCATCGGTTTTAAGCCCCTTCATTTTATGTAAGAAAAATCTGAGGCCCAGCGCAGTTAAATGACTCAAAGCTGCTCTACATGTTTATCACTGTCTTTTATTCTCCAGACTAAAATTCCAAACTCCCTCAACCTCCTTCTAATGGACCTGATATGCAGGATCATCAACCTTTCTTACTGCTTTCTGAACATGTCCCTCTTTGTCATTATCTCTCCCGACAGGTAGCATCTAGAATCTCGCATGAAACTCAAAATATGGTTTTACTATTAAAGAGTGCACTGGGAAGGTTTCTTTCCATGACCTGGGGCTCTTTCTTCTTGTAGGGCTATGTAAAGATTGTATTTGCTTTATATTTCTTTCCAGCATCTTTGAGACATAACTGAGAGGCAAAAATTATAGATACATGGGATATGGCCAGCATCCCATTTGTCTCACAAATGTCATTCACATTCACAATGATTGAATCTTCCAAGTGCCAAGATATTTAACAGTGTGATGTCCTTGCATTTCCTTGTCTACCATTGGATCAAATGTATTATGAAAGTCTCTGTTCAGTGCTTTGTTGAAATAAAGACATGCTGTGTTTTTGAGCATTTCTTGATAAACACATGAGTAAAATTATCAAAAATGTTAATGAAATGAAATTAGAGCAACTTACCTTTCTTAGTGAACCCAGCTTTTTGGTTTTTCATTATATCGTTCTCTCACTGACCTGTTCTATGAGTTTCCTGGGGATTGTTCATCCTCAGTTTTCTGGAAACATTTTCCATACACCATGACTTCTCAGCTATGACCAACAGTGCCTCTGAGGCATAAGCTATTTAGTTTAGGCTGCAGTATCATTTTTCTGGGCCTGAAAAATTTATTCAAAGATTTTACAGGGTCTTTTACTATCCCCTTTTCTGTCTTGATTTTCAGTTTTCTCTTAATTATGTTTTGCCATTTCTAATTTAGTAAAATATTCCATTTTTCTGGAAAAACTATCACAAAATAACCTCGTTGTTCTCTCCATCATCTGTAAGCTTTATTCCAACTGACATAAAATATATGCAAAATGTATTGCTAAGTGGTTAGGAGCTCAGGCCTGAGATCATACAAAGCAAGATTTTGTTGAAGTCTTTGAGAAGCCTTTATGCTGAACCAGCTGAGAAACAGAACCCCCAAAAATGACATTATGGGAATAAAAATGCCAACTGTTTGATTGATAGAGGTGATATAGGGGAATTTGACATACCTGGTAGCTAATGAGCTGGAATTGCACCCCGAATCTGACTGTCCTCCCCACCCCCATCAGTCACAGGCAACTGTGGACAACTATAGATTTCCCCAAAGGGGCAAGACCTTACCTCTAAGTTGCATCAAGCCTGGAGTGATTGCTGGCAAAAGAAGCTCTCTCTTGGGAGTTGGAGGGAAGAGAATGAGGAGAAGGAGAAAGAGAGAGCCAGGGCAAGGGGCTGGCTAGCACAGTTGCACCTTCTAAGCCTACTAATCGGGTATTTATACCTCTACTACACAGTGGAGTGGTGAGAGAGATGGTGAAGGGCAAGGATTAGAGGATGTTCCTTTACATGGAAGGGAACATGAGTAAGGAATAAGGATCCATCCCTGGTTTGAAATCTCCTTTCCACTGTTTAAAAGGTTTAGGATATCACAGAAGCTACTTTACCTCTTTGCAGCTTAGTTTTCTCCTCTATAAAATGGAGGAAATAACAACAAATACTGCATGGTCTACACAATCCAATGTATAGCAAGTGCTTTCAACAACTCTGTTTTCCCCACTGCTCTTTTTTTTTTCTTATCTCTGTTCCTTTCATTCTTTGGCTTCCCTGATGTTCATCCTGTTGTTTATACTTGCCTTTGCTTTTCTTGATTCGTATTTGACTCATGTCCTGGAAAGCGTGAGCTAGTCAGAGGGCTCCTTAGCAGCCATGATGGTCTGTCTGATGCCCACCTCCTCCCCTCAAGCTCTTGTAGGAGTTGTTTGAATGTATAGTCAGAATTTCATTGCTCAGGATCTATGATCTTCATGAGTCAATTTTTTCCTTGTGTCTCTGGCTGTTGGCATATACTTACTATTCCCAGGAATTTTTGAAGTCAAGCTTTTAAGTCAGTCTGGCATGTATGTCCAGAAATGCCTGGCACTTTATTCCCTTTCTTTTGTGAATGCCCTGGTGACACCATCTTTTTTCCCTGTTTCTGTCACTCCCATGTTACCACTAAGTCCTTTTTTGTTGGTCAGAAATAAGTTCTAAGAGTTACTTCATGGTTTCTCTTACTTTATGATGTTTTACATGAGGGCCTAGAATTTAAATGAATAATTCTGGGTGGAAGTAATTTATATGACCTTGAGCTGTTTAAATGTCAAACATTTACTCATCTTGTAGATTTTTATTGTGCTTCTTTTTATCTTGGCAGCTACTATATTTCCTTAAAAAACCTGTAAGTTTCTCATAATGCATCTCCATACTCATTCATTACTTTAATGGCCTATTTTTTAAATAAATGAAGAATTGATATATAAGAAGATCTGAATTTTCTGGCAAATAGGCTTAGTACTCCCCAAACAGTATAATTATTGATAGAAAATTAATGAATTCAAAATCTCTTCTGTTCATATTTGTGAACATTTATATTTTTCCTAAAGTGAATATCCTTAAAAGGAAATACCATTAGGAAAAGGAAAAATAAAAAACCTATCTGCTCATTGTTAAGAAAAATGTTTGAGTTTTTTTTTTCAGGCACAACAGGCAATAATTCTCAAGGACATATTATATTAAATTAATGTTTGCATATCTTGTTTTTATTGTTTTAAATAGTCATTAAAATTATAGCAAAAATCATGTTATTTATATAGGAAAAGTATGAGGTTGAGTAGTGAAAGGACTATTGCTTGAATATGTGTATAACGTCTAATACAAATTAAAAGAAATTCTATATCCTAGTCTGGTTGCTGCTAACCTTTTGAGGGATAATAGTCAGTTGAAAATGATAATAGATTCTCTCCCCAGAAAAGGTATGTATGAAATTACACTTGAAACTTTTCATAAAATTCTAGCTTCCTCAAAAACTCATTTGAGAATTTACTATGTGCTAGATACTTAGCTTATGCATGTTGATTTTTCATTATTTGAGAAATTGATCTATTAATCTGTGGGATTCAGACTGTGTACAAAAAAAAGTAGCTGGTTAAAACTATACTTCACATTTCCATAATTATTTAATCTACACATGACATAGCTATTTGAGAGTAGACATGGGAATAATTAGAATGTCTGAATAATTCAAATTTCTCAATTTTGTTTTTAGTTTTATTCCTTTTGCCAAACTACAGAAAGTTAACAGGTGGCATGAATACTGGATAATTTTAAGATCTTAGCTTTTTATTAACTGTATATTCACTAAGTAATAAAGAATTGCTCAAAATTGAAATAGGCAGGCAAGTTGTCACTATGCCTGGCCACCAGTAGATTTAGAAGGCATTATGTCACAGCACATCTGTAAACTCTTATCTTCCTTCCTGGCTCATTCCTCCAATATTTTATCTATTAAAAAGTCTCATGGGGGGAGTCCATTTTGGGATTATCTATTTATAGAAGTAACTGTGTGCTATTCTGATCCCTCAGCATCTTTTGAGAATGGTGAATGCTATATAAGGGGATGTGAGGTTAAAATAGGTCAGATCCCATAGGGTTGCCAGGTATCCAGAGCTTGCTGAGTAGGATAGGGGAGAGCCAAGGGAATGTGCCACTCCTGACAGGGAACAAAAAGCCTGCCATTTTGCTTCACTGAAGACAGTCACACCTGAGGCCTGAGAACATTGACATGGGAGTGGGGTGAAAGCTCAGTGTTTGTACCAACTGGCAAACGTGAACATTAGAAAAATCTAATGTGCTAAGGACAGACATGAGCAGTGACTATGATATCCAGTTCCTCAGAAGTTCTATCACTTCCTTTGATATTCACTAGTGACTGCATAATTCAACCCTCTCTTGCTCATTAGTTTATTGGAGGGTAATATTTATTAACCTTGAGGCACTTCATTATGGAAAAACATTCGTAGAGGTGACATCTATTGGGCCAGTGGAATCATCAGTCTTTTGGAACTTTGAGAAGTGATCAATGTGATGTTGGTTGCTGTTTCTTCTCTCCTGGTGGACAGAGAGATCTTTGCTCAAGAGAAAGTCAGAAGATTGCCCCTCTTATTTCTGTCAATGCAAGAGAAGTCATTGCCCTGGCAAAAAGGTATATATCAGGAGCTTGTGTGGTTCTTGGTTTATGAGCTCGTGGATGAGTAGGGGTTAAAGAATTTTGCAAAGATGTCAACTCCTTGGGAGAAATGGGATGGAGACTATGACCATCTACTTTTTGAGGTTCACTGCGATAAGATTCTATCTATTGTGCTGGAGTATTCTTGCCTGAGGTTTGCTAGTAGGAGAGAACACAAGAGCCTCTTGGGGAGATGCTTCAGGCAGTGAATGAAGTCTACCATAATATACTTGCACTGTGTTCTGGAGTGGAAGCTGGCCATCTGATTTTGCATCTGCAGAGGGCATAATACTGTAGCAATGTGTTACCATTCCTCACCTGTCTGACTGACCGTCTTAGTCCATTCAGGCTCTGTAACAAAATACTATAGACTAGATTGCTTATAAGCAACAGAAATTTATTTCTCACAGCTCTAACAGTTCTGGAGCTGGGAAATCTAAGATCATGGTGCTGCCAGATCTGGTGTCTAATGAGACCCAGCTTCCTTTCAGATGGTTATCTTCTCCATGTAACCTCATATGGAGGAAGGGACAAGGGGTTTTCTCAGCCCGACTTGATAAGGGCACTGATCACATTCATGAAGCTGTGCCCTCATGACCTAATCACCTCCCAAAGGCCTCACCTCCTAATACCATCTCACTAGGTGTTAGGATTCTGATGTGTGAATTTGGGGCAGGGGGTTGGGTGCAAACATTCAGACCATAGCACTAACAAATACTAAAAAGTGTATCGTAGCACATTCTATTGGCTAGGCTGTGGGAACTTTCACCCATTGCTGGTGGGGATGCAAGTCAATATAACCCTTTAGAAGAGAATTTGGCAATATCTAATACAACTACATATTCATTTATCTTTTGAGGGAGAAATCGCATTTCTGTGAATTTCACCTGAAGAGATGCTTAAAACTTGGTAGAAAAATAGGTTAAAAAAAACATAGTCAATTTGCACTATGTGTGTGTGTGTGTGTGTATACATGACCCTGTGACATATGGAAAGATATTCAGTCTTACTCATACTTAGAAAAAAATCAAATTTAAAAATCACAGAGATATCATCTATGACTTAGACTGATAAAAACTAGAAAGTATGGTTAACACACTTGGTTGGCATGATTTTGAGAAGACAGGTACACATGTATATTTCTGGTAGAAATACAAATGGGTACAATCATTTTGGAAGGAAATGTGGATATATAACAAAACTACACATAAATTTATCTTTTGGTACAGCAATCCCAAGTCTAGAAATTTACTCTTTGAATAAACCTCCCACAATACAAAAACACATTACAACATTGTTCGTAATGGCAAAATATTTGAAACAACCAAAATACTCATACATAGGAGAATGTTTAAATAAACTCAATACAGCCAACAAAATGAAGTGCTGTATAACTATGCATCTATATAAAAAAAGAAAAAGGGAAATCTCTGAAATGTTATCAAGTGATTTCTACAACATATTGTTGAGTGAAATAATCAAAGTACGGAAGAGTATAATGTGCTACTTTTTGTGTAATAAAAACACTACATTATATGTAAGAAAGATACAGGGGGATAGAGGGGTGGAATATGGTAGAAGGAATAGGGGTAAGGATAACACCTTGAAAAGACCTTTTTATGAAAACCTAACATCTAGAGCCATGTTAATATTTCACATGCTAAAAATAACAAAACCATATGAAAGTCCATAGATGAGAGTGAGCCCAAATAGAATAGAAGCAGAACAAATGATTTTACTATATTTCAAATGAGTAAGATATCACACTGAAAGCAGGAGGTAGTTAGAATCTGGTTGCAATTCACTTTGGACCCATAATTTCTACCTAGGGAGAAGAGTAAAATGGGTCCGTACAACCTCTCCTGTTGGTAGGAAAAGTCCAGTCTGCAGAGCTTCAGGTGGAAGATGTCAATATCCTTTTGTGGTCCACTTCCAAACACCACAAGAGTGGAGAGCTGGAAATACCAGTTATTGGAAGGGCAGTGAATTTATAGGGGAAAAAGAAATGGCATCTGCCCCTTAGTTGGAGTCCATTTCTTTCTATGTCCTCAAATACTGAAATTTCACCTCTTCACTACCAAGACAGTGACAACATTGTCAGATTTAACACAGAAATTAACAGTATCTCTAAATTTAGCAGATTATTAAGGTGTTCTTCTAAATTGTTTTTCAGTTCTAACATTCCAAGTTTACGATTCACATTTTTTTATTTTATAGTGTTTATGGTAACTTCTAGCTACATTATCTGATTTCAATGTTTTGAACCCATCTCAGAATGGTGATACTATCTTCACGTTGACTCTCAATGGTCATCTATTTATTTATTTATTTTTATTATTATTTTTTTATAAACATATAAAACATTTTTATCCTCAGGGTACAGGTCTGTGAGTCGCCAGGTTTACACACTTCACAGTACTCACCAAAGCACATACCCTCCCCAATGTCCATAACCCCACCCCCCTTCTCCAAACCCCCCTCCCCCCAGCAACCCTCAGTTTGTTTTGTGAGATTAAGAGTCACTTATGGTTTGTCTCCCTCCCAATCCCATCTTGTTTCATTTATTCTTCTCCTACCCCCTTAACCCCCCCATGTTGCATCTCCACTTCCTCATATCAGGGAGATCATATGATAGTTGTCTTTCTCCGCTTGACTTATTTCACTAAGCATGATACCCTCTAGTTCCATCCACATCGTTGCAAATGGCAAGATTTCGTTTCTTTTGATGGCTGCATAATATTCCATTGTGTATATATACCACTTCTTCTTTATCCATTCATCTATTGATGGACATCTAAGTTCTTTCCATAGTTTGGCTATTGTAGACATTGCTGCTATAAACATTTGGGTGCACGTGCCCCTTCGGATAACTACGTTTGTATCTTTAGGGTAAATACCCAGTAGTGCTATTCCTGGGTCATAGGGTAGTTCTATTTTCAACATTTTGAGGAACCTCCATGTTGTTTTCCAGAGTGGCTGCTCCAGCTTACATTCTCACCAACAGTGTAGGAGGGTTCCCCTTTCTCCGCATCCTTGCCAGCATCTGTCATTTCCTGACTTCTTAATTTTAGCCATTCTGACTGGTGTGAGGTGATATCTCATTGTGGTTTTGATTTGTATTTCCCTGATGCCGAGTGCTATGGAGCAATTTTTCATGTGTCTGTTGGCCATCTGGATGTCTTCTTTGCAGAAATGTCTGTTCATGTCTTCTGACCATTTCTTGATTAGATTATCTGTTCTTTGGGTGTTGAGTTTGCTAAGTTCTTTATAGATTTTGGACACTAGTCCTTTATCTGATATGTCATTTGCAAATATCTTCTCCCATTCTGTCAGTTGTCTTTTGGTTGTGTTAACTGTTTCCTTTGCTGTGCAAAAGCTTTTGATCTTGATAAAATCCCAATAGTTCATTTTTGCCTTTGCTTCCCTTGCCTGTGGCGATGTTCCTAGGAAGATGTTGCTGTGGCTCAGGTCAAAGAGGTTGCTGCCTGTGTTCTCCTCAAGGATTTTGATGGATTCCTTTCTCACATTGAGGTCCTTCATCCATTTTGAGTTTTTTTTCTCATGTGGTGTAAGGAAATGGTCCAATTTCATTTTTCTGCATGTGGCCGTCCAATTTTCCCAGCACCATTTGTTGAAGAGGCTGTCTTTTTTCCATTGGACATTCTTTCCTGCTTTGTCGAAGATTAGTTGACCATAGAGTTGAGGGTCTATTTCTGGGCTCTCTATTCTGTTCCATTGATCTATGTGTCTGTTTTTGTGCCAGTACCATGCTGTCTTGATGATGACAGCTTTGTAATAGAGCTTGAAGTCCGGAATTGTGATGCCACCAACTTTGGCTTTCTTTTTCCATATTCCTTTGGCTATTCGAGGTCTTTTCTGGTTTCATATAAATTTTAGGATTATTTGTTCCCTTTCTTTGAAAAAGATGGATGGGGGAAGAAAGGGGATAAAAAGAGGTTCAGAAAGAAAAAAAAATAAAAGAAACAATTAAAAAAAGAAAACAAATCATGAAAAAGTATAAAAAAGAAAAAATATATATATATATTAGATAAACTAGTTAAAAAACGTTAAAAAAGAAAAGGGTAAAAGTTTAAAAAAATTTAGCAGACGAAGAGAAAAAAAGATTGAAAAAGAAAAAAAATTAAATTAACTGCAAGACTAAAGAATCATAGGGAGAAAGCCATGAGTTCCGTGCTTTGCTTTCTCCTCCTCTGGAATTCTGCTGCTCTCCTTGGTATTGAAGCTGCACTCCTTGGTAGGTGAACTTGGTCCTGGCTGGATTTCTTATTGATTTTCTGAGGGAGGGGCCTGTTGTAGTGATTCTCAAGTGGTTTGCCCCCGGTGGAATTGCACTGCCCTTACCAGGGGCCAGGCTGAGTAATTTGCTCGGGTTTGCTTTCGGGAGTTTTTGTACCCTGAATGCTTTCCGTAGAGTTCCGGAGGACGGGAATGAAAATGACGGCCTTCCAGTCTCTGGCCCCGGAGGAGCCGAGAGCCCAGGGCCCTACTCCTCAGTGCACCCTCAGAGAACAGCGCCCCATTACTCCCATCTCCGTGGCCTCTGGCCGCGCTCCGAGCTCACCAAGCCTGCGACCGGTTTAAGGTAACCCTGAGCTGGGAGTTCACTCCTCGGCTCTGTCTCTGAAGCCGGCTTCCCCGTTCTAATACCTGTAAGCTCTGCGACATTCAGACACCCCTGATCCTTCTGTGACCCTGCGGGACCTCAGGCCACACTGACCCCACGTGGGCTTCACCCCAGTAGCCTCTGGAGTGATGTCTCTCAGTGGAGCAGACTTTTAAAAGTCCTGATTTTGTGCTCCGTTGCTCCGCCACTTGCCGGGAGCCCCATGCTCTGTCTTCCCGTGGCCTTGGATTCACTTCTCCACCAGTTCTACCTTTCAGAAAGTGGTTGATTTTCTATTTCTAGAATTGCTGTTCTTCTTCTCTTCGGTCTGCCATTGGATTTGTAGGTGTTTGCAATTTTTAGATAAGCTATCTAGCTGATCTCCTGCTATCTGAAGTAGTCTCAGCCTGCTACTTCTCTGCCATCTTGACTCCGGACTTCAGTTTAGATTAACAAGTTTTAACCATCACTAAAGATTACTTTTCTCCTTCTTTCTCCTTTTTTTTTTTTGCTGTATACTTCCTCATTTAGCTGCTCTATAAACACTTACTGTAAACAATTTATGTGAATTTAAATCAATCTTCTGAAGAATCAATTTTAGTATTTTAAAAATTTTGTTAACCTTATCCCTAAATATCTTCTGGTTTCTGCTTTTTCTATTTAGACATTACTTAACCATGACTATAAAAAAGATATCAAGCTTAATTATCATTTGTTTGATATTGGATGATTAAAGCCACAGGAAGGGGGCGCCTGGGTGGCTCAGTGGGTTAAGCCACTGCCTTCGGCTCAGGTCATGATCTCAGGGTCCTGGGATCGAGTCCCGCATCGGGCTCTCTGCTCAGCAGGGAGCCTGCTTCCTCCTCTCTCTCTCTGCCTGCCTCTCTGCCTACTTGTAATCTCTCTCTGTCAAATAAATAAATAAAATCTTTAAAAAATAAAAAAATAAAAAATAAAGCCACAGGAAGGAATCCGTATGTATATATGTATGAATCTATCATCTCTCTTTCTCAGATAACACACAGACATTAGAATGAATAAATACCATGTAGTCCTTGCCTATGAAATAGTTCTAGTCTAGTGCGGAGACATAAAAAAGTACTGCTTGGGGGCATCAGGGTGGCTCGGTGGGTTAAAGCCTCTGCCTTCAGCTCAGGTTATGATCTCAGGGTCCTGGGATAGAGCCCCGCATCGGGCTCCCCGCTCACTGGGGAGCCTCCTTCCCTTCCTCTCTCTGCCTGCCTCTCCGCCTACTTGTGGTCTCTGTCAAATAAATAAATAAATAATCTTTTTTAAAAAAGTACTGCCTGATGAATGTCATAATAAAGAGAAGCATTAAGGATGACTTGGTAATCCATAATAGAATAAAAATAATAGCAAGCACTTAATTATAAAGATTAAGTTCTTTGAATAGTCTTAGCAATTTTTTGGTCTTGGTTATATATAAACATAATGACATAATTATCTTGTGAAATTTGCATAGTCTACTGAAACATATTAACATCAAATGATGATTGCTTCCGTGTCTTTTCCAAAGAAGACTGCACTTCATAGATAAATATAAAACAAGCTTTAGTATTAGTTATATATGAAGCAGACAAATATAAATGACCATGATGATTTAAAGTTTTTTTAATATGATGCAATGATATTCATAATTATCATATACAAAATAAAAGAGCAAAGAACACTTGCAAGGGGAAATGCTGAATATTTTTGAATATTAGTGAGTATTTTTGAAGGGCAGATCACCTGAGATCAAGTTTATCAGAATGCCTTACCCTTGAATATCTCCTATAAATGCCAAGAGACTTTCTGTCTTTAAGCACTTCAAGCATTATTTTCTAAATGTTGTTTCTTCAGAACATTAATGTGCAATTCTCCTCTTTCTTCATTAGTAATGGTGTTCCAGTTTATTGCAGATAGTGAGATTGTTCTGTCATGCAAAACATTTTCAAATGTTTGAAATTTGGTATATGTGTCTATGCTGGTGTAGACATGTGTCTCTGTCTATCTGGATCTAAGTGGATTGCAGTTGGTAACTGGGGACTCTTGTTTGCTAGAAACTTTAGTCCCATAGCTAAATTGACAGACAATAGGAACACCAGCTATAGCTCTGAAGGAAAGAGTAAGTTGTGAACCATTTATCTCAGGGCTACTAGATCATAATATTTAGGGACGTAATATTCAACTTATAAAACACTCTAATATTGCATAATTTGTGCGTTAAGCAAACAATCATAGTGTGAATGTGACTTCCACTTTCTAAAACTGAATTATAAGTATTTGTTAAATTCTCTGAAATAATGTTGGTAAAGAAAATACATGAAAATCACTCTGGTTCTAGAGATGTTCATGTACTCAACTGTTCAGAGGCAATGAAAGCTAAACATTTTACAATAAATAAAACTATAAAATGCAGTAACTAATTTTCTTTAGGAAATCGTAGTGTCCAATGAGATCCTAAACTCCTGAAAGCACAGACTTAACTATCTGTTACTGCTGCACTTAAGGAAAACTTAATGTAGACTATGAAATCATGGAGTTGTCAGTTTCAGGATGTGTGTGAGACCTGAGAACCTGAAGCAACTGGCCTGTGTCTACATATCTAATTAAGAGTGGGAAAGAGAGAGGCTCCTGGGTGGTGGTCAGTTAAGCACATGACCCTCGATTTCAGCTCCAGTCATGATCTCGGGGTTGTAGGACTGAGCCCATTGTGGGACTCCAGGCTCAGCATGGAGTTGGCTTGAGTTTCTCTCCATCCACCTCTCCCTCCTACTTGAGTGCTCTCTTTCTCTAAAATAAATGGATACATCTTTAAAAGAGTCAGAAAAAGAAACTAGAACTTTGCGTTCTGGCCTCTGACTATCATGAATTAGGATATTATTTCTCCTTTCCAGGAAATAGAGACTTTTTCCCTATTAAGGGATCTGAAGTTGAGCTAAACTGAGACCAATGCAAGGATTTACTTTAAGAAGAGGTTTTTCCATTAAGGTTGTGTATGAAAAATAAATTACTTAAACACTCTAAGATGCTTCAAATCTTCCCAGGCACCTAATATTTAATATTTGAATGTTACCATCATGAAAACTCTTATATAGCCTTAGTTCCCAGAGTTTAAAGTGTGATGGTGTAAGTTATTGAAAAGAAAATTAATCCTGGAGTTCAGGCTGTAAAAAAGAGGGAGAGGAAAAGAATAAAATATGTGTGTATGATTTAGGTTTTCTTTTCCTGTCAACACAACACTGCTGAAGTAAAGCCCTTTACAAAAAGAAAGGGGCAGAGAGAGAGGGAAGATAGAGAGAGAAAGATAGAGAAGTTTATCTAAATTAAGTATCCCATCATTTTGAGAGATCCTTGAAAACTTTTACTAAAAAGCATGTTTTAGGAATAGGGTCATACCCAAGTCAAGAGGAGGAATTTAACTGCCAATACCTGGTTAGGAATTCCTTGCTATTCTAAACTAAACCTGAATGAAATGCAAGCAACTCATTGCAAGCTTATCTATTACTGGTAATTATAAGTTGGCTTTCATGATTTTGCTTTTGAGGATGTAAATTTAGGAAGCTTTGAAATCTGACAACATTTGTAGTGGTGATCCATGAGTTAAGGAAAAGGTTATTCTGATGTATATAAACTATATTCAGCTAGTTGTTACATTGGCTTTGGGTATTTATTTTCCTGATTGCTATATCTTTCTATGCCAATATTATTCTGTTTTTACACAATTATGCAAAAATTTAGGAAAAGTGAGTCAAATATTGCCACCTAAAATGTAGCTGTAATATACATGCGATAAAGTGCAAATGGCTTACCTGAGCCTTTATAATAAGTTCCTTTAGTTTCTCAACACACCAATCATAAGGTAATTTTGACATTAAAAAATTTAAACACAGTATTACATGGCATTTTAAATTTACTTCATCACATGACACATTTGATATGAAAGTTTTCTTCTAGAGTTATATTGAGACAAATGACATTCCCCCCACCCACCCTTTGGAATCTGGTTGGTAAGAACATTTATTTAATACGAATTTTCAAAGGTAGTTTGGAAGTAAAAAATGTGAAAGGACTCATCTATGAGACTATTAAAAATGAGCAGATATATTCATATGAATTCAAATAGTGTAATCACAGAGGAGCAGATGTTAGAAAAGTAACAGCAAGTCATCCTTTATGTAGAAACAGTTTAGGCAGAGGCCACCATCAATCAAGAATAGAATTGACTTTTACTTAGAACACCTAATGTTAGTAGAAACCATATTCTCAGAATAAAGGACTTGGGTCTCCTATGAAGTGGCAAAACAGTAGCCCGAGAGACAAAGTCATTGAAGGAATAGACCAAAGACATGAAATCAGAATTCAAAGCAGTGTTTTACTATGATATGTGAAAATGTGAGAAATATAAATAGGAAGGTTGATACAACTGAACGAATGCATGGCCCTAATGGAAAACAAGGAGTTGAGTCTAGTTCAGAATAAAGTTGTTCTCACTCTTGAAGGTTCTATGTATTATGCTAAGCTCAAGTCGTTTTATTATTGGATGCCTACCTCGTTCAGGTTACTTGCTAAATGGTATCCAAAGACCCTGATAGACTTACCTGCAGGCTGCCAGTGGGATCCTAGAGCTGTGAAGATGGGTCTGTTAATGCCTTTCATTCATCCATTTGCTCAGTCAACATTTATAGATCCCACCATTCTGGATTTATATCCAAAGCTGGATCAGATACATATTACTTAAAGAACTTGCATTCTATTAAGGGATAAAAGGTTCCTGCCCAAGTAACTTCATTAAGAGATAAAAGGAAATTGTCATTAAAGATGTACAAACACAGTGAAAGAAGAGTTCAAAGAAGAGGTGGCTTTTATCTCAAGGTGTTGGAGAAGACTATGTGAAAGGAATAACATTTGAGCTGTAGCATCAAGGATGCATGGGATTTGATCATGAGGAAACAAGAAAATTCCAGAAGAAAAGAAGAACAAAGAAAATAAGAAATTATAAGTGTTTCATCAGATAGCTTTACCTGTGTACAAAAAATCCTGGGAAACAAGGGAAGGGATAGTATTAGAAATTCAAATTCATTTCTGTCTTATATTAAAAGGATAAATTGTTATTTGAAAAATAAGATTTAAAAGAAGTGTGGGCTCTGTGAAATGCAGTGTGGGTGTTACTAATGCTAATGAGGAGGGAAAGCACCATCTTTTGGAGTCTGACAGACCGGGTTTGGATCTTAGCTCAGCTTGTCCGTACTGTGTGAAGTGGGCGTATCATTGAAAGCCTCTGAGATTCAGCATTTTTATTTGTAAAGTAATATATTGCTGAGTCACTGTGAGCCTTGAAATAATGATATAATATGCCTGGAACATAATTGGTATCAGAAAATGGTAGCTAATGATATAATTTTGTATTAATTCAGATAATTTTGTTTACAAGTAAAGAAAGGAACTCAAAATGATTTAAGCCAAAGTGAGATTTTCGGTTTACGTCACTGAAAAGTCTAAGTGTAAAGCCAAGCTTCTGGCATAGTTAGGGTTAGTGTTGTTATGGTCTGAATGTATGTGTCTCCCAAAATTCATATGTTGAAATCCTAGCCCCTACTGTGATGGTATTTGGAGGTAGGGTATTTTGGAGGTGATCAGGTCATGGGGAGAGAGCCCTCATAAATGGGATTAGTGCTTAATAAAAGATTAGGACCCCAGAAAGCTCCCTTGCCCCTGCTACCATTTGAGAAACAGTGAGAAGACAGTGGCAATGAACAAGGAAATGGGCCCTCATCCGATGTTCAATTGGCCAGGGTCTTGGTCTTTGACTTCCCAGCCTCCAGAATTGTGAGAAATAAATTTTTGTTGTTTAAGCCACCCCATATATATTTTAGAGCAGACTGCCCAGACAAAAACAAGTGTCATTATGGTACATGCGCTCCCTCTCCTTGTCTCTCTCAGTTCCTTTTCCTTCTGTTGGCTCCATTCTCAGTCATGCCCTTCCCATGTAAAGCCAGAAATGGCACTGATGGCTCTAAGATAATAACTTCACAGATTAGCAGTTCTGGCACAGAAATATTCTCCTTTCCCAACAGCTAATGTCAATTTGCTAGTGATGCTTCTCACTGGCCTAGCTTCGGTCACAAGCCCTTCCTGGAACCTGTCACCACAGCCAGCTTGCTGGGGTCATTTCAGTGGCCAGGTCCTGGGTTGCAGACCCCTGTGGAGGTGGAACTTTGGATCAGCCCCTGAAACCACATGGGATAAAAACAAGAAAGTACATCAAAGAAGTTTTAGGCTGAAAAAGACATGCCCACTACAGGTAGTGACTCAGTCACTGACTTGCAGCTGAGTCACTGGCCCATCATCTCTTCCATGGAATTTAAGCAGAGTTTAGAAGTTTAACTGCCTTCAGATGCAACTAACATAAAACCTGGCTTAAATAAAGAGGAAATGTATTATTTAATACCAGTGGAAACTTTCCAAGTGGAGAAGACCTCAGAGTTCTTTGATTTATTGGTTGAAAGATGTCACTGAAGGCCCAAGTTCCTTCATTTCCCTACTCTGCCATCTTGGTGAGGCTTTCTTCTTCAAGTGGCAAGATGGCTGCAATAGTTTCAGGCCTTACATTCAGACCAAACAATGTCCAGAAGCAGAAGTGGAATCATCTCTTCTGTCTGTCTGTTAGAAGCAAGGACAAATTTCTTAGCATAAGCTCTACCACTACCACCCCACTCCCCCCACCACCTTGCCCTTCTGCAGCAAACTTCTCTCCTATCTCATTGGCCAGAATTGTGTTACACAAGCATTTCTAAACCAATCCCTGACCTGGATTAGGATACTCATCAAAAATGGAGCGACAGTTGGGAAAGGATCCTCCAGGTCTACTACATAAGGAACTGGGTATGAGAAATAAGTTTCAGAAGGTTGGTTAAGTGAATATAACAAATACAATGGAAGAATGATTCTCAGAGACTATGCTTGGAATCTTGATTTAGAACTTGAAATTCCTTTGAATATAAAAAAACAAAAATAAAAATAGACCCTACCTATCCAACTACCACAGTGGCATACATTATAGAATGTGTAATTGTGCCATTAAATGTGCTGCCCAGCATCCCTGAACTCTGTGCCACTTAGCAGTTTGTGCCACTTATCTGAAGAACGGTTTAACATTAAGTAGCAATTATTCACACTAGAGAGAACTAAATCCATATATAACAGTCTCTTAGCTATTTTTTTCCTTTTTTTTTATTTTAAGATTTTATTTTTTTATTTGAAAGACCTATCACAAGTAGGCAGAGAGGCAGGCAGAGAGAGAGGGGTGGGGGAAGCAGGCTCCCTGCCTAGCAGAGAGCCCAATGCAGGACCTGATCCCAAGACCTTGGGATCATGACCTGAGCCGAAGGCAGAGGCTTAACCCACTGAGCCACCCAGGCACCCCAGATACTTCTTTATTAAAAAAAAAAAAAAAAAAGCATAAGTCCAAAATTTATAGCAGACACCACAAAAATGGCACTGTGGCTGCTAATATGTAATTGGGGGTAAATGGAACCACCCTCCCATTCTCTCTAGAGAAGCAGACCTCCTGTGAGAGTAAATTGGATGGGAAGCGCAGGACTCCCATTTATCCTGTCTGAAAATTAGGATTAGTAGGCTTTCCATTAACTCTCCTGACGACAGCTTCTAATTTCCCCCGTGAATCTGTCTGTCTCAAATGGCTCATGTGCTATTTATCTTCATCTGCATTTGTACCACATATCTGAATTCATGAATTACACTTACTTTATTCCAATGGAAAGGGATTCAATGGAGAGTTAAATTCATAAAGCCAACCTGAAGCCTCTTTTTTTTCCCTCCTCAACAAAGTACACTTTTTAAATGCAAAGAACTTTTTCCTTATTTTACCGGGGCTGGGGGCAACCAACTACAAGTTGGTACCTTCAGTTATTTAATTATTTGGCTTCCTAATTTCTTTGGAATCATATTTTAATGTATGGGGTAAAATTAAACAGTATGAGTTTACTTTGTCCCATACTTGCCTGTCTTAAATATTTGAAATGTAAATATTTTCACACAAAAGCATTGTAGATTTAATACAAATGGAAATAATCTCTGCTTCATATTAATAAGCACTTACGGAATTCCAACTACCTGCCAGGCATTGGTGGTATAAAAATAAGGACAGTTTCTGATACCTCAAAATCTTTACAATCCAGAGACAGAAAAGTATACAATTATAGAACTGTGTCATCTGTACAGTGAGGCAGAAGGTAGCTACGGCAATGAGAAGCACAGTATGATAGTGCACAGAAAGGTCACAAGCACAGTTGAATGTTGCCTTTGTTGCCTTTGTCTGGGCAGCTATAACAAAATACCATAAATGGGTGGCTTATAAACAACAGAAATTTCTCACAGTTCTGGAAGCTGAGAAATCCAGGATCAAAGCATTGGCAGACTCAGTGTCTGCTGAGGGCCTGCTTCCTGGTTCCTAGAGAGCAGTCTCCTCACTGTGTCCTCACACAGTAGAAGGAGCAAGGCAGCCTTCTGGGCTCTGTTTTACAAGGCACCAGTCCCATTCCTGTGGGCTCATTCTCATGAATGACCTAATCACCTCCCAAAGTCCTCCCCTCCTAATGCCATTTCCTTAGTGGTTAGTATTTCAGCCTATGGATTTTAGGGGGACCCGGACATTTGATCTATGCAGACATTATCTGGGAAGCAAACCCAGGGGTGGCAACCCCTCAGTAGAAGCATTTATATTAGTTTCTTGTGACTGTTATAACAAAGTGCCACAGACTACATGGCTTAAAAATCACATAAATTTACTTTCTCAGCTTCCTGGAAGTTAGACCAAACCAGGGTGTTGGCCTTCTCTCCTTGAAGGCTCTTGAAAGGATTCCTACTTTGCCTCATCTCACCTCTAGTGACTATCGGCAGGCCTTGGGGTTCCTTGGCTTATAGCTACATCACTACTTCCATTGGCACATACCCTTTATTGTCACATAGCTTTCTCCCCTGTGTGGGTCTTTGTCTCCAAATTTCTATCTCCTTGTAAACACACCATTCATTTGGTTAAGGGCCTACCCTAATCCAGTGTGATCACATCTTAATTTAACTACTTCTACATATACCCTATTTCTAAATCACACAGTCATAGGCACCTGGGGTTAGGACATCAACGTATCTCCTGGGGGCAGAGAAGTCAACCCACAGCAGTACTGTAGAGAGAGTAGGAGTTAGCACGGTAAAGAAGAGGTGATGTGTCTATGTGCAAAGGCACAGGGGTGAGAGGTAGTTTGGATCTATAATGAGCTGAAATGGATAAGGCTTGTCTAGTGAGCACCCAGTAAGCCCCAACTGTTACACATCATCTGGGTAACTCCTCCAGCTAACCACTTTCTCTTTCTCCTTAATGGCAATCATGTTTTATTTGTCCTTAACACTCCCTTTAGGGACTTTGTAAGCTATTAGTTATAGGCTGAATAGGTTATTGACTGATTAACCTGATTCTTTTGTGATAGGATCTTAAAATGGATGGTAGTGGATTAATGTATCTACCCCTGTGAGGTGATGCAAGTATCTTTTAAGAGTACTTTCTAGTCGATTTCAGGGAGCTAAAAGAGGGATTATGATTAAATAACAAGGGAGAAGACACTTTGCTAAAGAATTGCCATTGTGTTTCTTAAATCATTTCCTCTGCCAATCATTCCTCCCACCCCAATATTCTTCAAAGTATCTGCCCCCATTGCCCTCACTAAGTGGGCCGCCAGCCCAGTGGATGTCTGAGCCAAGCTGAGCCAAATAGAATCTCTCATACAAGAATTGGATTTGGGGGGCGCCTGGGTGGCTCAGTGGGTTAAGCCACTGCCTTCGGCTCAGGTCATGATCTCAGGGTCCTGGGATCGAGTCCTGCATCGGGCTCTCTGCTCGGCAGGGAGCCTGCTTCCTCCTCTCTCTCTGCCTGCCTCTATGCCTACTTGTGATCTCTCTCTGTCAAATAAATAAATAAATAAATCTTAAAAAAAAAAAAAAGATTTGGGACTCAGGGCCTCTGGTGAGTCTTTACATCACAGGAAGGGATGTAAAGCTGAGACCCGTAGCCAGATTTGGTCTGTGTGTGTCTCAAAACTTGGGAAGTCAGTCTGTAGAGAGTAAAACTAAATATAAATGTTGAAAGTAACAAAGATGAGATATCATGGAGTCCTAGAAAAGCAAAGATCTTTGTCAGAGATGTTTCCATTCTTTTGTGAGACCAGACTGTGCTTCTTGTCCTTGGGTCTTTAAGTAAACACACACACACACACACACACACACACACACACACACACACCTTTTTCTTAAGCTCACTGGAGTGAATTTCAGCTCTTATAACCAAACAGTCCCGGACCGGACAATCCTTAAGCTCCTTTACCACCTATATCTGGGACTGGCTCTGAGTGGGCCCCCTAAACCTGATCTCTTCAGCAATGCCCAGTCCTTTTCTTCCTCTTGTGGAATGCAGACCCTCCTTGGCTGCTCCCTAGAAGCTGTTTTCTTCACACCACATCCTTTTTCCACCATTGTACAGAAATGTTAATTCACTTGGGAGAATCTTCTGCCTGACCAGAAGCAAGAACGTTGCAGATAGATAAAGGTTTCCATAGGGGAATTGAACATATTAGCATGTTATATTAGTATTAGTATTATATATTAGTATTATCATGTGGAAATTCTATTTCTTCCAGAAAGCAATCCTTTTTATTGCTAAAAAAAATTATTTCAAGGGCCTACACCAATGACTTTAAAGTGAATTATTGTCCTACTTTATACCTTCCTTAAATGAAGCTTGCAAGATTAATTGCATCCTTGAATGTTACTATATTGAAGCATATTTACTTTGCTTTGGCCTTCTAGAAATATATGAGTCATGTCCTGCAAACTTAAACCTCAAAGAAATATATGAAGTGGCAAATATACAGCATCTAACAGATAAATAATTTATAAAGAGATTTGTGCATAGTTATCAGGGCTTCTCACCTGAGACAAGAACATTTTGACGATGCAAAGAACAAAATTGAGCTCTCTCTGACAGAGTTGGCTGTCTTCTGTCTTAGAACTACAGTGGGGTGGTTAAAATAAATTATGGTTAAAATCTATCTGACAAAACTACATTTTATGCTGAAGAATCAGCATGATTAAACTGTCATCCTGTGGAGAAGAGTTCAGGTCCAAAAAAATCTCTTAATTTGCAGCATATTGTCTACTCCCAGGTTCTCTTTTTTTCCATGTTCTCTCGATTCACAAGCCCAAAGTCCAATCTGACTCATTGTAGCCTGTTCCTTGAGGGAATCAACAGAGCTTAGGCTGCATGCAATTAGACAACTCTTTTACATGCTCCTTTCTCACCCCCAGTTCCTCTGGCTAGTTATTAAATAGTTGGATCTATTCCCAATCCCTGGAGGGTTGGAAAAAGAGACAGCAGAGGAAGACACTCCATTGACCTCAGGGGTTTTCTTTCCCTCCCAATCTGTAAGCTACTAGAAGAATTAAGGAGATCTAGAACTTCATTAGGAAGCATCTGAGTGGCTCCACAACTTGTGATTAAACTGGGACCTTAGCGTCATGTCTATTCTAGTGATGTTCTTTACTCTGACTCAGTCCACCCCCATCCTATGCCCAGTATACAAATAAAAGTAGAATAGGAATAAGTGATGTTATTATCTCTTGTGTTTCTTCCCATCTTTCTCCCCAAGAATTAGCACACTGTGGCATTTGGTGATGTTTATTAGATTTGTGAATGATTTTTCTATAGACTCATGACTGTGTTTATCCTCTTTTTCTCTGACTGTTCCTAAATATGGTTTTCCAACTCTACCCAGACTTAGTCCTCAACTACTCCTGTTCCCTCAGTTTGGTTAAGGAGTCCCTCCTGTAGCTTGTGGCCCCACGGAATCCTACCCAATGGAAAAGAGATTCCTATACCTGATTTCTTAAGAAGTTTTGGTTTACAACCAGTTTAGTTAAGGGGCAATTTCTTAAACTTTGGTTTAAGATAAGATTAGATCAGCCTTCGGCTCAGGAATGGAGAATATAAGCAGATGGTTAGTCTATTCCATTCTTTTTCATGCTGTTCTTCCATTCTGAGTAGACTGATGTAGAAATTGAGAGCAAAGATGAACCATGCAATGGAAAATCATGCAAAAAAACCCACAAAACCCTTATCTTTCTAATTTCTTTTTTGAAAAGTACACATCTTTGAGAAAACTGTAAAAGGAGTGAGCATGTATTGAGGTCTTACCACAGCCAGACACTATTTTAAAGACTTTACTACAATACTCTCCTCTGTAATCTGCACAGAGCTTGATAAATTAGGCACCGTTATCACTCCCTGGTTTTACAAATCTGAAGGTTTAGGCTCAGAGATTGAATAGCTTAACGAAAGCCTGTCCAGCTACCTCGTACAGCTCCATGGGTACATTACCATGGGCGTACATAAGTGGTTACAATGTCCTATTTGGGGGGATGCCATTCATATAGACTATAATGTGATTATGTTCCTGGAGGTGGACAAGGTAGCTGTCCTGTCCACAGCATTGAGTAGAATCAGAGCTTGAACCTTGGGTCAGGTTGACTTCATAACCCATGCTCGTCATCACTGAGCTATACTGAGATAAACATTTGGGTTTTAGAAATATGATCTATCCTTTTATCAAGCAATTAGAGGAACAAATGGGGATGTATTATATTAAAGTTGCAGGTGTTAGCCATTTTTTGTAACACTTAATACAAAGGACCTTAGGTTTTTTGGAGCAGAGCCATTTCAGGCTTAATGACAGTCAGTGGTAGAAACAGGTATTTGACAAAATTGGAGGCCAAAGGAGGTCAAAAAATACATCCAAAAAGGGTTCTTAAGTGAATTGAGGCTTATAGTTGTTTAGGATATATAAGGATGATAACTTTCTCCGCCTTGGGGAAAATAATGACAATCGTATTCTATATCCATCAAACATTTTACAGACTCTTTTTTTTTTTTAAAGCAATCTCTATGCCCAACATGAGGCTTGATTGAACTCATGACCCCAAGATCAAGCGTAGCATGCTCTAATGACTGAGCCAGCCAGGTGCCCCTATCCATTAAGCATTTTAAAAAGCCAGTGTTTACAATGGAAAATAAGAAGGAATCTAAATGTCAAACAAGAGTGACTTGATAAGCTGTGATATATCTACTCAATGGGATTGTACATTATCACCATGTAAAAGATATGTGTATGAAAAAACTGTGGAATACACACAAAAAAATGATAAAAAAAACATTTGTTGTATAATGGTAGTGGCATTTCGTATGGAATCATTTTGCTGTTGTTTTCAGTTCCCATTGGTTCTGTAGTATTTACATTTTTAAGAAGCAAAAGCAAAAATAATTTTAAGGTATATTTTGTGTATGAGAGAAATATAATTGAACTTTAAACATTTGCTTTCCAGGCCAATTTTCCTTGACAAACGAGAAAAAAAAATCTAGTCAGAATTGTCCATTACCTAGAGTTGTCCCACACTCTTGAAATTTAAGCAATCTAGTGAGCATAATGGCCCATTCTTCTCAAGCAACTGTATACCATAAATTATTGTAATTTGTGAAATGGAATAGAACTGTGAAACTGTGTGTGCCTTCCTGAGAATCCATCAGGGAAAATATTGATAATTACTTGGTACACGATTTGTAATTTGATTTTTTGAAACTGGTACTTCAGCTGGTTTGTTTTTCTTGCTATTTCATTAACCCCCATTTTGCAAATACTGTATTCTGGAGTCACAGCCCATCATGTTCTAAAATGTACTGAATTGCAAAGAAGCACACATCATCCAAAAGTTTATCATTTTAAAGATGCAATTGAAAGACAAAAGAAAATTCTGTCTTACTCCATGATGATTGGCTTCAGTGCTGGACACTTGTGGTTTTCAATTAAGGATTTTTAAAAACCTGAGTCACCAAAATCGTGAGCCCAGGGCAAGATCAATCAGTCTCAGCCTTCCAAGTAATGATATATCAGCTCTCCTTTCTGTTCCTTTTGGGTTGCTTTCCATGAAAATAAGTATTATTGGTAAATAGCAAGAGCCTAAAGAAGGCAACCTTTGTCTTCTCTTGGCCTCAGGGTCCCAGGTAGAGGTTGGAGAGAATAGAAAGTAAGAATGTTACAACAGCAGGTACAACTGTGGTTGAAATATCCGCATCATTTTAGCACTTGCCATTGCTGCCGCCTCCACTGGGGCTGTCAACTTGGGTGGAGTTCGAGTGCAGGCAGATGTAGGACCTAGAGTCAGTGGCCTAGCTTGAAGTGGCTTCCTCGCTTTCCAAGCATGTGGCCTGGAGTATGCTACTCAAGTCCTCATCTCTGTAGCATAGCTGTTGCTTCAAAGAAATAAAAGTGTGAAAGTGTTTTGTAAAGCACTGACTGTCCTTTCCCCGCCTGCACACTATTCTAGTACATAATGGCCTGTCTCAATCTACTGTGCCTTTTTTTAAGCAGTTTCCTCAGATTTTCTGTCTTGGCTTCATTCTCTCTGGTACTCAGACTTCTGGCTTTGGGTCCCTTGGGTTCTGACATCCAATCAAGGCCTCTTTGGTCCTGAGTTCACTTCCAACTTGGCTATTCGCTGTGCACATATCCCTGACTTAGGTGTCTAACTTGGGCCCAATAAACTTCTCTTCTGAGCTCTGGCCTGGCCTGGGGAATCTTCTCCCCTTTTGCAGCCATTGTTATCCCATCAAGGGACATGTGGAGGGCACCAATCATCAAGGAAGGTAGGGAATTCAAGAAAAGCAGGTTTATAAGGAAAGAGGGCTGAAAAATATTCCAATATGGTTAGATCGTATTGAGTTGAAGATGCTTCTGGGCCCCCCAAATAGAGATATTTAGGAAAATGTTGGAACCAGAAATACAGGTTGGGAAGCCATAATGCTGTGAGGGAGAGTATACCACAGGAGAAGAAAAGAGTGCAAGAGAGATAGCCAAGTAAAGTAAGAACCAAAATATGTTCATTGGATTGACTCTGCTAGGTCATGAGTAACCTTAGCAAGAGCAATTTCCAAGAAGTAAGATAAATGCAGCTATATTGCTGTGGGATCAATGAATTTGGGGAGGAACATGTCTTTAGTCAATTGCCTGCAGCGATCCGTCGGCTTAATTTGCCAGCCAGTCATTGTGGCAGGGGCAGAAAAACTGCGTCGTGTTCTTTACAGAAAATGGAAAGATGGTGGTAGCAGGACTTAGTATATTTGGAAAAGTTCACCTGGAAATTTAAAGGAAGTTCATGATACCTGTATTATTCATATCAAATTCTTTTTTTTTTTTTAAGATTCTTATTTATTTATTTATTTGAGAGAGAGGCAATGAGAGAGAGCATGAGAGGCAAGAAGGTCAGAGGGAGAAGCAGACTCCCCATGGAGCTGGGAGCCCGATGTGGGACTCGATCCTGGGACTCTGGGACCGTGACCTGAGCCGAAGGCGGTTGCTTAACCAACTGAGCCACCCAGGCACCCCTCAAATTCTTAAGCATAGCAGATGTTTTGTATAGAATGTGTTTTGTTTGTTTGTTTGTTTGTTTTTTACAAATTTGCAAGACTAAAAAAATTCAAATCAAGAAAAACTTTATGGAACTTTTAACTCTGGACTTATCACAAAATGTGAATATCCTCACTTCTTCATGGTTTTTCTGAAAGCATGATGGTGTATGTGGATGTGTTTATGTATACAGGGGATGGTATCTGTAGGCAATGGGGACATGGAGAGGGTAAGCACTTGCCAGCTCTTTCCACTTCAGTGAGAATGCTAACTATGTGTCATTTCCGAAGGAGCCCAAAATGTATTCCTAAAGGAGATGAGAACATACAACAGAATCTGTGATACTATCTGAAAATACCTCTCCCCAAGTTAGAGGGTTAGAAGAGAGTAACTCTGTCTCTGGGTAACTCATTACTGAAAAGGAGGGTCCACTACTGCCTTTTCATTAGGAATTGGTCAAAGAGGAAACTGTGTCAGGGCTGTGAGCCGTTGTGTCTGAAATAAACTCGGGCAGCCAGTTCTGTCTTCTCCTATAGCTTGATGCAGTTGCCCTTAGTCATCTATCTTGGAAATCATCAAAATAGTGACACTGATTCATAATCTTTAACAGTTCAGGAGATCCACTTCCCACAGAAATATAGCTGCATTTATCTTACTTCTTAGAAATTGCTCTTGCTAAGGTTGGTGTTTCTTGCTAATTGAATGGAGAGAACTGAGGAGGTTGAAGGCAGAAGCTATGTTCATTATTTAAAAAAAAAAAAATTCTAAAGGCAAAATCAGTGATTCATTCTTGCTGGGATTCTGGGTATTCGATATTGCAATGTTATATTTAGGGGTTCAGTGAGAATAATTATTAAAATATTTCCTGTGGGGGCTCACGGGTAGCTCAGTGGGTTAAGCCTCTGCCTTCAGCTCAGGTCATGATCTCAGGGTCCTGGGATAGAGCCCTACATTGGGCTCTCTGCTTAGTGGGGAGCCTGCTTCCCTCCCTCTCTCTGCCTGCCTCTCTGCCTACTTGTGATCTCTCTCTCTCTCTCTCTCTCTTTTAAATAAATAAATAAAATCATAAAAAAAATTTTTCCTGTGAGGTAAGTTTAGCAAAGACATTCCTAGTTTTTACAAAGCCCTGCCCAAGAAGGTTTATTAAGCAAATAACTTATTTACAAGGGACCAACATAAATTCCTAAATAAGTTGTATAGAGGAGGCATCATTCATGTCAGTTCTGGTTTGCAACCTCTGTCGAGGTACTCGTGATGACACAACAATGAAAGGGACAAGGTCCCAGGGCATAGATTGCCCATGCCAGCAAGGCCATGCTTGCAAGAATCAAGTGGTACCAAGGATGACGACTCACTCCCTCCCCATTTGTGAGCCTCTTAGGGTTTCCTTTATGGCTTCATGTGCCTTACGTGGGGTGCAAGAGTCCCAGCAATGTGGCCCAGGAAGCCTCCTACCTAGAAGGCTCTCACAGACTCTCCTTTAGGGAGACCATTGCTGCTTTCTATTTCTCTTTTCCTCCCACCCCACACTGGCAAGAGAAAATATTTTCTTGCCTGGAAGAAACCTTCCACTTCCTGTCTGCTTTTAAGAAACATTTTGTCTATAGATACAAATCCCTTTTCTTTTAAGTCTTCTGGAAAAACAAACTGAGAGCCACAATCAATCAAAGCCAGTTCGCCTTTTCATAGAGGGCAAGGACAACTTAAACTTGAAACCCTTCAAGAGCAGTAAAAAAAAAAAAAAAGAAAGGAGAAACAAAACAGCTAATTGCCATGTTAAAGCAGCTTGTTTATATCCTGCTAGTGTAGCAAAAATCTAATTTTTATGTTTTGTCAGGGTTGAAGTTGATGGAAGACGCAAATCAAAGATTATTTAAGAAAAAAAAAAACAAGACATATTACTGAAAAACATGCCTAGACTGATTGCTTTTGTGCAAGCATACATGTAAGGTATGGATTCAACATTTTCCCTTTATAACTCACAGGCAGGCATTGTTATGGCTTTCTTGATTCTGGGAATTTGGGTTAAATGCCTCTATTTGACTCACCTCGGTGCTCTTTTTTACATCAAGATATTAAAAGGCCAGATTTGGAGTTACTAAGCCATGGTATACCTCTTTCACTCACTGAGTCCAAAGGTTTGTGCAGGAAGGATCAAATGCTATTTAGACTAAACATAAAATATGATTGCTTAATGGAAGAGACCTCATTCTGGTGTCCCACCTGCTTTAATATTGATTCAATAGCAAAATTAATCTTTAATATTTCAAAAGTCAACATTTGATTTTGATAGTAGGACCTGGAGCCCTGTGTGCTCTCTCTCGTAAGCGTGCTCTGCTTCCAACTGGCATGCTTTTCTTCATAGGTCAATTCACATGTTCCATTTTAAGCAGGCATCGAGGAAGAAAGAGATAACACATTTCACTTTCATTATGTCAAAAATTCTTATCAAGAGCATTTTCACATTGTTGAGCAGAATAAAAGGGATGCCATTTTCAGAACTCAAGAGGGCTGGATTTCCATCCTGAACACTTTTGCTGTTAGACCCTAAGGAATACGTGTGATATATTTTTTGTTTAAATGATTGACTCTTATGGTGGTTCAATAATATGCCATAAGTGACACATAATTTGGGGGCTGTGATTTGGATTCAGGTCTGTTTGATGAAAGTAAGAGAGAAAGAGGGAGAGCAAAAGATATATCGGTATATCTATATATAGAGAGTCATAAATAGATGTAGAAATAGATATAGGCCCATATAAATCTTTGATGGTTAAGCTTCTGTGTCAATTTAAGAGCATGATTTTGGATGAGATTAACATTCAAATTGGTGAACATTGAGTGAGGATATTGCTCTTCCTTAACATAGGTGGGCCTCATGTAATCAGTTGAAGGCCTAAATAGAACAAAAAGATCAGCCTCTCAAAGCAGAGGGAGTTCTCCAGGCACACTGCCTTCAGACTTCCTCTGCACCATGGCTCTCCTGGACTTCAGGCCTGTGGGCCCTTACTGAAAATTCCAACTTGCCTGTCTCCATAATCGCATGAGCCAAGTCTTTAAAATAAATCTCTTTTCTATGATTGTCCAGGAATTGGTATTAAAGAATTAATACCAGGTATTAAGGAATCTGGGTAATGGGGACATGGACATTCACTACACTATCCTTTTTATTTTTGTATGTGTTTGTTATTTCCCAAAATAAAAAGGGTTTTTGTTCTTGTTGTTGTTGTTGTTATTTTTAATTTGTCACCATTTTGGGTGATGGTATTTTTCCCTCATAATTTTCTATCTTTTCCAACTTTTTCACAATAATAGAAATTTACTTTAAATAATGGGAAGAATACTTTTTGGCAATGGATAAGATAATAAATTAGTCACTGCCTGAAATATGTATATACATACATCCTATTGGTTCTGTTTCTCTGAAAAACCCTAATGCAACATCTATATAGTTAGCTATATATTTGTCAAAAGAGAGGAAAATGAAAAATTGAGAGTTTAACAGACATGATTGTGACATTGACATGGGTCACCAGCAATGGGAATAGCTGCTCCAGTATGTGGAAGAAAAAGACCAACTGAAACATTTATCTTTTGATGGTATTCCTTCCTGAACACAGAGGACTTTTAGTTTTGAGCCTAGTCCTCTGTATGATAAACTAGTTAGATTACTTTATATATTGTATATGCATTTTATACCCAAACTTGCCAGATAAACGTGCATGCACATGCACATGAACAGTCTTGGCCAAGAATACCCACCTGAGTCTATAGACTTGAAGAGCATTGCTGATTTCTGTTACTTCCAGGGTGACATAGAATGAGCATGGCAGCTCAACCCAAGGAGACTTCCAATAGTGGACACTTCTTTACTGAAAACAGAGCCATGGCAGAAGGAACATTTTCTTATTTCACAACAAGTGACATCTTTGTTCTTGTGGTGGGGAGGGTAAGATGCCTCCAGCTAAGAACTTAGGAGGTTATGTTGTGATGGCTCAGCTAGCTAGGCAAAACAGAACATGGCAAACAACAAAAATGCATTTCATCTCTTCTAGCTCAAGTGGCTTCAGCAATAGGATGATACGAAAGGGACTCAATAAAAGGATATTAAAAGACTGAAAATGTCATGGTGACATTATCTTTTGGAAATACCAGACGATCAGTTAAAGTGTTGTTTCCCAATGGTACCGTTTGCAAGATTTGTAGCTGGAATTCGTGGGTTGCCTATTGCTGTTTGCCAAAGATGCTTCACTGACTGTTTTATGGGGAAACTCTCCCTGCCCCCAACACAGCTGGAATTATATCTAATTGTACATTCTATGCACATCGTAGCAAGATTTTTAGTGTTGGTAAATGGCAGTAAATTGAGGTCATGTGGCAACTAATTGCATTTGGTTATAGAAAGAAGTTTTAGAGTAAAAACACATGTGCCATGTTTCCTGTGAAGAGTATTGTTGACTTTTATAGGACTACAGAGCATACTTGAAGTAGCAAAACTTTTTATTTCTTTCTTGGAGATTTACAAGGACTTCATCAATTGTGTAGATCCCCTAGCCACATCCTGAATGTAAAAATATACATTGCTAACTAGTATAGATGCCTTCCAGCAAATTCAGCTTTAGGGTTTATCCAATTTCCCTTGGATGTCCTTTTAAAGTTAGACTTGATTTCCCAAAAGGAAAAAAATCTTTTAACAATCTTATCTGCCAGCAATTAGTGAAACCATGGGTAGCCCACTGGCATGGTAGAACTTGGGAACACCAAATATTCTGATGACAGATTATTAACTTCAATTCAAGAACTCATATTTTCCTTACATTTTCTTCACTTTTACTTGATATCATTTATTTGTTCCTTCAACTTAACTCATTTTACCAAAACCATAAATATTTTTTTCTAATTACCATCATCAACTTTATTGTCCTGATTTTCATGTCATTTTTTATTCAATAAACAATTACTGGTAGACAAACACAGCAGAGGAATGTATACCAAGAAACAATTCTCTATCCTCAGGAGCTTACATTCAATAGAGGAATTTTCAGTCTCTAGTAGTATTTAACTTCCAATTAATAATGAAATTTTTATGTCACTTCACAGTTTATAAAACTTATTCATATAAATTATCTCTTTTAAGCTTTTAACATCTTCTTACATGGTAGGTAGATTACACATTTTTATGTCTTTAAATCTCAGAGAAGTGAAGTGAGTTGCCTGGTCCTTGCCCATGTTCTTGTTGGAGCATGCTGGTTCAAATCTTGTGCTCTTTTCATTATACTACACTATGCATACCTGTGATAGTTAATTTTGTGTCTACTTGTTACTGGGCCAAGGGATGCCCAGATATCTAGTTAAATATTTTGGGGGGTGTGTCTATAAGAGTGTTTCTAAGAGACATGAGCATTTGAATTGGGCTGAGTAAAGCAGATGGGCCTCTCTATTATAGGCGGGCATCATTCAGTCCACTGAGGGCCTCAATAAAGCAAAAAGGCAGAAATAACTCTACCTGACTGGTCTGAAACATTACTTTTCTCTTGTCCTCACCATTCTTGCATATTAGGCCTTCAGACTCAGACTGACATCTACAGCACTGGCTTTCCTATGTCTCTAGCTTGCAGATGGAAGATCATAAGATTTCTCAGCTTTCAAAGTTGTGAGTGAACAATTTACAGTGAATCTCTTTATAGATATGTATATTCTGTTAGTTCTGTTTCTCCAGAAAATGCTGACTAATACACTAACAAAGTTTTTTTTTTTTTTTAAAGCAGAATTTCATATATTTTTTTGGCACGGTCTATGTTTAATAAAGCAGATATTCATACCACATATAACTGATAGGTGCTATTCTATCTAAAATCTAGGTTCTTAACCATATGTCATGGCTCATTGTTATGTTCTAGTCAGTTGAATTGGATCCAATGAAATTATAAATGATACTAAAATGGACCACTCTAGTTTTTCTCTCATTACTTCAACATTCTCTTTGTGGTAAAAACAAAACAACAACAACAAAAACAAACAAACAAACAAAAAAACCAGACAGACAGACCTGGAGCAAAAAGAAAATTTTGGAATAAATCTACCTAGGCGCATGTAGAATGAATGATAATATCTTCTCTCAATGAAGTATGGCAGAATACTATAGAACAGAATAAATGTTGAGAACCATCATCTTATATGATAATTCTATTCTTACAATTCTTGGGTTTTAGGATGAAAAGTATATATAACTAATTCATTCTCTACTTGCTCAATGTAAAGAAAATTGAGGTGGTCTTAACAATACCCATCCTTCCCCTTCCCATTTTGTGGCTACAATGAGTTTAAATGTAATTGATCTCTTCACCCGCCCTCCCCTGCAAAGATGGACTCTGATAACCTTATCCAATCAGAAAATGCATACCTTCATCAGTGTGAATGATAAAGGATGGTCCAATTAACTGAAAGGTCAGGAATATTACTTGATAGTTTGTGGAAAAAAGATTCTTACTTCTGCAGTTTTCCTGCTCCCTCACCCCACCACCCACAGTTGATATGAATGAGGAAGCATGAGAGACACTGGTATAAGAAACTGTAATAAAACCATGGAGGAAGCCATCCTAAAGATGACATCAACATGGAGCTGGGCAGATCTGAGCAAACTGCAAAAACTGGGCCCAGAGTTTGGGTGGACTATGCCTAAAGTTCACCCTATCTCTGGACTTTTCTGTTCCTACATCAATAAAATTCTCTAATTATTTAAGCTCTTATTACAGATCTTCCTTGACTTATGATGGGGTTGTATCCATTAAAAACCCATGTTAAATTGAAAATATTGTAAGTTGAAAGTGCACTTACTATACCTAACCAACCAAACCTCATAACATCATAGCATCATGGCATCATAGCTTAGCTTAGCTTTCCTTTAACATGTGCTCAGAACCCTTACATTAGCCCACAGTTGGGCACGGTCATCTAACACAAAGACTATCATATAATAAAGTGCTAAATATCTCGTGTAATTTATTGAATACTGTACTGAAAGTGAAAAACAAGAGCACCTGGGTCTTTCAATTGGTTAAACATCTGACTCTTGATTTTGGATCAAGTCATGATCTCAGAGTGGTGAACTCAAGCTCCCTGTCAGGCTCTGCACTCAGTGGGGAGTCTGCTTGAGATTCTTTCCCTCTGCCTCTCCCCATGCTCTTGTTCTCTCTCTCTCTAAAATAAATAAATAAGTCTTTAAAAACAAGTGAAAAACAGAATGGCTGTATGGGTAAAGAAAGTTTACCCTTTGATCAAGTGACTGACTGAGAACAGTGGCTCTTTGACTACATAGCACCATGAGAGAGGATCATGCCAGATATCACTATCTCAGGAAAAGATCAAAATTCAAAATTGAAGTACAGTTTCTACTGAGTGTGCATTGCTGTTACACCATTGTAAGATAAAAAAAAATCACAAGTGGAACATCATAAGTCAGGGACCATTTTTACTGGGGTATTTGCAACCAATAGTATCATATAGTAACATTGAAATAATTCATTCAGAATATATAGTTAGGAATGAAGAATGCCATAACTGAATATCATTTATAAATTTTAACTTATCTAGGGCAAGATTAAATATTCCTGTACATTAATTAAAAAACAAACAATCTGGATGTAGAAATTATTCATGGATTTTCAAAAGTGAAAATTTCAAGAGGATTTTAACTAGCTTCAGCTTCCTTAAAAACCAAAAAGATCACCTTTAAGATAACAACATTCTAACCAGTAGGCGACTTACTTGCTCAGCATTAGCACATCAATCCCACTGAAAAATGAAGCCTAATCACTGTACAAATTGGTGTGCTTATGATCGATTTTCTGCCACTTTTGGGATAATATTTTGTAATAGCTATTCTCAGACTAATGCCCTTGCACACAATATTTATGTTTCTTATGAAGTGAGTCACTCATTAGGTTAAATAAGAATTACTATTTTCCTAAAACTTGTGATTAAATAAAAATTGTCATCATGGTCCCTTGATTAAAAATTCAAGAAAAACACCAATCTCACAGGTAGATGATATTCAGGCACACTATACTGGTAACATAGAAATGAATCAAGTAAACTAAGGAAATCTAAGTTTACTTCAAAACCATCTTTCAGCTCAATGATGTCTCTACCAGTAAATATATTATAAACTGTACTTTGATCACCTGACAAGTCTATCACCTGACACTATCTTTGATCACCTGATATTGTCTATCCAAAATATCTCTATAGGCTGCGAATTATGTAACTTTCAAGAAAAACGTAATTCACATTACTCCCTCTCCCCCCTTATCAATCCACAAGTGGACTTGCTCTGTATACTACTCCTGCCTCTGTATCTTGAAACATTAGAGACGTAAGAGTAGAGACATCCTCTCAAAAAGCATTGTTTGGCTCTAACTATTCCTAATATTCTGTCTATCTGGAAAATACATCTTATACTGCAGACCTAAGCAAGAATTTCTATATGCAGATAATTCCCATCAGAATATATAAACTAATTGGTCACAAATATTTTAACTGTGGTCTAAACTAATGCATAAAGTTTGTGATACTTGAGTCACATATTTTCAAGGATAATATTCCCAAATATAGCTATGTTTTACCAGTTTATAGGAAGTCAGGATTTCTGTCTGGTGAGATTTATATTGTTTCCCATTATTGCATAGATTTGAAACTGACTTTCGGTTAAGGTTTTTTTTAATTAACATATAATATATTATATGTTAATTATAGGGGGTACAGGCTTACACATTTCACAGCACTCATCATAGCACATACTCAATGTCCATAACACAACCACCCTATCCCCACACCCCCCAGCAACCCTCATTTTGTTTCTTGAGATTAAGAGTCTCTTATGGTTTGTCTCCCTCCTGATCCCATCTTGTTTTAAACTTTTGGGACCTTAATTTCTTCATCTATAAAATGAAGTGTTTAGAATGATGATCATTAAGATTACTATCAGTTTAAAATAACAAAGATAGTAAGAATAGTATCAATGACAGAGTCTCCATCTCAATAATTCTACTAAATACAGTGGCAGAATATACAAAGACCGATTTTCAGTCTTGCTATCACCACATTCAACAGTTCTGTAATCACTAATACATTGAAATAGATCATCTAAGATTTTACATCTCCTGGGTAGTTTAGGTATTAAGTCAAAACCCCAGAGTCTTCCATCCTTCTCAGAAACAGGAACAACAAAGGGTCATCATTTCTCCTAATTACTCCTGAACAAAAGGGAGTGCCCAGAACAATCCAATAAGTAAATCAAATAATAGGTTACATTCTTAATAGGTCACTTTTGCTAAGGCTGTGGCTCTTTAGTTGGCGATGGCAGCTCTATCCAAGTGGTGGGGTTAAGGAAGAAAGCATTCCAGAAGGAGAAATGGAAACACATTTGTTGTGTCTATTTATAGCCTCGAGCTTTGCCACCAAATTGAAACCATCCAGAGAGTGGTTTTTATTTTCTTTGCTATTTTTTTTTTTTGATGAGGAATTATTTAGATTTCAGAGCAATTAAGTAGAAGCTTGACTTTGAAGCAGTAATAAAATCAAAACCAATACCAACTTTTGAATGAGTTGTTGAATTTCCTTTAACTACAAAGCTCCAATGCTTCATCGTGGTGGGAAGAACTATGTGGGGGAGGAGGGAAAGAAGGGTTTGATTGTTTCACCTGGATGTGATTTTTCATAGAGGGTCCTGGTTTGTCCTCTAAGTTTGTGAATATTGGTCGTTTAATGACTGTTCCACTATCTTTCTAAATAATACCATAAGAAAAGTCATCTTGTATCCTTAAAGAGGAAAATTCAAGCACAGAATGCATCTTATATTTTTTCTAAATCTTTGAATATATCCAGCTTTATAAAAGTGGGATGGTATTATTCACTCATTCAACAAGTATTTATTTAGCACTCACTCTGTGCAAACGTAGTGCTAGGCATTACAAATACAGGTGAACAATACAGACCATGTCCCCATTCTCATGGGGTTTATGGTCTGGTGGGGAAGATAGACAAACAAGCAGCTCCATTACAGTGTGACAAGTGCTACAATAGATAACAAAGAGAGTGATGCAAGAACTCAAGGTTAAGTTCCCTCTGTCCCAATCTTAAATCAGGGAGTCTTCTTGAAAAAGGTGATATTTAAGCCAAGGAGTCTGACTGTTTGGGATTTGAGTGGTTTTTCTGGAGAACAAAAGGAGGAGTCGTGGTTGGTGGTAAAACAGGGCAGAGGAAAGTGAAACCTTACTGAATGTAGAATAAAAGGACCAGAAAGGAACAGAGTTTCCTCCTAGAACTTGAGAGAGGCTGAAGAGTAGAGCTTGAGTGAGAGTGGAAGCAAGGTCTAGGACTAGAAATAATGGGGTCAAATAAAAGTATGTATTTGGAACAACTGGACAAATCTTTCTGAAACAGAGATCACCTGTAAGCCAGAGTTAAACTTCCAAGCAGAAAACTGAACGTCTTTTATTTGGAGTCGTTGAACAGCGCTGGAGGAAGAACATAATAGCATCCTGTAATAATAGGGATGGCTCCTTGTCTGATCCACCCAAGCAATGCCTGTCAACAAGCCAAATCAGTTTTTAATGACTCATTCTTAAATATGAGGGATCAACTAAAACTCAGACATTTGGGAAAAGCCTCCAATGTGAACAGCAGAGAAAATAAGCAAACAAGGTGGGGAAAGACAGAAACAAAAAGATCTCCAAGAAAATAAAGCCAGCTCATAGAACACAAAAGAAAAAGAAAGTAAGGCAAAGAAAAGACTTCAGTTAGCATCTTTTGAGATAGAGGAGATGATATTGAATCCATAAAACTAAATCAGCACACGCAGAAAAGGAACAATTGGGAATAAGAAAGAGTTCTTGAGGATTAGAAATGAGATTGGCAAAACACAAAACAATAGATAGCTTGAGAGATAGTGTCTAGGAAATCTCCCATAATGCAGAACAAAACAAAGAAGAGACAGAATGAGAAAGAAAAGCTAAAAGTTCAAAGATCAATCTAGGAGGTCCAGAGAAGAAGAAATAATCAAAGAATAAATGGACAAAAATTTTCCAGAGTCAAGGACAACACAAGTGGCCAGCTTGAAAGGTCCCACTGATGTTTCAGCTTTTCAAAGGGGCAGACACCCACACCAAGGAATCTAATTATAAATTTCATAAATTCTAGAATGAAGAGATGATCCAAATATCTCTAGAGAGAAAGATCACTTTCAAAGAAGTAAAAATCAAAACGGCAGTGGACTTCCCAACAGCATTACTAGATGCTCAAGCTTTTGAGAAAGAAACTGTTTTCATCTTAAAATTCTATACTCACCCACTCATGAAGAATTCTTTTTTTTTTTTAATACAGTCATGCAAGGACTCAAAACTCAACCTCCCACATACTCTTTCTTAGGAAGTTATTGGAAGACGTGCTCAACAAAGCAAGGACATAAACTTAGAAAAAGAAAAAAATAGAACAGAGGAAAAAGTAAATCCAAAAAATGAAGCCCCAAGAAGACAACCGTGTATCAGGTCAACAGCATATCCAGTCCAATTTAGAGCAAGAGAAAAAGGGCCTCTGACAACAGAAAACGGGGACTCGGGGCACCCTGTTATAATGCCTCACTTGAAAATCTGAACACATGACAATGGGCAAATATGCAGGAGAGGAAAACAACAGAGATCTAGGAAAAGAAGCTGTATAAGAAAGTAAATGTAATCAAAGTATGCTTCTTAGCCTTCCAGTACAAAAATGTATATATTGTCAATTTAACTTAAAAGCTATATGATTGTTTGGGGAAGATAGTAGTAAGAGATGTGTGTATCTGTGTGTAGGACTCATACCCTCATCTGACACAATAAAGAAGTTAAGGCATGATGTCTACAATGGATAGATCAAGGAGCAGCCTGATAAGCATATTATTTGGAAGTTTGGACATAACTAGTAGAAGAAGCAAATAAAAGAGTTCTAAGTAGTTGCTCCTAGGAAGCTGAGTTGAGAACTAAGGAGGGCATGGGACCTAAGATTATTATGTTGTCATTACAAGGATTTTGAGGCTATTTGAATTGTTAGCAATATGCGTGTCACCACCAAAAATTGAGAAGTTTATAAAAAGAAAGTAATACTGTATGTCAAATCATCTGTTAATTTAGCATAGGTTTCTGTTTAAATTTGTTAGATGTCCCTGGTCCTAACAGTAAGAGTAAGAATCAATGACAGGAGCATCTAGATGGCTCAGTCTGTTGAGCCTCTGACTCGGTTTGGCTCAGCTGATGATCTCAGGATCATGAGATCAAGCCCCTCATCCAGCTCTGGGCTCAGTAGGGAGTCTGCTTCAGATTCATTCTCCCTCTCCCTTTGCCCCTCCCCCTCCTCCTCTCTGCCCCCTCCTACCCAGCTCATTCTCACGTGTTCTCTCTCTCTCTCAAATAAATAAAATCTTAAAAAAAAAAAAAGAATCAATGACAACTATACATGTTCAATAAACAATTTCAGTTCCTTGCCCACCATTCCATTCTTATGGGTTCATGTATCTCTGTTATTTACTTTTTGATTCAGATATTGATACATAGGAATATGTTACATAATTATATAAGTATGTGTATATACATATATACACATATACATATATCTCACATAATCAAAAACAAAATATACTTAATTATATGAGAATTTGTTGAGGACTATATACCAGATGGGTCATTCTGTACAACTTGTTCAAACTGAAAATTACCTAAGTGAATTCTCAGGAATAAGTCTCAAAAAAAAAAAAAAAAAAAAAAAGAAAGAAAGAAAGAAAGAAAGAAAAGAAAATCCTTTACCCTATTTATTCTGTGTTGATTTTCTTAGATTTGTTGATATGTTTTATGTGACATTTCCCCCTCAGAAATGCTTCTTTTTTAAGCTAAGAAAAAAAAAACATAGAATAGTTTTTCCTAGATAGGAAGCAAGTTAGAGGTATTTCTTATCACCTAAATTCGAGGTGAGTATTGCCTTCTAGTTTTGATGAAGATAGAACAAAGTATGCAACTATTATTTGATATGAATTAAAATTCATATCATAACCATCTGGATTCTACTAACATAATTCATATTACCTCTGAAATGTAAATAATGCCTGTGGCAAACAAAGAATATTTTCATTAATAATAAAAATGATATTTCACTCTTACTAGACATGCGTATGTTTCTCGCCATCCTGCTAGAGCTGGCTCCCTTGGCACAGTGCAGTTTGGTGGCTGAGTGCTCTGGGGTCTAACCTGACTTTGAATCTTTGTCCAGGTACTTACCAGTATGTGACTTTGGACATATTGTTTACTCCTCCAAGTTTCAGTTTCCTCCCTTCAAAATGGGGTTAATTAAAGCAGTAACTGAAGAGTTGGGGAAAAGATTTAAAAAATAATACAAATAAAGTCCTTGGTAATGTTCTTGGAGCATAGTAAGTGTCCATAAATGATAGTTCTTATTGTTGTTACAAACTTTCCATAACATGGCATGGTTGAAAAACGAATGGACTAGAGATCAGAAATACTTATGTATCCCCAAAGTCCCTTCCAGTTGTGGCATTCTACAGGGTATGACGAGGTCCTTATTACCATGATTTGCAAGACTATTAGGTATATTTTAGTAATTACAAATAAAAAAGTAGTTGCTAAGGAGTTATCATATTTATGTGTGAAGAAACACTAGATTAAGGAGAACAGTATAAGTAGGAAAATGACTTTAAGAGTAAAATGGATAAAGAAGATGTTATACACACACACACACACACAATGGAATACCATACAGCCATTAAAAATCTCACAAAACAAACTGAGGGTTGCCGGGGGGAGGGGGTTTGGGAGAAGGGGGTGGGATTATGGACATTGGGGAGGGTATGTGATTTGGTGAGTGCTGTGAAGTATGTAAACCTGGTGATTCACAGACCTGTACCCCTGGGGATAAAAATATATGTTTATCAAAAATAAAAAATTAAAAAAAAAAAAAAAAAAAAAAAAAAAAAAAAAAAAAAAAAAAAAAAAAAAACCTGAAACCCTGCCATTTGCAACAATGTGGGTGTAACTAGAGGGTATTATGCTGAGGGAAATAAGCCAATCAGAGAAAGACAATTATCATATGATCTCACTGATATGAGGAATTTGAGAGGCAGGCCAGGGGGTCCTGGCGGGTAGGAAGGGAAAAAATGAAACAAGATGAAACCAGGAAGGGAGACAAAGCATAAGAGTCTTAATCTCAGGAAACTGAGGGTTGTTGGGGGTAAGGGGGTAGGGAGAGGGTGGTTGGGTTATGGACATCGGGGAGGGTATGTGCTATGGTGAGTACTGTGAATTGTGTAAGACTGATGATTCACAGACCTGTACCCCTGGGGCAAATAACACATTATATGTTAACAACAGCAACAAAAAAGAGCAAGATTATTCCTTATTCTTGGGGAAGCAAACAACTGTGATAGAGGACTTAAGGCAAAGAAGGTAGAAGAAGTCATCGAATCAAAATTATTGGCTTCACGCTTGCCTAAGAAAATCCAGGCATTTCACAAAGATGCCTCCTTTGTATTTTAGAATCTTAGATTAAGATGCCGCAAATTTAATTCCATTCAACAATATTGATTATGCTCAAACATTTAGTTTCGAGGTAAGTATGCTGCTGTTGTGAATTTTCTGTTGTAGTTTGGTTAGGATCCAAAGGCACCCTTCATTAGCTTCTTTATTAATAAGTTTAAATACTCCTTTGGCTTAATTAAGCTTCAAATGGTGTCATTCTCCATTCAGTGGTATTTGTATTGAATAGATTAACCAGTTTTCCATATAAATCTTGCTGTAGCAGATGTTGAGATGCATGTGGCATGGGGTGACTCAGGTTGTGGGTAATGGTCCATGCTTTATGAATTTAGGAAAGTTATGACTTTTGTTGCTACCACACCTCTGTGGTCCTATGTATACCTCTTTGTCTAAACCACTAAGGGACAAGAGTAGAGTCCCAGGTGGACCTAGTCAGATGTTCTCCTATGGTGCCCACCCCTGAGGTATTATATTTGAGAGGTAATATTGGTCGCAAAATACCATGAGTTAAAGACTCATTAAGATCCACTCAACCTCTTCCTTCTATTGGCACTGCAAATCCCCCAAAGACTACCCCAGATGTTTCTTGGTACTAACCATGAAAATGACCCTAATAAAAGCAATATAAGTAGATAATTCCAATTTCTCTCTCTAAACAGGCAAATTAAAGGGAGCTCTAACTCCCTAGAACAGTGCTAGAATAGAACCTTCTGTGATGGTGGAAATGTTCTTTATCTATGATAGCCCTTGCTATATATGGATGTTGAACACTTGAAATGCAGATAGTGTAACTGAGGAATTGAATTTTTAAATTTTATTTCGATTTAATTTAAAACTCTAGAAAATCATTGTTTATATGAAGGCTTATACAATAAATATTTAAAAGATATTTGATCCCAAGGGAGAGGGATTTAGACTTACTATTAGGAAAATACGTTAAAAAAAAAAAGGAAAAAAAGACTTCTGCCTAGTCATAGGGACTTTAAGCTGATTTCGTGGATGGCATGAAGAAAAGAATCTCCTGTTCTCTGTTTTTAGTTGGTTCATTGAATGGAGTTGAGAAAGTTCAACAGGTGCTCCTAAAGAAGGCTTAGGGAAACCTATCGGTAGTCACAGACCATAGATCTATATCCATATTCATCTATTCTCACGAGGTCGGAAGTCATTTCCATTTTCTTCTGAGCACAATCTTTACAATAAAAATAAAAGCATGAGATTTCTTTAAAAAAAACATGAGATTTCTTTAATTTTACTTGAGATTTAAGAGAAAGCTTTATTTCAGAGTTTAAAGAAAATGTTTTCCCAGCCATATTCCTTCTTCCATTAAAACATATTTATTGTACTATTATTTCACCCATTTCATTATCATTACTATAATTTTCACATAATGAATCATAAGACATCTCATATAATATAAAAGGAGGATTTCTTTTGCAGGGAAGGGTCTCTTGCTCATTGTTGAATCCCCAGGGCCTAGAACAATATCTGGGAAGACAGGCACCCCATAATATTTGTTGAATAAATGAACAAATTAAAGACAGTGTCTTCTTTTAAGTAGTGCTAGTTTCTGGCACCTTCTTGTTACTTTGATGTTACTGTTTGGGCAAGGAATAAGCAAACAACTAGATAAACATGACTTTGGCTAGACAACTGAAAACTGATTAGTTTTCTGTGACTCAATTCAGCCCAGGCTATTTCTCAGGCACCCAAGGTCTGGTTGTAGTTTGCTCAAAAATGTGTGTACTTATTGTGTGCAGAGGGATTTTTATCTCAACTGGCATCTTCCCTTTTTGTTTAGTGACTAGAAGCCAAAGCATGTTAAAGGCTGGAAGAAATTAGCAACTGTGTAACATCTGAAAGCAAAAGAGTTCATATTTCGGGAGAATGATAGAGTCACTCCTTCTTCTTTACCTTCCCTCTTCATTGCTGGAGATGCTCGGGTTAGACAACAAGTATAATTTGTCAAGATAGACCCTACACGTTACATGATTTCCACCATGTTTAACTCAGCAACAGGCGGGTATGATTAATGATTTTTCCATTTAGCTTTGGAGAATGTTCCATTTGTCACTTGCAGTGTTTTCAGTGGCTTTCCTCCAGAAGTTTATTCTGCAGATGGCCAATAAGACGTGTGACAGACTTGAAGAGAATGTTGCCGGCAGGAATTACCCGAACTATATCCGCTAGGGACTGAACATAAGTTTGTGTCTGCAAGGAATAGGGTTCTGGAGTGATTGGGCCTGTGGAAGTGTCCTATAAACCATGGGAGAGAATTCCCACTTGGTGGGAAAGTACCAGTTGGTGGCAAAATACTTCCATTCTGCTGAGATTTAGTCTGACCTGATAGATTAGTTAGAACGTAAATAAAAGCTAGTTCTGCTTTTGCAGTAGGCCTTAAAAAGGTATGTGACAAGAGAGTAAAAAGTGATCATAAAAAGCCAGTTCCCAAGCACAGTAATTATGCAGTTTAAGAATTATAACTCAATTATGGTTCCCTTTGCTATACAAAGACAAAACCTTCAAGATTTGATGAATTTGGATGCCTTTGGAAATTGTTTTCTGAATTACTGTAGGAAGCACCAGCTGAAACTTTGCTATGAAAATGGGTGTGGGGCACTGTTGCTCTCAGTGGTTTCTCTCCGTTATAATGTGTTTATCTTTTTCTGATGTTTGGTTAACAAGTTCATTCTAGCCAACAATGGGCCCCACCTTATTATAATGGGTTTAGTCCTCAAGAGACATTTTTTCTGCAGCATAACCCAAGACTTCATTTTTAAGTTTCATTGTATTTTTGTTTTTAAAAATAATAACTGCAGAATAACCCACTACTGAGGCATACAATTCCTAAGTGTAATACACATGTATTACATTTCACATATCCCACAAATTTCCCTCCCTCCCCTCCTAGTCATTATCCCTGCAAAGATAACCACTTCCTTCATGAAAGATTCATTTTGCTTACTCTCAAATCTGCATTTTAATAAGGACCCCAAGAAATGCTTCCATACCTTAAAGTTTGAAGAAACACCAATGAGGTTTGGAACAAAAAGCAAAATAGACATCTCTGATCCAGGTCCTTTAAATAAAACAAAGCACAAAATCCATGTGTTTAGATTGATCTCTAGTGTGGTGATCGCAAATCAATATTTTCAATTTCATCATGAAAGCTCTGCAAGGAAATAAAATACAGCTTCGTGCCTGGACTAATATTGATGCCAAATATCAGAAAGGTTCACCCGAAGCCAGACACCTACAAATTCCTGTTATCATAAATAGACCATAATGCTTACTAGACTCAGAGTGCAACTTTATTTGCATGGGGAGGAAATTCAGATTCAGGTCATGTTTTTTTCCCTGTCAGCTGTGGTATATTTTCCTTACCCACTCTAAATCTGTCATTTTCAGTCTGATGTGTAAACTTTATGGTTTACTGTACTGTAATTTTAATATTGAATGCAATCTTATGAGGTTGTAGGTGGTGGCACACCTTTCAATGAATTCAAACAAAGCTATAAATATTAAGATAGGAACTCTCCACATCCACTCTTTATGGGTCACAAAATTTTATTTTTGGTTGAATAAAAAAGGAATGGTATTATCTCACATCTGGTCATCTTTCCTCTGTCCCTTTAGCAATATCTTATCAGTATGATTCTTCAGCATACTGTCAGCAGTCCCTTTTGATTTTCTGGACCAACTTCTGATGGCCTGCCTGCCTGATAATCTATTCATCTCTTCTTGGTTAGCAATGACTACTCAATGCATTTAAATCTGGAACTTCTGAAAGCATCACATCAAATCAATATTTTCTAATTAAATAGACATTTGAACAAGGCTGCATTAAGTTTCTTACATCTCTCTTTGTGGGTTGCAATGGATCTGGCCATTCCCCCGGAGCATCTGAGGTGTGATGACGTTTGATAATGTTTGTCAATGTCTATATGTCAGTATCTATTGGTGATTATCCAAATATTTTCATTATTTGTAGTGCCCATTAGCCTATTCCACAAGAAGGCACAACTTCATTGGATATCAGCGGTCAGAGTTAAGAAGATCCATCAAGTCCTAGCAAAGTTCACTCTCACTCTGACTGACTCCAACAGAGCCTTTGGGATTCATGCAAATGCTATGAGTCAGACCATGTCTGTGCTGTCATAATGACGAGTGAAAATTTTGTGCCCAAAATTTACATTTTGTTCTTACCAAGTAAATCCTATAAAACAAAACTATGACTTATGAGGAAAGGATATGAATAATGTTAATATCGATATTACATATTTATATGGGGTACCTGTATACCTGTGTAGATATTTCTGTTCACTTCTGAGCAGCATTATTCACATTGTGATGCATGAAGTGGACTTATTTTGTTGGGGGGTTTGAGGGTTTTGGGTTTTTTTTAAGATTTTATTTATTTGACAGAGAGAGAGCAGGGAGAGGAGCAGAAGGAGAGGGACAAGCAGACTCCGCACTGAGTCCAGAGCCTGGCATGGGGCTTGATCCCACCGACCCTGACCTCATGAACCTGAGCTGAAGTTAAGGGTCAGACATTTAACCAACTGAGCCATCCGGTTGCCCCTTGTTTTGCTGTTAATTGTGCCAGCTCTTTGTTCAGTAGCACTAGATTAGCATGAAGCATGTTATTATCAATGCTTTCCTAGAAAAGAAAATTGACTTTGTATTTTCCAATATAAAAATAATACAGATGCATTATAAATTATAGACATTGAAGAAAAGTAGAAATAAGAAAAAAATACTTCTATTCACCCATCCATGAATAGTCATTACCATTGCAATATCTTGCCTTCTAAGCTTTTTCTGCCTGAAGTTTTGACAAAGTTGTGGTCACTTTGTAGTCTACTTAATTTCGTTCACTATCTTATCATGATACTCCACGTTACTGAAACACTTCATCAACACAATTGTTAACAGTTACATATTTTACTTTGTGAATATAATATATATAACATAGTTTAATTTACCATTTGTTCAATGTTGACAATTAGCCTGCTTCAAATTTTTTTACTACTAGAAGTAAAACTATGATGAACATCTTTGTGTATAAGGCCTTTATATTTCTGATTATTTCCTTTAGATCAATACTCTGAAGAATTTATCAAACATTTTTGTCCCAAAGAATGACACCAAATAACACACCTATCAATAATGCATCCTTTCTGTTCTGTTGTTGATTCAACCCATAACCTAGCAAGCTCCTGTTTAGAACCGTTGTACATGAAATGAGCTATACCCTCCTTAATGGCCAGGCTCATCTAGCAAAGGAACTAGATGGAGAAAAAAAGGGAAGAAAAATAAAGGTGGGGAGGAAGGATGGAAAGAATGAAAAGGAAGGGAGGAAGGAACGAAAGAAAGAAAAGAAAGTAAAGAAAAGAAAGAAAAGAAGAGAAGAGAGAAAAGAAAAGAGAAGAGAGAGTGTGAGGAGGGAGGCGAGGAGGAAAAGCAGAGTGAAGTAAGAGAGGAAGACAGGCGTGCAGGAAGGCAGAACTTTCATAAAGGAGCCTCAATTTGCAGTTTCCCCAGCCCAAAGGCTAGTTTTCTACACTAGATAGCTCTTCCCCTCCTGCTTCCGATTCATAACTAGAGACTTACTTATGCATACAGCGGGTTCCAAATCTTAAGGTCCAAGGTGTATGAATATAGAAACAGACTTAAAATCAGCCCTCTTTCTCCTTTCACCAGGCTCTATGAGTTTTCACGCACAACATCCCTTTGACTCTCCAGTTAATCATCATGACATAACTGTTATAACCCCAAGTTCACAAATGAGAAAACAAACTCAGAGGCATGAAGTGTTCCCTCCCGCGTCAGCTAGTGAGTGGTAAGACCAGGGTTCTTTTCCAGGTTTTGTGACTCCAATTTTACTTGCTCTAAGGTTTCTATGGCTTCTTGATTTTGACTTGCTTATTTGGTTTCTCGTGTCGCAATTGCCCTGACACTCTTGGATTCTTGCCTGGGCTTTGCTTCTTTAGTCTGGGCTTCTTGCCTAGTTCCTTCAGATTGCCAGTGCCCACATCTCAACCTGTCAATCTGTCAACTTGGTGTTACTGAACTGTGTTCACTTAAAAACTTCCTTTTGGTGTGTTTTAGACAATGAGGAGACTTTATTAGAATATCTAGTGGAGATATATCCCCTTACATGTAACCACTGAGTCCGTGTGCATTTAAAGTTCTGACCTGTTCCTCTGCCATGAGTCTCCTGTGTGCCTCCACCACCATGGTTGGTGCAGGAAATCAGGTTTCTTCCTGTAAATTCCTCACATTTCTGGTTTCTATCCCATTGTGGGAAAAACTGCTAGTGTTGTTTTTTGTTTTTTGGTTTTTGCTTTTTTTAACCAACCTTGTGTCTCATCTTCCTGGAAACATAGAGTATCTTCCCATCTGACTGAGTTCTGGCCATTGGAATGTGAATGAAAGTCCTCTGTGCTACTTCCCAGCCTGGAAAAATCTTGCATGTGCATTTAATTCTTCACACTCATTTTTACCCCCATTGGCTCAAAGCAGACCTTTGAAGCTGCATGCTGAAGACAGCAGAGCAAGAGACAAAAAGAACCTGGGTTACTGAATCATCGCTTGAAAGAGAGCCAGCTACCAACAAGGAAAACCCATTTAGGACTTTACATGAGCAAGAACATCTATCTTGTTTGTCCCATTATACATTTGGGGGTTTATATGTTTCAGCAGTTAGACTATATCAAGTAGTATAGCCATGAACATCTTTGTAAGTTAATTAAGGAGAGCCTCTTTAGTGTTGTGGTTTTCCTATAGAGTAGAATTAAAGACTTTAATTTTTCATTGGGAATTTTCAAAAGGAGTTTGTGTATATTAATGTGCATGTTTGCGTGTATATATCAAATACTTTTGAGGAGCTAGGACTCTTACAGTTCCTTCAGGCTTTTAATCTATAAAACAAATCTCTGTTCTCGATACTTTGCTCTTTTAAAATGCATGTAGTCACAATGCACTCATAGAATCTTATCCCAGGATTGGAAGGGGGAAAGATCCTTGTGGAGCAGAATGTCATAACTCTGTCCACCAGGGCAGTCCTAGCACAATGGCAGAAATCTCCAAGGAAACCCAGGTGATCACCTTGTAGGTGTGACCACTACGGCAGAATGGACCTGCTCCTTCTTCCCATTTTAGCTGTCAGCTGCAGAGTGTCACAAGCCTGACAGGCCATTCTTCAGGCTATTGGAGGTATGAAAAAGGATTAATGAAGGAGCTTCGGTAACTTATGAGGGTGTGAGAAGCATAAAAGGAAATTACTTCGGCATTCAAATCCAGAAGATGAGAGGATTTGGGGCTCCATTAACAGAAATAAGGAAGTCAGGAGGAGGAAGGACTTGATCTGAGAGGAAGACGGGTCTCTGCCGGCGGCGATCCTAACGCCAGCCAGCAGCCACTCTTGTTTCACTGAGTAAGTATCCTCTTCTCTTATCTCCACAGGCCCATCCATTATGTTACATGACCTAATTCCTTTAGTTCTGCCTTTGATGTGTGTTTTAGCACACTACTGAGTGATCTCACATGCATTTCGAAGTATTAACATCTTTTGGAGATGTCTTGCCAGAAACGGAAATTTTCCAAAGGGGGGAGAAAAAGCAAGAGGAAAGAAGCCAAGTATAATTTATCTTTATTTTATTTCATTTCATCCTGTTTTTATAGAGGGCACGGATTGCATGGAGCACTGGGTGTGGTGAAAAAAAATAGTGAATACTGTTTTTCTGAAAATAAATAAATAAAATTAATTAAAAAAATAATAAATAAATAAATAAAAAGTAAAAAAATGCTAATCAAATATCGGTCTAGTTCTTGGGCTGAAACAAGTCTGTATCATATCTTTTGGCCAGGCTGTAACTACTTCGATAGACCAAATTTCTGGTAAAGAGGCTGAGTCGGGAATCAGAAACCTCCAACAAACAGAAACCCAGGACCAGACTGTCACTGGTGAATTCTACGAAACATTCAAAGATTTAATACTTATCCTTAAACTCTTCCAAAATATTGAAGAGGACGGAATTCTTCCAAACTCATTTTATAAGGGCCACATAACTCTGATACCAAATCAGACAAGGAAACCAGAAAGAAAAGAAGAGGAGAGAAGAGAAAAGAAGAGAAGAGAAAAAGAAAGAAAAAAGAAAAGAAGAGAAAAGAAAAGAAGGAAGGAAAAAAGGAAGAGGAGAGATGGGGTGTGGGGAGAGAGAGGGAGGAAGGAGAGAAGAGAAAGAAAACTAGAGACCAGAAGCTTTGTTGAACATAGATGCAAAAATCCTCAACAAACATAAGCAAACCCCACTCAAGATGACACTAAAAGAAGCATACACCATGATCAAGTGGGGTTTCTGGATTTATTTGTCTCACCAGTTTGTCTGCTCTACTGAGAACAACCATGAATATCTTTGCATAGCAGCATTGCTGATTAAAGAACACCTCACAGGTCAAAGTTAATTAATAAGAGATATTCACTGAAGTAATCCCACTATCACATTAGCTGAGTTATGGGAAGAAACAGACCCTCATGGTTCTGGATAAATGAAAAATTCATTTAAAAAGAAATTTTAGTTTGTTTAATTGTTGCAGCTCTATGTGTTTGCGAGGCGTCCCCACTCTGAGCTGTTTATCTCCAGCAGCCGGTGCGTTTATTCCTTCAGTCATCCTGTTCCTGGGGTCACATCCTGAACCACCATCTCCCAAAACATCTTAACTATCCCACTGATTACAGCCCTCCTCGTTCTAGAAATCATACTCTGCTGCCCTAGATACACGCGATCGTGAAGCTCACTGAATTCCCGATGCTCTGACCATGTCAACTTTCTTGCAGGTCATCAACCACTCCCCCCCTCCAGCCCCCACCACCTCCCTGTCTGAATTCCTTCTGATCCAGCCTAGACTTCATGGTACATCTTTTCAACAAATTTCTCATCCAAATCACTTCCCTTTGTGCCAACCCTGTCAACTGAAGACCCTTCTCAGACCTATCATTTTACCCCCTTTGCTCCTGTGCCCAGGCTCCTGAAGACCAACAGAGAGCACCATACTAAATATAGGCTGCCTCTTACCTCAGCTGACCCCCCGCCCCAGCTCTCTTTGATGAGCCCTCTTTCCCATTCCTTTCAGTGGCTGCCCCTAACGTCTCCCTCTCCAGGCATCATATCCTGTCCCCAACCTCTTCTCCCTCAGCAGGTGTTACACCTCACAATTTACAGGGGAAAAAAGTAAAAAAAAAAATGTGTCTATCAAGAAAGATCTTTCTCACCCTCCTTTCCCCACAGAAATATGCTTATTGAGAACCGTGCCATCTTTTTCTCATGTCCTAAAGGAAGAAGTAACTTCTAATACTGTCCCTCCATCTGTGCTTTAGATCTTATCTGCTCTCAGTCGCTCAAGGTCTTTATACTCTGTGTGACCTCGTCTCTTCCCTGCCTCATCCTCTCAACTGCATCCTTCCTTCAGCACCATATAAATATGTTCACCTTTCTCCTAGTTCAGAAAGAACCTACATTTGGCCTCTCCTCCCTCTCTGCCCTCTCGCGCACCCTTCCCATAGGACTCGTTTGTGCTCCGTCTCCACATCCCCTTTTGCATCTCTCAGCCTTTTGCAGTTTGCTGCTACTTTAACCACACTGTTGAAATCACTCTTGCTGAAGCCATTTCAATGACTTCCAGGTGTCTACATTTAAAGGTGTCTAAATTTATTCTCTTACTTGACCTCCCTGCAGTATTTTATGCTCTTGGGCAATCCTACCTCCCCAAGTGCTTTCTCCTGATCGTAGAAAAATGTCCTCCCTGTTCCTCCTCTAACCTCTCTCACCAGTCTTTCTAAGTCTGCTTCCTGGACTCTTCTTTCTATCCATGTCAAAAAAAAAAAAAAAATGTTTAAAAACAGATTGGCTGGCATCCCAGTGAATTTCTGGGCTGAGCTCAACATAGCAAGGCTCCATCATGACAATATCGTATACGTTGTGGCGGCCAGCACACGGGCCTTTGGGCTGTAAGAGTCTATATACCATAATCACAGATTTGCTGGCAAGGTCAATTTACAGCGAGTCATATAGGGTGCTATCAGTTGCCCTGAGGAGGAGGAAGGGGATCTCATGGCTGTATCAAAGAGCAGTTCAATTTGGGCACATGTACACTTACATGCATCTCAGGAAATACGCGTTTCCGAGATGTGGCAATGGCCTGCTTCTTCTTCAGTCATAAAGCACTGTGCACTTGCATCCGAGGCTGGTAAACGTTTTGATCTGTGAGCAAGACACCTGCAAAATTGGTGACTGGCTGCTCTGAGAAGCTGCAAGATTTGTGCTTCCGCAGACTCCTCCGTACCACCCAGATGGCACACACACCCACCCGGCCCCAGAACTCCTAAAAGGAGAGACCACGTGACTGAAGCTGACATCTGTTCCTTTGTCATCGCTCTCTGGCAAGGGACTAGCAAGGAAATGTCTTCTCAGGAGAGCTCTACACTGCAGTGGCCTATAACCTTCATCTGTCTCTCTCAGCAGCTGTCTTCACTGTCTCTGGGAAAAGGCTTGAGAAGATCATCTAATGCTGCTGGATGGCCAGTGCTTGGTAGTGGTCAAGTGCAGAACTTGTGGTTGAATTTAACTCTTTAAAAGCTAAATTTGGGGGTGCCTGACTGACTCTGTTGATAGAGTACTTAGGGTCATGAGTTCAAGCCCCGCATTGGGTGTGGAGCCTCCTTTAAAAAAAAAATTGGGGTTGGTGCCTGGGTGGCTCAGTGGATTAAGCCTTTGCCTTCGGCACAGGTCATGGTCTCAGGGTCCTGGGATCGAGTCCTCTCTGCTTAGCGGGGAGCCTGCTTCCTCCTCTCTCTCTTCCTGCCTCTCTCCCTACTTGTGAGTTCTCTTTCTCTGTTGAATAAATAAATAAAATCTTTAAAAAAACATTTTTTTTAAATTAAAAGCTGACATTGGCTGACTCTAAACATGTATCAAGACAAGCTTTTGTCTTTGTTTCTATTCATTTTTAAAGAAGTGAAGATGGGGGCACCTGGGTGGCTCAAATGTTTAAGCATCTGCCTTTGGCTCAGGCCATAATCCTAGGGTCCTAGGATTGAGTCCCACACTGGGCTCCCTGCTCAGTGGGGAAACTGCTTTTTCTCTCTCCCTCTACCTGCTGCTCTCCTGCCTGTGCTCTCTCTCCCTGTCAAATGAATAAATAAAATCTTTCAAAAAAACTCTTTAAAAAAGTGAAGATGTAGGAAAAGAAACACTAATAGGAGAGACTTTTAGGAAATAAAGTTACTAAAAACTTAAAGAAATTTTCCCAAATTCTTGGAAACTTTATTATCTGTGATTCTACTTCCTCAAGGGAAAATCATTTTTTTTTGAAGATTTTATTTATTTATTTGACATAGATTACAAGTAGACAGGCAGGCAGAAAGATGGTGGGGGGAAGCAGACTCCCCACTGAGCAGAGAGCCTGATGTGGGGCTCCATCCCAGGACCCTGAGATCATGACCTGAGCCGAAGACAGAGGCTTTAACCCACTGAGTCACAAGGTGCCCTGGGAAAATCGTTTTTAAGTGGCCTTTGAATAGCCATTAATTGAATGGGAGAGCTATATGCGTAAGGGCAGAAAGTGCATAAAGGCTTTGATTTCATCAGATAATGAGGGTGAAAGACAGACGGTGTGGGCTCACCACTTGGCTTTGAAACACACCTGCTGGATGAGCTTGAACAAGTTACTTAATATCTCTCTGCCTGTCTACTCATCTGTAAAATGGGGATAACTTCTGTGCCCAGGTGCACGATCTCTCCGGCAGCTGCCCTGTCAGTACATGCGATGCTATGCTCAGCACCATGCCTGGCACGTTGCAGTTGCTCAGGAAGTGAGAGGTGTGCTGTTATTGTTACAGCAATTGTTAGGATGCTGACTTCTCCTGATGCAAAAGGAAGTCAAATCTAAAAACAATTTTTAAAAAATGAGTGCATCATGTTGAACCTAAAGTAAGAACAGTCGTAAAAACTCTTAATAAAATCTTTAAAGCAGAAACTTCTATTCACCTTGTATATTTATGTTACTCTCCTAACACACACCCCCTTAGAATGGCCTAAGACATTTTGAAAACTCTATTATTCAGTAAGCAAGAAAATGCCAAGAATCCAAAATCTGTCTAGATGAAATAAATGCATTCAATGCCCTCTCAGAAATCTGTATTCTCACAAAAAGGATGAGAAAAGACAGCAAAACTCTCTCTCAAATTTATTAGTCTCATTAGTCTCTCCTGATTTCTTTTCTTTACTTTTTTATTTTTGGCATAAGGACAAAGGCTTTAGTCTCTCTATCAAATTCTAGAGCTTTAATGGTAACAAATATGGTGACTGCACTCACTCTGTGCCTACCATTGTGCAGAACACTTGGGATGGTCTCTGCTGTTATGAAGCTTAAAGTCAAATGTGGTCCTTAGAAATGGGATCTCAGGCTATTTTGTCAATTGTCAGTATTGTCTATGTTCATCTCTTAACATTGTATATTAAGTTAAAATGGGCATTTTGAAGTTTAAATTATAGTAGCATAAATATTAAATACTGGAATCAAGAATAAATGTCAGTCTCTTTGCATTTGTTTTCATTTTTTTAATCGATCAAATGTCTATATTCCTAGGAAATGTGAAAGTATAGTCCAGATAGTAATTATCTTTTTCAGAGATATTTCTTTTATATAAAATTAGAAAGCAGAATACTCTTATCCTTATAGCTCTTACAGAACAGTTCTGATAAGTGTTTTGTTGGGTTTTTTTTTGTTTTGTTTTGTTTTGGTTTTTTTGGTTTTGCTGGAATCTAAATGCATTACTTTCAAATTGGAAGCCAGTGGAACATAAAAAAAGTCCTACCAAACAATTTATACTTCAGATTCATCAAGGTAAAACATTTCCAAATAGAGTTTTTTCAAGAAGAAAGCATATTCCACAATATGCGTCACTGTGTTTCTTTACTTAACTGGAATAAACTAGATATTGACAACTTCATCTCTAAGAAATCAATTACAAATACAATTAAAAAAAAGTCCCCTATTTCTAATACGTCTTTCATCATATTACATGTAACCCATGACAGACAAACGTCATTAATAATCACAACTATGTAATGTCACAATCATCCAGGTGGGTACCCACTTCATTAAATTAACAAATATTTACATAATCCTCATAATGGTCTGGTACGATAAGCTGCATCTTCCTTTATTCTATACAATGGCAAAAAGGAGGTATTTTAAACATGGTGTATGACATAATAATAGGTAATATTTATTTATTTATTTTAAGATTTTATTTATTTATTCGACAGAGAGAAATCACAAGTAGATGGAGAGAGAGAATCACAAGGCAGAGAGAGAGAGAGGGAAGCAGGCTCCCTGCTGAGCAGAGAGCCCAATGCGGGGCTCAATCCCAGGACCCTGAGATCATGACCTGAGCCGAAGGCAGCGGCTTAACCACTGAGCCACCCAGGCGCCCCTAGGTAATATTTATTGATTGCTTACTTAATAAAGTACTTTCCTTGTATCAATTCATTTAATCTTAATAAATCTCACTGATTATCCCCATTGTAAAGTGGAGGAAACTGAGGCATGGAGGATTAAGTAACATACCCACAATGACACAGACACACTAAGAAGAGTCAGAGTAGGGGCTTAACTCCATCACCTGGCTCAAGGTCCTGTTCTTGGCCCTCACACCATATTCTCATATAGCAGTCTCCTTCCCAAAACAATTTGCTGCTGTCTCTATTTGCTAAAACATAAAAGTTTTTCTTCCATATTTTTAATCCTAAGAAAAATGTTCAAAAGTATGACCTGCTTCTGTGTCTCCTATCAAGTAATAATGGTTCTGGTGTTCCGGACATTGATTTAGGTGCTTCTTTTTATCTCTAGGTTCTTTGAAAGCACCTATCATTATAATGCCTATGCACTCAGCCAAATATATGAGACATGCTTTAAAGAAGAGAGATAAATTTCCCCCAGTCTCTGTTACATTTTAACAGTGTGAAGAATAATGCAGTGGACAGATAATGGAGTAAGGCAAGGGATTGTGGGAGGAGGCTTCTTTAATGTTTTTTGGCTGAATCACCAGATAAAAACTTGGACCCTGGCTACCCTGGCATAGATTTCTAAATCTTAGACCAAAAAGACAGAAAAATAATAGTAACACTGTGGGGCAATAGTATATTCATCTATAGTATATTGAATAGTTGTGTATCTATACATCTGTATCTATATAGTTGTATATCTGTACACCTATAATATATTGCATATATTGCATTATTTTAATAGTATATATACATCTAATCCATGAGATTTATAGTGGAGGATTAAGCTAAGTGTTAAAGTGTTTTAATTAGGTTTTCTTGTACTTCCAATAATAACTATTTTTGGATAAGATGCACAGTGATTCTTCCTTACAATGAATTCCGTAGTATAGAACAATCAGAACACTGCTAGAAAAGGAATCTGTTGTTTACACATCAGTTACAACTGCGTAAATGATCAGTGAAACAAAATGCCATGTATAAAGATACTAGAAACACATCAAGATGAAACCTAACTCTGTGTTCTTATGTTTTCACTTTCTTCTGAGTAGCTTCCTTTCTTAGTTTATTTGCTTGTAAATAATTTAGTTAATTTAACAAATTTAGTTTCATTGGGTTATGTTTTCCCTAAGTTGGGAGTGAATGGGGGCATATTCAGCCCCATGTTCAGGCTCTGCCCTGGTGGGAAATCTCTGGGGTAGGAGTCATGGTTGTTTATCACTCTCACTTACCACAGTTTGTCAGGCTTCAAGTCAGCAGCAGAGAGGTGAGAATTTGTCTCACAAGGCCCTGTCTTACAAACTCCTGAAATTGTTAATGCTAGTGGCAGGATGCCAAGGAGCAGCTGGTACCCTGGGGAGAGGCAAGGAGCTTCCCATTTAGAAACGGCTCTGTAGATCACCCCCAAAAGCCATTTTTCCTACACTGCCATGAAGGGCATGGACAGAAACCAAGGAAACTGTTTAAATTCATTCTTGGTTCCAAATGTCAGTTTTGGTGACATATTTTGAAAGAAGAAAATTAATTGTAATTTAAGTTCAGTTACTTAGAAGATAAGAAATTACAAAAGAAGTGTGATAATTTGGGGCGCCTGGGTGGCTCAGTTATTAAGTGTTTGCCTTCGGCTCAGGTCATGATCCCAGGGTCCTGGGATTGAGTTCCACATTGGGCTCCCTGCTTGGTGGGGAGCCTGCTTCTCCCTCTCCCACTCCTCCTGCTTGTGTTCTCTCTCTCACTGTGTCTCCTTCTGTCAAATAAATAAAATCTTAAAAAAAAAAAAGTGCGACAATTTATATTACTGAAATACCTTTAACATTCAGAATTTAACGTACTTTTCCAGAGCACCCAGGTGGCTCAGTGGGTTAAAGCCTCTGCCTTCAGCTCAGGTCTTGATCTCAGGGTCCTGGGATGGAGTCCCACATCGGGCTCTCTGCTCAGCGGGGAGTCTGCTTCCTCCTCTCTTTCTCTCTGCCCGCCTCTCTGCCTACTTGTGACTTCTGTCTGTCAAATAAATAAATAAAATCTTAAAAAAAAACAAAAAACAAAAAACTTTTCCTTCCTGAAATGAATATAGTTCCTTTTGCCCAGAGAGATTTGTAGCTTAGTGGTTCTGGACTTTTTGATCTTACTTATGCTAAGTAAAATCCACTGTGCCTGATACTTATTAAAAATATAAAGGACAACAACATTTATTTGTGAATACGATAATATTAACACAGAATCTCACCTTATATTGCTCCAAAATATATGTAAGAAAAAGTTAACTTGAATTAACAGTGTACTTATGAAAAGACTTCCTGAAAGGTGGACCTTTCACTTCTAAATCCACTTTCACCATTCTTACAAGGTACCTTGATTATAATTGGAATATTCTATTGTTATTTAATCTTTATTTTCTTACAGCATTTGTGTTCAGTCTTTTTGAATAACATTACGTGATAATAGCACTTCATATTAATCCTCAAAGTGACTGTAAACAATCAGTAATGATGGAGATTAGTGATGCTGATTTCTTTTTGTTACTGATGTTTGACTAAAAGCAAAATACAATAAAAGAAGGCTAGTAAGATACTGATCCTGAATAATGATTTACCTTAGACATGGTTTTGTTGGACATTTCTGTCTGAGAGAAGACTCATTTCTATATCGAAATGTCAGTCCTCACAGTACTGACTTCACAAAAAGTCATTATTTACAACTTCTGTACAGTTACACTCTACCCAAAATTATACCATACTGTTCAGTATTATAACTACTTTACTCTGATATGTTTCTATCTTCCTTAGTCTTATTTTTACCTAAGCTTTTTAGTTACTAAAAATGTAAAACTAGGATCTTTATTTCTAAATCAAATCTGCAATCAATAACTATCCAGTTTATATAGTTATTTTTGAAATCTATAGCCATATTCATCACTAAAAATAGTATTTTATTTTTATTTTTTAACTTTTAAAGATGTATTTATTTATTTTAGAAGAGAGAGAGGGATGAAGGTCAGAAGGAGAGGGAAAAGGAGAGAATTTCAAGCAGGCTGTCCACCAAGCATGGAGCCCAGTGCCAGGCTTGATCTCAGGATCCTGAGGTCATGATCCGGGTGGAAGTCAAGAGTAGGACATTCAACCAACCGAGCCACCCAGGTGTCCCTAAAAAATAGTATTTTAAAAGACACTGCTGTGTCTCAGTGTCTGATTTGATAGCCTTTGATGTTCTTCCATAGTTTATGTGAAAACCTAGAAAGCAAGGGATGCTGCTATAAATAAAATTGAGAAACCTAAGTCAGAGAACTTGAGCTCTTATCCTAAGTTTGTCACTTAATAGCATTGTGACATTTAGAGAAATCCATTTTTCTATTTATAGAACTGGAATAATACATCCTGTCTCCTTGAGTTGTTTGGAGGGCTTATGAGCTATGATTCATTAAGTGGCCAACACCAAGCATGACCTCAAATAGATGGCCAATGCATGTTCCTTTTCCTTCCCTTATTTGAGTCCCAGTTTCCTCATCTGTAAGTCAACAATAGTAACACCATGCGAGTTCGGTGGAGTACTAGAGCTGGATTATACCAGTCCTGAGAGCTACTTGCTAAACCCTTAGGAACTTTGCAAGCCAGTTTTTAAACACAGCCAATAATTAAGATTAAATAATAGAAATTTACAATTAAATAAACTATATTAAAACACAAAGGTAGTATATAATCAAAGTGGATTATTTTGATTATATACTGCCTTTAGGTATTATAGGTATTTTGCTATTGCCTGTGTTCTTTAGGTTATTTAGGTATAGAGTATCTATGTGGCAAAAATACTATATAAAGGACACCACGTTCAGTGAAGTCATCATATTGGAAGCTTGGAAACCAGCTGCATTGGGAGTATTTACAAAGCAGAAATTATCAAACTATTTAAATCTGAGATTTTTTTTTTTTTTCCTAAGAGAGCTGATTGCTAACATTTATCAGCACCATAGATATCTAACTGGGTTTGAAATGGAAAAGCCCTCCCTACATACAGATAATTGTAGGGGTTCCTTCTAAGTTTAAAGCCTAATATTCCCATAATGTTGAAAACATTGCATAACAAGACAAACATGCTGTTGGTGATCATGGAAATAACAGTTAATAGTAGGTTGACTGTAAAGCTTGCAAGGAAGTAGCCCTGGAGATTGGGTATGAAGATGATTGGATCCTTCGATTTAAAGAGATTTAAACATACGACCATCATCATTTGGTAGGCATGCATTTCAGGAAGTAAACTCTGCAAATAGCCCTAAATATCATTTAGTCTCTCGTTCTAATTATAATCTGTAATTTAGTAGCTCCACTTTTAGAAGAGACATAACAATACCTGCATGTTCATTCTTTACAGTGTTATGATGTACATTTATAAGATGCCTTGTTGATTTAAAAAAAAAAAAAGCCAGTAAACTTTGTAAATGACTTTTTTTCTGAAGTCAAAGGTGTTTGCTCCCGAAAATTTACTTTAATTATTTGAAGCCATGATATTTACCAAAAAGTGGTGGGGTAGGTCTTATTCAAAACTTCCCGGAAAAGAAAAAATGAAACTTTTAAATACATGCTAGCAGTGTGGTATTTCTAAATATGTATTTCATTTGTTATTTGAAATATTTTTTCTTGTTAGTGCAGTTAAAAAGAGCTCTAAAATCCTATAAAACTTGGGGTGCCCGGGTGGCTCAGTGGCTTAAAGCCTCTGCCTTCAGCTCAGGTCATGATGCCGGGGTTCTCAGATCAAGCCCCACATCGGTATCTCTGCTTGGCAGGGAGCCTGTTTCCTCCTCTTTCTCTGCCTGCCTCTCTGCCTACTTGTGATCTCTGTCTGTCAAATAAATAAATAAAATCTTTTAAAAAAAAATCCCATAAAACTCTACTTTGAAGCAGCTATTTGCAGCTGAACTTTTTTTCATTTTCAGGTAACAAGTTGAGTCTGCTGAAAAAGCAGTCTCAGCATGCCAACTTTGAGAGAATAAAAAATGATAAATTTTAATGTTTGGGAAGATACTATAAATTAGCCACTTTGAAAATAAAATCTGGAAAATATAAAGAATTAAGAAAAAGTTAATATTTGAATAATATTTCCAGCAATGGTTTTGTTTTTTTTCTCTTATGTTAAAACTCATTTTACTTATCCAGGAGACTGGCTTCTATTACAAATTACCTTATCATAAAGAAAGTTATTCTAACCTAATTATGTAATTTTATCCTGATTATGTAAAATAGTATTTTATTGAAAAAATTTTCTCCTAAAATTTATATTTGCTTTTAAATTATTAAACTATTTTCCTATCTACATTTTTCTAGATTAGTGAATAATGTTCTTTTTTTTATTGAAGTATAGTTGACATACAGCATTATATTAGTTTTGGGTGCACAGCCTAGTGATTCAACATTTATACATATTATGAAGTGATTACCTAAATAAATCTAGCTACTATTTGTCACCATACAAAATTGTTATGTACTATAAACTATATTCCTTATGCTGTACATTGTATCCCCATGTCATTTTTTTAATAACTACTAGAAGTTTATACCTCTTAACTCCCTTCACCTATTTCACACATTTCCCTACCTTCATCCTCTCTGGCAACCATCAGATTGTTCTCTGTATCTATGAGTGTGTTTCTCTCTTGTTTTGTTTTGTTTTTTAGATTCCACATATAAGTGAAATTATACCAAATTTGTCTTTCTCTATCTGACTTATTTAACTTAGCATAATATCCTCTAGGTCTATCCATGTTATCCCAAATGGCAAGATTTAATTCTTTTTTATAGCTGATTAGAATTCCATTGTATACAATTACTACATCTTTTTTTATCTGTTCATCTCTCAAAAACATAGACCGTAAACTCTTAGACATTACTCTGAGCCATAGTTTTTGGATATGACTCCTCTGGCAAGGACAACAAGCAAAAATAAGCAAATGAGGGGCGCCTGGGTGGCTAGTGGGTTCAAGCCTCTGCCTTCAGCTCAGGTCATGATCCCAGGGTCCTGGGATCGAGCCCCACATTGGACTCTCTGCTCAGCGGGGAGCCTGCTTCCCCCGCCACCGGCCCCGCCCATACACACACACTCTGCCTGCCTCTCTGCCTACTTGTGATCTCTGTCAAATAAATAAATAAAATCTTAAAAAAAAAATAAGCAAAGAGACTATATCAAACCAAAAAGCTTATGTACAGTGAAAGAAAACACTAATAAAATGAAAAGACAACTTACTGAATGAGAGAAGATATTTTGCAAATGATATCACTGATAATGGGTTAAGATACAAAATATATTTTTAAAAACCCACACAACTCAACATCAAAAAAATAAACAATCCAATTAAAAAATGAGCAAAAGGTCCAACATTTCTCCAAAGAGGACATAGAGATAGCCAAACAGGCATATGAAAAGATGCTCAACATCACTAATCATCAGGCAAATGCAAACCAAAACCACAAGACATGTCACACTTGTCACAATGACTATTATCAAAAGACAAGAAATAATAAGTGTTGTCAAGGATGTGTAGAAAAGGGAAGCTTTGGTGGGAAAGCAAAATGGTGCAGTGACTATGGAAGACAGGAGGGAGGGTCCTCAAAAATTAAAAATAGAACTACCATATAATCCAGCAACTCTAGTTTGGGATATTTTCTGCAACAAAAATGAAAACACTGATTTGAAAAGATATATACATGCCTATGTTCATTGCAGCATTATTTACAATAGCCAAGATATGGGAGCAACATAGTGTTCTTCATGACATTGTAATTATGAGATTAGGTTTGGTCTCTATTGCTTACTGATCATGAATAAATTAATATAATTCTTCCAATTATTTTCTTGTAGTCATAAAAACTAGGAAAACAGTACCTAAGGAGCAGTTCTAAAAACGTTTTTATCAAGCAAAAGTTGATTTTTTACAAATGTTCCTACTGAAGATGATCTAGGATTTCTTCTCACACTCAAGTGTATTTAGAAAACTAGTATACCAATATCATACAAGAGTTCAAAATTCCATCAAGGGAGCAATCCTCATTAAGATCATTTTAAACTTTGACTAAAACATAGACCTTAAAAATAAATGAAGATCCATAACTGAAATTGGTTGCATTACATACATGAGACTGTGTAAACAATCTATCCAAATTGTAAGGGATGTTGAAGGTAGATTTAGGAAAATTTAGACAGACTTCAACTCTTACATGAAATGAAGAACATTTAGAAAAAGGTACAAGATGTTTAGAATGCCTCAAATCTACCCCATTTGCCACTGAGTACAAAGAATGTGTTCACCCATTAGAAAGCAAGACACACATTATACATGCTCCTTCCACTTCAACATGTACATACATCATATTCCAGTGAGGATAGGAGTTGATGGAGAGATGCCCTACCCTTTGTTCTTGGAAGACAATTCTGTGGTACATTTTACACATTTCTCCAAAGGTCCTCAATGCAAGAACGCTCCAGTTGTCCACAGTTGTAATGAACTCAAAAATAACTAAGAATTTCTCTTCTTTCTCTGCCTCATGCTCTTTCACTCTAGCTTCATGGATCATGCTGCAAATTAACAATCTGTACCTGAGTCCTTAGCACAGGCTTTGTGGCTTTGTTTTCAGAGAAACCCAAACTAAGACTACTACTTCCCATTCTTTGGCTTCTTTATACTTTTATTCACCCTTTAAGACTTAGCTCAAATATTACCTTCTCAGAAAAGCCTTACCGGACTGCTCCTGATTTAGATATCTCTTTTATTATAATATTATTATAATATTATATGAATATTGATGAATTGTAGTCTTTCTTTCACCATCAGATTGCAGCCCAGCCCCCCACCTGGATATAAATTAGGACACTTTCCTTATTGCATTTGCACCCCAATGCCTGGTACATGGTAAGCTCTCAATGTATATGTGTTAAATGGGTGTCTGAATGAATTTTAAAGAGAATAAAAGGAGAAGAAAGAGGAAGAAGAAGAAAATAGACTTCTCTTGCTAACATAAAATAGATTAAGATTTTGTGCCTGATTATCCCAAAATGTGGCTCCCCATAACTAATAGACTTTATCTCTTATTTTTGGCTTACAAACCCAGCACCTAAAATAGACCTGAAAAAAAGCTTCCATATCTTAATTCCTGAAAGAAAGGTAAAGGACTTGGTAAAGTGAAGGTGTCTGAGATTTTTTCAGCACCATCAGGAAAATAGACCTATCTTCTTAGCTACTCCTACTAGAAATTATTGGTAATTCTCCTTGATAGATCATTCTCAGGAACAAGAAAAAAAAGGCACAAGGTTACACTTGGAAAGTTATTCATACCTACAACAGGAGTGGTAGCAAACCCTGGAGTGGTGGAGCAAAACTGAAGCCAGGAGTGAATGAATCCTGTGCTGTGACAGGTGGGGTATACAAAGACAAACTAGAGTTCTGCAGTAATAGCTAAAGAAGGGGTTCACCACTGTGATGCAGAGCTGTGGCTGCCATGGTGAATAACTGATGTGTGGTGAGACAGATGGAAACCAATGGCACTTACAAATGACACTATTAAGAACGCTAGAAGATTATCCGTTTACTTAAGGACAAAGGAAGAAAAGGAGGGAATTCAGTCTTTCCTGAAATAATCAAGTTAACTAGGTATGCAAGTGTGACAGCTGACTTTTTTTCTGATATGGAAACTTTTAAATTAGGAAAAGAGAAGATATGCAGTATAAATGTAAACCTTCTACATCAATGTATTAGTTTTTAACCAATTAATGACACACAGTATCAGCTTATGAATAATAACCAGTATCTTGAAAAAAATAAGTTAAAATGGAATAGATTCAAGTAGAAAACATCAGAGGAGTTACATACATGATGATGTAATTGAGTTTTTGTCTATCTTCCTTTAAAGAATACTGATTTTAACAATCACCTACAGACAAGATTATCACAGATGGCCATTGTGGAGGTCCAAAAGTCCAGCAGAGAAGTTCCAGGACACTGTGGAGAAAAAAAAAAAAAATCCAAGATTGGATGTACCGAAAAGGGTAAGAGGAACAGTCTCACTTTACCCCAACATTCTGCAAATCTGACCCCACATACCCTACTGCTTGGCTGGCTGCCTGAACATGCTTCAAAGGTGGCAAGTGTGAGCCTCTGCAGATGGCAAGCTTTGCAGGTGAGCACATTGCAGGAAAACTAACCTGATACTGTAAGAGAACGTGCTTGACAATTCAGCACCATCATATTGAAAGCATTGGGAGTTCTTCTTTTTTTTTAATTTTTTTTTATTTTTTTATAAACATATAAAGTATTATTAGCCCCTGGGGTACAGGTCTGTGAATCGCCAGGTTTACACACTTCACAGCACTCACCATAGCACATACCGTTCCCAATGTCCATAACCCCACCACCCTCTCCTTATTTCCCTACCCTTGGCCCCCTCAGTTTGTTTTGTGACATTAAGAGTCTCTTATGGTTTGTCTCCCTCCTGATACCATCTTGTTCCATTTATTCTTCTCCTACCCCTCAAAACCCACATGTTGCAATTCCACTTCCTCATATCAAGGAGATCATATGATAGTTGTCTTTCTCCGATTGACTTACTTTGCTAAGCATAATACCCTCTAGTTCCATCCACGTCGTCAGAAATGGCAAGATTTCATTTCTTCTGATCGTTGCATAGTATTCCATTCTGTATATATATATCACTTCTTCTTTATCCATTCATCTGTTCATGGACATCGAGGTTCGTTCCATAGTTTGGCTATTGTGGACATTGCTGCTATAAACATTCGGGTAAACGTGCCCCTTCAGATCACTACGTTTGTATCTTTAGGGTAAATACCCAGTAGTGCAATGGCTGGGTCATAAGGTAGTCTATTTTCAACTTTTTGAGGAACCTCTGTGCTGTTTTCCAGAGTGGTTGCACCAGCTTGCATTCCCACCAACAGTGTAGGAGGGTTCCCCTTTCTCTGCCAGCATCTGTCATTTTCTGACTTCTTAATTTTAGCCATTCTGACTGGTGTGAGGTGGTATCTCATTGTGGTTTTGATTTGTATTTCCCTGATGCCAAGTGATGTGGAGCACTTTTTCATATGTCTGTTGGCCATCTGGATGTCTTCTTTGCAGAAATGTCTGTTCATGTCCCCTGCCCATTTCTTGATTGTATTATTTGTCCTTTGGGTATTGAGTTTGCTAAGCCCTTTATCTGATATGTCATTTGCAAATATCTTCTCCCATTCTGTCAGTTGTCTTTTGGTTTTGTTAACTGTTTCCTTTGCTGTGCAAAAGCTTTTGATCTTGATAAAATCCCAATAGTTCATTTTTGCCCTTGCTTCCCTTGCCTTTGGCGTTGTTCCTAGGAAGAAGATGCTGTGGCTGAGGTTGAAGAGGTTGCTGCCTGTGTTCTCTTCAAGGATTTTGATGGATTCCTTTCTCACATTGAGGTCCTTCATCCATTTTGAGTCTATTTTCATGTGTAGTTTAAGGAAATGGTTCGATTTCATTTTTCTGCATGTGGCTGTCCAATTTTCCCAACACCATTTGTTGAAGAGGCTGTCTTTTTTCCATTGGACATTCTTTACTGCTTTGTCAAGGATTAGATGACCATAGAGTTGAGGGTCTACTTCTGGGCTCTCTATTCTGTTCTAGTGATCTATGTGTCAGTTTTTGTGCCAGTACCATGCTATCTTGATGATGACTGCTTTATAATAGAGCTTGAAGTCCGGAATTGTGAAGCCACCAACTTTGGCTTTCTTTTTCAATATTCCTTTGGCTATTCGAGGTCTTTTCTGGTTCCATATAAATTTTAGGATTATTTGTTCTATTTCTTTGAAAAAAAAATGGATGGTATTTTGATAAGGATTGCATTAAATGTGTAGATTGCTTTAGGTAGCAAAGACATTTTCACAATATTTGTTCTTCCAATCCATGAGCATGGAACATTTTTCCATTTCTTTGTGTCTTCCTCAATTTCTTTTGTGAGTACTTTATAGTTTTCTGAGTACAGATTATTTGCCACTTTGGTTAGGTTTATTCCTAAGTATCATATGGTTTGGGGTGCATATGTAAATGGGATTGACTCCTTAATTTCTCTTTCTTCTGTCTTGTTGTTGGTGTAAAGAAATGCAACTGATTTCTGTGCATTGATTTTATATCCTGACACTTGACTGAATTCCTGTACAAGTTCTAGCAGATGTGGAGTGGAGTCTTTTGGGTTTTCCACATATAGTATCATATCATCTGCAAAGAGTGATAGTTTGACTTCTTCCTGGCTGATTTGGATGCCTTTAATTTCTTTTTGTTGTCTGATTGCTGAGGCTAGAACTTCTAGTACTATGTAGAATAGCAGTGGTGATAATGGACATCCCTGCCGTGTTCATGACCTTAGTGGAAAAGTTCTCAGTTTTTCTGCATTGAGAATGATATTTGCGGTGGGTTTTTCATAGATGGCTTTGATAATATTGAGGTATGTGCCCTCTATCCCTACACTTTGAAGAGTTTTGATCAGGAAGGGATGCTGTACTTTGTCAAATGCTTTTTCAGCATCTACTGAGAGGATCTTATGGTTCTTGTTCTTTCTTTTATTAATATATTGTATTACATTGATTGATTTGCAGATGTTGAACCAACCTTGCAGCCCTGGAATGAAACCCACTTGGTCGTGGTGAATAATCCTTTTAATGTACTGTTGGATCTTATTGGCTAGTATTTTGGTGAAAATTTTCACATTTGTGTTCATCAAGGATATTGGCCTGTAATTCTCTTTTTTGATGGGATCCTTGTCTGGTTTTGGGATCAAAACCAGACAAGGTGATGCTGGCCTCACAAAATGAGTTTGGAAGTTTTCCTTTCATTTCTATTTTTTGGAACTGTTTCAGGAGAATAGGAATTAGTTCTTCTTTAAATGTTTGGTAGAATTCCCCTGGGAAGCCGTCTGGCCCTGGGCTTTTGTTTGTTTGGAGATTTTTGATGACTGTTTCAATCTCCTTACTGGTTATGGGTCTGTTCAGGCTTTTTATTTCTTCCTGGTTCCGTTGTGATAGTTTATATGTCTCTAGGAATGCATCCATTTCTTTCAGATTGTCAAATTTGTTGGCGTAGAGTTGCTCATAATATATTCTTATAATTGTTTGTATTTCTTTGGTGTTGGTTGTGATCTCTCCTCTTTCATTCATGATTTTACTTATTTGGGTCCTTTCTCTTTTCTTTTTGATAAGTCTGGCCAGGGGGTTATTGATCTTATTAATTCTTTCAAAGAACCAGCTCCTAGTTTCGTTGATTTGTTCTATTGTTTTTTTGGTTTCTATTTCATTGATTTCTGCTCTGATCTTTATGATTTCTCTTCTCCTGCTGGGTTTAGTCTTTCTTTGTTGTTTTTTCTCCAGCTCCTTTAGGTGTAGGGTTAGATTGTGTATTTGAGACTTTTCTTGTTTCTTGAGAAAGGCTTGCATCACTATATATTTTCCTCTCAGGACTGCCTTTGCTTTTTCCCACAGATTTTGAACCATTGTGTTTTCATTATCATTTGTTTCCATGAATGTTTTCAATTCTTCTTTAATTTCCTGGTTGACCCATTCATTCTTTAGAAGGATGCTGTTTAGGCTCCATGTATTTGGGTTCTTTCCAAATTTCCTCTTGTGATTGAGTTCTAGCTCCAGAGCATTGTGGTCTGAAAATATGCAGGGAATGATCCCAATCTTTTGATACCAGTTGAGACCTGATTTATGATCCAGGATGTGATCTATTCTGGAGAATGTTCCATGTGCACTAGAGAAGAATGTGTATTCTGTTGCTTTGGGATGGAATGTTCTGAATAGATCTGTGATGTCCATCTGTTCCAGTGTGTCATTTAAGGCCTTTATTTCCTTGTTGATCTTTTGCTTGGATGATCTGTCCATTTCAGTGAGGGGAGTGTTAAAGTCCCCTACTGTTATTGTATTATTGTCAATGTGTTTCTTTGATTTTGTTATTAATTGGTTTATATAGTTGGCTGCTCCCGTGTTAGGTGTATAGATATTTAAAATTGTTAGATCTTCTTGTTGGACAGACCCTTTGAGTATGATATAGTATCTTTCCTCATCTCTTATTATAGTCTTTCGCTTAAAATCTAATTGATCTGATATAAGGATTGCTACCCCAGCTTTCTTCTGATGTCCATTAGCATGGTAAATTGTTTTCCACCCCCTCACTTTAAATGTAGAGGTGTCATTTGGGTCTAAAATGAGTTTCTTGTGGGCAGCATATTGATGGGTTTTGTTTTTTAATCCATTCTGATACCCTCTGTCTTTTGATTGGAGGCATTTATCCCATTTACATTCAGGGTAACTATTGAGAGATATGAATTTAGTGCCATTGTATTGCCTGTAAGGTTACTGTTACTGTATATTGTCTCTGTTCCTTTCTGATCTACTACTTTTAGGCTCTCTCTTTGCTTAGAGGACCTCTTTCAATATTTCCTGTACAGCTGGTTTCGTGTTTGCAAATTCTTTCAGTTTTTGTTTGTCCTAGAAGCTTTTTATCTCTCCTTCTATTTTCAGTGATAGCCTAGCTGGATACAGTATTCTTGGCTGCATGTTTTTTCTCGTTTAGTGCTCTAAGTATATCATGCCAGTTTTTTCTGGCCTGCCAGCTCTCTTTGGATAAGTCTTCTGTCAATCTAATATTTTTATCATTGTATGTTACAGACTTGTCCCGGGCTGCTTTCAGGATTTTCTCTGTCACTAAGATTTGTAAATTCTACTATTAGATGGCGGGGTGTGGACCTATTCTTATTGATTTTGAGGGGGGTTCTCTGCACCTCCTGGATTTTGATGCTTGTTCCCTTTGTTATATTAGGGAAATTCTCTACAATAATTCTAATATACCTTCTGCTCCCCTCTCTCTTTCTTCTCTTTCTGGAATCCCAATGATTCTAATGTTGTTTCATCTTATGGTATCAGTTATCTCTCGAATTCTCCCCTCAGGGTCCAGTAGTTGTTTGTCTCTCTTTTGCTCAGCTTTTTTATTCTCTGTCATTTGGTCTTCTATATCACTAATTCTTTCTTCTGCCTCATTGATCCTAGCAGTAAGAGCCTCCATTTTTTAATTTTACTTCATTAATAGCTTTTTTTATTTCAACTAGGTTAGATTTTAGTTCTTGTATTTCCCCAGAAAAGGGCTTTTATTTCTCTCGACAGGGTTTCTCTAATATCTTCCATAACTTTTTAGAGCCGACCTAGAACCTTGAGAATCATCATTCTGAACTCTAGATCTGACATATTACCAACATCCATATTGATTATATTCCTAGCTTTTGGTACTGACTCTTGTTCTTTTTTTTTTTGTGGTGAGTGAAAATATTGGGAATTTTCCAACAACCAACCTGACTCTGCAGGATTGAGAGAAGGAATACAATCTTAAGAATTTAAGATGGAAATACAAGTGAAGAGCAGGCATATCCATGTAAAATATGTAAGAAAGTCTCAGAATCTCTAGCAAGAGTGACAGAAAGTGTTTCTCTTCTGAAGCCTATCAGAAACACTGGAGGATATGATTGCTTTTTCAAGTGTGAAGGCAGCAATTCAAAAATTCAAGAAAGCCGAAACATTAAGAAGCATGATAGTATCAAAGGAACACAATGATTTTCTAGTAACTGAACACAAAAAAATGAAGATGTGCATTTTGCCTAATCAAAATTCAGAACTTTCAAAATTCAAAACCGTCGTTACAGGGAAGCTTAGCAAACTAAGAGAAAACACAGACAATTCAGTGGAAACAGAAAAACAATACACTATTTAAAAAGTTTTAGTAGAGATATCAAAATCATAAAACAGAACTAAGCAGAACCTGGAGCTGAAGAATACAATGAATGAAGCAACAAAAAAATGCAATGGTGAGCATCATCTGTAGACTTGATCAAGCAGAAAAAAAATCTGTGGAGGCACCTGGGTGGATCAATGGGTTAAGGCCTCTGCCTTCAGCTCAGGTCATGATCTCAGGGTCCTAGGATTGAGCCCCGAATCTGGCTCTCTGCTCGACAGGGAGCCTGCTTCCCCCTCTCTTTCTCTCTCTCTGCCTGCCTCTCTGCCTACTTGTGATCTCTGTCAAATAAATAAATAAAATCTTTAAAAAAATAAAATAAAAAATAAGCTGTCTTAAATAAATAAATAAATATATTTTTAAAAGCCTGAGACAATTTTAAAAGCAACAAGAAAAAAATATTACATATAAAAGAAATGCCATCAGGCTGTGAATAGATCTCTCAGCAGAAATTCTGCAGGCCAGTAGAGAGTGGGTTAATATGTTCAAAATCCTGAAAGGAAAAAAATTCCAAGCAAGAATACTTTACTCAGCAAAACTGTCCTTTATAAATGGAGAGATAAAGACTTTCCCAGGCAAACTAAACCTGCCTTACAAGATGCTAAAAATAGTTCTTTTAGCTGAAATGAAAAGATGCTAATAGTAACATGAAAATATATTAAAACATAATACACACTTATAAAGGTGTGATTGAGTCAAATTCTGAATACTCTAATACCATAATGTGTTATATAAAACACTTAACTCTAGTATGAAGGTTAAAAAACAAAAGTATTAAAACTAACTAGAATTAGAATAAATTTTAGTGGACATACAATAGAAAGAGATATAAATCACGACATCAAAAATATTAAATGTAGGAGAGGAGTAGAAGTGTAGAGGTTTTTTAATGCAAACAACGTTAAGTTGTTATCAGCTTAACAGAGACTCGTTCTATATTTTATGTAAATTTCATGGTAATCAGAAAGCAAACATCTCTAGTAGACACACAAAAGATACAGAGAAGGGAATTGAAGTATACCATTAAGGAAAATCCTCAATTCACAAAGGAAGACAGTAAGAGAGGGAAAAAAGAACTACAAAACAGATGGAAAACAATAAGATGGCAATAGTAAGGACTTACCTATCAATAATTGGTTTAAATGTAAATGGATTAAATTCTCTAATCAAAAGATATAGAGGGAAAAAATAAAAAATTAATAAAAAAATATAATTAAAAAAAAAAGATATAGAGGGGCTGGCTGAATGGATAAAAGAAAAAGAGAAAAAGAAGGCCCAGCTATATGCTGCCTACAAGAGGCTCACTTCAGCTTCAAGGACACACAGACTGAAAGTGAAGGGATGGAAAAAAGGTATCCCATGCAAATGGAAACCAAAAGACAGCAGGAATAGCAACACTTATATACAACGAAATAGATTTTTTAAGTAAAAAGCTGTAACCAGAGACATTATATAATAATAAAAGAATCAATTCATCAAGAAGATATAACAATTGTAAATATAGATATATACCCAACATCAGAACATGTAAAATATTAAACAAATACTAACAAATCTGAAGGAGAAATAGATAATAATACAACAATGGTAGGAGGCTTCAGTACACCACTTTCAATAATGCATAGATCATCCAGACAGAAAACCAATATAGAAATAAGAGACTTGTACTATATTTAGAACAAATGGACCTAAAAGACATATATGGAACATACCCAACGGCAGCTGAATATACATACTTTTCAAGCACACACTGAACATTTGCAAACAACCAGTGGTATGGATTTTGAAATTGGTAATGGGAGGAAACCTATAAAAGTTTATGAAAATGTAGAATTGAGCAACATAGTTCTGAGTAACAAATGGATTAGAGGAGAAATCAAAAGGGAAAGTGAAAAATACCTTGAAACAAATGAAAATAGAAATGCAACATACCAAAACATGGTATATGTTTATAAAAAATTTAAAAAAAATTAAAAATTAAAAAAAAGAAAGAAAGAATGTGATCTCAAATGAGCAATGTAAATTTACACTTCAAGAAACTACAGAAAGAAGAATAAACCAAAACTAAATTTAACAGAAATAAAGAAATAACAGAGACCAAAGCAGAAATAAATAAAATACAGACCAGAAAAACAATTAGGAAGGTAAATGAAGCTAAGAGTTGTTTTCGAAAACATGAAGAAAATTGACAGACCTTTAAGTAGACTAAAAAAAAAAATACAATTCAAGTACATAATATGTATACAAATATATGTATACAAATCAAATACATAATATGTATTTATCAAATACATAAAATTCTAAATGAAAGAGGAGACATTAAAATTGATACCACTATTTGAAATAGAAAGGATCATAAAATACAACAAGAACAAGTTGGATAACCTAGAAGAAAAAGTTAAATTCCTGGAGCTATACAACCTACCAAGATGAAATCATGAAAAAAATAGAAAATCTGAATAGATCAGTAATGAGTAGGGGATTAAATCTGTATTCAGAAATCTCCTAACCAAAAATCCCTAGGGTTTGATGACTTCACCAGTGAAGTCTACCAAACATTTCAAAAATTAACACCAACTCTTCTCAAACTTTTCTTAAAAATGGGATAGAAAAGAACACTTCTAAGTCATTTTACAAGGTCAGCATTACTTTGATACTAAAGCCAGACACAGGCACGACAAGGAGAGAAAATTACAGGCCAATATTCCTCATGAATCCTCAACAAAATACCAGCTAATAGGACATAACAGCACATTAAAAGGATTGTACACCATGATCAAGTGGGATTTATCCCTGGGACGCAAGGATGATTCAAGATACAGAAGTCAATACATAAGATATACTACATTAACGGAATGAAGAATAAAGTCTCAATAGATGCAGAAAAAGCATTTGATAAAGGTCAGTGCCTTTTACAATGAAAACTCTCAGTGAATTAGACATAAAAGGAACTACCTCAACAAAGTAAAGACCATATGTAACAAACTCACAACTAGTATCACACTCAATGGTGAAAACAAGAAGATACTGCCAACCCGGACCACTTCTATTCAACATATTACTGGAAATCCTAGCCAGAGCAGTTAAAGAAGAAACTCATGAAGTAAAAATAAACAATCAGGACTACATCAAACTAAAGGCTTCTGCACAGCAAAAGAAACAAAAATGCAAAGGCAACCTGTGGAGTAGAAAAAATATTTGCAAAGCATATATCTGATAGGGGTTAATATAAAAAAACACATAAGGAACTCCTAGAACTCAATAACAAAAAGACAGTGATTGAAAAATGGGCAACGGATCTGAATGGATATTTTTGCAATAAACAACATAAATGTCCAGCAGGTACATAAAAAAGATGCTCAACTTCACTAATCACCAAGGATATTTAAATCAAAACCACAATGAAATATCACCTCATATCTATTAGGTTGTTTTCTAATAAAAAGACCAGAGATAACAAATGTTGGCAAAGATGTGGAGGAAAAGGGAACCTTGTACACTGTCTGTAGGAATGTAAACTGGTGTAACCATTATGGAAAACTATATGGAGGTTTCTTTAAAAATTAAATATATACTATATTATACTCTAGCAATCTCATTACTGAATATATGTCCAAAGGAAACAAAATCAGTTTCTCAAAGAGGTATCTGCACTGTCATGTTCATTGCAGTATTATTCACAATAGCCAAGATATGGAAATATGGAAACACCTAAATGTCCATTGATGGATGGGTGGATGAAGGTATATAATGAACACATACACACACACACACACTGAAATATTGTTCTGCCACATGAAAAAAGGAAGTGCTACACTTGCAACAACATAAGTGAACCTAAAGGACATTATATTATGCTAACTGAAATAAGCCAGACAGAGAAAGACAACTACTGTATATCACTAATATCTGGTTTTTTTTTAAGTCAAATTCCTGGAAACACAGTAGAATGGGGGTTGCCAGGGGCTGGGGTTGGGGAAATGGGAACATCCTGATCAAAGGGTATAAGTGTTTTGTTGTAAGATGAATAAGTTCTGGGGCACTAATGTACAGTATGGTGACTATTAATAATACTGCATTGTATACTTGAAATCTGCTAAGATCTCAAGTGTTGTTTCATAAAAAAAGGGTAACGTGAAGTGAAGAATAGGTTTATTCATCTGATTGTGGTAATTATTTCACAAAATATATATATGTATATAATCATAATGTTATACATTTTAAATATATACAACTTTATTTGTCAGTTATACCTCAGTAAATCTTAGGAGAAAAAGAAACATTTAAAAAAATGTCAAGCAATATTTTACGTACTGGAAATGTAGGTTTACTCCTTTTATTCAATTTTACTCCAACTGCTCTTACATAATTTATGAAATATAGTTGCTTTTGGCTATTCTTTATAAAATTACAAACTATGAACCCATGATGGCATTTTGCTAAATAGTCTTGCACAAAATGGCTTTGAACATGTGTTGAATAAAAGTACAAAATAAGAAAACCAGAATGTTCACATTTTTGTGAACACATGTATGTGAGTACCGGGTCATAATATAAATGTAGGAAAAGATGCAGAGAAAAAAGAACCCTTTTACACTGTTGGTGGGAAAGTAAATTGGTATAACCATTGTGGAAAACTATATGGAATTTCCTCAGAAAATTAAAAATAAATTACCATATAATCTGTTTGAAAGTCTCTGCTCTGGAACAGGGATTTCCCAAATGTGGTCCAGATCCCCCAAATCATGATGGTCCAGATAAAAACATGGCTTCTTGGCCTTACCCCAGAGATTCTGTTTGAATAGGTTTGGAGTGGGGCTCAGAAATCTGAAAGTTAAAGAAACTACACATGATCCTGACCAAAGCACTAAAGTTACAGACACAGATGATATCACCTCTAGGGTTGCAATGAATAGATGTAAAGAATAGCTAGTCATTTTAATTTATAGCATTACAGAGGGCTTCCGCATGATTAGAACTGTGGGGAAGACCTTTATTCTTTTTTTTTTTTTCAGAAGTAGTTAAGTTACAGTGTTGTATTAGTTTTAGGTGTACAATATAATGATTCAACAATTCTATACAGGACTCAGTGCTCATCACAATAAGTGTAGCACTCAATATCTTTTATCCATGTCATACATCTTCTTCCCTTCCACCTCCCTCTGGTAACCACCAGTTTGTTCTCTGTATTTAAGAGTCTGCATTTTTTTTTAATTTCTTTTCAGTGTTCCAGAGTTCATTGTTTATGCACACCCAGTGCTCCATGCAGTACATGCCCTCATAATACCCACCACGAGGAAGAGTCTGCTTTTTTGTATATGTCTCCTGTGTTTGTTTAGTTTATTTCTTAGTTTCCATAGATGAGTAAAATCATATGAGTATTTGCCTTTCTCTGTCTGACTTATTTCACTTAGCATTATACTCTCTAGGTCCATCCATGTTATTACAAAAGGCAATATCTCATTTTTTATGGCTATGTAATATTATATAATATATTATATATAATATATATTTATAATATTAATTATATATTCATATATAATATATATTACTATATATAATATATACTTATATGTGTAAGTATATATTAAGTATATACTTATATATGTATACTTAAGTATATATATAGACTATATATACTTAAGTATATTAACTTAATATATACTTACATATATAAGTATATATAGACTATATATATACTATTAATATATACTTTATATATACTTATATATAAAGTATATATTAAGATATATTAAGTATATATTATATATAAAATATATATTATATGTCATAAATAATATGTTATACACACACATATGCCATACTTTACCATTAATTTATCAGTGGACACTTGGGTTGTTTCCCTATCTTGGCTATTGTGAATATTGCTGCAATAAACATATAGTTTTTCATTCAGATAAGTGTCTTCACTTTCTTTGGGTAAATACCCAGCATTGGAATTATGCATCATATTTTAATTCTATTTTTAATTTTTTGAGGAACCTCCATACAGTTTTCCATAATGGTTTCACCAATAACCATTCCCACCAATAGTGCATAAGGGTTCCTTTTTCACAACATCCTTGCCAAAACTTGTTATTTCCTGTCTTTTTGATTTTAGGCATTCTGACAGGGGTGAGGTGGTATCTCATTGTGGTTTAGATTTGCATTTCCTTGATGATTAGTGATGTTGAGCATCTTTTCAAATGCCTGTTGGCTATTTGTATGTCTTCTTTAGAAAAATGTCTATACAAGTCTTCTGCCCATTTTTAGGCAGATTATTTGTTTTGATTTGGTTTGGATTTTTGTTGTTGTTGTTTGTTTTTTGCTGTTAAGTTGTGTAAATTCTTTATATATTTTGGATATTAGCCCTTTATAAAATATATCACTTGCAAGTATCTTCTCCCATTTAGTAGTTTGCCTTGTTGTTTTATTGATGACTTCCTTCACTGTGCAAAAGCTTTTTATTTTGATGTAGTCTGAATAATTTATTTTTTGCTTTTGTTTCCTTTGCTGAGGAGACATATCTAGAAAAGTGTTTCTACAGCTGATATCAAAGAAATTACTGCCTATGTTTTCTTCTAGGAGTTTTATGATTTCAGGTTTCACATTTAGGACCTTAATTCTTGAAAAGAAGCAGTGTTGCATAGTGGTTAAGAGGATTTTGTGAAATGGGATGGACTTGAGTTCTAATCCATTTGCCATTTGCTAGCTGTGAGATGTCAGGAATCAGATTTATTTTGTTTTTATAAATGGTGCTAATAACTACCTATTGTGTAGTGTTAAAAGGATTAAATAGGATAAAGCAACTGGAGCATGGTAATATAAGAAATATTAGCTATTATCATCTTTAGGAATTCACCAACACTTTGAGAAAAATTCTATACAACTTAATGTTGCAGACATTAGTTGAGAGTGCAAAGAACTAAGCTAAGTGTTTTTGGAAATTCAAAGATAAGAAACAGACTCTGATTTCATGCATCTTACAATCTGATATGCTCAAAGAATTTTACAGCAGAAAGTCAGATTGGCCAATCTACTTCTTATTTAACAGACGAGGAAACTGAGACTCTAGAACTTAAACAAGGAGCCCAGCATTGTATATCTAGTTATAGGAGGAGTCATAAGTAGAACTTAGATATCTGAAGCCAGGCCAGTGTCATTCCACCAGAGAGGACCTCAATTCCTGGCCGAAACCTCTGTCCTAACAGTGATAAATGTTCTTTGGATAGAAAAATATGTGTATATATTTGTATTTAATTTAATTCTACACGTTACTCACATAAAGAATATGCTGGGGCACCTGGGTGGCTCAGTCAGTTTGGCATCTAACTCGATTTCTGCTTAGATCATGATCTCAGTGTCATGGGATCCAGCAGGGTGTTGGGGTCCACAGTGGGTGTGGATCCTGCTCAGGATTTTCCCTCTACCTCTGTCCATCTTGCCAACTGCCCCCAGCTTGTGTGCATATTCTCTCTTTCTCTCTCTTGGGAAAAAAAAAAGTGAGACAGTTTAAAAATGATGATAAAATATGCAATACTCATTATTATAAATTCCATATGAGGTACTGATTTTCACCAAATACTTTTAGATGATTTTTGCTGAATTATATCCATAGTCAAACTATGGTTGCAATTTAACCAGGATTTGACTAATGGGATTGTATCTCAATCCACTAAGTCTTTTTTTTAAATTGTGGTAAAACACATAAAATTACCATCTTTATCATTTTTAAGTGTATAGTTCAAGAGTATTAAGCATATTCAGATTGCTGTGCAACCAATCTTAGAATTATTTCATCTTGCACAGCTAAAACTCTACACACATTAAAAAGTAACTCTCCATTCCTCCTTCTCCCAGGCTCCTGGCAACCACCATTCAACGTTCTGTTTCTATAAGTTTGACTATCCAGATATTTCATAAAAGTGAAATCATATAGTATTTGTCTTTTGTGATTGGCTTATTTCACTTAGCATAATGTACTCAAAATTCATCAATGCTATAGCATGTGAAAAGACTTCCTTCCTTTTTAAGGCTAAATAATATTCCATTGTAAATACAAAACAATTCTATTAATCCATTCATTTACTGATGTATTTGAGTTGCTTCTACCTCATGGCTATTGTGAATAGTGCTGCTATGAACGTGGGTGTACAAATCATCTCTTTACAATCCTGCTTATAATTCTTTTGTATATGTACCCATAAATGGACTGGCTAGATCATATGTTAGTTTGAATTTTTTTGAAGAACTGCCATATTGCTTTGTATAGTTGGCTATACCATTTTACATTCCCACCACAGTGCAAGAGAGTTTCAACTTCTCCCCATCCTTGCCAAACCTTATTTCCTGGTTTTTTGATAGTAGCCATTCTAATAGGTAAGAAGTTATCTACTGACTCTTTACCTGTGGAAATTGCTGTCATTAAGTCTACTGTATGAACTATTATTAACTACTTTACACACCAATGCAGGTTATAGGAATTAAACTAAAATCTCTTTTAGGTTCAGCATACTTCTGTTGAAATTCACTCACTTATAAACTTGAGTGATTACTTTGCTGAATCAGATAATAGTTTTCCAATATTGGAAGAATATTTCTTCAGTTCTCCCAGTTGGTTACAATGGAACAGCTACCAACAGTAGGCACAATGGAGTCGCCAAGGTGTGCTGCATGGCATTTGGAGATGGTGTTCATACCGATAGCAAGCAGGAAATTGAGCTAGAGAAGGAGGTCATGATGGCTGCGTGGAAGGGTCTAGATTCATACAATATGCTCACCCCAAAGGCAGCTTCAGGCACCAGGGAAGACCCTAATAAATTAGGGTCCCTTCTGTCACCAACAAATGAATAGTGGGCTGTATCTGTGAAGAGAACAATAGTGCGGTCATCTGGTTCTGACTGTGAGGCCCTAGCTGTGGAACCCACTAGGGAGCAAGTGGAGCAAGATGGTGCTACACTAGCTGACCCACTGAGCCTTTGTACTAACTTACTCAAAATGTGCTGTGAAGTTTCTTCTGTCCAGTAAAGACTAGTCATTGCATTGGCTCCTTCTCCCATTAAAAAAAAAAAAAAAAAAAAAAAAAAAAAAAAGTTTTTAAATTTAGCTTGCATTCACATTTGTCTCATTACTTTCTTAAATCTAGATTTAAGAAAGGATAGACCAACTTTTTCTATAATGGGCCAGATGGTAAATATTTTTGGCTTTGTGGACCATACTGTCTCTTTCAAAACTATTCAACTCTCCCATTGCAGTTTGAAAATAGACATCAGTAATACATAAGTGAATGGGCATGGCTGTGTTCCAATAAAACTTTATTCATAAAGGTGGGATGATGGGAGAGCCCTAGTTTTCTGAACCCTGTTCTAGACAATCAACACAACAATAAATAATTAGCCCTGCTGCTTGACAATTTCCCTTATGGCAATACTCTCACCATTGTCTACTTCAGGTTACCAACAGGAAGTTACTGAAAGTGAAGTTAGAAAGATATGCATAGAAACATGCCATTTATATCCTTCCCACCACACAGATACAATAGACATAAATAATAAAATGTAGTAAAATAATTAGGAGGTAATAAATATAATCACCTATGTTTTTAATGTAATTTTTTAATTTTTAAGTTTATATAATTTAATTTTTATTAACAGCTGTAATTAAAAACTGGCTCATGAAATTCCTAAAAATTTAACAGTTGTTCTCACAAACCAGTGTGGACCAGCTCCAGCAACCCAGTGGTTCAATTCCAGTTTCCTGCCAGTCTTCTCAGACAACTGAGAACCAATCCAAACCTGTTCTTGTTCCCTTTCAAAATTTACAAAAATGTTCTCTTCCAAAAGAGGTCAGAAACCTGATTTCTGGGTGTGTATGCTACTTGCCCATGAGATATTTTTATTTTTAAAAAAATGAAAATCATATTCCAGTAATTATTTATGCAGTCTAACTTTAAGGTAATTAAATTTCTGACCAAACTTGGAGTATACTGGAACTTACAGACCTGAACAATCACTCAGGTATTTGTATTCTGAGTCACCTTTGGTTTAAGAAAATGCATGTACTCTTTTAGAAATTTCTGAAATTACAGCATTACCCAGTCTGGGAATTAATAATTTTTGGTAGAAAGTAAGATAGATATAAGATAATGTATGTGAGCAGAATCAAGGTGATCTGTATTTTAACTCAGCCCCAACAAACACGATATGATCTTGGGCAATGATTTCACTTTTTGTTTCAACTTTCCCCTTTATACAAACTAAGAGTGTTAACAGTCCTCATACTCTTAAAGTTTGTGAGGGCTAATATTGCTAAAGTGATTTGAAAACATTGGCTAATTGGGGTTTTGGAAATATAGGTCAACATTTATCATCTTGACATGAATGTGAGACATTAAAAATTATAATTCCATGAACCTGACATAAACACTTTAAGCTTTAAAAAATGTGCCTAGATTCTTAGGGCCAATCGAAACTACCAGCTGAAATTAGCTTTTTAATTTTTATCTTTGTTTTCTTTAATGTTATTCCCTTTCTCCCTATGCCATAAATGATTGAGAGGGGTGGCTGAATTTATTCAGACATGAGTTTTTGTGTGTTGTCTTGGATCTGGAACAGACAGTCTGTGGTACCAATACCACTATTTCCACTTTTCCTTTCTCTGCCCTTCCTTTCTTACTCTATACTTTCCATCCTCTTTCTTTCTATCGCTCTTCCTTTTTTCTTACCTGCCAAAATACAATATATACCCAAATATTTTAGCATGGTGTGACCTTTGAATCAGTCTGAGGCATAAATTTACATAACAATATATAAGGTTCTCTTTTAAATAGGAGGCAACAAGATTCTAATGATCATTGAGTCCCTATTTATGAGGCCATTGTACTACCTCATCCTTCTGTTTCTAGGTTGTTTCAAGGCACTAACCACCCACTTTGCTTATAGAGATATATACCAAAAGACAGCCCTCCCAACACTAACATATATCTGTAATAAAAAGACATGAGGAAGGACATGGGCTATGGGTACTGGACTTCACTCTAATAAAGCATAGCCTCAGCATGATAACTCTTGTTCTATGTATTCTGTAAATCTCAATTCAGTTTATGCTCTAGTCTCATGAGAATGTCAAACTGGCCCATCGGTCCTTCCAGAGCCTGACCTGTTTCCCTAGTATGAAGAGTCTCTGACATCTGTATGCTTACGATCCCAATCTAATTATTCTTTACTAGTATTGTACATAAAGGTAAGTGCTCAAAATCACATCAAGTTGGAAAATAATTTCTCATGTTTAGTGGAATACCATATTCATACTGAAAAGCTTCTGTTAATGAGCATTTTGTTGAGAAAGGTGGTTGTAAAAGGGTCATCCAACCTTAGGTTTTACTGGTCTTTTGAATGTATATGGATTTGAAAGAGAAAACACTTGCTTTTGTTATCTGCTAAGATTAGCTACAAGTAATTGTGGTTAGCTTTGCTGAAACTCCTCATCCTAATGATGCAAACAAAAATCACAAAGCACAGAGCTTTAGGTTTCAGAGGTGACTCACAAAGACTAGCAATCCGTCTTGGAAGTCTTAGCAGGCCTATTTTTGGGCTGTTCTCCACACATGGCAAGGCTGGAGAATCCCAGGTGTTCTTGCTGAGAGCAAAGTGAGAGCAGGAAGACTGCCCTGAGAAGCAAGAACATACTCATTAAAGTAGGTTTCTGGTGGGAGGTGAATCTGACTGGTAGTTCTGTGTTTCTCCTTGTGGTGACCTCTTTCCTTGTTAGAGAGGGGGGGTCTGATGTCCAAATGTATCCAGGTTTAATGAGTTGCAGTTCACTAGGGACCCAGAGAGGGCAAAAGAGTACCTGCTTGGTGAAGCGAGAATAGTATATTGCTTGTTTCCTGGATTCTATACCATTTAAACAATGTAAAAGTTTTTCTCTTGTGAGATTTTTCTATCCCTTGGAAGTCTGAAAAGGCATATGTAAATAAAGGGAACCAAGAGCTATGGCATAAATGGACTAATCCAGTTGGCTATATTAATGATTCCCTTACGATAAAATCACTAAACTCTTCAAAAATGATTTTGCAAGACCAGCAGACATCATCTCTCTATTGCAAATGAAGATAAAATAAAACTAGAGAAACTCTTGTCATAGGTCTGCAGATCTAGGATGGCTAATCAGGTAAACAATCTTTGAATAATAATAAACTCGGGAATTAGGCCACAATTTTTGGATTGTTTTATTCAATCAGATACTTACTAATGTCAAGAATACTTGTCTTGCAGGGCATATTTCAATGAAATGGCAAGTAAATACGTTTGTTTTCTTTGATTTGTGAAATCAAAAGTGAGAAATTGTGTATAATGAAATTGTGAATAGCAAAGTAGCAATATACATATGGTCAAAGAATATAATTTTATATGAAATATAAAGGGTGTAATGCCTGTATCAGAAAATGCATGGCAACTATAGCAGTGTCAAAGCTTTAAGAAACACGAAATGTGTATCAGAAGCTAAGCATTAACTTGGCAGTAAGTAGTATGAGAAAAGATTTTTTTCCTCTGCAATGATATTTTGAAAGAATTTTCTGTCACTCAAAAAAGTAAGCTTTTTTTTTTTTTCCCTGCCAGTACTCTAGAAGTAAATTCAAATGCAATTAAGGGCATGAAAAACTTTTCTACTATTATGAGTATAAAAATTAACTACAAAAGAAAACCAAGTTTTCCAAATCATTGTATTAAATGTGCTTCCTATAGAAAAAATTACATACAACCGCTTTATGATATAAATTTGATTTCTCATGTTTAAATGAAAGATCTAAATCTTTGGAATTTTACTATAAATACTTCCTACTATGCTATGGAAGCTATAACTCTCGTCATTTCATTTAATTTTACTTTGTTTTGTTTTCCCAACTAGAAAATGAGGATCATGATATAGTTCTACTCCTTATCACACTAGATAGGAGTAAGTTAAACTGAGCATGAGTATACCATTTTTATATGGTATGCTGAATGTATTACATAAAGGTATTAATGCTCTTTAAAAATTTTAAATTATTACAACTGAGAAAAATTGCACAATTTTCCAAATAGGTGAAATGTAAGTATATGATCTAAACCATAACTGAGCTTATCAGGTCAGCAGAGGAAGAAATTCATATAACAACATATATTTATTGACCACTTTATATAGTCAAGCATTTTACATGAACTATTTCACTTGACTGTTGTGACACTTTGAGGGAAGTACTACTATAAAATCTACTTTATAAATGGGAAAATTAGGAGTAGCAGAAGTTATGCACCTTACCTAAGTTCATCCAAATGGATAGTTAGAAAGACCCAAGATTTGAACCCTCCTGTTTGATTATACAGCCCAACTTCTTAATTGCACTACTCTGTGACTGTCTCTCCAAGTTCAGGTTCCCTGTTCACACAATCCAAGACTTTACAATACTGCGTAATGTGTTATCTCAAAATATAAATGGAATGCTGCAGTAGTTGAAATCAACATGCAATTTCTGAGATCTTATCCCATTCCAAATTTCACACTGAAATGCATGCTCTTTTGTCATCCATTGTTGTAGGAGAATCTGTTCATATGAGCTAGTAGGTGGGAGATGTGGAAATATTATGTCTCCTGCTCTGTTAATTGTCTGGGTTTTTTTGTAAAGAAAAACTCATTTTCTTTGGAGATGATCAAATGTTTCCCATTCAATTCATGAAAGCCTCACACAAAACATTTGGGCATATATCCATTTTCCCCTTCAAGGATAAAATGTACATACATTACTTGGAAGTTTCTTTCATGTTTGGAATTATAATAGATTTTTTTTTACATCTTTTCCACACAGGAATATATTATGATGGTTCAGGCAAAATGACATATTAGATGCATAATTATTATGAATGATCACTACGGAATAAGTAAAATAGATAAGCTACTCACTGATCTGATGTACTACCTGTACATCTTTCATCAAACTAAATATTTTAATTGTGGCAACTTCCATAAGTTATTTTATAAATATATAAGATTAATTTTTAGAAAAAGGGAAATACATATTCTCTAAATATAGAGAAGAATGAGTTTTTTTTAATATTGATTTCTTAAAAGAACGTATATTTGTGTTTATTGAGCATAGAAAAGACAATTTTTAAGTTATAAGTGATATAAATTGCTGTGGCTTTCGCCAATATTTTTCCCGCCAATATTTTACATTAAACGTTTGAGCATCCTAGAATAGGCCAGCTGTTTTTTTCTGGAATATGTCTATTTTTCTTAATGATAAATATTATAAGCAAGTGTCACAGTGAGTTCAAATCACTTTTAAAAGTCTTAGGAGATTACAAGATGGAGAACTACTTAAACACCAGGGAAGAAACCTCAATTCAGAAACAACCACCTTTTGTAAAGGCTTCATCTAAATGAGGATTTTTGTGTAATGTAAATGAACTCCTTTTACTAAAAGTAGACATTTGCCATTGTTATTAACACTTTATCTCCAGGCGGTACAATTTTCCCCCATGCTAAGTAGTAACACAAAAATGCACAGTGATTGTTCTTCCTAGAAAAAACAAAACAAAACAAAAACCTGATGTATTCAATTTGTATTTATTTTATTATTTTGCAAAAACACTAGAACAAAAATTTTTAAAATGCCATATAAAGTTTCACTCCACATAAAACTAGGCTTCAGAAAGAACTGTTTTCCAGGCTGCCAGATGTTTTCCCCCTTTATTATAAGTTAACAGCAATGATATATCAAGGATAGAGAGGAATGCACAAATGTATTAAGTCTCCTGCTGCCACTTTAGTATGTGTGTATATTTTTGTTTTTGTTTTTGTTTTGTGGCAAATGAATAAAATGTATATTTGGTATGTTCTAACTGAAAAGCTGTTCTTAAAGATACAGACTTTTTTTTTCCCATTAGGCTAATTTGTGTGATTCCATTTACGTCAACCTGTAACTGACAGCCATGGAAAGTAAAAAGATTTGCTCTTGTTTGCTTTCATGAAAAAATACTACTTAAAATTAATTTGTTAGGGTTGAATTAGTCCTATAATGTTCCAGTTCTTTTGAAGTGACTCCTAAAAAGTTATCCAAGATTTAAAAAAAAAAAAAAAGTCATCCAAGAGAAAGAAATGTTGGTAAAGTCTAGAAGCACAAGAGGGAACTAACTATCTAGGCAAGAAATTTCACCATCCCAGTGCTGCATGGAGGTGTGGCACTGGAGAGTTAGAAATGGAAACACACACACATAGGCTCACACACACATGCACGGGGCCCTTGCACGCACATACAAACACAGACAGTGTACACCAAGAATATCTCATCGAGCAGATTCCCCTACTGTTATTTGGAATTTCTTTAACAAATACCACGTCACACCAAAATGTGGCTAAATCAAATGTGTTAGAAAAGAAGAAAAAGAAAGGCCAACCTCTTTCCTGGAAGGAGTCCAGTGTCTGAAGCCTGTTGCTGTTCTAGTTTCAGATCAGTGAAAGTCCTCCTGTCCTCTCTTGCCACTCTTGCCCACTATTCCTTCTCAAAACAAGGCTTATAATAACCCCTAGACTTTACTTTGGTTTAATACATCATCTATTGGATTCCACCTGTAAATGCTTCAGAAACGCATGGAATATGGGTTGTTATTAAGTGGCACCGAAAACTCAGAAAATCACTGGACAGAGAACAGTGCAGTATCAAATTTAACTCAATGATCTATTGATCAACATCATAAATATTGGAAGATAAGTTGATATTAAACTAAAGTTAGGGCAAAACCTCCTATCTTCTTAATTAAAGAAGTGAAAACTTGTGACAAAACATACTCACAATTTCAACATCCCTAATTGCCATTTTTTTTTTTACCTCTGGCTTACTCTAGGAGTAAGATGCTATCTTAATGATCCCTGCTGTTTTACACATTTTAATTAATGCTGTAAGTTTTGCATTTCTATCCTGAGGCGATTTTATAAAGGAAACTATTTTCAAAAAATAAAACACATTACCCTAGGCGTTCTTCATCTTGGCCTGCTGCATGGGTGGAATTGAGCATGCATCCCTTACCCTCTGGCATGCCGAGAATCCTTGTGATGAATGAAGTGTAGCCTGGGCCAACAGGCTAATGGTTGTCGCTGAGGAAGGGCTCCAGCTGAGACCATCCTTTCACTGGTGGCACTGGTCACCTCAGGCCTGTCCTGGATTCCCTTGACACAAAGCCACAGAATAGAAAGGGGAAGGTGAGAGGAGGGCTATATTCTAGAGCTGAGGCCAAGACAAAAGTTTCAGTGAGGTGCTTTTTGGATATACCTGGCACAGAGTGGACACTCATTAAACGTTCAACTGAAATTAAATCGGTCTGATATGGCGCGAAGGGTGCAAAAAAGGAGACAAAGCGCTGGGGTTAAAGTTGCTGGGTACTCAAGTTGTATGAAGTGTGCTGTTCCTAATGAGCGGCCCATTGTGTTTCTGATAGTGAATTATCTTAGACCACAATATCTGTGAGTTATATGCCTTAACTGTCTCTCTGTTGGTTCTTTTTTGGAAGTTCCTTTCTTCTTCTTCTTTTTTTTTTTTTTTTTAATTAATTGATTTTGAAAGAGCAAGAGCACATGGGAGATGGGGCAGAGAGAGAGAGAAAGTGAGAATCTTGGGTAGACCCCTGGGGACTGCAGAGGGAGCTGGATCCCACAACTGGGAGTCATGATCCAAGCAGAAATCAAGGGTCCAGTGCACAACAAACTAACTCATCCAGGCACCCCTGGAAATTTATTTCTAATTATATTTATTTTGTAATTAGGGAATTCATCTACCCTAGAAACTGAGATCTGCATGCTAATGAGGGAACAGTGAAAATTTGAGAATTTCAAGTGAAACAAAAATCTCTTTAGGCTAGGAAGCAACTTCTCAGAAGTCTGGCATTCTTGTAGCTTATAATAAAGGTATTACTTCCAGTGAAGATTTGTGGTGCTTGTCCCTGACCTCAGACTTGATCTTTAAAGAACATCAAATAGGACAAATTAACTTTGACAGCAATATATTTAATGACTAGTTTGCTGACATGCACAGGTAAGGCAAAGAAAATTGCCAGTTCTTCAAAACAAAACAAAACAAAACAAAACAAAAAAACTACCCCTATTTTGCATCTAGCTCTCCCTCCTGAGCAGTTGCCTGCACATTAGGAGAAGGAGTCCTTCAGGATAAGCCCTGCACCCACGCCTGGGGACCCTGGGCCATCTATCTGGATCCAACACAGTGGGGCAGAGTCGTCAGCTCCTAACTTGTTAAAATGCTCTGTGTGTATCTACTGAGATAAATATTTACTTCCCGTAACCTTTACTTGTAGATGATGATTTTACTCAAGGGGTGGGAAAAAAATATCTGCTTTGCAGAAATAGAAGTTTTCTGTTAAATGCCCAGAGTTCAATGTTAAAAACAAACAACAACAAACCCCTCCAGCCCCACAAACTCTATGTAATGAATATCTCATCTGTTATTACAGAAATAGTTTGGCTTAAAATTTCTCTCTTTCCTGCTTCAGGACTGCTTGTGAAAGGCCAGTAACTAGCCTGAATGTCTATAAAATGGTATCAAACATAAGCCAGGATTTAAGACATGAGCTTGTGTGAAACACCCAACAAAGCATTCATTACTTGTTAAGAGTAATTAATGAAAATGACTCAATTTAAATATGTTCAAAGACTTGGAAAGGACTCATTCCAAGTTTCTTCCCAAACACAAATCCAAAATATGAACATGTATTTGATGTTTTATGTCTACAGCTTAGACTCTAGTTTAAACTTGTTATGTAAGAAAGGCAGGGCTACGCAGTTACTAAGCGCACATGTGAAAAATATTTTAGAAAATGTAATGAGTTAAAGTCTCCTACATTTTTATGGTTGTGAATAGTTTACTATTGGATGATTGCCTTTCGTGATCACAGCTTTTCATGACCAGTTTACACGTGATTAAATTGATCTGTCAGTTTTCAGAATATATTTTTTGGTTTGATAACATAAACAATTCTTTTTTTTGTCCCTCTAAAACCTTGTTATTCAAAATGTAATCAGTGGACCAGTATGGCATCTGCATTGAGACAGTTAAAAATGTAGAATCTCAGGCTCTAGCCCAGAGTTTCTGAATCAGAAATCGTTTTTTAAAAAGCACTCTATGCTGTGAAGTATGTAAACCTGGCGATTCACAGACCCGTACCCCTGGGGCTAGTAATACATTATATGTTAATAAAAAAAATTTAAAAATTTAGAAATAAAAATAAAAAAATAATAAAAAGCACTCTAGGTAAATTATGTACATACTGCATTTTGGGAAGCACTTATCTAAAACACAGCTACACATATTTCTTACAAAGGAAAGATGGGTTTTTTAATTCTCAGAACTAAACCAAACCTATTTTTTAAAATTCCAAATTTTAAACTTTTAATCTTTAGATCAGTCCAAATATAATGGCTATAACAGACTTTTAATGCTACTCTTATTTTTTTCCTAGAAATCCCTCCATACAGTTGGAAGTTCATCCTAATAGTCCCAAACAACATATAATAAACAAATCACAAGTTATGGAATAAAAGAAAATTTCTTCATGACAGATATAACAGCAACAGCTAGTTTTGTCTGATACAATATTTTTTAAATGGGCAAAGTTTATTATTTTGCTCTCATTTAGCAAACACTTTGTACCTTGTATGCAGTATTTTCAGAATTCATGATAACAGAATTATGCTGTAAAACTGCAAAAAGCTTTGTTCAGAACAAGAGTAACCTCTACTGGATTACAATTGTCTTTATGGTAGTCTACAACAAATTTCAGGGTTTGCTCATTTTTACAGAGAAAGAAAAACTGCTCTGTCTATTCTGACATAATCCGCCTTTAGTTTATTCTAAAATAAACTAAAACTCCTAATGAATAATATGCCTGTATCCTGAAGAACACATTATTTAAGTGGTAATTGAAAGTTGTAATATAGCGTTTTACTATCAAATTAGTATCAAATTATTTGGTTACTTGGTTCACTTATATGTGCCAGTTACACATTTTCAACCTAAATTTAAATATATAATGCATCATCTTCAAGCCTTTAAAAATAAGTTTCAGGGAAAAAAAACCTTTTTTTAAAAGATTTTATTTATTTTTTTGATAGAGAGAGAGATCACAAATAGGCAGAGAGGCAGGCAGAGAGAGAGAGAGGAGGAAGCAGGCTCCCTGCTGAGCAGAGAGCCCGATGTGGGGCTCTATCCCAGGACCCTGAGATCATGACCCCAGCCGAAGGCAGAGGCTTAAACCATTGAGTCACCCAGGTGCCCCACAGGGAAAAAAAAAACCTTAAAGAACATCAGTGGTCTGAAGATTTATTGATTCATTTCTTGCTCCCAATTTTTTGAATTTCCCAAATATTTAATGATAAAGAATTTATTATTTTGTAATTAAAAAAAACTTTATTTTAAAAAGAAAGGAAATTTCTTAATCTCTGGGTAAAACTGAAAAATAATTGCATATTAGAATAGAATGTGCATTTCTGAATAGGGTTCTTCTCATCTGCAAACTGTCCATAATATCAAATCTTTTAAATCTAGAGATGCTTAAATGAGAGTCATTTAATCAAAGGGAAACTGCCTTGTGTACTTAAACCTGTGAAGCAGTTATGTACAGTTTAACCAGCAATGGTATAAAATGTGTAATAGTCTGTCCCTTCTTTCTGACTTTCCTTCTGTAAATTACATATTCTTTTTTTTTTTAAAAAGATTTTATTTGGGCGCCTGGGTGGCTCAGTGGGTTAAGCCGCTGCCTTCGGCTCAGGTCATGATCTCAGAATCCTGGGATCGAGCCCCGCATCGGGCTCTCTGCTCAGCAGGGAGCGTGCTTCCCCCTCTCTCTCTGCCTGCCTCTCTGCCTACTTGTGATCTCTCTCTGTCAAATGAATAATTGTGATCTCTCTCTGTCAAATGAATAATTGTGATCTCTCTCTGTCAAATGAATAATTGTGATCTCTCTCTGTCAAATGAATAAATAAAGATTTTATTTATTCATTTGACAGAGAGAGATCACAAGTAGGCAGAGAGGCAGGCAGAGAGAGAGGGGGAAGCACGCTCCCTGCTGAGCAGAGAGCCCGATGCGGGGCTCGATCCCAGGATGTAAATTATATATTCTTGATGACAGGGTGGAGAAAATTCAAAAGAAGAGAAGTGTAACCACAAGAAAGTATGTATTTATATACTTTCAAATATATATAAGAAAGTATACATACTCTTCAAAGAAGAAAGCATAGTTTTTGTTTTGTTTTGTTTTTTAAAAGATTTTACTTATTTGCTTGTACAAGAGAGAGTGAGCAAACACAAGTCAGGGACAGAGGGAGAGGGAAAAGTAGACTCCCCGCTGATCAGGGAGCCCAATATAGGGTTTGATTCCAGGACCCTGAGATCAAGACCTGAGCCAAAGGCAGACGCTTAACTGACTGAGCCACCCAAGTGCCCTGAAAGAGTAGTTTTGATTATAGTTCCCCCTGCTCAAAAACTTCAACTGTCAATATTTCTTACTGAATAAGTTCTAAACTCAAATTCAGCTACAAAGTCTTCCATGATCTTGTCCCAAACAGTCTTACCAGGTACCTCCCACCATTTGCCATTGTCTTTTCTCTTGGCTCCAAACAAACAAAACCATTTGCTAGTTCCCTATATAATCTGAGTTTTTCATATTTATTTATTTATTTATTCATTATTTATTTATATATATTATATAAATTATATGTATTTATTTATTTATTTCATTCCATATTTATATTCACAGTTTCTCTTGATTGGCATATTCTCTCTCCAACACTACTTCACCCCCAGACCCCCACTATAACCCCAACCTATAAGGAAAATCCTATTTTGTCAGTTAGGAGGCTTATAGCTTCCTGTAACAGAATACCCAACTAACTGTGCCTTAAACAATACAGACATTTATCATCTTACATAGCAACAAGTTCTGAGATAGAGCCTCATGCTTTTGTATTATTCTATTTCACTATCTTCATGTTGGCTGTTGTCTTCAGGCTTATTTCCTTATTGTCACAAGATAGCTGCCACTGCTCCAGGCATCACATCCTCACATATCTATGCCAAAAGGAATAGGAAGGGGAGTTCCTCTCATCTATCCTTTTTCAAGGGAAAGGAAAATCCTTTCCAGCATGCCCTTTCCAGTATGCCCATTCTTTAGTTTCAAGAAGGTGGGAAATGTTAGCATCTAGCATTTCCAGGCGCCAACATGGGAGGAGGACTGTACCATCCAGAGAGAGGAACGAGGGACAGGATGGCTATTACATAAGCAACAGCAGTTGCTTCTAGGCCTCCAAAGCCCAATGACAGTGACTCCGTTAAGCCTTCTCCAAGTCATCCAGTAAAAGTAATCTCTCCTTTGGTTTTGCAAAATACTGTATCTTTCATATTCACATTTTTCTCTGTATCTTAATGATCTGTGTGCTTGTCTAATTTTAACTATGAGAACACATAGACTCTATCTTCCTCATCTTTTATTCTTCATATCCTCTAGCAGAGTCTTTGACCTTCAGGAAGTCTTATCCTGAACTGAAAACCCCACTAATTTGAACCACAGATGATTCACTTTAGCTAATGAGGGAGAAATAAAGAACCCCAAATTAAACGTAGGGCTCTCACCATATTGGCAATTAATATATACTCTGATTTTTGATAAGCAAACCACATGGGCAAGAGTCAGAAACAAAGTTAAAAATATAGAGGGGTTGATATTATCCTCTCTATTTACCAAAAAAAAAAGGGGGGGGGGAGAAAAAGTTCCCAGAAAATGTTCTATTTTCTAAAGAAGACAGGTCTGCTTGCTACTGGGCGAAGTGAGGCTCCCAAAAGCTCATCCTAATGGGGTCCCAGACTCAAACCAACTCAGACCAAATGGTTTAGGGCTGCTTACTAGGGATGGAGGACTAATGAACTAGAAGCATCCTGAGTTGCTAAGGATTTCATAGAGAAAGGCTGACATAGCACTTCTGAACTTTAAATATTTAAACTTTTAAGAGGAATAAATTTACCTCTACTGAATTTTCTTCCACTTACAGATGAACCTAATCCCAATTAATGCATTCATTCTCTCCTAGAGGCTATCTTATTTGCCAGAATCTTTGGAGCTGGCTAGGGAGTTGAGAAGCCATTGCCAGTAGGAAAGTCCTCTTGAGTCCAGCCTCAGTCCAGCTTGGAACTCAACTCAACTTGAAGATTGGCCAAAACTAGTTCCATCTAGTCAAGTACCATACACTGCACTCACTTCTGTTGATGAAGAGCTGGTGGAGTGTCTAGTTACTCAAGCAAAAATAAAGTAACAATTTGTCAAAGATCCTAAACATCAACATTGCTGACTGTGTTTAGTAAAATGCCATTTTTTTTTGTACCTCAGAACTGAAAGAATTAAGTCGGGCCTTCCCAATGCAAAAGCAACTAACCTTCAACCAAGGGGTAGATGAGATACATGGAAAAATCTAACTTAACGGTTCTTTGGTTTTATTTATATTGTTTCATCTTTTACCAGAGATCCTCAGACTAACATGGCAATCTGCACAAGCAAAACAGTCACGTGTAGGGGAAGAAAAGTCAAATCAATCTAAAAATGCATTTTGTATTTTATCCTAAGAGTCAAGTTCATTGAAAAACTTTGGACTGAGTGGTGATTTTGCTGATATGACCAGTGAAGTCAGTTAAAAAAATAAGCCTGTTCTGTACATAAAGATACAAGTTATTTGAAAAATATCCTATGGCAGTCCACATCAAGGACAGTTTACAAAGGTAACAGAGGAGTCCCTAAAGTCAGGACTCTCTAAAGACACTAGGATTAACATCCTGGCAGACACACAGAAGGGCAGGAATCCTCCTTCTCAGCTTCTCCACCCAGAGGGCAATTGTCCAGCCAAGATTAAGTTGAAAAGACATGACAAAGTATTCTAAACTCTAAAAGGGAGAATTTCACAACCATCTGATTCAAATGGAAATGCAGGCCTCAGATCAGATAACTAAGGTCAAAACATTCAAAAAAAGGCTTGACTGTCTGATTTATCCACATTGGTTTTCTTATACCAGTGTTCAAAATTGTCCAAAACTAAAGTTCACTTTGTGGAAAGCATTGCCCAAAAGTAGATGCAGCCAATAGTATAAAACTGTTCATATAAAGTCATGAAGGAAATCTGTGAACCCATTTAGATAGGAAAAGTAAAATAGGGACACTACTCTTTTTTCCAAAAGTTCTTCTTTTATAAACTACTGTGATTATTATTTTTTATTTTAGATTTGCAAATGGAATGATCATGGTGCTCTTTTTTTTTTTTCTTTTTATTTGACAGAGAGATCACAAGTAGGCAGAGGCAGGCAGAGAGAGAGGGGGAAGAAGGCTCCCCACTGAGTGGAGAGCCCGATGTGGGGCTTGATCCCAGGACCCTGAGACCATGACCTGAGCTGAAGGAGAGGCTTAACCCACTGAGCCACTCAGGTGCCCCCATACACAGTATCTTATTTGGGGTCTTTTATTATATTATTACCATTTCTTCACATATATTGAAATGTAATGATTTTTGTTTATAGTTTAATATCAAAAAATATAAAATTAGGGGTAAATGGGTGGCTCAGCTGGTTAAGTGTCTGCCTTTGGCTCACGTCATGATCCCAGGGTCCCGGGATCAAGCCCCACTGTCTTTTGGGCTCCCTGCTCAGCAGGGAGTCTGTTTCTCCCTCCCCCTCTGCCTGCCACTCCCTTGTGCTCTCTCCCTCTTGCTATCTCTCTATCAACTAAATAAATAAAACCTTAAAAAAGAAATAAATAAAAAACTAAGACTTTGAAATCGAAGTTAAATTTGTTAGATCACTTACCCCATAACCCCATATACTATACTTATTAAGGAGAGATATCTGTTATAGTCTTAATTTCTCTCAGAATATAGAGTATTGTGATTATTGTGTACTTGTGAAAAACAATATAGCACAGTGGTTAAGATGTGGTCTCTGAGCCAGATTTTAAGACATAGGGTTCAAATCCCAGTTGTATCATTTACTAGCTGTGTGAACTTAGCAGATTTTTTAACACCTAGTGTTGACTCACTATCCTCATCTATACCACATTGCCCCATTATGTCCTATTAAAAGGATAAGATTATTTAATATTAATATCATACTTAGAAGGGTGCCTGGAGAATATTAATTTGAAATACTAAATTATGAAATATGTTACTTGTTAAATAAGAATCATTTCTCTAAGTAATACAAAATGTCTCTGTGGTATGTAGTATAAACTAATTTAAAACTACGCTACCTATATGTGACCATTTTACTCTAAAGACCATCAGAACATACAGGATGCCTGGGTGGCTCAGTCAGTTAAGCATCTGTCGTTGGCTTGGGTCCTGCAATCCAGCTTAATTTCCCGCTTTCTGCTCAGCCAGGAGTCTGTTCTCCCTCTCTCTCTGCCCCTCCCCTCACCACTAGAATGAGCTCTCTCTCTGAAAAAAAAAAAAAAAGAAAAGAAAAGAAAAGAAAAAAAAAGCATAGCACCACCCAAAGTTTAATTTGATTAGCCACCATTAAATTATTAAGATTGCAGATTTGTTCTAGCAATCTCTCCAGTGAATTCATTCTCATTAGAACATCTATCAAAGGGTGGAAGAGAAAAAGCAAGGTTGGAGTACGGAATGCTCTGAGTGTTACTACTACATTCATTCCTTCAGAGGTCAGAACAACTGGCCCTGAGAACTGACCTGTTAAATAGTGGCAGCATCTTTAGACTTGACCAGGGAAGCTTTTAATATTTTTAAAATTTGAGTGAAAACCCAATATAAAGAACCCTCTTACATAACTACTGAAATTGTCACTTCTCTCCTGTCTCTCCCCTCATCACGGTCAGAGAGAATTCTTCCTAGAGCCAAAAGGTAGAGGGTAGTAAAGAGTCTGACTCCATTTTTTTTAATATTTGACCTCCGATACTTTCAAGCCTCATGTCTCACTCTTCCTTTCTTGCCCCATATCTGGGTAAACCAATAGGAAGGCCCCAGCACTCCTTCCCTTGAGGAGGGAGGGAGTTCAAACCAAACAAACTTTGGGAACACTCACCCTGGCCCCACTCCCTAACTACAATAAAAATCAGAGATAACCTCTGCCTAAGCCATTCTAGATCAGTTTAGGTATCTGCTCTCTCCAGAAAGCCCCATTATCTAAGTAATAAACCTTTCCATACTCTCTTGGGTGTGTGTGCTGGTGTCATCAGTAAAATCCAAACCAAATGAGGGTGGGGAGGTTGATCCCAGCCTCCACGGGGCAACCAAAAACAACTGGAGCAGCAAGCAATGTTGTATAGTTGATGACCACATGACCACCTCTGAAGGGAGTCTCCCTTCTCTTGCTCTTGGCTTGCTCACTGACTCTGAGCCAAGCTGGGGAGCGCTGGGAACCACGCTGTTGCCTGTTGTCAAGTTTGTGCTTTGAGTGGAGCTCTGCTGGGTCCTGGAGTTTCTGTTCACAGATATAACCTAAATTGGAAGTTTCAATGATTAGAGTTTAGGTACAGGATTATGAGATTGGGGAGGGAGGTGGTGTCACAGGTCTCCTTAAAGTGGTTCTAGGTCATGTGTCTTGGCCTAGACCTATCAGTTTGTCTCCCAGGATAAGCTATGACCTACACTAGGCTTAGGGGGACACCTTTTACCCTGTGACCATTGGTTGTATAGACCCTACTCTAGAGTGTTCAGGGGAAAGACTGATACTCTGTGCAGTATATAAGCCCATCACGTGGCCACTTGTATGAGGAAGAGTCTTTACTGTGAGGCATGCCAGACTCCATGTTCCTAAAAGCAGATGGTTCACTAGGGCCCTTTGCCCAAAATGTCTCTGGTTCTACTGCCATCAGTGATTCTGTCACCAAAAAAGATCCTGATCATTAGGGCTATAAAGAAAAATATATATGGCACTTTCATATAGCACAGAACATTACAAAGAGCAGCCTCCTAAAGGAACAGAGGATGACATTACCTTATTGGATAATTGGAAAATGGACTGACAATTGCTCTAGGTTCTACTGAGTGAAGAGATTTATCAGTACGCCAAAGAGTTTTTTTCAAAACTGACTTTAGCCCAGACTCCTTAAATGCTAGAAAGCAACAATCACCATAGGAGAGGTTTCTGATCCTGATTATACTGAGTGGGGACTCTCTAGAAGAAGAAACTTATACATATGAGCAGAGTAAAAAGAACCCCCTCCCCCACAAAGTACATCCAGTAATCACCAAGGTGAGGTAGAGCAGACAGATACAGGGATAGGAATCAGAAACTGAAATAGTGTTTGGCAATTTGACCCAATTATAAATCCAAACTATACTAAAATAATTTACATAACAGTACATAGACTGTACATGCCATCACTTATAGGCTTTAGCAACCTCCTCTCAAGCCTCCTAGAGTCTCTGGCCTAACTATGATGACAGTAAGTTGCCCATGAGCTTCTCTGATAAGAAGCTGCCCTCCTTATCTCCTGGCTACATGCCATTTGAACATCAACTGGTGGCTGCATGTTGGGCTTTTCGGGAAACAAAGGCCCTCAGTCCACGACTCTCCACACCTAGCTGCCCCTTATGCCTTGGATCACTGAGGCAGCACCCAGAAGACTGGGCACAGTCACAGAGGTCTCCTTATTAAAATGGAAATGGTACTTACAAGATAGAGCCAAACCTTAGACTTCTGTAGGAAAAATTGGCTTCCCCAGACCTTAGTCTTTCGCCAGATGTAATGGTGCTACAGAAAGCTACTCCTCTCCCAGACCCACTGGCCACCTGGAGAAAGTATGTGTGTTTGACTGAAAGTCAGGATGAACTCTGTAATCAAAAAAGGGATTTCATTTACTTACCTATGGTAAGATCACCATAACATGTGATGGAGCCCTCTAGCTAGCTAATGCTATCTCCAAGCAGGATAACCTTGATTAAGGACAAGACTCAAGGGTCAGAACAACTGGCCTAACTTTATGCAGTCATCTTAGCCATTGAAGATGCTTGGCCAAAAATTGGTCCATTGTGCCTGTTTTTGCAGATTCTTGGGACATTATCAATTATCTGGCCACTTAGTCAGACCAATGGCAACAACTCCTTATCCAAGCTTACCTCTTTCGGGCTAAAAAAAACTATGGGAATTTTTCTTGCCTCAGGTACCCAAAATAAAAATCAAGGTCACGCACGTCTGTCCATACTGAAGCCAAAATAAAAGACATCGTGCTCGCTTCGGCAGCACATATACAAAATAAAAGACATCATCTTATCCCTTCCGGAGTGCCGGACATTATTGATGTTCTTCCACCAAGGCATGTATTTCTCAAAGTACACACCAAAGACTCCTGACTGAGATATCCAATGAAACTTCAATAAACCTTAATGGCCACATGCTTTAAGCCTCATAGGGAGCATAATGGCTTACTTAAATGAGTTCAAAATCAATTAAATAAGACATAGCACATTTCAGCCATCCATCAAACATCAGTGGTGAATTATAATGAATCAGACTCCGTTTGTGAAGTCTGAATACTGACAACTTTCAAGTCCCATACCTCCCTTCCCACTCTTCGCACCACATCTGGGCAGGCCCATCAAAATACTCATGAGTTTCATCCCTTAGCATTTGCTGGGTAGTTAAAACCACAGAGACCCAAAACCCTCACTCTGGCTCCACCCTCTAATCACTATGAAAAGAAAGCCAAGCCCTGCTCTCCCAGAAAACCCCATTGTGGGAGTAATAAACCTCTTCATACTCTCTTGATGCATGTGTGATCATTGCTCTTGATATTTAAACTAATTTGAGGAGGAGGTGTTTTCTTACCCTCTGGAGGAAAACCACAGCTGTGTGTATCGTCCTCCTGCTCATAGACCTCCAACAGCTAGCTCCCCCACTGTCCACTGAATTAAATAGAAATTATTTATCATAGCTACAAATTGTATTTTCCAGTTTCACTCTCCACCATACTCCTTATAAACATAATGCTTCAAATGTTAGATGCCCAGAACACAACTAGGTCGTTTATTGCCTCTATTCTCTTTGCCTATGCTGTTCTCTCTGTCTTGAGTTTTCTTTTCCACTCACCATCTTTATTTGTCCCTTCTTCAAGATCATCTTAAAAGTTAACTCTTCCATAAACCCTTTTCTGAGTCTTCCAACCAAACTGTCTTCCTGCATTGAATCCTGTACCACATCGTTTGAAACTCTGGTAGTGATTTATCTGGTAGTGCTATATCTACCCTATAATATAGTCATTCACATCGTATTGCTCCTAAAGCTCAACGGTTGACACCATGGGCCCTGGAAACAGACATGAATGAATGAATGAATGAATGAATGAATGAATATCTCACCTCTGATTCTTGCTGCCTGGTTGTCAGTAGGCAGGTTACCTCTACTGGCTAAGCCTCAAGTCCTTCCAAAAGGAGAAGAAATAAAATCTCATATGTGAGGGGTTTTGCCTACTGTCTGATTCATACTCAACACAAAATAAAATGCTAGTTATTATCATACTTATCCTCTACTGGATCAGAAACAATTTTATGTCAGAAACTTCATTTTTTAGTCCAGTGCAACAATAGTGCCTGGTATATAGAAAGTATTTAATAAATATCTATTGAATGAACTGAATAAATGGTTCATAGGAGTTCACTGAAACTTTAAAGCAAATTAACAGTAAGATTAGAACAATTAAATCATATACATGGAATCTAAATTAATTCTAAGTATGAATACACATCATCTAAAAAGAGAATTCAGGCAAAGACATACATTTGTCTTGAAAACTGCTTGCTAACTTGTAACTAGCTAAAATTAATTTCCCAGATATTCCTCCACACCCCACACCACCTCTCCCAACCCTGTAACCTACACATGTGTGCACACACACACACATGCACATACAGAGACACTTTTAACTGGATTATGGGTTTACCTATGCCCTAATTTTGTTATTTTAACAAAAAGTAGACATTGGTGGATTAAAAACAGTGACAAGTTAATTGGCAACTTAAGGTTTCTTTCTGTTCAAAATCCTGTTCACAGACCATTCAGCACTGCAAAAAGTTTGGTGTGAGATTTAAAATATATAGTGAACTATGCTGGTCTATGTTTAATATCCCTAATTTAGACAGACATCAAAAATATTCTTAGGGGTTAGAAAAAAGATATTATACCTTCTGATGCAGTAATTCTCCTTCAAGGATCTACTTGAAGGGGAAAATAAAAGATGGAGAAACACCGGGAGGTACAACAGTGCTCATTAGAACCTTAGCTGAAATTGCAAAAAAAGTCCTATATTTGTAAAATATGTGACTGCCCTTGTACTTTAAAACCCAGACATAAAATTTTTTTTAATGAAACTAGGGAAATGTTGACAACATTGTAAGTGAAAAGGCAAGATACAATGTGGTATAAACAAATGGCCGTTTATCTCAGTAGTGAAGCATTTTTTTCTGTAGTGATAGGATAGCTCATGGTGTTTCCCTCCTGTATTTTTCAAAAAATCTACAAGAAATATGCATGATTTCATTTTAAAATGTCCTTAAATGTTTAATACCCATGTGTTTGCCGTGATCTGTAAGAATAACCATAGAATGTCTAAGTGAAAGATAAAGTCCTCTTTGCAAACGGTTCACTAACTGTATTGTAAAGCTTCAAGAAGCTGTCTTATACAAAAAAAACGTATATTTGCAAATTGACCCACCTAATGTTTCAGTCAGTCCAATTCTCCTGTGCGCAAATAGTCACCTTGAAATGTGTATCATGGTTCTCCTTGGGAGAAGACACAGATGTAGGAATAGGACTGTGGGGGTAGAGAACTTAAGTAGGGAAATTTATAAAATTCCACTTTTTAAAAAAGCCTATCTTGATAACATCCTCAGGTTCTTTAAAACATATTATTAAATATTTACCCTTCACAGAAAGTATTATAGTGAGTCCTATGTTAAGGTTCTACTTCCTTAGAATCCTTACATTAACCACATTAAACTATAAACCACAAATAAATCCTGTTACCATGAAATGTCTGCTAAACAGAAACTGCATTTGTTTTTTATAAACATTTACATACAAGTCTGTGACAGAGTAATCGCGATCCCGAAACTTAAGCCATATTTTCATTTTAAATAGCAAAGCAAACCTAACTAATTTCCCATGTGGTACATTAAAAGTCACTCATGATAGATAGATTTTTCTTAAAATTCACATAAATGAGAAACTTTCTGTGGTCTGTGGCATACATACCACAGTGAGGACATAGGGATTACTACGTTCAGCCCTGCGTAGGTAAAGACAGTAAACTAGCACATCACCAGCACGGCTGCCAGGATTTGGCCCATCAGCCCACTGGTTTTCCCGTGTGATAGGGATTTGCACTGACGTAGATTCTCTGTTTGGTCTAGGCCCTCAAGGCATGGATGGCAGCATGCACCTGGAGCAGGCCTCGGCCGGGGGTTAGACCTGAGCATGCAAAACTGACAGTCTCCATGGCCATGAACTTGGTCTCATTTGTTTAATGTTCTGGCCAGCTGAGCTAACTCATTTTTTAAGATAGAATTACACAAGCTAGCACAGCTTCCCAGAGTTTTATTTTTCTTTTAAAAAGAAATAACACCATTAAATTTTCAAAATAGCTCCTCTCGTAGACTCAGAGGAGCTTCATGGTAATATGATTGCTATGAAAAAATTATCTCAAACATAGTGAGGGCATATTGAGGGGTCTGAAACATAGTAATTTTGAACACAATGGAAGTGAAATTTAGATCAAACCAAAACATATTGAATGAGTGCAAAACAAAACAATAAAACGGATATATTCACAGCAATTGCCTTTTATATTAGACATGGGAATTCCAAAGAACTGAAGGTAGGTAATTAGTAATGCCATCCTGTGGCAAAAAGAGAATGAGAAGGGGAGTTGGGAACCCTGAAATGGAGTCCTGGTTGTCACTATATAACATAATGATATGTCACAATTATCAGTTTCTTCATCCATAGCTTAGATAATTGGGCTTGACACATCTAAGAGCCCTTCCAATTTTGAAATACTAAGAGCTCTTACTCCTGTCAAAACTATGTAAATCACGTATTAAATATTTTTTTAAATCTAGATTTTTTTTTAACCATGACCAAGTTAAAGTTAGAGCTGCTAAAACGTTTTACGATAAAACACAAATGAAGCCAGTTTGCATTTTTGAATCATTTATAACGATAAGAACAGAAAAATAATTGTACAAACATCCTCAAAGGGCTGTTTTTCTCCATCTCAAAGAAGACAGGATCACCTGAACAATACAGATTATCTTTTCTTAATTATTTCTAATGCATCATTGCACTATTACTGAAAGATTTTAAAAAGGACATTTTCAAGGTATTTTTCATGTATTTTCTATAAACACGATTTCCTCCCTTCCCTCTTTTACCATGAAAAATACTTGCACAAGTATAAAAGTGAAACCTGAATCCAGCTAATAAATGTCAGTCTTCACTTTATGGTGCTGCTCTCTGAAGGCTGGATAACTGAATGGATTTTGGAGCAGGAAGAAAGCACAGGCCAAATTGTTTTTAACCTTGCAAATCCTCATGGTTGTCTCTTGTAGTGTAGTATTTGGAGAAAAAATTTAAATGGAAAGCAGAAATGATATGAAAGACTCCCAACCTAGAGCTGCAAAGCCTGTAATGTCCTCAAGACATTACAGGTTAAGCCCTGTAATAGAACATTAGGCCAAAGGGAGAGAGTAAAACAGAATCCCTGAGGAAATAATCACAATTTATTGGGACCTTCTTTTTTATTTTTATTTTTTTTTACATCTACTTTAAAAACAGAAAACAAAGATATGTTATTTCTAATTAAATATTGAGCATAATCCACCTTTGCTGCCAATCAAGATACTGTAAAAGAATTTACCAGTTATGATTTACTCATTTATTTCAACTAAGCCTTTCCCCACTTCTAAAAAAAAAAAAAAAATAGTTTATTACTTATAGTATCAATTTATGTAGCTCCTTTTCCCTTAAAAAATTTTATTGACTGTGCTTCAAAGTCTCCCTATTTGTCAGAAAAATCCATCAGCCATAAGGTACAAATGTGCCTTACAGGTCACCACTGAATCACAGGAGGCAGCAAAATTGATGATATATATATATATATTAATGTATCAAACTGAATGGTTACATGGAAAGGGGATGGTTACAATTCAGGGTCAAATAGTGTATTATTCTGAAATCTTGCACTTTAAATAGAAATTTATTGGACATTTTAATAGCTTTTTAAATTGAGGGATTTATCAAGCGCTTACATTTTTAAGTATTTTTTTCTAACTTTCTTCAAATGAAACTTGTAAAGGATAAATGAAGGGTGTTTCCGCTGAACCAGCTTTGTTTCAAACAGAGGAAACATGTTTTCCTCAAAACTTTCTTCCTCAAAAACTTATTTTGGTAGGTAATATACTTTAATTTCCTAAATAAATTTTCAAATTTATAAAATAAATTTTTAAAAATGGATTAGGATTAGTAATGCAAAATGGTACTAAAGATCAGTGTTTAAAACACTTAAAGTTATGATACTTTTATTTCATTTTTCTTATATTCCCTTATACTCATTGGATTTATATAGCACCTATCTTCTAAGGAACTCAGACTGCCTTAGGAGTTTACAGACTTAGAGTATTATGATAGCACAATAGCAATTGTTTCCAAACAGTAATATTTTTTGTCCAAGGAATGTTCTATTGCCATGTAATGGAGACTAGCAAGGAGTGATATGACAGGAAAGAGACCAAGAGCAAACTGGGAAGTTTATACAAAGGAAGGAGCAAGGGGATGAAAAAGCAAGAAGTCATAACTTCAAAAAAGCCATTCACCTAACAGGCAAAAACACCTTCACTTTATCCGGGATCCTGCTTCAGTGAGTGAATGAGAAAAACTAGACTAAGGAAATCTACTGCTTTCCTGGATCTTAGCTAGAGCTTGGTTTTTAACTGCTAAGATTATCATGGGATGAAGAAGAAAAAATTCTTCTAAATAGACTGCAAGCATTACAATTTGTTTTCCACAGAATCAGCAGACTTACCAAAGTCTATCAGTTTATTTCTGAGATGCTATATGTGCCCTTATGTATTAGATATTTTTACTATTGTTAGCAGGTTAATATCTTTATTATTCCTAAGAAATGATGACAGTCAGCCAGTTTATGAATTCCTGGTGAACACTTAAAATGTTTAATAAAATATTAAGTACCATATATTCAACCTTTCCTTGGGTAATTAATTATAGTATCTGAAATAACTCCTGTACATAATAAATACTATATCATAAAATGAGTCTTACAAAACTTAATCTAGTTAGAACTTCATATTCTAACTACAAAGTCTAAAGAAGGAAGATTCATAAATTTTTAGTCCTATTTTCAAAACTTCTCAATTTAACTCAAAGAAGGAATAGGCAAAGATCTCTAGAACCTACCTAAAGGACTGCAATCCTATTTCATTTATAAACATATGGAAATGTTAATTTTATTTCAAATATAAAGCACTGTAGAACATAATCAATTTAAAGAGAAAAAAGGCCTTAAGATTTATTGATGCAAGTTTACCTACACTGTATGTTAAGCAATAATGGCTAATGTCACTTTATATAATAGCTTGGAGAGTAATGGAATTTACTTTTAGGCTTCCTTGGCATACAATTAACTGAAAAAAAATAAATAAATAAAATCTTGTCCATTACTGATTGTATCAATTGATTAAGCAATTGCTGTTATTTACACCTACAGTGATTTATTCTTCACACAGGTGTATATACTAATATAAAGTAGAGGTGAGGAATATTTCGATTCCCCAATTCTTAAATATGAACTGAACACAACCTATGATTCATTAAGACACTTGTTTATGGATGTAGGCCTTTGTCTCTGGTTAGTTCCTCAAATTCATATCCTGTCATGACGGTTTTTTAAACATACAAGCAGGATCTCTTATAAACTACTGACCATGTATATTAAATGGTTTTATGTTTTATGTTTTAAATGGTTGTGTGTTTTTTTTTTAAGTATTCTCAATACTTAAGTATTTTTAAGTATTCTCAAGAAAATCTAAGTTCCAATTTACATTATGCTCAGGAAATTTTTTTAATTTACATTTTTAATCTTTTGTTTTAGAGTATTGTCTTTAAGACACTTCATTTTAAAACATTTGCATTATATTTGTTTCATACTCTGCTCTAAAAACCCATAGAACAAGTTCATATAGAAAATTTTATGAAGTAAATAATTTTGTTCCATTCTAACAACTTAGCCTAGAAAAAGCTCCGAACTGTGAGCTGTTTATCATACAGAACTCTCCCCTCTTACCAACTTTATAATGCTCTTACAAAATTGTTTCATGAATAGCATTAACTTTCAGACTACAATAAGTCTATTACATGTATATTCACATTCTCTATTTAAATCCTGAAAGGTTCCACCATCTCAAAACTATTTCCAAATTCTATTTACTTAAAACACTACTCCACTTTCGTTTTCAGATACAAGTAATACCTCAATTACCATCAAAACCAAGACCATTCTGACATCATTGCCCCAATCCTTTTTTTTTTTCCAAATAGCAAACTTGAACACAGCTGTAATTCTTTTAAGAATCTTTATTGAAGTTTTTCTTAACAATTTAATCTGTTGGATCTCAATGCAGTTTATAAAAAAACTTCAGTATAGTTTCATATAAACTGCAACCAAAAAAGTAGTTTACTTTGTTAAAGAAGTTATTTGAAGTTGCAAGTTATTTTTTTGTAATATGTAGAACAGTAAAATATAAGCATGCTCTCGGATGCAGGTGCTCCTGTGGGCTATGGAGTTACTCTGAAGAGCTTGCTAAGATCTGCAGGCAGTTTATGGAATGCGTTTATTTTCCCCACAATTTTGGTACATGAGAATAAAACCGATATTTATGAATAAAGTGTTTTTTTCCCAAAAAGGTTGAGGCAGCTTTTGTTGAATGCTATCTGTGTGGGTACACTGGCTACACCTTGAACTGTACTAAGAGAAACAGCCAGGAGTCCACGTTCATGCTAAAACTCGAAAAATCCCTCCACACGAGTCGAGTTCCAAGAAAAGGAAAAGGATAAAACACTACGCACAGTTTTTCATCGTCTTATATTAACAGGACACACCAAAAAACTTCACATAACAAGAGAGCAAATTCCCTTCACTGCTTTCAGTCAAGGTCAGCGGTGTCCACAGTGGAAGGTGGAAGTGGAGCAAGCCTAGGACAGAATAAAGCTTAAGTCTACATCTCATGCATAGCTGTCCTTGTTCTGTCCTCGAATGTTTCTCAGACATCCGAATTAGAACTGAGGTTGGTTAACCTGGGGTCCGCGTTGATTTCATATCTGTAGTGATACCCTTCCATGTGATCCCTGCAGGCATCTCTGATGTTATGCATCCACTTTTTTATCCCCTTGCGGTTCAAATACAAAACCAATAGGAAAATGGCGCCTATCAGGGCTAAAACAATACCTAGGAAGACATAAGAAGTCTGCAGGGATGGAGGGAGGATAGGGTCACAGTCCAGGTGGGAGCTGTTGAGTTCCAAGAGGGCCCGATTCCTCATTTTTTCCGGGAATGCACAGGTGAGCCTGGCTTTACCCTGCACTACCTCTGTCTCCTTGAGCCAGGCCACCATGTCTGCCATGTGACAGTCGCAGACCCACGGATTGTTGTCCAGGAAGACCCTGACATGGGGCAGGCTTTGCAACTCGGCCAGGGTACCATTGTGAAGGACTTTGAGGGCGTTGTCCTCCAGGTGGAGGCTTTCTAGGTGTGTCAGGTTGCGGAAGGACACGTAGGTTAGGCTCACCAGAGAGTTGTTGTGCAGATCCAGGTGCCTGAGGCCGGGTAGTTGGGCTAGAACGTCCCGAGGCAAGTAGAGGAAGTGGTTGCTGGCCAGTTCCAGGCGCTGGAGCCCGCGAAGCGCTTGGCCGGCTCGTAGGGCCGCTGCCACCATACCCTCGAAGCTCCGGTTCTGCCGCCTGTCGTCAGGGGGCACGATGTGGTTCAGCATCAGTTCCACCAGGGGGCTGGGGGCCGAGAAGCTGGCGTTGCTACCCGAGAAGGCGAAGGCGCTGAGGTTGACCAGCGGGTTGTGGCTGAGGTCGAGCTGGCGCAAGCTGGGCAGATGCTCGAAGGCGCCCGCGCACACCTCCTCCAGGCTGCTGCCGCTGAGGTTGAGCGCGGCCAGCTCAGCCAGCGGCGGCCGGCGGGCGAAGGCGCCGGCGGGGAGCACCGCCAGCTGATTGCCGGTAAGGAAGAGGTTGCGCACGTAGTGGGGAAGGTCCGCGGGCACCTCCGTCAGGTTGCGGTTAACGCACTTGACAGTGCGCGCAGCCTCGGAGCACTCGCAGGGCTGGGGGCATTGGCCTGGCAGCGCGGGCTGGGCGGACACCGCCGAGGCCAGGAACGACGCGGACGAGGTGGAGGGCGCCGAGGAGGTGAGAGAGGAAGACGAGACCCAGCCCAGGAGGAACAGCGCCAGCCGCGCCAGCCATAGCCGCCCGTCCCCTGCGGCGGGGCCCCGGGAACACCCCCCAGGCATCGCGGCGCGGCTTTCCCCGGAGCTGGGCTGGGACGGCGCCCGCTCCGAAGGCTCGGGGACTGGGTCCGGAGGGTGCGGGCCGGCCGGAAGCGTCTGGAGAAAACTTTCCTCTCCTGGGAGCGGAGGAGGGACGCCGCGGCCGGAACTTGGCTAAACCCCTCGCCACCGGGCGTTCCCCTCCCGGGGTCGATTCCCCCGCCCCTTCCCTCCAGAAAGTACGCACGGCGGGTCGGGACTCTTAGCTCCGCGCTCCTCCTCCCGCTCTTCTTCTGCCGCCGCCCCCGGGTGGCACCTCCTTGTCTCTTTTGTTGGCGCCTCACGCTTGATCCGCTCCGGGACCTGAGGCAGGCGGGAGAGAAGCGTGAGGAGCGGCGGCGGCTGCAGCTCCCGGAGTTCGGGAACCGGACTCTCCAAGCCCAGTCGTCCCTACTTGGTCCCCGAGACTCCCTCCGAAAGCCCGTCCAGGTTTCGCCTCCCCAGTCCCACGCACATCCTTACCCGCGAGAGGGACGCGTGTCCCGAGACACCCAGCATAAAGTCTTCCTTCTGCCCAGGCCCACACTAGATATACCCTTCCAGGCTCCCGCCCTCCTCCTTTCCCGATCAGATTCGTCCCCCGCCTCTAACTTCTCGCTTAATCCCCTGCGCCTCCCCGACCAAACTTCTCACTCTCCCAGCTCCTTCCCCCGCCGCCTCCGCGGCGACCTGCCTTCCGGGGTCTCCGCGCCTGCCCGGACCTTTCCCGGGCCAGGTTTGGATGGGAGGGAAGTTTCAGGTTACAGGAGTCTTTTGATCTCTTTTGGTACCTTCCCGGATTAGCTGGAAGTGGAGGACCTTACAGCTGTCGCCCCCCACTCCTCGGCCCCTGGCCCGCGCCCCAGCGATCCCCTCGGATCCCAGAGGGGATCAAGTCATCTCCAAAGAGGAGGGGAGAGGCCGCGAACAAAGCGGCTGGGGGACCCTAGGACCTACGCTACTCTCTCTCCAGAGGATGGGAAGGGGCCCGGCGCCGCCTCCGGGTTTTCGCCTTCGCCGCTTGCTCCCCACAGCTCACCTCCGCGCCCGTCACCTCCGGAGACAACTCAGTCCCACCAGAGTCTCCGCGACTTCTCCGCTCCGCGATGCGGGCGCGCCGACTCTCCGCGCACCCCAGCCCCTGGCCCAACCTCCGCAGCTGGGAAAAACCAACCCGGGGGGCGGGGGGAGAGCCAGGCCTGCCGGAGGGATCTCTCCCTCCGTGCGGCCAACCTTGGCAGCCCTTAGTAGGGGGATTTAAGAAAGGAGACTGGGGGGATCTGGGCCGCGCGCCTCCTTCTGGTAGAAATTAACAAGGAATGTGCCCGAAAAGGTGAGGGAATCCCTTTCTCTCCCCCCTTCCCCTGTATCCTTTGGTGGTTCCTCATTTTGCCTAGTGTATTTACCTTGGACAGCGAGAGAACCGCTGGTAAGTCTCGTGGAATTCACCCTGATTTAGGCACCTAGGGCCGTAACAAAATAGATTTCGGCGTGACAGAGCAACGAGAAGCAGCAGCATCAAGAAATGAGCAGAAAATGCACAGCGGCAGCAGCAAAAACGCTCACCAAGCTGCAGGGGAGCTTCAGAAAAGTCTTCCCAGAAAAGTGATACCTTACATGCCAACTTGAGGTTTAGGTGTAATTCTGCGTCCCCACCTGTTCCACCCCCGCACTTCTTGGGTAGTTACGGAACTTGAGAACAGAGGGAGCCAACTTTGGGGGGTAGGGAGCGGTTGAAAGGGATTACTGGAGAGGAGATTCATTCTTGATTCATTAGCTTTTCTCCTCCCCAAATTAAAAGCAGAGGGAAAGCACAGCAGCCAAAGCATCCTAGAAAGAAAAAGCAAATAGCAATGACTTGAGTCACCCAGAAAAGTGGATGTGGCAACGGTGTGTCAGTGCAAATTGCCTAAACAGAGCCCACGAGGTGGAGTGGGGGATGGGAGGTGGCCGCTCTTGGAGCACAGAAGTTTGGTCCAGAATTCTGTTCTCCCAGGGGGTGCGGGGCAGGCTGGGGAGATGGAGAGGATGCTGCTGGGGAAGGGATAGCTTAATTTTTTTTTTGCCTGGAGGAGCTGTTATATTGGAGAGGTTTAGGGTCCTGAAGTCTCCACCCTTGCTCTCTCAGTAACTCTGTATCCTCAATAATTTTCCGGAAAGGGTGAGAAGGTGCTGGTGTTCCAGACCTTCATTTGACAGTTCTCTTCATTTGTGAGAGCAAATGGCAAGTAGAGGAAATAGTTGAGAAAATTAAGTTCTGGAAGGTCATATAAAAAAGGAACAAATAAAGAATGCTGAAGTCTGTGCCTGTGCCTTGGGCCTTTAGCTTGAAGAAATGTCCCAACTCTCAAGCCCATGACTGATGAATTTTGTGGAAAGACATTCTGCAGGACCAACAGCAAAAATGGCCCAGACAAGACCTAGAGGGGTTGGGAGGCTGCATAGATTTGTACAAAAAGCCAGTTTTGTTAATTTGTATCTTCATGGCTATCTAAATTTTTTTTTTTTTAGAGTTTTGCAACAAGAATATGAAACACTTTGAAAAAATCTCAAAAACTATAGTCATGTTCTGTATCTGTACTGGGCTAGAGGTTACATAAATCTATATGGGCTAAAATTCACAAAACTTTATACACCAAAGAGTGGATTTTACTGTATGATAATTTTTAAAACAAAATGAATTACTCGGGAAAAATTGTAGTACTGCTTTGGCGTGGTATTAATTCAGTTCTGTGTAAAGGGCAAGTACTCAAGGAAAATGGGAAGCGCTTTAGAATTTAGAAAGATAATATACCTCTCATCTGATTCTCAAATCAGCTTGGCAATATGGATATCACTGTCTTGTTATTGATGTTACTCTGTTTTACAAATGAAAAAACTGGGGTTCTGGGCCAATAATAACTAGCTTTGACTGAGTATTCTTTCACTGGCTAAACCTTGTGCTGATCACTTTATAGAAATTATCTGCTGTGCTTATCATGGCAGTGGTCAGGTAGGTCCTCTTAATCCAGACAAGAAAATTGAAGTCAAAATAAATTATGTAACTTGTTTGCATGAGTGGTGGAGTGGTGGATACAGGGACCAGGCCCAGATTCGTCTGTCTCTCCTACATACACCACATTCCATCTCTGGCAAGGTTGGGTTTGTGCAGTCCTGCTGAGCTACTAAGGGTGAGGAGGAACCAAAGCCTCACCTTTGGTTCTCTTTCCCCTTTTCTCCTTTTTCCTCCTGGCAGTGGCAGTTGGTTATGGCTATTAAATCAGGACCCAGAAACTTGGGGTCATTTCTAACTTCCTCATTAACTGTGTGTGACTTTTGTATACCTCTGTTTCTTATTCTGTAAAATAGGGCCAGTAATAAAACTTCAAGGCATTTCCATTAGGATTGAGATATATACATAATAGACTTAGCAAAACAGCCTGTTATTGTACTCTCCTCAATTCCTCTCCCTCTCAGGATTTATTATGCAACCACTATATGTCTCTAAGTATGCTAATGATAAGAGTACAAGGATGAAAAGTTTATGGTTCTTAAAATAGAATTGCCAGAATTAGCAAATAAAAAAATTCGGGCATCCAGTTTAATTTGAATTTCAGATAAGGAATAGTTTTTTAGTATAATTATGTCCTGTGTAGTATTTGGGATATAATATTGGGATATAACTAAAATCCTCATCATCATCCATTGTTTACTTGAAATTCTAATTTAATTGGGCATCCCCTTATTTGATCTGGCAGCCAAGGAACTCATAACCTGGTGGAAGAAATAGAAACTAATTCAGTAGAAATAGAAACTAATTCAGTGTACAGCATTGACTGCACTTTGATGTGTGTCTTTCCAATCTCTTGTCTCTTATATATATTTTACTTCTGTTTCTACTATTTTTATATGAATGGGATCATAGTATATGTATTATTCATAATTTTTCTTATTTTAGGACAACTATATATCATTCTATGTCCATACATATAGATTTGCTTTCTTCTTTTTTAAAGACTGCAAAATATTCCATGCTTTGAATTGTTATACCACATTTTTTTTAAATTACTTATTGAAAGACATTTAGATCAGTAGCTACTTTTTAAAGAAGTTTCCTCCAAGTGAGAAAAGCTTACTAGGATCCATTTTATTTTGATTGTCTTAAGCATTTAATGATCTTAAATTATCATACTTGCTTTACTCCTGACAGCTTGAAAAATTTTTGTGTGAGATGCTATTTTCATGCTCTAGAGCAGGACAGAGGATTTCAGAGCACATTTGTTTCCCACTTATTCTTTCACTCCAAAATGAAATAAAAGGAAAATCTGAATGTCCTAATGGAGAAGAACCAATTAGTGTATTTCAATAGGTACTTTGTAGCCTCTAGGAAAATATGTCTGTACTATCATTTATTTCAATTGTTTTTACAGGATCCGCTTTTATTCTAATGACCCAAAAGAAATTCATTAGTAACTCGTTGAAATATTGCTGTTAAGCCCTAGGAAGGCAAAGAATAATGTGTATTTAAAAAAAAAAAAAAAAGGATGATTGATTATGGCCACCCTCATGAAGCAGAAGAAAGCCCAGTAGTACAGCATGGACAACCATCAACATTTTTTAAGACTACTTCATTTTAGTCTCTGCCTTAAATTAGCAAAATAATTGATAAAGGTAAGTACTCTCAAATCTGAAAAATATCTAAAACAAAATCAAGTATTGGTGACTAACATCAAGCACATATGTCATAAAACCATGAACCAACACTTAAAACCAAACAATCAACATGAGGTTATATATATCCACTCAAGTAAAAAAATATATTTTTTAAATTGTTAATGAAAAGGTGCCTTGTTAGCACAGTAGGTAGCGCATCAGTCTCATAAATTGTTAATGAAAGAAAACAAAACTCTTTTCATGAGCTGATTCCAAATCACTTTAGGAAGAAATGGGCTTCTTGTCTAAGATACATAAAGAGGGTAAATTTAGTAAAAAACTAAATAAAGCTAAATTAAATAAATTAGGTAAAGTTAAATAAAAGTAAAATCTAAAAAAAAAATAAAATACTAAAGATAAATAAAGATAAATACTAAAATAAAGATAAATACTAAAATACTAAAGAAAGAACAAGATAAAATGCTGTAATAGATGGGGACTTAAACTGGATGGAAATATGTGATTCTTTAAGAAAAAATATTGAAAGGTAAATAAATTACATGGTGATCTGCAGAACATAAATAGCTAACATTACAGTAACATTACAAGATCATTCAATTTTAAAAGTGTTTAACTTTTTTTTTTTCTTAAATACTTTATTTATTTGACAGAGAGAGACACAGGGAGAGCAGGAACACAAGCAGGGGGAGTGGGAGAGGGAAAAACAGGCTTCCCACCAAGCAGGGAGCCCAGTGTGGGGCTCAGTGTGGGGCTCGATCTCAGGACCCTGGTATCCCAGACCCTTCATCTGAGCTGAAGGCAGACACTTAACAACTTTGCCACCCAGGAACCCCAAAAGTGTTTAACTTTTTAAGAGCTTACCATATGGCCTCTACCTAGTTGATGCTCTTGGGGTACAAAGTGGATAACAAAAATCCCTACTGTCAGATTAAACTCACTGTGTAGTGGCAGAGGCAGACTATCTAAGAGTTATAAAACATGGTGTGCACCAGAGTCAGGGGCACCGTGGGGAGATTGTCTGAAGAAGGCTTCACTGGGGAAGCAATGCTTAAATAACACTTTAAGTTATTAATAACTCATCAGACCAATGATGGGCAAGTTGGTGGAAGGACTCAGAGAACTTGTTGAGTTAAAGAGAGTACAAGGAGAAGAGCACAGCACACATTGGAAGGAGTAGTACAAGGTCAGATTTTAAATACAAGGTCAGATTGCTTCTCTCCATTCTAAAATGTCCGAGTTCATCCTATAGTGCCTGGGAGCGTCTGACCATACTCAAGATGGGAAATGACAGGACCAGATTTTAGGTGAATTGTTAGATGCATTCTAAAATGTGTCCTTCAGGAAGATCACTTTTGCTATCTATTTGAAGGATGAAATATGAGCAGAAAAGACTGAGGCCAGGGCGCCTGGGTGGCTCAGTGGGTTAAAGCCTCTGCCTTTGGCTCAGGTCATGATCCCAGGGTCGTGGGATGGAGCCCCACATCAGGTTCTCTGCTCAGCAGGGAGCCTGCTTCCTCCTCTCTCTCTCTCTGCCTACCTCTCTGCCTACCTGTGATCTCTGTCAAATAAATAAATAAAATCTTAAAAAAAAAAAAAAAAGAAAGAAAAGAAAAGGCGAGGAAAGGGAGAGAATTTGGGAGGTCCAAGTGCTAGTTGTTAACAAAACCCAACTAAAGTAGTGGTAAAAGATTGGCAAGGCAGGAACAGATGAGATAGACCAGTAGTTCTTAACGGAGTGACACTGCCTCTGGTGGGCATTTTGGATATTTGCAGAGGCATTTTCTGGCTGTCCCTGATTGACATTTAGTGTGTAGAAGCCGAAGATATTAGACATCCTGTAATCAGAGGGATAGTAATATGCAATGAAAAGTTCTGCTTCCCACACGACATTCAAATATCCATCTAGACATTATTATAGGTGAAAAGCCAGATTTTAATCATCTCAGCCTAGAAACAACTCCATTTTACATAGAAGCTGTAAATACTTATAGTATGATTTTTCATACACACTGAATTTTACAGGAATGAGGCTGCCATGTTCATTGAAGGAAGAACATATATTGCTTTGTTTGGAACGTTACAAAATTTTATTTCTGACAGCTTGGCTACTCATGCTATTTAAATCACCAATATAACCCAACTGTATCAGTTTGCATTTGTAGTTATTGCATCCACGGTGAATCTTACTTCAAAATCTCTAATATAAAGAAAAATTGTCACTGTTTATTTGAATATTGGTCTACTTTCTCTTAAATATTAGCCTATTTGTAAAGAGATGGAAGTATATTACCACCAAATTAGGTGTTCTAATATAGTTATGCCCAAACATTTATAGGTTATTAATATTATTTAATATTTAAGTATTCTCCTTTAATTTCTCCTTTATATTATTGTTAATATAGTATATACTTAAAATTTATGTGTGAACATAAATTTTTTGTAAAGGGGGGGTTTCATAAAATACTTGTTTTAAAAAGGAAACATTAGTGTTTTTTTTTAATTTTATTTATTTATTTGACAGACAGAGATCACAAGTAGGCAGAGAGGCAGGCAGAGAGAGAGAGAGGAGGAAGCAGGCTCCCTGCTGAGCAGAGAGCCCGATGCAGGGCTCGATCCCAGGACCCTGGGATCATGACCTGAGCTGAAGGCAGAGGCTTTAACCCACTGAGCCACCCAGGCGCCCCAAAACATTAGTTTTAAGAAGGATGAAAACAACCTATACAGATATTTAAGAGCTAGACTCTATAAGATATGGTGACTTATTCAGTATGGAGGTGGGAATACAGACATTTATCATTCTAAAAATTAAAACATTGTAATTTCTGTATTTTCAGTGATGTCCAGGAGAAATTCTAGTATTTCTAAAATGAAGAGTCAAATTTGGCTGTAAGAAGGTGAAAAATACCTAGAGTAAAGGATAAAATAGTGAATTTTGTTTAAAGGAAAATCTACCTGATTTTGTTGAAATTATTTTTTTTCAAAGGAAATTACGATTAAATATTTAAATCAGTGATATTACCTAATACTCTTTTTTCTAATATAAGGTAATTCAACTTTGAAGGTGACATTGAAGTTTTTCCATTTCTGTAGACCTTGTGCAAACTGGGTTCTAAACCAAAACTGGAATACAGTCAAGAAATGGGAACAGTTGCAACTGTAGCCATCATCCAAATTCAATTAATTTCAATTAAATTTAATACAGTTCAATAAATGTTTATTAATCTGCTTTTTTTTTGTGGTACTTACTTTGTTTTCCAAACAGAGCCACCTCCAAAGCCAGAAATTCTCCTTTAAAAAATTTCAAATCCTGGCAAATTGACAGACAATCTATTGCATGTCCATGGCAGAGGTTCAGCAGACAGACTTGGGCCAAATCTTGGATACGAGACCCAAGCTTCTCTAATGTATTTTATAAGTCTCATTCAGTGAGCTAAAGTACATAGGTTAATAAGTTGCCTACTAGAACTGCTTGAAATATTTGAAGCCAGTAAGTGAATGTTTTTCAGATTTACTTTAGATCCCCATATAAAAGCCCAAGAAGAGAGGACTAAATATATTATGTATTTTGAAATAGAGATATATCATATCACCTTGTCAGTGGAAAAAAAAAATGGAAGTTGAGTTCAACGAGGGAAAGAAAGTCAAACCAGTGTCAAATCATATGGCCTGAGTGGTATGGATGATGGTAGAATAAAGGATTTAGGTGCAGAGGTCATGCCAAAGTATGCCTATACTGAACTTGAACTAAAACCTTCTGGAGTGTTGTGTAGCATCAAGAAATACTTGAATTCAAGAATATTGATGTGATGACATTTGTGAAGGGATGATATTCAAAATAGTTTACAATCAGTGTGGTGAATGCAAACATGGACTAATAAGTGTTCAATAATCAGACAGGGTGCCACCTATAAGCGACCAATAGAACTTCATTGGTACAGGTTGCCTGAATGCAAACATATATAGGATGGATGGATGGATAGGTAGATAGAGTTTTCTTATAATCTTAGCAACTACATACCACAGTATGGGCAATCACTTTAAAATTTCCATAATTTCCAAGCTTTACCATAAAGAACTGGAAGCTTCTTTAAAATAAGAAAAGACCCAGTAGTTATGAATAAGCTGATTTAATCATGATTTATTAGATGAATAATTTTGAAGTGTATGATGAGTACTTTTAGGCACTGTACTGAGAACTGAGAATGTAATGGTGAATAAAAGAGGCAAGGGCCCCGTTTTCCTGAAAACTTGTTTCCACTAGTTTATTCAATCAATTTGCAGAAGATGGGAAATCTAGTTTTTTTAATTGAATGTAAATAGTCATTTCAATGTAAATTCAATGTAAATATTTTGTTATTAAATATAGAAAACACATAGTATAACAAAAGACTGCTCAGTTTACAAATCTGAACATTTGGTTTCTTTTTCAATTTTCTTTTGCATATATTAAAGTGTAACTTGGTAAGTGTTGACTTATGTATATACCCTTGAGTAAGGAAAATGAACATATTTATCACCCTCAAAAGTTTCCTCATGACCTTTAATAATCCCTCCATCTCATGTAACCTCCACCCAAACCCATCCCCATGCAACCATACACTATGAACTCTCTTTTATCTGGCTTCTTTCACTTGCATACTTAATTTAGATTTATCTATGTTGTTATGAGTATCAATAATTCATTCCCTCCTTTTTTTTAACTGAGTAGTATTTCCTGGTATGGGTATAGGATATTTTGTTTATTCCTTTACCTATTGATGAATATTCAGTCTGTTTCCAGTTTGGGGCTATCTTATATAAAGCTCTGATAAAAACTCATGTTCAAGTCTTTGTGTGGACATATGCTTTCCTTTCTCTTGGGTAAATAACAAGAGATGGAATGGTTAAGTCATATGGTAGATTCATTTTTAACTTTTTCAGGAACTGCCAAACTGGTTTCCAAAGTTGTTATACTATTTTACATTACCACCAGTGGTGAAAATTTCCAGTTGGCCCACATATTTCTAATACTTGACATGATTAGACTTTTTTTTTTTAAGATTTTATTTATTTATTTGACAGAGAGAGATCACAAATAGGCAGAGAGACAGACAGAGAGAGAGAGAGATGAGGAGAAGCAGGCTCCCCGCTGAGCAGAGAGCCCCACGCGGGACTCGATCCCAGGCCCCTGGGATCATGACCTGAGCCGAAGGTAGAGGCCTAACCCACTGAGCCACCCAGGCGCCCCATGATTAGACTTTTTAATTCTAGATATTCTGAAAGATGTGTAATAGTATCTCATTTTGCTTTTCATTGGTCAGTGATATTAAGTACCTTTTAATGTTTTTATTTGCCACCTTTGTATCTTCTTTCATGAAGCGTCTGATCAGTTCATTTGCCCATTTTCTAAATTGGGCCATTTGTTTTCATGAGATTGAGGGTTTTTTTTTTAAGATTTATTTATTTATTTGAGAGAGAGATTGTGTGCAGGGAGGGACAGAGAGACAGGGAGAGAGAATCTCAAGCAGACTTCACACTCAGTGTGGAGCTGGATACGAGGCTCTATCCCATGACCCTGAGATCATAACCTGAGCTGAAATCAAGATTCCAACGTTTAACTGACTGAGCAACCCAGGCATCCTATGTGATTGAGTTTTAATTAAGAGTTCCTTACATATACTACTTAACAAGAAATAATAATACACTAGAGCTGTGTAGCTAGACAGATACTGCTGAAACTCCCAATTTTAGGGAACAGTAAAAAAAAAAAAAAAATCCCACAATCACTTATGTTTAAAAAAAAATGACATTTTTAAAAGAAGAAAAATCTAATGATGCCAGAATTTTTTTCTGCTCTATTAGTTGCTAGAAGAATTTGGAGCACCCGGAATAGCCTGAGTTTTTAAAAATAATTTATTTTTTAACACTCATAATTCCTTTGAACAGTTGAAAATTAAGAAGTAGCAAAAGGTATACAAGGAAAAGTCTTTTCACTCCTCATGCCCCTCAGCTATCTGGATAACCTTTCCACAGGCATCAAAGTTTTATCAGCTTTTCTCGTGTATCCTTCTAGTCATAGGTTATGCATATGTATGCAAATTTATTTTTACAAATGATTTTGAATACTTCACATTGTTCTGGACTTAATTTAACTGAACTGTAAATGTCAGAGACTATTCCTATTACTATACTAAAGAACTCTTTTATGGGTAGATAGTATCCATTGTACAGTGTATGAGCTATCTATTGCTGTGTAATAAACCATCTCAAAACTCAGTGGCTTGAAACAATTCTTTGTTTCAAAGAATTGAAACAAATTCTGAAAAAATTTGTTGCAGGTACAGTGTATGCACCTGCAGGATTGGATAATCTGAGTTGGACTTGGTTGGTTAACTCTGCTAATCTGGGTTTGCTTGTGCTTATAGAAATTGGCATGCTCTACTCTAGGCTGAGCCTGACTGAGACAGCTTATTTGAAGACAGTTCCTCTCCAAGTGGCTATTACCTTCCTCCAAAAGATGAGTGGAACAGCGTAGGCATGTTCCATGTTCTTCTCCTGACAAGTGTAGAAGAACAAGAGAAGGCAAGCCCAATCCAGGTAAGTCCTTTTCAAAATACTGTTGGCATTACATCTGTCAGTATGCTATCAGCCAAAACAAATCATGTGCTAAGGTCAAAGAGCTGGGAATTATATCCCATCCACGGTGGGAGAGCAGTACAAAATGACGCAGTGAAGGACTCATATAGAGGAAAATCTGACGAAATGGGGCTATTGTGCAATCTACCACAAACTGATGTGACATAATTTATTTAAACAACCCATATTAGAAGGTTTTCTGCTCTTTGCTATTACAAACAGTGCAGCAGTGACTAATGAGTGTATATGTCAACTTCAGATTTGCCAGTGTATCTCCAGGGTAAGTCTTAGAAGTGGTTTAAGGATATGGGCTTTTGTGATTTTGATAGGTATTGTCAAAGCACTACTCAGAGATTATTGTAACAATTTATATTCTCACCAGCAGTGTTGGGACTGTGTTATCATTTTTTCATCCTTGCCAATCTTGCACATGAAAATATAATCTTTGTATAGCTCTAATTTGTATTTTTGTCTCATTAATAGTGAGATTGATAATTTCCTTATATGTTTAAAACCACAGATATTTCCTTTTAACTCCATATGTTCATATCTTTTGCCCATTTTGTTCCAATGGATTTTTTTTTCTTTTTCTAATTGATTTGTATATATTGAAGAAATTAGCACTTTATTTTTTAAATTAAGGGCATTCAAAAACAATAGCTCCTCAGAATCATAGGCCGGCTAGTTCACTATAGAGAGTTAGAGAGCTAAGAATCCCCGAAGGTCAAAACACATTTCAGAGACTGACCTCAAAAACTACCCCTGCAGCCAGGGCTCCAGACTCATTAAAGGGATATCATTAATGACTTTTTCATTAACTGACTTGCTAACTCCATCAGGAAGCCTACCCCCAAGCCGCTGGGAACATCTTCCCCATAGACCCCTACAACTGACCCATAGATAACCCCATCTCACCCACACCTTCTTACCATCCCAACCCTCAGGGCCAGCTACCAGCACATGATTCCTCAGACAGTAAAAAAGAGCCTTTGCAAACAACTAAATACAGAAAGCCAGCCTGACTCTGTGAGATTGGAAAAATGCTCACAAATATGAACATTTCCAGGTGCTACTCTAGGGAAAACATAAATAGGAGACTCTCAGCACCCAATACAGTTTTGCAGGATCAAGAGAGAACAGAGAATCTTAAAACTTCCCCCGAGAGAGAATAATATGTTTGGAGTAGACACATTCATAGAAGACCTCTGAGAAAAAACCTTCAGACTTCCAAACTGGACTGTGACCAATGTAGGTTATTTATGTCTTGAAGCCAGTCAGTAAAGACTGGAAGAGGTGACTCCTTCTTCAAATGAGAAGACAGCAATTCAAGACTTTAAGAACCACACAAAAAAGCAAGGAAACATTACACTACCAAAAGAACATAATTATTTTCCTGTAAGTGACCACAAATAAATGGAAATCTATGAATTCTCTGGCCAAAAAAATAATTTTCAAAATAATTGTTTTAAGGAAACTCACCAAGCTATAACAGAAAACAGACTACTTACTGAAATCAGGAAAACAATACATGAACAAAATAGGAAAACCAGCAGAAAGATAGAAATCATTAAAAAAGAACAAAGCAAAAAGAACAAATTCTGGAGATGAAGAATATAAAGAATGAAATGAAAATGCAATGGTAAGCATCAACAGAAGACTTGATTAAGCAGAAGAAAGAATCTGTGAACTCAAAGACAAGGTATTTAAAATTATCCAGTCTGCTGAGAGTAAAGAAGAAGAATGAAAAAAAGTGGTGAACACCTGAATGAATTATGGGACACCATCAGAAAAAACAATATTCATAATACAGGAGTCCCAGAAGCAGAAGAGAGAGAAAAGGAAGCAAAAAGCTCATTTAAAGAAATAAAACTTCCCAAATCTGGGCAGAGATAAGACATCCAGGTACCTGAAGTTCATAGGTCCCCATACAGATAAAACCCAAAGAGGAATTCACTGAGACCCATGATAATAAAACTGTCAAAAATCAAAGACAAAGAGAATTTCGAAAGCTGCAAAAGTAAGGAAACTCCTCTCATACAAGGAACACGCAGCAGACTATGATAGGATTTCTCAGCAGAAACCTTGCATGGGCACCTGGGTGGCTCTTTGGTTAAGCTTTAAAAAAAAAAAAGAGACACCTTGAAGGCCAGGGGAGAGTAGGATGATATATACAAAGTGCCAACATGAATATTTGAATACTTTGCAAAATTGTCCTTCAGAAATGAAATTTTTTGAAGGTTTTATTTATTTGAGCAAGAGAGAGAGAGCACAAGGAGGGGGAGAGGCAGAAGCAGACTTCCTGCAGGGAGCCCAACATGGGGCTCGATCCCAGGACCCTGGAATCATGACCTGAGCCAAAGGCAGACACTTAACTGACTGAGCCACCCAGGCACCCCTAGAAATGAAGAATTAAAGACTTTGCCAGATAAGCTAAAGCTCAGAGAGTTTATCACCACGAGCTCTGTCTTATAAGAAATGACAAAGGGATTTCTTAAGCTGAAATAAAAGGACACTAATTAGTAACATAAAAGCATGAAAATGTAAAACTCACTAGTAAAAGTAAATATATAGTCAAGTTCAGAATGCTCTAATACTATATTGGTGGTGTGCAAATTGCTTAACTCCAGTATAAAAGAAAACAAAGGTATTAAAAACAACTGTAAGTACAATAATTTTTAGTGGACATACAATATAAAAAGATACAAATTGTGGCATCAAAAATATAAAATGAGATGAATAGAAGGGTAGAGTTTTTGTATGCGATCAAAGCTATGTTGTTAACTGCTTAAAGTAGACTATTATAAGTTTAAGACTTTTATGTAAGCCTCATAGTAGCCACAAAGCGAAAGCCTGTAATGGATTCAGAAAAGAAAAAGGAATCAAAGTATACCAGTGCAGAGAATCATCAAATCACAAGAAATATAGCAAAAGAGGAAGAAAAGAGCAAAGGGACCACAAAACACCCCCCACCCAAAACATTAACAAGATGGCAATAGTAAGTCCCTAGCTGTCGATAATTAACTATAAATGAATTAAATTTCCCAAAGGACAGTGTCACTGAATGGATAAAATAAAAATGAGGTCCAACTATGTGATGTCTACAAGAGACTTATTTCAGCTTTAGAAACACACATAGGCTGAGGCTGGAAGGTGAAAAAAGACTTATCATACAAATGAAAATGAAAAAATAAGATAAACTTCTATAAAAAAATTAGACTTTAAGTTAAAAAAAAACTCTAACAAGAGACAAAGAACATCATTATATAATAATAAAGAGGTCAGTTCATCAGTAGTATACAACATATATGCACCCTCAATGGAGCACCTAACTAGATTAAGCAAATTTTAACAGATTTGAAGACAGAAATGGACAGTGCAATAACAGTTGAGGACTTCAATGCCCCACTTTCAACAATATATAGACCATCCAGACAGAAAATATAATAAGGAAATATTGGACTTGGACTACACTTTTGATCCAGTGTACCTAACAGATATACAAAATATCCCAGCAGCAACAGAAAACATTTTCTTTTCAAACACATATGGAACATTCTCTGGAGCAGCTTGTATATTAGGCCACAAAACTAGTCTTAACAAATTTAAGACTGAAATCATACCAGGTATTTTTTCCAAACACAATGATATGAAATGAGAAATCAGTAACAGGAAGGAAGATGGAAATTTTACAAATACATGTGGAAATTAAACAATGCACTTCTGAGCAACAAATGGATCAAAGAAGAAATCAAAAGGAAAAACAAAAAATATATTCAAACAAATGAAAATGGAAATACAACATACCAAACTGCAACATAAGCAATTCTTTTTTTTTTTTTTTTGGATGATACCCGGATGTTTTTACAAAATTGCTGCTGCAGGAAAACATGATTAGCAGCTACTGTCCTCTTGCTCACTGTGCTAAGCAAGCAGTTCCAGCACCAACTTCTCAGAGAACCTTACAGTTGAGGAGTGTAGCAGAGGTCTTTCCTTGCTAAATGGTAACACCTTGGTAAAGACTTGTTTAGGGAAAATTTCTTTGGTTGCCTCTTCAGGGATAGTTGGAAGGACCATCACACTGTCTTCATTTTTCCAGTTAACCAGGGTGTCAACTCTCTTTTCCAATGTGAGCTTGAATGAAATAACTACTTTGAGAATCTCATCAAAGTTCCTGGCAGAGGTAGCTAGATAGAGGATGATAGTTTCAATTTCTTATCAGGACCAAAAACAAACATCACACAAGCTGCCACAGGTATGCCCTATTCATTCTTCTCTGCTGGGTCCAGCATGCCCAACAGGATAGTAAACTCCTGATTCTTATAATCAGTGATCCAGAAAAGGTAACATTTCTGTGGACTTCTCACCATTGTAAGCATTGATACTCTTGCTCCAGGCAAGGTGATCTTCAACACTATCTATTAAAAGAGCTATCAGCTTTAGCATTACTCTGGGTAAATTTTGATGCCAGATTTGCTGCTCTGCCAAGCTTTGTAGTTCACAGTGGAGTAAAGTCTCAAGCATAGGACAAAGAATGCCCTATGTGAGTGACCTCTCAGGGAGGCATGGAAATGGATGTGGCCACAGATAGTATTGGCCTCAAAGCTGGGAGACTTATCCCCAATAAGGAGTCATCCAGCCATAGCAGGAGCAGTGATGTGGGAGGATGAGGCAGTACAACAGCAGGAGCTGCCAGGCAGCTGGTTCTTTTGATGGAAGTCAAAGCAGTTCTAAGAGGGCAATTCTAAGCAAGGCAATAAATGCCTATTTAAGAAAAAAGAAATATTTCAAATTGACAACCTTAAATTTATATCTCAAGGAAATAAAAAAGAACTAAGCCCAAAGCTAGCAAAAAGAAGGAAATAACAAAGATCAGAGCAAAAATAGGTAAACTAGGAACTAGCAAGCCAATAGAAAAGATCAATGAAATGAAGAGTTGTTTTTTTTTCCAAAACATAAACAAAATGGACAAGCCTTTAGCTAGACTAAGAAAAAAAGAAAAAACAAACAAACAAAAGCCATCAGAAATGAAAGAGGAGGGACGCCTGGGTGGCTCAGTTGGTTGGACGACTGCCTTCGGCTCAGGTTATGATCCTGGAGTCCTGAGATCGAGTCCCGCATCAGGCTCCCAGCTCCACAGGGAGTCTGCTTCTCTCTCTGACCTTCTCCTCGCTCATGCTCTCTCTCACTGTCTCTCTCTCAAATAAATAAATAAATCTTAAAAAAAAAAAAAACAATTGGCGTTGAGCTAATTTAAAAAAAAAAAAAAAAGAAAGAAAAAGAAATGAAAGAGGAGATATCCAGCAAGAGGATATAAAAATTGTAAGTATCTATGTACCTAACATTGGAGCACCTACATACATAAAGCAAATATTACTGAACATAGAGAAATTGATGGAAATACAATAATAGTAAAGGAGTTTTACCCCCCTTCATAACTGAATAGATAACCCAGTTATCTATAAGAAAATCAATAAGGAAATAATGTCTTTGAATGACACATTAGACCAGCTGAACCTAACAGATATGTACAATTCCAATCAAAAAGAGCAGAATAAACACTCTCTTTTCAACTGCACATGGAACATTCTCTGGAATAGATCACATGTTAGGCCACAAAACAAGCCTCAGTAAATTTAACAAGACTGAAATTATGCCATACATCTTTTCTGACCACAACAGTATAAAATTAGAAATCAATCACAAGGAAAAAAAAAAAAACTGGAAAAATCACAAACAAATGGAAGCTAAAAACATGGTACTAAACAACAATGGGTCAATGAAGTAACCAAAGAAGATATTAAAAAATATATGGAGACAAATGAAAATGAAAACACAATAGACCAAAATTCTTTGAGATACACAAAAGCAGTTCTAAGAGGGAAGTACATAGTGATATAGGCCTACAAAGAAACCAAAAAAAGCTCAGATAAAAAAACTAAAGTTAAAGGAGCTACAAAAAGAACAAATAAAATTCAGTGTCAATAGATACAAGGAAATAGTAAAGACCAGAGCAGAATTAAGTGACTAAAAGAAAAAAAGCTAAAAAAAGAAAAAGAAAAAAAATCATTGAAACCAAGAGCTGGTTCTTTGAAAAGATAAACCAAATTGATAAATGTTTAGCCAGACTCAGCAAGAAAAAAGAACCCAAATAAATAAAGTTAGAATCAAAAGAGAAATGACAACTGACACCACTGAAATATAAAGGATTGCAAGAAAATGCCCCTAAAATATTATATAAGCCAACATATTGGACCACCTAGAAGTGGACAAATTCTTACAAACATACAATCTAACAGGGCTGAATCATGAAGAAATATAAAGTCTCATTAGATCTATAGTAAGGAGATTGAATCAAAAGTAAAAAAATCTCCCCAAAAAGGAACAGATGATTTTACTGGTGAATTCTACAAAACACTTTTTTAAAGATTTTATTATTATTATTATTTATTTTTTTTTTTTTTTGGCAGAGACAGATCACAAGTAGACAGAGAGGCGGACAGAGAGAGAGGAGGAAGCAGGCTCCCTGCTGAGCAGAGAGGATGCAGGGCCCGATCCCAGGACCCTGGGATCTTGACCTGAGCTGAAGGCAGAGGCTTTAACCCACTGAGCCACCCAGGTACCCCGTCTACAAAATATTTAAAAAATAATAGTAATACTAATCCTCCTCAAAACTCTTTAAAAACTGAAGAGGGGTGAACATTTCGAATCATTTTATGAGGCAGCATAGCACTGATACCAAAGCCAGAGAAAGAGACTACAAAGAAAGAGAATTCCACGTCAGTATCAGTGAGGAACACAGATGAAAAAATACTAACAAACTGAATTTATCTGGACATTAAAAATCATACATCATGATCAAGTTAGATTTGTCCCTGGGATGCAAGGATGGTTCAATATACACAAATTAGTAGATTAACAAAGTGAAGGATGAAAATTGTGTGATCCTCTCAGTAGATGTAGAAAAAGCAGTTGATAAAATTCAGTATCCTTTCATGATAAAAACTCTCAAAATATTAGGTAGAGAAAGGGCATACCTCAACATAATAAAAACCAGATATGACAATTCCATAGCTAACATATTCAATGGTGAAAAATCCAAAGGCTTTCCTCTAAGATCTATAACAAGACAGGGATGCTCTTCTTTATTCACCTTATTCTGTTCACTGTATTACCGGAAATCCTGGCCAGAGCAACTAGGCAAGAAAAGAAAGGCATCCAAATAAGGAAAGAAGAAATAAAAATGTCCCTATGTAGATGACATGATCTTAAATGTAGAAAACCTTAAGACTCCAACAAAAAATTGTTAGAGCTACTAAATTTAGTATAGTTGCAGGATACAAAATCAACATATGAAAATCAGTTGTGTTTCTGCATACTAACAAGGAGCTATCCAAAAAAGATGTTAAGAAAACAATCCTGTTTACAGTAACATCAAAAGGAAAAATAAATAAAAATCTTAACCAAGTATTAACAAATTGAACCAAGTATTAACAAATGTAACCAAGGAGGTAAAAAACCTGGACAATGAAAACTATAAACATTGAAGAAAAAAATTGAGGAAGTCATAAATAAATGGATTGGAAGAATTAATACTGTTAAAATGTCCATACTACCTAAAGTGATTTACTGCTTCAGTGCAATCTCTGTCAAAATTCCATTGGAATTTTTCATAAAAATAGAATAAACAATCCTAAGATTCAAAAGAAATCATCCAAAGATCCTTTGGGAGCTATAACTGTGTTGGATGTGCCCTAATAAAATTGAAAAATAGCCAATAAAATAGCTGAATATTTTTTGAGTTCTTTCTATGTATCAAGCATTTTTAACAAGTTTTCTTTTATTATTAATTCTTCATAATCCTATCCTGAGGGATAAGGAGGTGCTATCATTATTGTTGTATTATAGATAAGGAAAATGGTTTGCAGGAAGGTAAATTGTCTAACATCACATAGTAAACGGTGGAGTACTTATAGTCCTCCAGATTGATACAAGAAGCCATGCATTTTAATTGCTATGTAAAGAGTCATCTAATCATGGTAGACTTGAATTCATTCAAAAATAAATGGAAGACCAGAAATCTTCAAATATATGGCCATAGAACCTTTGACAAGGATATCAAGAAAACTCAATAAAGGAAAAGATAGTCTCTTCAACAAATGATGCTGAGAAAAATGGATATCCACATGGAAATGATCCTAGATCCCTAGTTTACAACACTCACAAGAAATACTTGAAAGAGATTAAATACCTAAAAGTAAGATCTAAAACTATAAAATAAATACTTAAATATAAGACCTAAAGCTATAAAATTATTAGAAGAAAAAGAGAAAAAGCTCCTTGACATTAGTCTTGGCAATGATATTTTTTTTGCATATGATACCAAATGTGTAGGCAACAAAAACAAAAATAGACAAATGGGACAAAATCAAACTAAAAGCTTTTGCACAACAAAAGAAACCATCAACAAAAAGGAAAGGCAACCTATGGAATGGGAGAAAATGTTGGCAAACTATATATGAGAAATGGGGTTAACATCCAAAATATATAAGGAACTCATACAACTCAATAGCCAAAGGAAGTGATTAAACAATTGACAAGGGATCTGAATAGACATTTCTGTAAAGAAGACATAGAAGAAGGAGAAGGATGAGGAGGATGAGGAGTGGGAGGAGAAGGATGAGGGGTGGGAGCAGGAGGAGGAAGAGGAGGCGGTGGAGGAGGAGAAAGAGATGAGAAGGAATAATACAAATGACCAATAGATACGTGGAAGGGTTCTAAACATCACTAATCATCAGGGGCATGTAAATCAGAACCACAATGAGGTATCACCTCACACCAGTTAGAATAGCTTTTATTAAAATAAATAAATAAATAAATAAATAAATAAAATAACAAGAAGTAACAAGTACTGGCAAGGATCTGTAGAAAAAGGAACCCTTGTGTACTGTTGGTAGGAATGTAAATTGATGTATCCGCTATGGAAAACAATTTGGAAGTTCCTAAAAAAATTAAAAATGGAACTGCCATATGATCCTTCAATCCTACTTCTGGTTATATATTCAAAGGAAACACTCCCATGTTCATTACAACATTATACATAGTAGTCAACATATGGATATAGCCTAACTGTCCATTGGTGGATAGATGGATAAAGAAAACGTGTTACATATATATATTATTCAGCCATAGAAAAGAAGGAAATCTTGCCATTTATGACAACATGGATGAACTTGGAAGGTATTATGTTAAGTGAAATAAGCCAAACAGAGGAAGATGGATAATATATGTATCACTTATATGTTGAATAAAAAAAAAAAAAGTTAAACTCATTGACACAGAGTAGAGTCGTGGTTTGTAGGGGCAGAGGGTGGGGGAAATGGGGAGATGTTGGTTACAGAGCACAAACTTTCTACTAGAAGATGAGTAAATTATGAGGATCTAATGTACAGTATGGTGACTATAGTTCATAATATTGTATTGTCTACTTAAAATTTTCTAGGTGAGTAGATCTTATACATTCTCACCACAAAAGTAAAAAATAGTAACCAAGTGAGGCAATGGATTCATCATATCACACATTTCCAATATATATACTCTTATTTTGCAATTACACCTCAAAAAGCAGGGGGATCACTTATGAAAGATGTTAAGAAGACCTAAATACATGCATAGCTATCTCTTGTCTGTGTATTACAAGTCTTAATATTAAGATGGCAATATTCACAAATTGGTCTACAGAGCCAATATAAGCCATATTAAATTCTCAGTTGAGATTTTTACAGAAATTGATAAAATGATCCTATAATTTATAAAGAAATGCCCAGGACCCAGAGTAGCCAAGATGATCTTGAAAAAGAAGAAAAAAGTTGGAGGATTCACACTTGATGACTTCAAAACATATTCCATAGCTACAGTAATCATGAGAATGTTGTGCTGGCATAAGGATAGTCTAATAGATCAGTGGAATAAAACTGAAAGTTTGGATATAAACTCTCACTTTTGCATTCACTCAGTTTTTGAGAAAAGTGCCAAGACCATTTAATAAAGAAAGATTACCTTCAACAAATGGTGCTCAGATAATAGGATAACCACATGCAAAAAAAATGAACTTGGGTTCCTTTCTTCTAAAAAAAACTGAACTCTAAATGGATCATAGACCTATGTAATGTAATAGCTAAAACTATGAAACTTATTTTAAAAAATGAATAAATCTTCATAACCTTGGGTTAAAGAAAGTTTTTTTTTAGATATAACAAGAACACAAACAATAACAACAGATATATATGTTAATTAGATTTCATCAAAGCTAAAAACTTTTTTTAAAAGATTTTATTTATTTATTTGACAGAGAGAGATCACAAGTAGGCAAAGAGAGAGAGAGGAGGAAGCAGGCTCCCCGCCGAGCAGAGAGCCTGATGTGGGACTCGATACCAGGACCCTGAGATCACGACCCGAGCTGAAAGCAGAGGCTCAACCCACTGAGCCACCCAGATGCCCCCCCCCATTTTTTTTTTAAGATTTTATTTACTTATTTGACAGAGAGAGATCACAAGTCAGCAGAGAGTCAGGCAGAGAGAGAGAGAGGAGGAAGCACAAAGCTAAAAACTTTTATGCTTCAAAGGATACCATCAAGAAAATGAAAGATAACCCACAGACTGGGAGAAAACATTTATAAATCATATATCTGATAATGGATTTGTACCTAGAATATACAAAGAATTGTTATAACTCAGTAATAAAAAACAAACCAATTTTTTAAGAGCACAGAGGACCTAAATTGACATTTCTGTTGGCAAGGATGTGGAGAAAGGGGAACCCTCTTGCACTGTTGGTGGGAATGAAACTGGTGCAGTCACTCTGGAGAACAATATGGAATTTCCTCAAAAAACTAAAAATAGGATTATCCTATGATCCAGTAATTGTACTCCTGGGTATTTACCTAAAGAATACAAAAATACAGATTTGAAGAAGTATATGCAATTCAGTGTTTATAGCAGCATTATCAACAATAGCTAAACTGTGGAAAGAGCCCAAATGTCCGTTGACTACTGAATGGATAATGAAGACATGGTGTGTATATATATATAAACAATGGAATACTACTTAGCCATCAAAAAGAATAAAATCTTGATATTTGCAATTATGTTAATGGAGCTATAATGTATTATGCTAAGTGAAATAAATCAATCAGAGAAAGATAAATGCCATATGATTTCACTAGTATGTTGAATTTAAGAAACAAAACAGATGGACATATGGGAAAGGGAAAAATAAGAGAGGGAAACAAAATATAGATACTCCTAATGCTAGAGAACAAACCGAGAGTCAAGGGAGACAGGTGGGTGGGTATTAAACAGGGCACTTGTGATGAGCCCTGGGTGTTGTATATAAGTGATGAATCACTGAATTCTAGCCCTAAAACCAATACTGCACTGTATGTTAACTAACTACAGTTTAAATAAAATTACATTGTTTAAATATCCCCCTATTGAATCTACATCATAAAAATTGTATTATTTTTTTATCTTCTATTTTTTCAGACAGGGTGACTCATCTTTTTTCTTTAGGAAAGAGAGTAAAGAACAGTGAGTTCCCATCAAAAGTGCTATTATATAATCTCTAAACTCTTTTTCCTGGAAGTTAAAAATTATTTTAAAAACCTATTAGCTATGAAAGTACTGGATTAATTATTTAAGTATTTCAAATTATATTAGGATTAAACTAGATGATTGGGACTCTGGTTTGTAATCCATCCATCTATCCATCCATCCATCCATCCATCATCCACCCATCCATGTAGTCCTTCAATAAGTGCTTTCCTTGGTAGTAATAACACAAAGAAGAAAGTATTATAGTCTGATGTAGAAGTCAACCATGTAAACAAGTAACTACCATAAATGAGGTATCATACTTTGCATGGGTAGTGCATAAAATGGAGCAAACCATATTGTCCTTTGCACAGCAAAGGAAGCCATCAACAAAACAAAAAGGCAACTTGCTGAAGAAGGTATTTGTAAATCAAATATCTGATAAAAGGTTAATCCCCAAATATGTAAAGAAATGATACAAATCAATAAACATGCATATATACAATCTGAATTAAAAATAGGGAGAGGACTTGAATAAACATTTTTCCAAAGAATACATACAGATGGGCAACAGACACAGGAAAAGATGCTCAATATTACTAATCATTAGGGAAATGCAAAACAAAACTAAAATGAGATATCAATCTCTCACCAGCCAGAATGGCTAATATCAAAAAGAAATAACAAGTGTTGGTAAGGATGTGGAAAAATGGGAAACTTCATACAGTGTTAATGGAAATGTAAATGGGTGTAATTACTGTGGAAAACAGTATGAAGCGTATTCAAAAAATTGAAAGTAGAAATACCATATGATTCAGTGATTCCACTACGGGGTATTTACTTAAAGAAAACAAAAACACAAATTCAAAGATATGCACCCCTGTGTTTATTGCAGCATTATTTACAACAGCCAAAATTGGGAAGCAACCCAAGTGATAATAGGTGAATGGATAAAGAGGCAGTGTGTATGTATCTATATACATACATAAAGAGTTATCTGAGTAACTGAGTAATATATATATATTACATATATATATATATATATATATATATATATAATGGTATGCTACTCAGTCATAAAGAACAATGAGACCATTTGCAATAACAAGGATGGATGCAGAGAGTGTTATGCTAAGTGAAATAAGTTAGATGGAGAAAGACAAATACTGTATGATTTCACTTACACATGAAATCTAAAAAAAAGCAGAACAAAGGCACAAACAAAGACAGAGACAGAATAAGAAATACAGAGTACAAACTGGTGGTTGCTGGAAGGCTAGGTGGATGGGTGAAATAGGTAAAGGAGATTAAGAGATACAAACTTCTAGTTATAAAATAAATAATAAGTCACGAGTATGTAAAGTACAGCATAGAGAATAGAGTCAGTAATATTGTAATAATATTTTATGGTGATGACATTTTTCCTGGTGAGCACTGAATAATGTATAGAATAGTCAAATCACTCTGTTGTATACCTGAAACTAATATAACATTGTGTTTCAGCTATATTTCAATAAGTTTAAATACTAATGATAAATAAACAAAAGTTGTCAAATATATGTTGAATATAGCTAATGTGACAAATACATTTTATTGTAGGCAATTCATTTTAACTTTTTTTAGTCTTTGGACAGAATAGAAAAATGTACCTTTTAGATCTCAAGTTGTACCTAATACCTAATATGACAAGTATAGAATTCCTACTTATTTGAGCATGAAATATTATTTATTATAATTCCAAATAGCTTGACTAAACTTGATTTTCTATTAAAATATCAGTTATAAATTCTTTCATGTGTTATAATCTCATTATAAATTGATTTCTGGCTAAGAAAGGAGACACCTAACAAATTAGTTTCCATTTTATGATAAAACCTTTATTGAGAAAATATTTTCATCCTCAAGAAAGCTGCAACAATATACTGTCAGTGCAAATATTGCATCATTTTTTCCATTGTTTCCTTTGTATTCTTAAAAGTGTGTGCCTTAAAAACAGATCACAAAATATTAGTTTTGTTTTTTTGTTTTTTTTTAAATGATAAAGAGTTAGGGAAGTATTCTACTTTGTCTCTCGAGGGCATCTTTAGAGCCCAGTGTAGTTATCACTGATTAAAGGCCCATCTCAGAATTCTCTATCTTTTCTAAGACAAAGGCTGCTTACTACTAAACTTCAGCTGGTGGCTTACAAGTGACCCATGTTTAAAGACATTTCTAAGGCATGGAATTTGGGCTAGGCTTAGCTCTGATCATAAGAAATAATAAATTTCTTGGTGTAGAAATAATTTTTCTATCTTAGAATATTTACATCCCTTGGTATTTTTCTTATGGATCTTACCTCTTTTCACTTTGCTTTATGGTTGCTTATATGCAATGCTCATTCCCCCTACAATAAGGTAAGGAATAGACTGAGTTTTACTGATCTTTTTATAACTCACGCCACTTTTTACAGGGATTTAGCATATAGGAGTTACCTAATCAATGGCATTTAGATATCAAAATTGTTCAATTAATTTGTTTAACGTCATGTATAGAATTGTGATAATACCAAAGAGACAATGTTGGCTCCACCACGATTATAAACATCAATGATACAATAGTTAAACTTCCTCTATAGATCAGCTTACAATCAGACAGATGTCATTTTCTTCCTCCCTGTAGTTCGTTTCCTTGAATAGGCAGCCTTTATGCCTCTAATTGCCAAAATATGGAACTCAATATATCCTGAGGAAAGAGAGGTAGATGCCAGTGCTATCCTTTCTTTCTTTGCTTCAGTTTGTCGGAGTTCACTAATCTTACACTTACTCCTGATTCTTACCATCACCAGCTATAGCACACATTGTGGATATCATGTGCCATTCTCCCAGAGCCTAGGTGAATTCACCTTAGGTGCAGTAAATAGCAGCAGCACGCTAAAGCCTTCCACCTCTAGGACCAGCACCTCTCTTCTCTGCCTGCTTCTCCAGCACCATGGGAGTTTGGAGTTCGCTCTGCCAGAGACAGGCGTTACCCAGAAATAAAGGAGAGTTAGAGCCACTGGCAATGACCGTCAACCAATGGCGGAATGAAAGTTGGTGGATAAATGCCCCAGTCATCCAGGAAAGGGCGATTCTGAGGTATGTCCAATATGGCTTCTGAGAGGTCACTATTGGGGTCGGGCCCACAGCAGCAACATGCTCCTTAACACATCCTGTGCATCACTCTGCCTTTTGTGCTTCTGAAAATCACCTCCCAAGATAATGGCCTGCATTTGGTCCTTCCCTCAGGAGCTGCTAGTGAGGGGATCCAAAACCTTAGATGAGATGGACTTGAGATCTAGAGTTCTAGCCTAGAACTTGACTTCTTTATAATTAGTTAATGGAATGAATGGTTACATAATGGAAACATGTTCTTACAAGGTTCTTTCAAAGAAACTTCATGATAATACTGATGTGTAAGAGTGAGCTGAATAAGAAACTGACATTGCTGACACTTCTCTAAATCCAAAAAAGAACTTGTCATCAGCCAAACTGCAATATAAAAGTAACAAAATCTAATCAGATCTAACAAGAAGTGGGCAAAACAAATCAAAATTGCCTAGGACTATTTTAAATAGGCACTTACATCCATGGTAATGATAAGCCTCACCCTATCTGAATACTGTGCCTTGAGATCCTAGTTAATGACTATATGACACATCACAATTGATAAGGCAATTAACTGTATTGCTTTATCTTTATCTTATGTTTCTATTTCTGTGTTTCATAACATACTTTATGTATCAGTAAAGTGGTGTTTGTACATATTAACATGTTTATAAATAATTGATAAACTTGTCCATCCAGCATGCTCCTAAATGGGGGTACTTGCTCAGGTTTTTTTGCTATTAAGAGTCCACAATCACAAATCATTAAGACCATTGTGTAAATGATACTAGACTTCGTAACTATATAATTATCAGAGATTACTACGTTAAAATTTTATTTTACAGGGGTGCCTGGGTTAAGTGCCAGTTGGTTAAGTGTCCCACTCTTGATTTTGGGTCAGGTCAAGATCTCAGGATCATGAGATTAACCCCTGCATCCAGCTCTGTGCTCAGCACAGAGTCTGCTTGAGAGCCTTTCCCTCTGTCCCTCCCCCCACTCATATGTACTTCCTCTCTCAAATAAATACAATAAATATTTTAAAAATTGATTTTACAGATGAGAAAGGTAAGTTCCAGTTAGTTTAAGTATTACAAGCAAGTCTGATGTTCAGTTCAAAAATCTACCAGAGTGTAAGACATCTGAAGTGGGTGGGGTTATGGACATTGGGGAGGGTATGTGCTATGGTGAGTGCTGTGAAGTGTGTAAACCTGGCGATTCACAGACCTGTATCCCTGGGGCTAATAATACATTATATGTTTATAAAAAAAATTTTTTTAAAGTCATCTGAAGTGACTTTACCTTCTCATTTTGAAGGTGTGCCTCTGGCATACATCTTTTCCGCTGCCTGCTCTCTGCCCCTCTCTCACCCATGACCCATCTTGGCTGTCAGTTTCTTTGTATCCTTGCCACCCACTCACTGTCAAATTTGCTGAGCAACATACTAACACCTTCTAAGCCCTTGTTCTCATCATATAAATAAGACTACTACTGGTACCTACACTTCAGTGAATCCTTGGAAGATATGAATGAGATAATACATCTAAGCTACACAGTGCCTGGCACACATTATTCACTCAACAAATATTAGCTATTAATAATAATAATGATATCATAATTAATGAGCAAATGGGAGGTTAGGGCCTGGAGACTTCTCAAGAGGTCTGTGAGAAAGAAGAGAGACATGAAGCATTCAGTCTAGTAAACTCTGTCCAAGAAGCGATTTTAAAAATTCTAGGATGGGGAAAACCTTGAGTGTGTTTTTAGGCAGAGGAGAAAGAGCCAGCAATAGAATAAAAATACTATAAGAAGTGGGGAATTATTTAGAGAAAATTTTCTCATAAGTGGTAAATTTCATAAAGAGATAATATAACATATTCAATGAATCAATAACTGAGAACAATATTTGATTTGATACATCTATGGATGAATCTAATTTATGAAATCACCACAATTTGTTGACTGTTCTCAAGCAAAAAAGTGTTCCCTCTATGGAGCACATTCAATTTATAATTCTTTACTGCTTCTGAAATGAATACTAATTCTTAAAAGATGTGGTTAAAAGTCTGGACAGCATTTTGAGATGAGATATGACCTCTTTCCAATATTTTTTCTAGTTAGGTGAGGTTGGAAAATGCTGGAGAGTGAGAGACCAAACAAGCAAGTGAGCCTAACCAGGCATTCAATCCCTCAAACAGATCTCATGGGGTAGGGATTAGCTTTAGTGCATAGGACACATGAAGAATATATTTACTGGTCTTTTTCTAGCCATAAATATTCCACAAAGAAGTCAAAGTTTTTTCCAAAATAGATGATCAGTGGTCCCACAGTAGTCAGAGAAATGGGAAGAGGGAAAAAGGAGAGGAATACAGAATAATTTAATTTTAGTAAGTAGCTTGATTCAAAAAATAAGAGTTAAACATTATGTGCTAAGGAAGTGTGAAAAACCATTTTGACTGCCAGATACCATTTTGAGCTTTTCCAGAATCATACTTATACTTGCCATACTTAAAGACTTAACTTAACAGCTACTTCTTCACAATTTTGCCCAGAGTTGACCTTGCAGGCAAGTGATGAAGATCCTTTTTCCCCAGTTCTCTAGATGATTCCAATCCCAGTACAACCTCCATTCAAATGAGCTCTGTCTTCCTGGTAGCGAAAAGAGTGATGGGAGATAATAAGTACCTCTGCAGATTTTTCTCTCAGGGAGGCAGCAGCAGCAAACAACTCACTTCAGTGAAAGCTTCCTGTTGAATTCTCACTTTCTTCTTGGCCATCTATTGTGAGCAGGAAAAAAAAAAATCTAATAGACCAATTCACGCTGAGTTGCTGATGACTGATAATGGTTTATTATGATATCCCTTCAGGCTATTTACATTTGAGCAAAAGAAAGCATTAACTCTGAAGGTAGGAATTTTAAGTACTTTGGAATGCTCTAGGGGAGATGTATGAAGACTTAGGGCTCTTCCTAGCACTTCACCAATTATATCATATAAACAACAGCCTGCTTTTAGCCCTAACTATTCTTGGCAGGCTACAAGGCTGAGGATACTAAGAATAATAACCAGCGTGACCAGGGTCACAATCCTAAACCCTGCCTAGAAAGAAAAGTCTTTGTGATTTAGTTAGAAAGGTGAAATTACCTCCTTCCTTTGTATATGGATTAGCTGTAACAATTAAATGTATCTTGTACTGATTGTTTTCACTCCATTGGTTACAAAATATATCCCCAGCAGTTTTCCTAATCTGAAAAAAGAAGAAAGGGAAAGAATGCAGTTTGTAGAAACTGTTATTCTAGAAAAAGGAAATCCTCAAGCTACCTTCAGGAAGTAAAGAATTTTCATTGATGAAAAATTTAGCATGCAAAAGCACTGAGCATATATTTATTAGTCAGATAGTAATATTTGTTGAAAAGACAGTATGCCAGCTGTTATGGTAAAATGTAAAGGAGACAGTACGAAATTACTAAATATCTGAAAACAAATGTGAGAAACAGATCTATAACCCAGAGCAATTGTGTGTGTGTATAGAAAGCATAATAAAGTTATCAACCATTGCTTTAAGGCAAAGATAACAGCAATCCCTGTCCTTATGTAGGGCAATTACTTTCACAATTTTTTTTCATTTGATCCTTACAACCACTCTCAGAACTCAAGTATTAAGACACTAAAAACTCAGGTACAGCAGAGATCCAGAGAAAAGAAGAAAGGTTTATTGAAAAGGTCAGCAGTTGGAGTTAGGAGGAGGGTTGAAAAAGGAGTCGAGATAAAGTCATGCCATTTGGCATTATTATTGGCTTGAGGATAATTTTATTATATATTTCTTCTGTTCATAGAAACTGAAGGTTACTCGAGTTATAATAATTTCTCATCTTATTTCAATTTAAGTATTCCCCATGTCTGTATATTCAGCCCAAGGTGATCTGACACAGGTACGAAATGACATATATGAGGCTATTCATTTTACATTGTTTTTCATGGGAAATGTTTGAAAAACAACTTAAATGTCCATCGGTAGAAGGCCAAGTAAATAAATTATGCTTCAGCCACACAATAGAATATTATGCATCTGTCAAATAGAATAAAGCAGCTGTCTATTAATATGGACAGTTCTCTCTGTTCATTTCCTAGAATTGCCCCAAAAGGTGCCATAAACTAAAAAAAAAAAAAAAAAAAAAAAAAAAAAATTTGATTGTATCGCAGTTCTGGAGACTAGAAGTCCAAATTCAAGGTGTTGGCATAGTCAGGTTCCCTCTGAGACTTGTAAGGGACAGTCCTTTCCTGCCTCTTTCTAGCTTCTGGGGATTTGCCAGCAAGCCTTGGCATTCTGTGGCTTGCAGCTGCATCATGCTAATCTCTGCCTCTGTTGTCTGCTGTGACATGGCAGTCTCACTGTATGTCTGTGTCTGCTTATAAGGACACCAGTCACACTGGATGAAGGGCCCACCCTATTCTAGAATTATCTCATTTCAACTAATCGCAATGACCTTAGTTTCAAATAATGCTACCTTCCGAGATTCTAGAGGTTAGGACTTCAACATATTTTGGTGAAAGACACAATTCAATCTATAATGATCTCCCGGGTAAACTAGGTGAAAAAAAGCAGGGAATGGAAGAGGGTATATGGCATGTGTTTCTGTGTAAAAGAAATAATGCACATATATATTACATAAATGTTTATAAATGCATTAGCATATCTCTTAGAAGCATTCATATAATACAAGTGGCTTTCAAACAACTACACAGCTGGTAGAAGTAGTATAGAAAAACCATACTTTTTAGCTTTTGCTTTTTTGTACTTTTTGAATTCTGTGTTAATTAATTTTTTAATCTTCTGGCACAACTATTCTTCAGTTAACTTGAATCTATTTAACATTTAATTTCCTCAAATAGTAGGAGAAGTTATTCAGATCTTTTGAGCTGCTCTGGCAAGATTATTCCTAGAGAGAATTCACTCCATTTAATGCTTGTCCAAAATATTCAGTAGAGGGAGACAAAGAAATCAGAACCAGGATGAGAGACTGAGCTCAGTCTCTCAATTGTGTCTGTGTCTCTCCACACAATTAGAATCTGAAGCAAAGCAGATGCATATGGCAAGAAGTGAGCTCGGAGTCTCTAACAGGAACATCATCAGTGTGACAGCAATTTGGATATTATGGTCAGGAGTGGCCAGATAAGCCCCATAGTGGTGCAGTGTATAGTATTTCCTAAACCTGCCAGTCTAAGAATCATCTTTTCTTACATGCAGATTTCCAGGTCCGTCCCCTGGAGAGTCTGGTTCAGTCAGTCAGTTTGAGGCTCTGGACATAAAATATATGAAGAAATTAAGTTTGGGAAATAGTAAAGAGCAGAGCATAGAGAACACTTGGGTTCTCTCTTTCTCTGCTTGACTCTGCTAAACACTGACCCTAAGCGTGATGCCCCATGCAGGAAGACGTGGATGGCCCATCTTGTGCCAGAGTATCCTGCTGTTACCCTTTATTCATTTCCATTTTCCCCAGTAACTCAAATCTAAAAAGTCCCCTGACACAGGTTTTTATTTCACCCTGCATCGTTTGGGCCCCATGGGAACACAGTCAGTCTGATACTCCAGAGAGTTTCAAGATAGAGCAATCCTGAGGGATCAGGATTTAGCGTGGAACTGGATCAGGATCTAAAATGGAAACTTCTCAGGATGAAAGTGACATCTTGTACAGGTACAGAATTAAGAAATCTACTGCTGATAATAAATGTTCCAAACCATATTTTGAAGTAACTTGCTTTGTCAGGAATAAGTAGTATGCTACCTTAAACAAGATTGGTACTAAGTTAATTTGAGAACTACTAATAATTATTCCCTTCTTAAAGATTCACAATGCATGTTATTGTAGTGAAGGCTCTAAGGAGTCCTTGATGTAAAGAAATTTGTTTAACTTTGTTGAACTCAGAGTTATAAGATATACTTGACTACAGATCATTTTCTTAGATTTTACTTAGTATTCTTGCAGAGCTGAGGTTCCAAAGAGCACAGTTTGGGAAACATTACTATAAATGCTTTTATACCTCATTTGCCAAGAGTTTGGAGAATAGTTTGGGAAAGAAAATGTTTTCATAGAAATGATGTCAGCTGAGTGGATGAGATAGAACTAGTTATAAGAGCATTTAGTTATTTAATAAACATGTATTGAGCACCATCTCAATAAACTAGATAAAACATTTTTCCATTGTATTTTTTCCATAAGCATATGAACAAAGGGAATTTTTTCTATGAACTCCTCTATTAATAAGCATTATTTTGTCATTTTGTTTTAAAAAACTGTAGACATTTTCTGGCACATTCTCCTTCACAGAATATTCAGAACTTGATTAATAGGAGAGCACACAAGCTTGCTTGGCCAACAAGTATTGATTTATTGGCTCAAAAAAATGCCAGACTATAAGAACATTAAAGTATTTATTTTTCAAATATGGAGAACAACAAATGTTTTAGTTTATAATGAAATTATTTAAATGGCAATAAAATATTAGAGTTAATGGCAGATATAAAAATACTTAATGATAGAATGAGGCTTCCAACTAAACGTGGCCATTGAACCTGGTTGCTTATTTTTATATTCTCCTTAAGCCACATATAAATGGCAGCAAAGTCATTGTTAAAAGGAATAAACCCATTGTAACAAAGAGAACAGGATGGGTAATGACATAACAGTAACTAAGAGATATCTTCAAGATTTTAGAAAATGGGGAGTACATAAATGAGCGATAAAAGACTGCTCAGAAGAACAATTAAAGACTAAATACCGGTGATGAGAGCTACTCTAACAAGTGTACCCATTGAACTATTAATGCCAGAAAGGCCCAGGATTTGAAGATACTGGTTATTCCTGAAGAACCAGGCTATAGAGTAGGATGAAAAAGATGAGAATTAACCAAAAGACTATAAACAACAGTTAGACCTCTCAGGTGCCCTCTTCAGCCAATGAAGTCAGGTACATCATTTTAGCCCCTGGTAGGGGTCAGGATGAAGAGCCAGATTTACCATAAAGCTAATGGAACCAAGGCCTTAGGCTCCCCATTTGCACAGGTCCCTCCCAAGACCATATATTGAAGTTTCCTTCATAATTTTATATATATTTTTTTGTCTGGGAGAGGGTCCCCAAGTTGTATAAGCTTTAGGTGCCACCAAACCTAGATCTACCATAGACAAGGTGGAGAGGTTGGACCAGGAAACACCATACTAAAAATAAGGGGATTGTGTGATGCTGTGTGAAAAACAGTTCTTCTAACCCTTCTAAGGCTCAGCTTCCCATGTTCTGTTGGCCAGGCTTATATTCCCAGGCAAGAGATTAGAAAATAATGGCCAGCTCAAAATAAGAAGTCTACAGAAACTGACATTTATGGGAGCCCATCTATCTCTTTGGGGGATCCCTACTCCAACTCAATCTCTCTTCAGCAAAACTCACCAGTTAAGAGCCTCACTTTTAAGTATAAATAGCCAAGAATCACCAGACAAAAGCCTTTAATAGAACAGAAAAAAGCAGAGGAAGTCCTGAACAACAAGAACAAATCTTAAAGCAAATATCATCTGAAAGGAAAAAGGGGCACCTGAGTCGCTCAGTCAGTTAAATGTCTGACTTTGGTTCAGGTTCTGATCCCAGGGTCCTGGACTGAGCATCAGGCTTCCTGCTCAGCAGGGAGTCTCCTTCTCTCTCTCTCTCTGCTGCTCCCCTTTATTGTACTCTCTTGCGTTCTCCCTCTACATATATCAAATAAATAAATAAAATCTTTAAAAAAAAAAACAAAGGGGGGCGCCTGGGTGGCTCAGTGGTTTGGGCTGCTGCCTTCGGCTCGGGTCATGATCTCAGGGTCCTGGGATCGAGCCCCGCATCGGGCTCCCTGCTCCGCAGGAGGCCTGCTTCCCTCTCTCTCTCTCTCTGCCTGCCTCTCTGCCTACTTGTGATCTCTGTCTTTCAAATAAATGAATAAAATCTTAAAAAAAAAAAAAACAAAGGAAAAAGAAAATTTTGCATCTATTTTAAAAAGTTTATATACACATATATAAAAACATAAATATACATATACACACAGATACAAATTCAAAAAATAAGAAAAATAATTGGATATTTAAAATATGATAGCAGATGGATTGAAATACAACCCTGAGAGAATTGAATTAATAACAAAGATTCCAGAAATAAAGTATAGAAATAATGAAGGGGAAGAAATTATCAAAGAAATAACAGAAGCAGATACCCTAGCTGTGAAAATCTGAGTTTCTAAATTGAGTCAACTAATACATAATAGTAATAATATTAGGGGCGCCTGGGTGGCTCAGTGGGTTGGGCCGCTGCCTTCGGCTCCGGTCATGATCTCAGGATCCTGGGATCGAGTCCTGCGTCGGGCTCTCTGCTCAGCAGGGGGCCTGCTTCCCTTCCTCTCTCTCTGCCTGCTTCTCTGTCTACTTGTGATCTCTGTCTGTCAAATAAATAAATAAAATCTTTAAAAAAATAGTAATAATATTAATAGCCAACATTTACATAAGTCTTGCCATGAACCCAGCACTGTTCCAAGTGTTGAAGTGTTACTTCTATGCTCCCCAAGATCCTATGAGGTGGGCACTGGTATTATCCTCATTTTTCAGCCAACAGACACACAAAGAAGTTGAGTAAAGTGCCCAAAGTTATGGGGCTAGTTAAATAAGAGACTCAGCAGTCTGGCACCAGAATCACTACACTATCTGCCTTTCCAAAAAAAAAAAAAAATCAGATATTAAATTTTTGAAATTTTAGAACCCCAAGTCTTCCAAGCGGAAAAAAAATAGGTCACATACCAAGAACTGGTAACAAGAATGGCATCAGAATTCTCAGTAGCTCTACTGAAAACTAGAGGGCAATGGAGCAATGCCTCCACATTTCTGAGGAAAAATGATTTTCAACCTAGAATTCTATACCCAGGCTCTCCATCAAGAGTGAGAGTGGAATAAAAACAGTCTTGATCATTTGTGGTTGCAAAAGTTTACTTCTGTGTCCTCTTCTCAAGAAGCTACTGGAGAATTAAATTAAGAAAACAAGATGAGGTGTCCACAAAAGGACCTCCACCAAGGAGAGAGTCAGAGGGAGATCCTGAAAGATGATAAAGGGACACCAGGGTGTCAGCTGTGTCACAGGCCCAGAAAGCTACCATACAAGACTGGAGCAAGAAGGCAGAGGTCCCTGGAAGGAATGATGAATGAGTTAAAAAGAGGAGAGGAGGAAGAAAAGGATTAACTGTGGTGCTTGACAATCTTGAGAGAAGGTGTATAGTCTGGCAACATGTTTAGGAATGAATTTGTTCTCAATAAATGCAAGACTAAAAATGCAAAAACAAGGCAATTGCATATTCAGAGAAAACAAGAGGTTGTACAATAAATGAAAGGTAGTCATAGTACAAGTTATATCTCAGTGTTGCATAATATTTGTCTAGTTATGCCAATGAAAACATCAAAATTGTTGGTATAACTATATTGGGTGCATGGAGAAAGGGAGCATGTATCCTATTCTTTTGTTCTTTTTTTTTTTTATATTATTGGTCACTTCTGGAATTATTTGATTATTTGGCTACTTGTCTATTATTTACCATTTTATACCAAATGTGAGTTCATAAATATGGGACTTCATCTTATTTACTAGTATATTCCCTATTATTTGCAGGAAGGCAGAGGGCAATGAGTGTGTAATTGAAGTAGAAAACTCTGCAGAGTATCCTTTAGAGTAGAAAATCAGTAGGCAACATTCAATATTGAAAAATCTGGGGGGCAGAAAGTGTAAAGGGATAAAGCAGAAGAGAACAGTATCCCATTATAAGCCTTGCAGTATTTTCTAATTCTTAAATCATTTACGTGTACTACTTTGATAAATAATAATTAAACTTCAAAAGGAGAATACATATAAATGGAGAGTGTAAGTTTATATATAATAAAATGAAGTTTCTCTGTATGTTTAAAATAATTAGTATTTTAGATTTACTAATTCCACAACAACATGTAGAATCAATTGAATGACGTAAGAGATTAGAAGAAAGAAAACCAGAAAGGAGACTTTGAGATGATTAAGCGGATACCTGCTGAGACCCTGAACTACATGGGTATCCCTGAAATTAGAATAGTGACATATTGGAATATATTTGGGAAGTTATAAGTATTTAAAAAGATATCCAGGAATGACTACATCTTTCATAGCCATCATTCATAATACTTCTCAAGTAATTTTTCAGAACTTTAGAAATAATGCAATCCTATAATTTAAACACTTAAGCTAAAAGAAATCAAAAGCTACCCTTATTTACAGCATTCTTCCTTTCAGGACATTTGTATAGTTCTGTCCGTGATGAACAGAAGTCTTCACAATTCTTTGGCACACAGGGTAACTCAAAGTATGAGATGGAATTGCAGAATCCATGTCACATTATTATCTACAGCTCCACAGGTTCAGAACTCACTAGCTTTTAGAAGTCAAAATCCTCTGATTTTTAGGAATTTTCTGCCATGTTCCTTTTAAAGAATTTATTTCTCAGCCCTTTGAAATGCCCAAGCACATTGTTTTTCCTGCCCTATAGCATTTACCTTACTTTGCCTTATATAATTCTGAGTTATTTTCAACCCTCTTATGAGTTGATAAGGCCACTTGGACCAAGCTTTGAACCATAAAGGTGCTTAGTAAAGTTTTTTTGAGTTGAATCAAGTGTTCATATTTGTAGATGCTTGGAGTAATTTAATAATTTACTCCTTTCAAGAGGAGAAGAGTTCAGTGTGCTCATTGAATAAGGAACTAAGCTAGATCAATTGTTCTTAACCCCGAATGCACATTAGAAATGTCAGGGGGACTTTTTATTTTTTTTTTATGTTTTTAATTTGCATTTCTTTTTTTTTAAATTTTTTAGTTTTTATAAACATATATTTTTATCCCCAGGGGTACAGGTCTGTGAATCACCAGGTTTACACACTTCACAGCACTCAGCAAAGCACATACCCTCCCCAATGTCCATAATCCCACCCCCTTCTCCTAAACCCCCTCCCCCCAGCAACCCTCAGCAAACTCAACACCCAAAGAACAAATAATCCAATCAAGAAATGGGCAGAGGACATGGACAGACATTTCTGCAAAGAAGACATCCAGATGGCCAACAGACACATGAAAAAGTGCTCCATATAACTCGGCATCAAGGAAATACAAATCAAAACCACAATGAGGTATTACCTCACACCAGTTAGAATGGCTAAAATTAACAAGTCAGGAAATGACAGATGCTGGCGAGGATGCGGAGAAAGGGGAACCCTCCTACACTGTTGGTGGGAATGCAAGCTGGTGCAGCCACTCTGGAAAACAGCATGGAGGTTCCTCAAAATGTTGAAAATAGAACTGCCCTATGACCCAGCAATTGCACTATTGGGTATTTACCCTAAAGATACAAACATAGTGATCCAAAGGGGCACGTGTACTCGAATGTTCATAGCAGCAATGTCCACAATAGCCAAACTATGGAAAGAACCTAGATGTCCATCAACAGATGAATGGATCAAGAAGATGTGGTATATATACACAATGGAATACTATGCAGCCATCAAAAGAAATGAAATCTTGCCATTTGCGACAACATGGATGGAACTAGAGCGTATCATGCTTAGTAAAATAAGTCAAGCAGAGAAAGACAACTATCATATGATCTCCCTGATATGAGGAAGTGGTGATGCAACATGGGGGCTTAAGTGGGTAGGAGAAGAATCAATGAAACAAGATGGGATTGGGAGGGAGACAAACCATAAGTGACTCTTAATCTCACAAAACAAACTCAGGGGGACTTTTTAAATATCCTGATGTTCGGCTCAATAAAATATCTGCGTAATTTAAAAAATTCTCCAGTTGATTCTAATAGAGACTGAGAACTGCTGAATTAGATGATCTACAGCTTTGATTCCCAAACTTGCTTAAGTATCAGCACCACCTAAGAAGCTTCCTAAAAATGCATCCCTTCCAGCTCCAAGCTCGGTAATTTTGATAAAGTGACACTCAGGCCACTGATGTTGATTTTTCTAATTTCGTGAATTTGATATGATGAGTTACAGAGGAACCAACCTACTGGCGGTGGTCCACTTAGAAACAATCTTAAATTTGGACTTGTGTACAAGGAATTGTTGAACGAACATGGAGAGTGTAACTTCTATTCCCCTTCCCTGCAGATGTCTCTCTCTTCCTTCTAATTGGCTTAATTCCTGCCTAGAATGGAATTTGGGGGTTGGAGCTAGTCAGCACCTACAAGCTAGCTCCAGGACCCTAGGGAGCCTGATTGACATTACTGAAATGCTTTATGTAATGCTATGCTTGCAAAAAAGACTGTGTTGCTCTTTTACCAGAAATAGGTATTATCTAATAATATATATTGTCACCATTTCCTCCTAATACCGCATGAGGTAATATTCTTAACACCATTTTCACTCCAAATAAACATGTCAATTACTAAATTACAATATTTATTTGATCACTTCACAGGTATAAGCTCATAGAAGCCTCATGACAGTCTGTCAGATAGGTTGAGATATCCTCATTTTGCACATGAGCAAACTGAAATTAAAACTTGTTATAGCAGTCAAGCCAGGTCTCTGTCACCTGGTTTCAATTCTAGTGCTCTTTCTATTCTAGTATGTTCACTCTCTCTTTGTGGAGAGAGTGGAAAGTTTTCTTTTTTAAAGAATGTCAAATTTCAAGTTTCAAATGTACAGTTTACTTTTTGATGCGTATTTTCCTTTGAAGAAGAGAATGTCTGGGGTGGTGGACATTCCAAGCAATCAGACCAATAATTTTATACAGTAATTTTATACATCACTCATATTTATCATTTTTCTACCTGGAAATCACTGGCCATATTAAAAGCTATAAATTTCCTGCAAAACTGCTAGCAGTACAACTTTGAAATGGATTTTAATCCTATAATTATGGAGAAGAGTTTGACATGTAAGTGTCAAAGGATTGGCTTTCTGTGTTGGTGTAGTGGGTCCTTAATACCTGGTTCTTGAAAATAATGACCCACGTGTTAGCCTTCATGATACATGCAACTTGCTCATAGTGCATGCACCTGCAAGACACAATTTGACCTTGCTGTGCAGAAAAAAAGACAGAATGTATGTTGAAAAGCCAAAAGGAGACTGGAGTGTTTATATAGAGGGGTCTAATTACAAGTATTTAAAACATAAAATCATGGTTTAGAATCTCTTCACACAGAAAAGCTTTTCTCTACCAGCTGTATTTTTCCATGTTCTTTTCTGCTTTTGTGGCAATCAACTCCTTTGTTACCCTTCCAAAATGTTTAAATAGAAAGGAGCTATATTTTGAGAGACAATTAGAAATTCTAGAGCCCTACAAAAGGTTAAAAAAACAAAGAGAACTTTCCTAATTAATCCTCCTAGTTTTAACTTCATTTTAGAAGGTTAGATGGGGGATGAAAACCTCAATGGGGGGGCGCCTGGGTGGCGCCTGGGTTAAGCCGCTGCCTCCGGCTCCGGTCATGATCTCAGGGTCCTGGGATCGAGTCCCTCATTAGGTGCTCTGCTCAGCAGGGAGCCTGCTTCTCTCTCTCTCTCTCTCTCTCTCTCTCTCTCTGCTTGCCTCTCTGTCTACTTGTGATCTCTGTCAAATAAACAAATAAAATCTTAAAAAAGAAAAGAAAAGAAAAGAAAAGAAAACCTGAATGGGGCACTGAGACCTTATTTCTAGCCCTGGTTCTGCTATAAACTTATTATAACCCATGGTCATATCACCTAACTACTCAGAACCTGTTTTTCCTCATCTGTGAAACGAAGGCACTAGCCTAGAATGATCTTTTTTCCCAGCCAGAACATTCTATAATGCTACATTTTTACAGTTCTTAAATTTAATCCTCATTCTACATTGAACATATCTGAAATTTAAATGTTTAGTAGATCCTCCTTAAGAAATTATTTTGCTGTCACTAACACTATTTTTCAAATTGTGGTCTTCAAACTTCCATATAACAGAATCACCTGGACTGTTTATTTTAAATGCAGACTCTTTTGTGGTTCCATACAAATTTTAGGATTGTTTGTTCTACTTCTGTGAAAAATGTTATTTTGTATTTTGAAAGAGATTACATTAAATCTGTAGATTGCTTTGGATAGTATAGACATTTTAACAATATTTGTTATTCAAACCCATGAGCATGAAATGTCTTTCCATTTCTTTGTGTTGTCTTGAATTTCTTTCTTTAGTGTTTTTTAGTTTTCAGAGTACAGATTTTCACCTCTTTGATTAATTTTATTCCTAGAAATTTTATTGCTTTTGGTGTAATTGTAAGTGGGATTGCTTTCTTAATTTCACATTCTGCTGTTTCATTATTAACAGATAGGAATGCAGCAAATTTCTGTACATTGATTTTGTATCTCGTGACTTTACTGAATTCATTTATCAGTTCTAGTAGCTTTTGGTGGTGCCTATAGGGTTTTTTTATATATAGTATCATGTCTTCTCCAAATAGAGAGAGTTTACTTGTTCCTTACAAATTCTGTGCCTTTTCTTTCTTTCTATTGTCTAATTGTTCTGACTAGAACATCTAGTACTGTGTTGAATAAAACTGGTGAGAGTGGACATCCTTCTCTTTTTTCCTGACCTTAGGGGAAAAGCACTCAGTTTCTCACCACTGGGTATGATGTTGGCTGCAGGTTTTACATATAAGGCCTTTTATGTTGAGATTTGTTCCCTCTAGACTTACTTTGCAAAGAGTTTTTTATTATGAATGGATGTTGTACTTTCTCAAATGCTTTTTCTGCATCTATTGAAATGATCATATGGTTTTTATCCTTTCTCTTATTGATGTGACATATCACATTGATTATTTTCCAAAAACTGAGCTAAACTTGCATCCCAGGAATAGCCAAAGCAATCATGAAAAATAAAAACAAAACTGGAGGTATCACAATTTCAGATATCAACTTATATTACAAAGCAGTAATCATGAAAACAGTATGGTATTGGCATAAAAATAGACACACAGATCAATGGAATAGAACAGGAAACCCAGAAATAAGCCTGCAATTATATGATCGATTAATCTTCGACAAAAGAAGAAAAAATATGAAACAGGAAACAGTCTCTTCAACAAATGGTGTTGAGGAAACTGGACAGCAACATGCAAAAGAATGAAACTGTAATATTTTCTATTACCATAGACAAAAATAAATTCAAACTGAGTTAAAGATTTAAATTTGAGACCCAAAACCATAAAGATCCTTAAAAAGAGCACAAGTAGTAATCTCCTTGACACTGGCCATAGCAATGTTTGTCTATACATGTCTCCTGAGGCAAGGGAAATAAAAGCAGAAATAAACTATTGATACTACATCAAAATAAAAATCTTCTGCACAGCGAAGGAAATAACAAAACTAAAAGGCAACCTACTGAATGGGAGAATATATTTGCCAATGACATATCCAATAAAGTGTTACTATCCAAAATATATAAAGAACTTATAAAACTCAACACCCAAAAAACAAATAATCTAATTCAAAAATGAGCAGAAGACATAAACAGACATTTCCCCAAAGACATACAGGTGGCCAACAGACATGTGAAAAGATGATCCACCTCATTCATCATTAGGGAAATGCAAGTCAAAACTACAATGAGATACTACCTCACACCCATCAGAATGGCTAAAATCAAAAACATAAGAAACAACAAGTATTGGTGAGGATGTTGAGAAAGGGGAACCCTCCTGCCCTGTTGGTGGGAGTGCAAATTGGTACAGTCACTGTGGAAAACAGTATGGAGCTTCCTCCAAGAGTTAAAAATAGAACTATCCTGCAATCCAGTAATCATACTACTGGGTATTTACCCACAAAATACAAAAACACTATTTTTAGAGTGGCATTATTAACAATAGTCAAAATATGGAGGCAGCCCAAGTGTCCATCAATTGATGAATGGGTGAAGAAGAAGTGATGTATATATACAATGGAATATTATTCAGCCATAAAAAGGAATGAAATCTTGGCTTTGTAAAAACATGATAGAGCTAGAGAGTAGAACATTTAGTGAAATAAGTCACTTAAAGAAAAACAAATACTTTATGATCTCACTCATTTAAGGAAAAAAAAGAAAAGAAAAGAAAAAAGAGATGGAGAAACCAAGAAATAGATTCTTAACTCTAGAGGACAAACAGGTTACTGGGGGGAGGGGGGAATTGGTAAAATAGGTGATGAGGATTAGAATACACATCATGAAAACAAACATACAAACAAATAAATAATAAAATGCAGGCTCTTGGACCCTGATCCAAGCCTACTAAATAGAAAATTTTAGGATGGGATCTAATGTCTAACAGGGTGACTATAATTAGCGATACTGTATTGTATACTTTTTTTTTAAGATTTTATTTATTTATTTAAGAGAGAGACCGTGAGAGAGAGCATGAGTGAGGAGAAGGGCAGAGAGAGAAGCAGACTCCCCGTGGAGCTGGGAGCCCGATGTAGGACTCGATCCCGGGACTCTGAGATCATGACCTGAGCCGAAGGCAGTTGTTCAACCAACTGAGCCACCCAGGCGTCCTCTGTATTGTATACTTGAAACTTCTATGAAAGTAGATCCTTAAAGTTCTGAGCACACACACACACACACACACACACACACACAAAATGGTAATGCTATGTGATGAAAGATGTGTTAACTAACCTTATTGTGGCATTTTACAATATATACACAAATTATCATGTTATACACCTTAAACTTACATAATGTTATATGTCAGTTATATCTCAGTAAAGCCAGTGGAAGCATTTAAAAAATAAAACCACATTCCTTAAGAAAAAAAAAATTGTATTATGGGATTAGGGATTCAAGGTTATATGTGTGACTTATAAACTCCGGACTAATCTGTATTTCCTCTTAAGTTAGAGAACAACTGAGAACCCAGGAATAAACAGGAGAAGGGAGGAAAGGGAGACAGGAATAGTGATAATTGCCACCTAACTTTGGATGGTGTAGAGGAAAAGAGGGAGTGATCTGGGTGGCAGGGGTGCCCGTGGAGAGTGCATTTCTTTGTTGCTCACATTGTCTTCGTGTCTGAATAGACTGAAATCAAGCACCAACTATGAGAACTGGTTGTGTAGAAATGCCCCACAGGCAGAGCATCAACTGATACAATGGTTGTCTAGCTTTTGTCTTCTGTGATATTCAAAACCAGAGAAGGAGGTCCTGGTTATGTTTTATGAAAGAGAAAATGACCTTTCTCAAGGAACAGAGAGAAAACTGAAGTAAATAATGACCATTTAGGATTTCTGAAGATTTTTTAAAGAGTGGAAATAAAACCTTTGATGAATTAGAATATATTCTTTTCATGCTTGGGGATTTTGTTCAAATTTTATTTATCCTCTGTTATTCTGGATTTTTTTTTCCTGTTTGTTTGTTTCATTTTTTTTAAGTAGGTTCCACACGAGGCATGGAGCCTAATGTGAGGCTTGACCTCACAACCCTGAGATCAAGACCTGAGCTGAGATCCAAAGTCACATGTTTAACCAACTGAGCCACCCAGGTGCCCCTGTTCTGGAGTATTTAGGCTAGGTAATTTATGGGAATCCATGAAAAAAGACATACTTTATCAGCATGATTTCATACCATGACTGTATACTTCTATAGTGATTGTCTATGTAGGTTCTGTAACAATATTGCCTTTTAGCACAAACACACACATACAAAATAGGAATAGAAGGGAAAATCTCATCCAGTGTCTTAACTTCAGACAAGTTCAAGATCAAGCCTCAGGGAATCCAACTCCTATTTGACAAGTTAGATGTCCCATGTGAAAGGACGCTGAACCGCCAAAGGCCATTTGGTGAAGTTCAAATAAATCTTGACTTTAATGGAGAGATGATCAGGTGTAGGAACTGCTCTGGTTTAGAAGGCTCTTTCAAGAACCACAGGCATGTGGGTACACCCCAGCATAAGAAAGGAAGTCCCTGCAACTTTAAAAGGATTTCAGAGAGTAATAGCAATACTTCTGATTTTGGATTACTGGAAGAGTGGATTTCTAAAATTATGGTAAGCAGGTTTTTGTGGCTGTTTAGCTCACATTCATGTTTCATCTTAGTGAAGAGGAGAATAGAAATAAAGGGGGAAAGGTAAGCACAATATTTCATTTCCCTTCTCCAAGGCTTCCTAAACAAATGAACAACTTCCTTGTGGAGGCTTTCTTTAACTATTCCTTCTTTTCCACTTTGTTTTATTTTTTCATAATATTTATGTCTTATTTTGTTTATTGCCTGTATCCACTTCACTGGAATCTATGGTCTGTGAAGGCAGGGATTTCTGTCCACACTGTTCATAGCTATAGCCCCCATGCCTAGAGAGCTTCTGGCACTTAGTAAGTGCTCACTAAGTACTTACTGAAAGAATGAATAAATTCTTGTTACATTATTGCCTTCCCACAGTCAATGATAATTAGTATATTTTATGCAATTTTGGAATTATGTGTCCCCTAAATAAAGTGCAGTGTTTCCCAGGCTGCTTATGTCCAGCTTTAAGATGAGACAGTGTAGTCACTGAGAGCTGCAGCTCCAGAGTTAAACTATGTAGGTTTGAATCCTGACTCTGCTGCTAACTAGCTGCGAAATCTCCATCAAGTTAATTCTCTGTCCCTCAATTTCCTCTTCTGTGAAATAAGATGATAATAAGGTAGCTCTGAGTATCAAATGTATCTAAATGGAGTCTTGCACATAGTACTGAAGAGTAACATTTATTGTGGTTGCTTTCCTGTGAGTATCCTGAGTTATATTTCTTCCATTGATGATGCTTTCCATAGACCATGAACACACACTTATATTTATGTTCATGACTTAAACCTGAATTTCTTGGAATATGTAGCTCCATGAACGTTTGAATGTCAGAAGATGCCATTTGAGTCCAGGAAAAAAGGAAGGGCACTCTTTGGACAATGAACCCCCCGGTCACAACAATGACAATTACATAATAACTGTATTTATAATCTATCTATTCACCTTGCCACCTATTTATCAATCCATCTATCTACCTACCTACCCTACTGTAATTGTATGGCCTTATCTCTTAAGAAGTTATTTGCTTATGGATGTTTTCCCTTTGAAAGACTAAACCACCAAACACACATATAGCAATTACTTTATACCAGGTGCCATTCTATGCACTTAGAGAAAATTTCCCATTTGCCAGTGTAAACACCCATGTATTTGCTCACTACTTGAGAAATTCTTTTAAAAATTTCAAACTCAGGGGGCACCTGGGTGGCTCATGGCTAAGTGTCTGCCTTTGACTCAGGTTGTGATCTCCAGATCCTGGGATCTGGCCCCACAACAGGCTCCCAGCTTAGCGGGGAGTCTGTTTCTCCCTCTGCCTCTCCCTCTCCCTGTCTTGTGCTCTCTCCCTTTCAAAATGAATAAATAAAATCTTTTTAAAAAATACATAAATAAGAATAAAAATTTCAAACTCAGAACACACTTTCATGTATAGCTAATGTTATTCTTGTTTGTTCTGATCGAGTCATATGGTTTTACATGAACATATTCCTGCCTTCTGGAGTTAATAGTGGAGGTCTATCACCTTGGTTCTCAGTATTAATTAAATAATAATAACATGTAAATACAACCCAATATCTCTGAGGATTTTTAAGGGACTTAACAATTTTCCATAAGGTTTCTAGCTGCCTGCTTCTCCACAGTTCCTCCTCCTAACATCCCTCTCAGTGTGAACGAGCCCCATCCTCTCTAAAGGGCTCCACATGGGACCTTCTTTCATGCCCCCGGAGCACTAATTTTATAAAGCTGTTACTTGTAACTGACTTTTACTGATTTTTGAGGGAAGAATGCCATGGTGGAGAAGATGGGGTGAAAGGAGCAGGATAACAGTAATTTCAACACAGAACACAAAATAACCTTCAACAATTCCAGACATAACTAATCCTGGCATTTATGAACATTTCCCACCACTGACAATTTCTCACTGTCTGTTTCCTGCCATATCTTGAGGTTCCTCTCTTCCATGACCACTTTTGCTTTCCTTTCTGTCTGTTTTCCAGACCCTTATTCATCTACTCACTCTTATCTTCAAGGTTTCCCCCAAAATATAAATATGTTCTTACTCCCCAACTCTCCCCAATGACAAGGGGATCTTTCTTAACCCCTCTTAATCATCTCATTATGATCTTTTCATAACAGAAACATGTACCCCAGGATTGAATTATGATATTCCTTATGGCAGTTCCAGAATTTCTAAGTAGAAGGGGCTTTGTTGGGAGAGTCTAATCGAAAGGGAATTAAGAAAACTTATCTTCAAATTATACTTGCATAGCAAACAAACTATTTTTAACTTAATTATGTAGCAAAGTCCTGGCAGAAATCAAAATTCCATTTAATGGCATTTAAGTAAAGAGACTTTAATTAAAGGAGTGTCTCCAAAAATGTGGACAGGTTAGAGAAACCAAAAATGAACACTGAGGCACCTAAGGACAGCAACAGTGGGAAGACATTACACCCCTAGGTCTGAAGGAGCAAGGGAAGGAAATGGTCTCTCTGAGCCTGGTGATGGCTGGAGCTGTGGAAGAGCCAGGAGGCACTGTTATCATAAGGGTTATATCAATAGGGGTTACAGGGAGGGAGTGGGGGAGGAAATACACTGATTTCCCCTTCCTCTTGCTCTCCAGATGCTTCTCATGGGCTGAACCCAACTAGAAGCCAGATTGCAGGGGATCCCTGCTGAGGTCATTTGCCAGATTCTCTATCCATGGACCAGAACAAACGGGGTGAGTTTGGGTGTTTAAGAAGAACAAGAACAGGTTCTGTATTTATTTAGGAGTAACTTTGAAAGCAGAAACTGAGGAAGATTAAGGATGGCTCAACTGCTCCTGGCCACTTCCTATAAAAGAGAGAGAGAGAGGGAAGCAAACTATGAGACTCTTAACTATAGGGAACAAACTGAGGGTTGCTGGAGGCATGGTGGGTGGGGGCTTGGGCTAAGTGGGTGATGAGCATTAAGGAGGGCGTTTGTGATGAGCACTGGTGTTATATGTAGGTGAAGAACCACTAAATTGTATACCTGAAACCAATTTTACCATATATGTTAACTAAATAGAATTTAAATTAAAACTTGAAATAATAAGTAAGCAAACAAATAAATAAAAGGCAGAAGCAAATGCAGGTAAGCTTTGTTGCACACAGAAATTTTCCCCTCCTAATATACTGGAAGGCTGTTGGGGAGATAGGTTAAGTCTCTCCTCCTTCCTACTTTTGGGGAAGCTCTGAATTACAGGCAGAACAAGGGGCAAGGGAAGCATTCAAGCAGTGTTTGCCTTGTCTTATCACCAAGATTCCTACATCCTTTCTACCACACATTAGGTTGAAACACTCTGTATTGTAAGAAATAGGAAAGCAATATTTGAAGCATAAAACTAACTTGCAACCACCAATCCAGGAGTCAAGCCAAGCACCTGGAGAAGCCAACACAGTTGAGGATGTACACTTTTTAAAAAAATTTAATTTTTTTTCAGTGTTCCAAAATTCAGTGTTTATGCAGGATGTACACTTTTGAACTCTAAATTTTTTTTATTGCTTCTAAACTCAGGCTCTCAACCAACCATAAGAAGAGTTTGCATTAATCTTTGAAATCAGTGAGGCAAAAGCAAATTACTAAAATAGGTAGTGAATGGATATAGGATTGATTCTTTTCTCAGGGCTGAATATTAATATGAAGGATGTCTTTTTTCTTCACAGAGAATAGATGCTGGAGAATAAACCCCTAGGTGCTTCCAGCCAACATGGTTACCTGCCTGGCCCTCCTTCATCTGCTTGTGTCTGCAATCGCTAAGGGAGTGGTGGAAGAATTTCTGGAAGACACAAAGGTTCAACCAAACTCCTTAGGTGGGTCAGTGACTACCTTAACTCCTGGAAGCAATCATAGCATGCAGATATGGCTCTAACCTGCACAAAGGTGGGGTATACTATGGTGTCAAAGGGAGGGTGTTAAGAAATTTCTAACAGGAAAATACTGTCTTCTGTAAAGTTAGCCCTGACAAGACTTGAGGAATGAAAGAAATATCCTTGGACATACACATTGCCTGAGCCTCTCCTTCAAGATTTGGTGTCCAGGATGGCCTGTAGAAGAGGTGCTGAGCTGAGTGCTTTACTTTAATCACCTCAAAATAAATCTGGGAGGTGCATGTTAAAATATCCCTATTTTACAGAGAAAGCGTGTTTACGGAAATCACTGGTTTGCTCAAAGACACAGAACTTGTGCATGGTAGAGCCGATATTAAACTCCAGTTCTGTCTGTGTTCAAAGCTTTCCTTCTAAAAACACCACCACCACATTGAATGAATATGTCAGGGAGTTTGGAAGGAGGGTATTGGTGAGGTGGTATTTCATATGGATGGTTAAAACTTTTTCCAGAATTATGGATCTATAATATTTCTACTTATAAGAAATATATATTTAATCATTCAGACGACCAAAATTTATTGGTAAGATATATTTAGTCTTCATCCACAGTTCCTGGCTCACAGCTTCCAAAACTCCTGTAATTTCCTCTAAGTATCAAAAGTGATCAAGATGTCTTTTGTTATTTTAATAAGGTGACTTTTCAAAAGCATCTAAGGATGGGACTTTTACTAGGAGAAACAACCATGTGAATAGAGGTTTGGAACTTTCAGTTCCACCCCCTGACCTCTGGGGACAGGAATGGGGTTGGAGGTTGGACCAATCCCAGTGGTTAACAGTGTAATCAGTCATGCCTATGTAATATAATCTCCATAAAAGCCAAAAGATCAGGGTTCAGAGACCATCTATTTTGGTGAACATTTGGAGGTTTGAGGGACTGACCAGAGAGAGCATGGAAGCTCCAAGCCCTTTCCCCGTATCTCAGCCTATCCATCTCTTCTGTTTCTGAGTTATATCCTTTTATACTGTAAACTGATAACCTAGTAAATAAAACATTTCTCTGAGTTCTGTGAACTGCTCTAGCAAATTAGTCGAACTTGAGGAGGAAGTCTTGGGAACCTCTGATTATATAGCCAATCAGTCAGAAGTATAAGTTACAACCTAGACTTGTGACTAGCATCTGAAGTGGGTGAAGAATTAGAGGGGAGTCTTGTAGGACTGAATCCTTAACCTGTGGAATCTGATGCTATCTTTTGGTAGATAACCGTCAAATTGAGTTGAATTCTTAGACACTCTGCTGACATACAAGAATTTCTTGGTGTTGTGTGGTAAGTTCATCTCTCCCACCTAATATACATGTTGGAATTGGGTCCAGTAACCCCCAAATTATATAAGAATAAAGTTAATTAGCCAATACTCTTGGTTGGAAGTCACAGAAACTGGTTCAAACCAACTTAAGCAAAAAAAAAAAAAAAAAAAAAAAAAGGCCCATTTAACCTGAAAGTCCAAGGGGTGATAACTTCCAGAATAGAACCACATACCTAATATGAAGGTATCATTCTCTACATTATTAATTTACTAATTTTTCTTTTTTTGGTATTGGTTTTAATTTGTAGGCTGGCTGTGTCTACATAATGGAGATGAGTCCTGACAGCACCAGATTTACAGAGTCCTTCTAGTTCATGACTTCAAATGAGTAAATAACCCTATCTCCTTAATCATTCATTTTAATCCTTGAAAAACTTTCTGTATTCCCTTGAATCACTTGCCCATCCTTAGATGAATCACTGTGTTTGAGGAGGAGTACAAAACTTTTGTTGGCCAGCCTGAGTCACCCGTTCACTCCTAGTAGGACCAGTGAGGCCATGAATTCCATAGCTCTGTCTCTAAAAGAAACACTTACCCAAACTGGAGTCTGGGCAGACAGGGAAAGGTAAGAAAATAAATATGGACTCAAAAATTACTATCTTACTAAATCAACAGGGCAATCTCTAGCTGTGGGTGGCTGAATGAAAGATGTGAGCAACCCAAGCACATGAGAACACATTGCTTGCCACCTCATTGAGCAAGAGATACACTGTGTTAAAAATAACTTCCTTGAAGAGAGTACACTGCTTGAACAAGAAGGGATGTTTTCCTTATTCTTAAAATATAAACCTATGCTACTGGAATAATGATAACTTCCATACCTGAAACATCTTTTTTTCTAGGAAGAAAATAAAGAAACTCCATAGACATTAAACTCACTTCATTAATTTGAAAATGAAAATCAGTTTAGGAGTAAGAGCTATTATCATTATTTTATTGGCGGGGGGTGGAAGAGAAAATGTCTTCATCCAAAGTCAATGCCTGGTAGACTGGATACAGGCAACATTTAATTTAGAAACTCTCCTGACATAATGGGATCTGGGTACCTACCTCTGGATTTTCTCAAGCTCAGCAACCCTCCAGAGCTGTGCTTTTGGAAGACCATCTTAGCTTTCACCATTTGAATTATTCTCTCCAGCCTCCCCTTCTGACTGGTCAGTGCTCAAGGGATCTTGGACTAAGAAAGTGCTAGGGGTTAGTGCTACAGATGAACTATCCCATGGAATCCTTTCCCCTCTCTATCCGGTTCCCCTGCTTCCTCCAACCATCTGAAGCACTAACTTCTAGACTCTGATCAACCAGCATCTCTTTTGTGCATTCTTGAATCACAGAACTTTTCTTATTTTGTTGTCCTGTTTGCTTAATGTGTTCCCTTCCCCATTTTCTCCCAGTCCCCAGTATTGGCAAGCTGATAAAGCTCATGTTAATTCATCCTTGTATCTACAGCAGTTTTTACACAGCCTAACATATAGTAGACTCAAAATTATTAGTTTATTAATAGTAAAAATACTATTGAGTAAATAATATTTATTCAATAAATGCTGGTTGAGTGAATGAGAACTTGACCATTATTTGTGAAGTAGGAATTCTTGGGTTTGTTAAGAAATAGAATAGAATTCAGGGAATTTTTTTTTTTTCAGAGATATCCCAAACTTTTTTTCAGAATAGATATCCCAAACTTAATTAAATAGCTAAATAGATAATTTTTTACTAAGTTGAGTTTCATAGTTGATTTCATTGTGGAAAAGTAGCAACAATATCAAGGAAAGCAGTAAGATGTATAGCTTAAGATGAGCATTAGAGGCCAACAAACCTAGGTTCTGTTATTGGCTCTTCTGGTTGTTATTGCTTCATAATGAATTACCCCAACACTAACATAACAACCTACCAGTTCTCACTTGAAATCTCTCATGCATTTGCAGTCATATATAGGGCTGTAGGCATCTGAAAGCATGCCTCTGCTAGAAATTTAAATGGCTTACTTAATGGCTGACAGTTGATCTGAACTGATGACCAGAGTATCTATGGCTTCTCTAGCAGGGAGCTCTCAGATGGTCAGATTTCTTACCCGCCAGTTGGCTTCCACCAGAACAAGCATCACAACAGAGCTAGGTATGACTTTTCTGGCCTAGCCTCAGAAATCACACAGTGTCACTACTGGATTCTGTTGGTTGTAAGTGAGTCACTAAGGCCTGCCTAGTTTCAGGGGAAAGAGACATAGACTCTGAATGAGAGAAATGTGTAGAAGACTTTGTGGACATGTTTACATCTACCACATTAGCTCTACGACCTAGTATTTGAGCAGTGTGGGGGAAAATTAGTCATTTTGTTTTTCTCTCTGTGTAATAGGGATCCTTGTGAAGATCAGATAAGTTGCGTGTGTAAAAAACTTAGCTCACAGTAAGCTCTCACATGTTCTTTTATTATTGAGAGAAGATACATGGGGAAAACCCTTTAAACCAAGAAAATATCTAATAATTGCATTACCCTGAAAATTGGGGAAAGACCATTAGTCTTTTGTATTTTTTTGTGAAAATTCCTTGTGGGATACCAGTGTCCAATTTTAACATAATTTTAAAAGCATTAAATTCTAACAATATTTTTGTACATCTAATCTTCCAAGTTCTAATCAGCTGACCTAAAAGTGAACTTTTGAAACCCAACTCATTTGTACTTTGCAAAATGATTTCCATATGTGTGCATGTATATCCATTTATTATGCTAGTAATACATAACCTTACTATTCCACCAAAGAGATGAAAGAAAAAAGTTTACCAGAAGAAAATCTGTTAGTCTTTGACTGATACGACTTTGCATTATGCTAAAAAATACCAGAAGAGAGACAGATGGTTGATCTTCATTTAACACAAAAGCAAGAATTTTAAAGACTATCAAAGCCTTTGCTGAAATATCACATTGATTCAATAGCTAGAAACATAATTAGTGAAGAGTAGAAAAATTATGGATGAAGACAATCATCCTTGTAATCAATCTTTTATAAATTCCCTGTGGGTAATTAATTTCATATAATACTATCCAGTATTGTAATCTCCTCCCTGTTATTTCACTTTTCCAAGCCCAGAAATACTTGAAATTCAGGACAAGAACTCTTGCCACAGAATTATATTTAAAAATTTAATTAACAGGATATTCTGCATAGCATATCTATCAACCACAAGGGGATTATTCTCTATAGAGATCCCATGGATTCCAGAGGAACCTCTCCTTGTAGAGCCCATTTGCTTCAATGACAATCTCTGACACATTGTCATCCAGAAAAGCTGTGGCAAGATGTTGGTTCGCAATTACTTTCATATTCAACTTCCCAGGGCTTTCTGGAATTCTTCATGTAATGAGTCTTGAAAATGACCAAGGATTTCCTCTTGGCTCTTGGCCTGTGGAATCATCACCTCTCCTCTCTAGAAGCCCTCATTCCATTTTTCCGGCTATTTTCTATTCATGCAACACCTTCTGGGTATTTGCTGCCTCTGGTCTCGAGGATTTTGTCTCATATTTAGTTTTTATCCACTTTGAATTTTTTTTTATGAATGGTGTAAAGAAGGTGGTTCAGTTCATTCTTCTGCATGTTGCTCTCCATTTATCACACCATTTGTTGAAGAGACTCTGTTTTTTCCATTAGATATTCCTTCCTGCTTTGTTGAAGATTAATTAGCCATACAGTTGTGGATCCATTTCTGGGTCCTCTATTCTGTTCCGTTGATCTATGTATCTGTTTTTGTGCTAGTACCATACTGTCTTAATGATTACAACTTTGTAATACAGCTTGAAGTCTGGAATTTTGATGCCTCCAGCTTTGGTTTCCTTTTTCAACATTACTTTAGCTATTTGGGCTCTTTTCTGGTTCTATTCAAGTTTTAGAATTAGTTGTTCTAGCTCTGTGAAAACTACTGGTGGTTTTTTGATAGGGATTGCATTGAATGTGTAGAAGGCTTTGGGTAGTATAGACATTTTAACAATATTTGTTCTTCCAATCCACAACCATGGAATGTTTTTCCTTTCTTTGTGTCTAATTCAATTGCTTTCCTAAGTATTCTATAGTTTTCAGAGTATAGATCTTTTACTTCTTTGGTTAGGTTTATTACTAAGTATCTTAACTGGTTTTGGTGCAATTGTAAATGAGATTGATTCCTTGATTTCTCTTTCTGTTGCTTCATTATTGGTATATAGAAATGCAACAGATTTCTGTATGTTGATTTTGTATCCTATGACATTGCTGAATTCATGTATCAGTTCTAGCAATTTTTTGGTGGAGCCTTTGGGTTTTCTACATAGAATATCATGTCATCTCTGAAGGGTGAAAGTTTCACTTCTTCTTTGTCAATTTGTATGCCTTTTTTGTTGTTGTTGTCTGCTTCCTGAGGCTAGGACTTTCAGTACTATGCTGAACAACATTAGTGAGAGTGGACCTCCCTGTCGAGTTCCTGACCTTAGAGGAAAAGCTCTCAGTTTTTCCCCATTAAGGATGATATTAGTTGAGGTATATTTTCTCTATCCCTACTTTCTTGAGGGTTTTTTATGAAGAAAGTATGCTGTATTTTGTGAAATGTTTTTTCTGCATCTATTGAGAGGATCATATGGTTCTTATCCTTTCTTTTATTAATGTGATGTATCACATTGATTGATTTGAAGATATTGAACCTCCTGCAGCTTAGAAATAAGACCCACTTGATCCTGGTGAATAGTACTTTTTGTGTGTGTGTGTGAATAGTACTTTTAATGTACTGTTGGATTCGATTAGCTAGCATCTTTTTGAGATTTTTGCATCCATGTTCATCAGGGATATTGGTCTGTAATTTTCCTTTTTAGTGAAGTTTTGTTTGGTTTTAGAATCAAGGTAATGAATGTTTTAATGTTTTTAAAAATATTTTATTAATTTATTTGACTAAGAGAGAGATCACAAGTAGGCAGAGAGGCAGGCAGAGAGAGAGGGGAAGCAGACTCCCTGCTGAGCAGAGAGCCTGACACGGGGCTTGATCCGAGGACTCTGAGACCATGTCCCAAGCTGAAGGCAGAGGCTTAACCCACTGAGCTCCCCAGGCACCCCTAATGTTTTAATGTTTTAAACTCATAGAATGAGTTTAAAGGTTTTCCTTCCATTTCTTTTTCATGAAACAGTTTCCCAAAAATAGGTATTAATTCTTTAAAAGTCTGGTAGAGGGGTGCCTGGGTGGCTCAGTGGGTTAAGTCGCTGCCTTTGGCTCAGGTCATGGTCTTTGGGTCCTGGGATCAAGCCCTGCATTGGGCTCTCTGCTCAGCGGGAGGCCTGCTTTCCCCTCTCCCTATGCCTGCCTCTCTGCCTACTTGTGATCTCTCTCTCTCTTTCAAATAAATAAATAAATAAATAAATAAATAAATAAAATCTTTAAAAAAATAAAATAAAAGTTTGGTAGAATTCCTCTGGGAAGCTATCCAGCCCTGGACTCTTGTTTGTTGGAAGATTTTTGATTACTGATTCAAAATCTTTGCTGGTTATGGGTATGTTAAAATTTTTGTTTCTTCTTGTTTCAGTTTTGGTACTTTCTACATTTCTAGAAATTTGTCCATTTCTTCCAGATTGCCCAATTTATTGGCATATAATTACTCATAATATTCTCTTATAATTGTTTATATTTCTTCAGTGTTGGGTTTGATCTCTACTCTTTCATTCATGATTTTATTTATTTGGGTCCTCTTTCTTTTCTTTTTGATAAGTATTGCCAGGGGTTTATCAGTGTTGCTAATTCATTCAAAGAACAAGTTCCTAGTTCTGTTCTTCTTTTTTTAAAACATATGATTTATTTCTGTTCTAATCCAAACTATTTCTCTTCTTCTGCTGGTTTTAGGCTTTATTTGCTGTTCCTTTTCTAGCTCCTTTAGGTGTAAGGTTAAGTTGTATATTTGAGACTTTTCTTGCTTCTTGAGGAAGGCCTGTATTCCTATATACTTCCCTCTTATGGCCACCTTTATAGCGTCCCAAAGGTTTTGGACTGTCATGTTTTCATTTTCATTTGCTTCCATGTATCTTTTAATTTCTTCCTTAATTTCTTGTTTTTGTTTTTTTTTTAAGATTTTTTTTTAAGATTTTATTTATTTATTTATTTGACAGAGAGAAATCACAAGTAGATGGAGAGGCAGGCAGAGAGAGACAGAGAGAAGCAGGCTCCCCGCTGAGCAGAGAGCCCGATGCGGGACTCGATCCCAGCACCCTGAGATCATGACCTGAGCCAAAGGCAGCAACTTAACCCACTGAGCCACCCAGGCACCCCATTTTTTTAAGATTTTACTTATTTATTTGACAGAGAGATGGGAAGTGCAAGCAGGAGGAGCAACAGAGGGAGAGAGAGAGAGAAGCAGGCTCCCCATTGAGTAGGGAGCCCAAAGTAGGGCTTGATCCCTACTTGGGATCATGACCTGAGTGGAAAGGAGATGCTTAACCAACTAAACCATCCAGGTGCCACTCTTCTTTAATTTCCTGATTAACCCATTCATTTTTTAGTCAGAAGTTCTTTAGCCTTCATGTATTTGTGGACTTCCTAAATGTTTTCTTGTGGTTTACTTCAGGTTTCATAGCATTGTGGGCTGAAAATATTCATAGCATATCAACTTCTTGTGCTAGTTGAGGCCTGATTTGTGACCCAGTGTGTGATCTATTTTGGAGAGTATTCCTGTGTAGAAAAGAATGTGTATTTTGCTGCTTTAGGATGAAAAGCTCTGAATGTATCTGGGTTAAATCCATCTGGTCCAGTGTGTCATTCAAAGACATTGTTTCCTTGTTGATCTTCTACTTAGATAATCTGTCCAATGCTATGAGTGAGGTGTTAAAAGTCCCCTACTAATACTGTATTATTATCAATGAGTTTCTTTTTTTAGGTTTGTTATTAATTGGTTTATGTATTTATCTGCTCCCAAGTTGAGGGCATAAATATTTATAATTGTTAGATCAACTTGTTGGATAGACTTCTTTATTATGACATGGTGCCCTTCTATATCTCATCACATTCTTTGGTTTAAAATTTAGTTTGTCTGATATGAGTCTGGCTATCCCAGCTTTCTTTTGATGTCCACTAACATAATAGATGGCTCTTCACCACCTCACTTTCAATCTGGAAGTACTTGGGGGTCTAAAATGGGTCTTTTTTTTTTTTTAACCCATTGTGATACCCCATGTCTTTTGATTGGAGCATTGAGTCCATTTACACTCAGAGTAATTATTGAAAGATATGAATTTAGGGGCACCTGGATGGCCCAGTCGGTTAAGCATCTGCCTTTAGCTAAGTCATGATCCTGGGTTCTGGGATCTAGCAGCACATCAGGCTCCTTGCTCAATGGGGAGACTGCTTCTCCCTCTCCCTACCCCCTTTTGTGTTCTCTCTCAGTATCTCTCCCTTTCTCAAATAAATAAATAAAATCTTAAAAAATAAAAAAGATATGAATTTAATGCCATTGTATTATGTATAAAGTCATTATTCCTGTAGGTTATCTGTTCCTTTCTAGTGTTTGTTGCTTTTGGTCTCTTTCTCACTCAAAGGGTCCCCTTTAATATTTCTTGCAGAGCTGGTTTACTGGTCATGAACTCCTTTAATTTTTGCTTGTTTTGAAAATTCTTTGTCTCTCTCCTCCTATTCTGAATGACAGCCTTGTTCTTGGCTGCATATTTTTCCCATTTAGCACATTAAATATATCATACTACTTTTTTCTGGTTTGCCAAGTTTCTGTGGATAGATCTGCTGCTAACCTTATGTGCATACCCTTATAGGTTAAGGATCTTTCATCCCTAGCTGCTTTCTGAATTCTCTCTTTTTATTTTACATGTTTCGCTATAACATGTCTTGGTGTCAACCTGTTTTTATTAATTTTGGGGGGAATCTTCTGTGCCTCTTATTTTTGAATGCCTATTTCCTTCTCCAGATTAGGGAAGTTCTCAGATATAATTTGTCCAAATAGACCTTCTACACCCCTCTTCCCACTCTTCTTCTGGGACTCCTATGATACAGATTTTAATTTACTTTGTGGAATCACTGGGTTCCCTAAGTCCATATTTGTGACCTAGTAGTTTTCATCCCATCTTCTTTCCAGTTTCATTATTTTCTATAATTTTATCTTCTTTATCATCTTGTTGTTCCTCTGCTTCTTCCATCCTCATTGTGATTACATCCAGTCAGTTTTGCATCTGTTATAGCATTTTTTATTTCAGCCTGATTAGTTTTTAGGTCTTTTGTCTCTACATCAAGGGTTTCTCTGATGTCTTGTCTGCTTCCTTCAAGTTCAATTAGTGTTCTCATGACTGTTGTCATAAATTCTGGTTCAGATACATTGCTTATATCTCTTTTGAACAAATCCCTGGCTGTGATTTCTTTTTGATCTTTCTTTTGGAGAGAATCCCTCTGTCTTATAATTATATCTAGATTTCTGTCTTTTGTGTATTATGAAAGCTTGTATATTTCCCGCTTGTGAGAGTGATACTATAGTAAGAAGGGGTCATACATTGTCCAGAGCCTGGCACTTCAGGAAGCGTTTCTGGTGTATGCTGGCAGTTACACCATCTTAAAATATCACCAACAGTGCACAATGTTCCAATCTCCTTAGCCTCACCAACACTGATTGTTTTCTGTTTTTTCAGTAGTTAGCATCTGAATAAGTCTGAGGGGTTCCGATTTGCATTTCTCTAATGATTAGTCATGTTGAACATCTTTTCATGTACTGTTCACAATTTTTATGATATCTTTGTAGAAAGGCCCATTCAACTCTTTGGCTGTTTTTAAATTGAAGCTGTTGTTTGTTCTTGTTGTTCTTTATAGTTGTAGGAGTTCTCTATATATTCTAGTTATTATTCTCTTATCAGATATCTGATTTGCAAAGATTTTCTCCCATTCTGTAGCTTGCATTTTCACTTTGCTGTTTTTGTCCTTTAATACATAGATTTAAAGTCCCATTTGCTTATTTTTGCTTTTGCTCCCTGTGCTTTTGGTATATCTAAGAAATTATTGCCAAATTCATTGTTGTAAAGCTTTTCTCTTATGTTTTCTTCTAAGAGTGTTATGGTCTTAGGTCTTACATTTAGACCTTTAATCCATTTTGAAAATTTTTTGTATATGATATAAGATAAGGGTCCAGTTTCATTATTTTTCATATGGATATCCAGTTTTCTAATCACCATTTGTTGAAGAGACTGTTTCCCATTATGTGTCCTTGACAGTTTTGTCGAAGATCATTTGACTCTATGTGTGAGAGTTTATTTCTGTACTCTAGTTTATTTCTGAATGAACTCAAGTCTACCACAGTTAGGTAATTCTTTGTATATAGTTAAAATGCACAGCTTCTTGTATCAGTCTGGATGATTATAAGTACCGAGCATTTACTAATTGTGTAATGTTAGATAATTTACCTTTCTGTGCCTCACTTTATTTATTTGTAAAACAGGAATAATGATATTACCTCCTACAGAATGAGACTGTGAAGACTAAATACATAAAACTTGCTAGAAAAATTTAGCTGTTATTATTGCATAATTTGCCTTTCTTATCATTTTACTAGGGCACATCCAATACAATTATAGCTTCCTGAAGATCTTTAAATCGTAGCAATCCTCAATTCTAGATACCAACACATTCATGCCTACTGTCCATTCTCCCCTGGTATTCCAACACCAGGGTTTTTGTTTTTTTTTTTAATTTTATCTTAACCTCATAAAATCACTTTGCTTGTGCCCTTCTATGCATCCCACACTTTCCCTGAATATAGGAAATAAAGAAAGATCAATATTGGGGAAATATAAAAGAAGGTAAAGGTCTCTGTAGTTTCTCAAAGTTGGTATTCAGTATATATTGATCCATGAACCTGAAATAGGTCTAAGAAAGATCAGAGACTTCCTGCACTTTTTTGTAGTCTATGTGAAGTGACTAAGGTCAGATGGAGAATGTGGGGGAGGAGGGGCTAGAGGAAAACCAAAGTTCTGTAGGACAATGTAATTTACAATTGACAGGTGGCTACCATAAAAATGTTCCTGATTTTTAGAAAGCTTCTCTGCCTAATTCCTTACCTGACTGATACTACTGCTTGAATAAGACTAGATCAAGCTTACATTAAATTAAAAGGAATATATCCAACAATGATCTTGCACACCTAAAACTAATGTAATGTCATGGGTCAACTATGCTAAAAAACACTCAAAATATGAGTGTATGAACTATACTAGCAGCAGAACAAGTCAGAGCAAGTAAAATCATAGTAAATTTCAGGAAAATTGTATAAATCTAAGCAAAATAAGCATTAACGTTTTTGCCATTCAATGTGGCTTGGTACAGCTGGGGTTAGCCATATCTCTATACTTACAGTCCTTTTCAGATGATTTCTTTCTGTTAGAACTTATGTTCTTTTCATTACCTTTTGATCTTGTACCCTTTCCATAATAAAAGACCTCTGGAAAATCAGAAGTATAAATGTTGTTTATAAAGGTTTTTCTTGTTCCAATATTAATGCAAATTAACTGTGCCTGAGATATCAATGTCCAATTGATCTCAATATAAAAAAAACTCAACCATATTACAGTTTTAATTAAATTGATAGCTATCATTAGTTCACATTATTTTATCCCAGAAAAGACAAAAATGTTTAAAGTGGATATTAAATATTAAGAAAGCTTTTATTCCTAATATGCTTAATATAGTATTTATCAGCATGTAATTATGAAACATGGAAGGTTAATAATTTTTTAAAACCTTGGAACATAATGACTTCACTGTCAGGGAAAACTTTCATGGAAATTTTTAAAAGCAAAGACTCTAAATATAATTGAATATTGTTTTTGAAATGAGAAAAAGTTCCAGATTTATTCAAGAGACTAGCAAGATATTTCCTTATTCTTTCAAAAGTTTCTCTTACAGAAATAAAGAGCATGTATTCTGTGGTTTTACTCAAAACCTGTAGACTCATTTATAGGCTTCTATGGTTTCTCTAACAAAAACAAACTCAAAAGTAGGATAATTGCATGTTATTTCAAATCAAATGCTGTGTGTATATCTGCATGCATGTGTGGAATCATAACTCACTTTTGGCACCCCCCCCTTTTCCAAATCTAATCCTTGTTTATATAGCCAGCCAGATGCATGGCAAGCACATCTAAAGGACACATTAAATATTTAAATAAGTGAATTGTTTTCTTTCCATTTGTTTTCCAAAAGAAAAAAAAATGGTTTTCTACTTTTTTCTATTTGGATTTTGATGGGATTGAGAAGAGATGTCATATAGTCATTGATCCAAGTTTGTCAATTTTAAAGTTTTATCTATATATGTAAAAAGAATGATAGTGTGGTGCTCTTTGGTCCTCAGTAATTCTTGTTTCCAAATTATGACAGGGCTCCACATTAAAGTTATATGTACTTGGCAGACTCAAATCAAGTGTTCCAAGGGGCGGAGAGAACAATTCATCTGCATTTCAGGCTGTGCCGCTGGGCTCAGTGCTGTGGGAAAAAATATGATGTAGAGCTCTCTTCCAGGGAAGAAATAAAAGGCAAAAATTCTCTCCCCTTCCAGAGGAAGATAGAGCTTGGAGTGGAGCTTTGAGGGAAGACGCAGGTGGGAATAATGAGGGTGGCACCATGGGCACAGTTACACTTCATACATGTGAGTCAGAGACCACTTCAGACTAGCCACTGGGGATGAAGACCAACAGACAATAATTAATAAATGCCAAGCAGCCACACTGCTAAGAGTACGTCCCCCTGTGGTCGTTATCTTGAGTTTTTCTACTCAAGGAACATCCCTGGTAGGGAGCTGATCTTTGAACAAAATATTTACCTGAACAAAATATTTACAACTATTTCATCTGGAAATTCTTTTAATTGGCAGGTTTAAGCGTTCCTTGTTCTGACACTATACACTTAAAAATGGTTACGTGTGTTTTACCACAATTTCCAAAAATTAAAAGTTAAATGTTTTTATTTATTTATTTTTAAGGATTTTATTTATTTGAGAGAGACAGTACAAGAGGTGGGAGGGCCAGAGGGAAAAGTAGACTCCCTGCTGAGCAGGCAGCCCTATGCGGGACTTGATCCTGGGACTCCAGGATCATAACCTGAGCTGAAGGCAGTCGTTTAACCAACTGAGCCACTCAATCGCCCAAAAATTAAATTTTTTGAAGTGTCTATTGTTCTTTCACCTACTTCCCACCCTAGTCATAGGAAGTAAAGGAGTTATCCTTCTTTGCATTTCTAATAAAATAACTATATTTTAAACTTGACCCCTCCACTCATGTGCACACACACAGATATACACACATACTTTCTATTAAAATTCATTAGGCTTTCTACCCTAGGACCCTTCTCAAACTTCCTTTCTTTTAAGGGTTTTTGTCAGTAAAATTCCTCCAAAGTTTGGGGTCACACCTGAAATGTGATCTGGCCCTGGATTTGTTTCTTCTGAGTCCCTCATGGTCATATAATTATATTCACTCACATCTCACTAATAAATTTAAAAGCAGAATTGGGCCCATTGTCCTCCCCACAAATCCCCGAATCTAGAGTCTCTGCGGAAGTGAGAGCTTTGAGAAAGTCGTGTGTACATATCACATTCCAAAGGGAACTTTGCAGGTGATTAGTTCCACAAACTGTTTTAATAATAATGTAAACTTTTCTCAGTATTTCTCCATCCCTAATATACACTGGTAGCCAGTTCTCTAAACTCCTGCTTTTTTTTTCACATAGAACTGTTACCATCCATGTCAAAAACCTCTATCTCTATCTATCTCTTGGGACACCTGAAAGGCTTGGTAGGTTAAACATCTACTTTCTGCTCAGATCCTGACTTCAGGGTCTTGGGATCGAGCCCCAGGTAGGCTTTATCCCTTTAGGGAATAAACTCTAGGGATAGAACTAGGGAACTAGCTCTATCCCTAGTTCCAGGCCAGAGTGGGCTCCCCTCATGCAGCCCGGGTAGGGCAAGGGTATGGGAGTATAGTCATATTAGAACAGATGTCCTTCCCTCAGTTCATTCTCTCTCTTTCTCAAATAAATAAGTAAATAAAATCTTAAAGAAAAACAAAACAAAACAAAAAACCACCCTATCCCTAAATAGAAGTAAATAGAATGAACTGAATATGAAGTCAGGTTGGACTATACCATTCATGAACTATTCTTTGACTTTTAATTTTCTCCTTCATAAAATGGGGATAATTCAAACTTCTTGAGGTTTGTTGTGAGGATGAAATAAAATAATGAATGTGGAGTGGTCAATCAATCTGTGTTGCTATTATGAGTATCTCCTTAGCCCCTCTCAGTTCTATTTCTGAATTATGAAACAATTGTAAATAAATTCCCCTGTACTTTGAATATTTTCTTTTAGTCCTTTTCAGAGCACCTACTATAGACCAGATACAATGCTAACTTCTGGTGATCCAAAAATGAGTAAGATACTGACAGCTCAAGATGTCCTTGGAGTAGCAGAGAAAACAAACAAATGCTCCAGAAGCCCAGAATGGGGAACAATTGAGTCTGCCCAGAGAGAGAGGAGGATGAAGGAAGACTTCTTCTGAGAAAATGCTTGAGTTGCACCAAAGGGGAGAGTGCAGGCAGCTCATGGTGTGCTCCTTGGGCCTCGTCCTTATGAAGGGGGTGTCAGAGGTATCCATGAATCTCCGGGCAGCTGGTGAAACCCTGTTTTCTTCAGATGGACAGAAACCCCCCCTGCCATAGGACTGAAACATAGGAAGGATGTTCCTCCTCCTCATGGGGAAATAAAATCGTTGTTGTTCCCTTATTCATGCATGTTTCTCCATTCTTTTCTTTACTCACCAAACCTTATAGAGTATCAGTTAAGTACCGAACACTGTGATAGATGCTAGGAATAGAAAGAGACAGGAAACTCAGTGTAGTAAAAGAGACAAAAAAAGAAAACCAAAGGTTATAATACACTGATGAGAGCTCTAAGAGAAATACCCTCAGGGAGACTGGGGGAGCAGTGTTAGGGTGAACAATTATTCCAGTTCACCTTCTCCTGTCCCCATTTCAGCAATGAAAGGAAAACCCCTCAGTCCTGTACAAACTGGGATAGTTGCTATCCCTAGTTCCAGGCCAGAGTGGGCTCCCCTCATGCAGCCTGGGTAGGGTGAGGGCATGGGAGTATAGTCATATTAGAATTGATGTCCAGCATAAATTTAACAAAACACCAGACGAACGAGGACGTTGAAACCATTTGTTATGTGAACTAACTTAGCACATGGAACTACATTACATTGAATGCTTAGGAAAATCCCAGTGCCCACATTTCCTAGCGCTGTATGAAGATTAGGTGATTGAAATACTTTTGAGCACCTGTTATCTGAAAAGATCATTCTGACAAAGTCATTGTCTACAAGAAGCTTATAGTTCAATAAAGGATAAGGTTGTATATAAAAATCATGATAGTGTAAGGCAGAGAAGAACCTGAAACCTTACCTGGATTTCAGATAAGGAGTATCTTTGGAGGGCCCAGGGATGACTGCCTGGAATGAGTGTAGGAGAGCAGAGAGGATGAGACAGAAGGCTCTCAGGTGGAGAAGCAAGACCTCCCCTACAGAAACACAGCGAAAAACTCACCTGACACCTTGGACCCCAGCACAAAAATTGAACTGTGGGGCTGAGAAACTCTGTCTATACTCTCCTACATGCTTAACTTTGTCTCCCTCAAAATCTTTCACTCCTGCAAAAGATTTCCCAGTAACTCTGAAAATGTGATAATTTGGAGTGAGTTGGACTATGGTTATACTTTTTTTGGTAAGAAACAAGAAAAGGAGTCAGTATACTAGGGTGTTTGTTTGTTACCTGAGAGCTTTCTTTATAGTCCTAACGAGTTTAGTTGAACAGGCTGTGGACGCTTTAGTAACTATCCCCAGTGTGTCTATTAACCAGCTAATTTTTCAGACTGATTCTGAATGATAAGTGGTAGCAAAATCCAAGTTTCCCAATTTCTTTTTCCCAGTTGCTAGTTCTCTGAACTCCCATAAATTCAACCACACCGTCACTGTTGCTTCTCTCTTGGCTTCCCTTCTCCAACTCTTCCTACTACAAAACATAGTGTTCATGTCTCATTTCTCAGCAAAATTATGTGTGGAGTGAATTCACATTAATAATATTTTAGCTAACAACACTTTGAAGAGTCTACAGACCATTTACCAAGGAAACTAAATTATTTCAAATACTTGTGTTAAAGTAAATGAACCAAGGCTTTTCTGATGTAATAGCCCAACATTTTATTGTGGGTATAACCACAACTCCCTGATTTCCAAAATTCAGCAATACTTATTAGGCTCCTTCTTCATTAATGAGAGTAACTGTTAGTAATAGAATAGGGTATTTTTTTCCCTAAAGTAATTCAAACTGATATGAAATCCTTTTCTAATACAAAATTTTCTTCAGGACAGCTTAGAATTATTGTAAACGATAAGTAGAATTTATTAAAGTTATGAATCAAAGAGAAATGTGTGCGCTTGTTGTCATTAAAAAAAAAAATTAGAGGCTAATCCTTTTCCCATGTTTTGGCTTAGCAATGACTCTAGCTTTTTTTTTTTCCTCTCCTAATAGGTTCTTTTTGGTTCCAAGGTATTCCCAGCTGCTGAAAGTCACAAATTCTGTCTGAATAGGAGGGTGACCTTTTCAGACTGGAGCCAATGTTTGTAAGCTAAAATACAAAGGAAGGGAAAAATAGTTCACTGAATGACTGTGTGCTGAAGGAAGAATGGTCATTCCAAGCAGCTCCCCTCCAGCCCTATTCTTACAGGCACTCAAGTGTCCCAACTCCATCTCACCATTTCTCCCTGACCTGACTGGCTCTGTAGAACAGTCAGCTACAGACAGGATCGTCTGCTCAGGCTCTTTGATGTCTAAAATTCTGCCTCAGTGTCTGCTTGTCTCTTGCAGGGAGGAAGTGGCATCTGGCACCTCAGCTCTGTGAAACATCACTGACTGCTCCTGGGAAGGGGAGTCCAGAAGCAGCCGACCTGCCTCAGAAGGCAAGTGACCTGGGTTACTCCTACCTACTGCCAGTCACACAGATTATACTTTTCTGGATATGACCAGATGTCCTCAATTCCCCCAGGCCGAATACACTTAACCTTCCTTCTCCAAATGGCTTTATATTCCTTACCCACCCCTTTCTTCCCTCCATTCTTAGCTCTTTAAAAAAATATCACAGACTGTGCAGTTGTCAGGCGTCCTCTGACTTTTCATCATAGCTTTTCATACCCCTTTCAAATATCCGCTTCCTTTCTCTCTCTCTCTCTTTTTTTTTAACTTCACAATTTTGCTTTCTGACAACTAACCGAAGATTTCTCTGTATGACTTAAAAGAAATATTACAAGACAAAGCCTCTCCTGGTACAAGAGCTACAAAATTATTTGCATATGTAATCTCTTCCTGTGCCTCCTGCTAGCCTGGGACTCCTTGCCTCCAATCCTCGCAGTGTAACAAAAGAATAAATTATGGTCCCACTGATAGAACATTAAACTGACAATCTTTTGAGGCACCAGCAGTTTTCATGGAAACCAAAGAAAATTCAAGATTATACATTTTCCTGTAAATGTACTTCTTTTTCCTGTCTGCCCTTTCACAAAGTACCCGTTTCCTTGCCTTATTATTCAGTTTCCTCTCTGAAATAGGAAGCAAAACATCTAAAGCTGACTGTGAGCCAATCTCTCATCAACTGAGCTATAAGAGCTGATAGGGAATTAGGTATGGCAAATTGGTTACAAGGTATTTAGACTTATAATTTAAAGATTTAGTTAAAATTAATAAACTGTAGCAATTTTTAAAAGATTAAACAGATTACCTTACCTAATGTTTTTGCCTCCTTCCTGGCTACTTTGGGAAGATGGGAAAAATGAAAATAAAGGTGTTTATATAGTGCCATCTAGTGGCAGGTATTTTTTTTTTTTTTTTAAAAAGCAGCTCTGGATTCTTTAAAGGAACCCAGAAAACATTTGCTACTTTAGGGTCTGGTCCAGGTTTAATTCTAGTTTTGCTTTACCTCCTCTGAGGAAAATGCAATCCTGGGGGCTCTGTTTGGTGTCTGAGAGTGTTAAGTTTTAATCTGGTTTGTGGAAAGCCAAAAAAAATGAAAAAAACTGAAAATCCATAGCAATTACTACCTTAGTATTTTAACCAAGTTTTTCCTTGCCGTCCCTTTTCCTTGCCTGTCTTGCTGAAACAAAACACTGATTCTGCTAAGAGCAGGAAATGTTAGCAATCTAAGAAAACTGCAGTGATCACAATACTTAAAATAGAACTCAGCTCTCCTCTCTTACATCTGTAACTCTAAAATTTTAAATACTATGAATATGAAGAAGCAAAGTTTCCTTCAATTACATTTACTAAAGAAATGCACATCTATAAGGACAATTAACAGAGTGTTCAAAGTCGGTCCACCATTAGCAAAGTTCAAAATCAACGAGCAACCCTCCCCCTCCACTTGAAGACGGAAAACAAAAATTAGGAAAACAATAGCCCAATAAGAAACTACCGTCTAATTCATTTGTGTTTCCCAGAATCTGTCTTGTCCTTTCAAAGACCTCTCACTAACTTGTAGTTCCCCTGACTATGACATTCTTCCAGGACCAACTCTCTTTCCTGTTCCAAACTTACCAGCTCCTGTTTCCAATGCTCTTTCAGCTTCCTAGGCTGGGCTCTCCTCAAACCCGCCTGTGGCAATCATCACCTGCTTCCCAAGTGGTGGCAGAGGTGGATTCTTAGCATGTTGACCTCAGAGGCTTTGAGTTTCTGGGGATCTCTTCCTGTTGTGCATTCTTTCATTCTGTCATGAGCGTGGGGATAAACTAATAGTCGTGAATTTGAATTGAAATATAAAACATGCTGAGCAAATCTAAAATGCTCTGAATAGTAGGAGGTAGTTAAATGGATGACGCTCAGACATCATATGATGTTGGCTGAGATATTGTTGTATCTGCTGAGTCAAGGGGCTAAATCTGTAATTTCCCAATACGACCCATCATCTGGAAATTTCTCTGTGAATAAATCTGATCTTCCTCTCACGGTTCCCTGACACTTATGAAAAGGTTTCTTTGGCCTTGATTTTTTCTTCATTAAGATACTCATAGCTGGGAAAATGCACATAATTTTTCAGGATGGGAGATTAAGCTTGTTATACTACTACTGTGTTAATTACAAGGAGAGCAATTGAATGAGGTACATCTGTCGAAAGCAGTTTCAATTCAAAAAGACTCAAAACCTCGGTTCTTAATTTCAGCTAAACTATCACAGAATTTTCCTTTCAGAAACAGGATAGTGACCTCTTGATCTCTCTGGTTTCAGTATCCCCAAAGCCCTCGATTTGAAGCCTCCTGCTATAGTGAAGGCATTAGCGGTGATTTTTTAATTGGTACTTAGAACTGACATGCAGTGAAATTTAAATGGTTGTTGAGGTCTTTGTTGATTAGAGATTTCTAAATTAAATACCAGTTTAGTATCTGGTGTTATTTGAAAGGGCCAATCTTCCACAGCAGGAATTTTAGTGGAAGAATGCCAAGCAATGCTCACTTTACGTCTCACTTCCAACCCTCTCTGGTGGTGCCAAGTTTATTATAGGTTAGAAACTGAACAGGATCTAGCAACCCACTTCTAGAATGCAATCATTTAATTTTCATATAATTTCATGAAGGCAGTTTAATTATTTTATAATTGCAAAACCAGAACATGATGTGATGCAAGGTCATGATGAATGTACTATCTTAAAACCTTAAATATGACAAAAATTAAATCATATACAAAGATTCAATTAAAGTAATACATAATCTGTGTTGGCATCTCTTTCTCTCCTTTTGAGGTGATATAGTAAGAGAAATCTTTCTTTTCTGTTATTTTGCTTTCTCTTATTCTTGAACTTTCTAATTACCAATACAACGTTACTTTGTTAATTCTCCATTAGAAGGAGAATAATGAAACCCAATAGTAGGATAGAATAACAGCTAGAGATGAGAAGACCCTCTTCAAACCTGTCTGCTCATCTCTGCTCCACTCTTGCTGATGACATGCATCTACAATAGGCACAGATGCTGGGCAGTGGGCTTTGTGCCCTTACTCCTTTTCAAAATAAATGAAAATAAAAATAAAAGCATGTCTGTAGTGGCCAAACAATATTTCTAGAATGTATAGATTTCCATCAACATTTCATGGATTTTTATGGACATAATTAAAATGCAAAAGAACATTTCACCTTATGAAACAACCTCAGAGAACTTGAAGGTGCCCATGATCCCTTATATTACAGTTCTCCTTATTTTTAGGGGATTTAATTCTTAAGGTATAAAGAGAAAGTGACATAGGGGTAAATATAAGCAGATATTTGTCTCTTTGCAGTTTAAAATCCACGGTCTATAGTTACATTGCTGAACTATAGAGGCAATATAACTATGTTTTTAAAAAGGATATGGTATTCTTGTGTCTTAGGGACAGAAGTGAGAGGAAGGTACATGGGCAGGAACTGGGAAGGGTGGATATTATGGGCTTCACTGGGAAAGAGATCAGAACCTGCCTGGACATTGTGTTCTGCAAAGAGAAACTTCAGTGGGAGAGGCAGTGGGAATGTTGCTGACAATCTGGATGCCAGAGCGGTGGCAACAGGATTCTACATGAGGTATCTGGCTGAACATAGGTAAGATACAGGTATGAGGAGGGACTACCAGCCAGAAGACAGATTTGCATATCTAGAAACAGGAGTCATCCGCATTGCCTTTGGTTATCTGCAAAGTATAGGATGGTAAAATAGCTCAAGGACAATGAAAGTCTCAGTGACCCTATAGAATCAGCTGATTCACCTAGTTTTCCACTGAAGTCACCCAGTGATCTTTTTTGGTCCATTTCAAAGACTTCCATAATTTTTCCCTGCATTGGCAATCATAAAAACAAGATATTGCTTTCAGATGCTCCACGAAATCCTATTCATACCTAAATTTCTTCATAGATAACTCTAGAATTTTTTTTTTTTCTGATCCCCTCGAATGATTGTGATCTCCCTTTGTACCTTCACAATGCCATTATCTCTCCTTCATGGCAGTATTTCTTTTTACCACTGGTGATAATATGTGTCTATCTAATTCCCTTTAGTGGTTTCACTGAATTTAATGTGATTCTTATATCCATTCAGCTAGTCCTGATTGGCTCTTTTAAAGGTAAAGATGGTAGCTTCCTGCGAAGTAAGAGCTCTATATGGAATCATCTTCCACAGCATTAATATAAATTGAATAACTCCAGACCATGCTTGCTTTAGATCCAGTCTATTCCTAAATCTCTCTCACAAACTACTAAGAGTGCATAAAAACACTCCCACCATTGGATTTACTGGTGAGTTTGGTGAATTAAGACATCATCTCAAAAAGGCTATCTTGGTACTGAAAACCCCACTGGCCATTACCTCCCACTAATAGATGAGCATAGAATAGTTTATTAATCTGATAGGCCTCAAACGAATGGTAAAGAAAAGGAAGGTATTTTCCCCCATTTCTTTTAAACAGTGAATGAAGAAATAGAGAACACCTGTGGTTGGGGATACATTGTGTCTGCAATGACTGAAGATGAACAGAAGTCCTTCACAGTCATCCTTATGAGAACTTGCTATTCTTTTCTATCATGAAATTAAAAGTTTAGAAAAAATATTTCCATGAAAAGTGTGAATGAAAAATTTTAAAAACATTTTTAGGGTGCCTCTTATTTTTTGAAGAACAGGTTAGCTCATGATCATCAGCTAATATTTATAGGTTGGTATTATATTGAAATCTTTTTTATGACATTGGGTATGTGAACAGATTGAGGGAATTTAAAATACTGCCTTCAAAACTAGAAATGAATGCATTGGGACCCAGAAACAGTTGGCATCCTTGCATAAAAGATACTTGGTACCAATTATTTATGCACTAAATGGGTCTCGAGTTCCAGATTAAATTATCCACAGTTTTGATTCAATTAGGTTTTGATTCAGTGCCTATGTCTTTAATGACAAAGTTATTCCAGGAAAAGTTGAGCCCTGGAAAAGTTTTACCTAGCTAAGATTCCCCCGAAGGGAGGATGTGAGTCACACAGTACTTATATTGGCAAATAAAACCACAGTGCATGTCTGCTCCCTGTGGATTTTAATTTGCAGCAACAATAAACTGCAAGTAATGGGCCTTGGGTTAAATAGTTAAATATAAAGTTCAAATCAGAATTAAGAGATCTTTTCTTGGAAAGATGAGATAAATGTTGTAGGCCAAATGATCTAAGAAGCCTTACAGAAATGCCTTCCCTCTCACATCTAAATAGTCTGATTTTATCTCCCACCTCACATATCTTCATATGAACCTGTTCACTTTAATTCTTTCAACTCAGGTAGTACCTTGAACTCTTGGCCACAGGGGAAAGGGACAGTAATTATGACCAGGAGAAATTTTTAAGTTATCAGAGTGTGAATTTCCCAGATAATACCTCCCCATAGGGTACGCTTACAGTGTTCAAGCTGCTTGTCTCCCTCTTTTATTTGTTCATTAATTTATTCTTTTATTTTTACATCATTCATGTTTATTCATTCCTTCAGTAAACAAATACTGAGAATCTGTGGTGTTTCTTAATGGAGATGATATAGATATTTGGGTCAGAAAAGTCCTTTGAGATAATCCTTTTATGGGATTGTCCAATATATTGCAAAACATTTGTTGTCTCTGAGATATATCCACAAAGCAGGTCTCAATCATGAGCAACCTAACCCTACTCTCCTCTTCCATTTCCAGACATCACAGGAAAAGAACCCTGGGTATGACCCACTACCAGAGGATATCAGGATGAATAAAATAAGACTGTGGACCCCAAGAAGTTGGTTGCCTTGTGGGGAAAACAAGTAAGCACATACAGTACAGTGTGATACATGTTATGAGAGAAAGAAATACACAATAATGACATTCGGGGATATTCAAAAGGTTTCTCAGAGAAGAAAATGATTGAGCCAAGTCTTCAAGAACAAGAAAAGATTAACTAGATGAAGTAGGCTTCTAGGCATCAGAAAAGGTCCAAAGACCATGCAAGTGTTCAGAAAAATGCTTTAGGAAAACTACAAGCAAATTTATCAAGAATATTGCATGGAACTGGAGTTGGGAAGGTAATGACTAATTGGATGGGAGGGTAATTGTAAGGAGGATGTCACAGGCCAGGCTAAAATATTTAGACTTTATTCTTAGGAATATGGGGAAATGGAAATGACATGATCCTATTTGAGTTTCAGAAGGATCACCATGGAAAGGATGCTAGAATGTTGATTAGAGGAAATAAGATGGGGGACAGAGAAAACCATTTTGAGGATGTTGAAGTAATTCAGAAGAGAAATGAAGGATGTTTCAATGGATTCTAATGGCTACAGTAAGGGCTGCCAACTCCCTCTAGTCAAAGACCACCAGAAACACACCTGTAGTTGACCAACTTGATTTTATTACTTAGCGAAAATGGAGGAAACTAAAAGGTATTTCAGTATGAGGGTGTTAGAACTCTGTTTATCAGATTTGAGCTTTAGTTGGGTAATTTTGAGGAGACCCTAAGAAAATGGGGATTTACTCACTATCAAAAAGGACAATTCTATGATGTGGTTTATCAATAAATCTTACCTATAGGGATGGCAGACTAGAGGGAAGATTGGTTAAAAAAAAAAAAAGTAGCACTCACATTGGCTGGGAGAGGAGGTGTTTGATATTTTGTGGGTTTCACTGGCCTTGTTTTTTCTCTTTTTAAATGTTTTACATTGTGTGTAGACCTCATATAGTTGGTTGTGAGGGGAGAGAATCAAGGTAGTTAAATCTCTTTGGTTTGAGTTTTACTCTTCTTTGTGAAGAGAGATACTTGATCAAGTTAAACTGAGGAAAAGCACTTAACAAAGTAACATGAGGGTGGGAATAATTAATGTAATAATCCTGCAGATGTTGGAGAGCACAGTTTTCATGTGTGCATCCATGTATTTGTTTGGTTTCTTCTATTAACACCTATCAGCCAAGATAAAGGAAAGTGCAGAACATGTTAGCTCTATAGAATCTATTTTTCTCTTTCCAGTAGCTACCAATTCCCATTGAGAACCCATATGATCCCAGGAAAATTGATTCCTTTTCTAGCTCTAGAGTGATTGGTTCAAAGGTGGTACCTAATATAGCACTTTATTGTGAATACTTGGACACATACTTGCTTTTCCTTGCTAGATATGAATGAAGGAGGATTATTCTGAAATTTTAGAATCCTAAGTCTTCCAATGGGGGGGGGGAATAGGTCACATACCAAGAACTGGGAACAAGAATGGCATCATAATTCTCAATAGCACTACTGAAAACCAGAAGGCAGTGAAGCAATGCCTGGCCTAAGGATGAAGCCAGCTCTGAGGAAGACAGAGTGAAAAGACAAAAAGAAAGTCAGCCTTACTCACATCATTTGAGATGCAAGATCAAGCCTCATTTGAAGGCCGATTGACCTTGGACTTTTCCAAGTACCTTTATTTTCCTTTAAAGTACCTTTATTTACCCTTTATTACTTAGGGAAATATATGTTAATCATTCTATTCCTTGTAACCTTGTCTCTAGCCTCACCAAAATAAAGAGTGAAGAATGCCTATTTGTAGGGGGGTTATGACTGAGGTGAGATGTGCAACTAGGTCAAGGGAATTAAATGTCTTGGCAAAAGACTCATCTTTCACTGACTGACTCCATAGCCACGAATGTACTTTGTTGACCTCCACTAAAATTGTCCTTTTCTCTATCTTACTTTCCTAGGGCAAAGTCTATTTTTCCATGCTATTCTCTAATATAATTAAACTCAAATTAAAAAGTTATTTATAAGCATTGCATGATGCTCAATTTTGTAAGAATACAAAAATCTAGGTTCTTGTTTCTAACATTCGTACTATATAATTATGTAATATTTGTACTATATAATATTTGTACTGTATAATTTAGCACAAATATAATATTCATACTAAATATAAAGTACTATGTAAGACACACACACACACACACTATTCATCCATACATTTATTCAACTCTTAAAAGGAAGACAAGGCGAAACATGAAGAAGAGCTCAAGTGAGTTTTACAGATGGCAAGTGCAATGGGATTTGAGAGGAAGTAGAAGGCAATCTGTGCTTTTCAGCTAATGTGGGGTGATTAGCGGAAATTCCCCAGGGCTCTCTCTTCTCTAATTTAATCCTTAGTATTAGAAAGGGCAGCAGGCTTACTGTTTCCGATGTGAGTGATGGGATCTTTTTATGAGCTCTGTGACCTTGAGAAAGTCACTTAACCCCTCTGAGCATCATCTTTTTCATTTTAAACCTATCGAGTTTAGTTTAAGTCCCTACTTCTTTCTCAGGATTGTTATAGAGAAGCAAAGTCATAATGGGAATCAAAGGATGTCAAAATACCTTCTAAACTGGGAAGAACCAAAGAAATATACGCAATAATAATGATTAATGGTGGAATAGTGGCCCTTGGCAGACTCAGAGCTACCAACTTTCCAGTTCTTTGGTCTTTTGTTTTGTTTTGTTTTTGTTAAAAACTTAAATAATGAAAGGTAGAAATTTTAGAAGATGTAAAAGAACAGTGACAAAGCTATAAAGAGGAAACTGTTATATACATCATAGCATGTATACCTCTGATGATCCTATTGTCTCCATTTGGAGGAGTCCCATTGAGCAATTACATTTAATTTTAGAAAGTGCTTATTTGGCTACATTTTACCTACCAATGTAAAACTGAGATCAAAAGACAGATGTAAAATAAAACTGGCTGTTACTATTTGGGACCTGATAAAAATCCCATTGCAGTGAAGTTGTCTGTGTGGTTCTGCTCTTGTAAACTTTATAAATAAACTTCTTCACATCATATACTAAGTAAATGACGTACAAAGTCACAACACAAGCAAAGATCCTAACCTATAAACACACCTGATACAAAGCAATAAAAAGGGGAAATTGTAACCATGAGATCCTTAAAGAGCCTGCCCCCGCTCTCTTCCTCATTCTTCTTTCACTTAAACCAGGATCTTTTCTGTCAGTCTTTTTCCTTTTTTTCAGAACTCCATTTCTCATTCTCTTCTCTTGATCTCTTGGTCCTTTATCCTCTTTTCCATTCCTAACCTGCTTACAGTAGAGGGCTACTGTAAAGCCCTCAACATTGCCTTTGCAGAGTTCTCATTTATGGTGTGCTTAAAGCAGGAGGGTTTTCTAGGCAGAATTCCTTCCATCTAAGAACCAGTATGGGCCACTCTTAGGGGATTTATAGGGCTAGTGCTGTGTATCATAAATGAGGTATAGAAGAAAAATCCGTGTTCTGGACACAGAAGTACACACAAGAGTTCTGGTTTTTTTAGGGATTTCAGAACAACAACAACAACAACAACAACAACAAAAAAAAACTCAGAAAGAGAGAGTCATTAATAATTGCAAGGCAACATAAGCTCCAATTCTCTGTACTTCTAGAGGTAACCAAGCATCTATAATCAGGGTCATAACAAAGGAATTCCTGGAGAGAATTGTATATCCATTTATTCATATGTAGCCTGGTAGAGATTTCTCAGTGGGCTCAGTGCATAGAGATACATTTTAGCTTTATTTATCACTCCTTAAAATGTCTTAGAAAATTTAGATGCAGTTAAAGTAATTAGAATAAAAATCAGCCAGTGCTCAAAGCTATAGACAACAGAGCCCATATTGTCTAGTTTAAGTGGGAGAGGAATGTATTAAGATGTTGGATACCTTACCAGTCTGAAAGAGGCCCTTCTCATCAGGCTTACAGGCTACATGGCCTGCAATAATTAGGCTACTGTGCTTTCCAGTGAAGGCTCTACATCTCCTGCTTTCTGGTTGAAGAAAGGAATCTTGGACTTTTTGCATTGTCAACACTGGATATGGGACTCAACTGCTAGTGCTTTCATCCTAGTTGCCTTTGAAACCTGGATGCAAGGGGTGCCTGGCTGACTCCGTTGGTAGACCATCTGACGCTTAATCTGGAGGTTGTGAGTTTGAGCCTCACACTGGATGTAGACATTACCTTAAAAAAAAAAAAAATCCACATGACTTTTTCTAAAACTTTATTTTCATTTCTTTACTTTTTAGAAAAAGTTTATAATTTGTGATAGAGATTCCCAGAAAGTTGCAAAAATAGCTCAGAAAGATCCCTTGTACCTTTCACCCAGTTTCCCATAATAGTTACATTTTATGTAATAGCACAAATTCAAAACAAGGAAATCGATATTGGTATAATTCATAGAACTTACCTAGGTTTTTCCAGTTTTACATAAACTTAATTGTTTATATGTGCCTGTATGCCAATGTGTACAGGTCTATGCAAATATATGAATTCAAGTAACCACCACCACCATCCAGATATGAAATTGGTCCATTGTCTCCTTTCTGCTACCCTTTTATAGTTAATACCTACTTCCTCCCGCCCCTGACCACTGACAATTTTTAATCTATCTCCATCTCTATACTTTAGTCATTTCAAGAATGTTATATAAATGGAGTCACATCTGATCTTCTGAGATTCGCATTTTTCACTTACCATATTGCCTTTCAGGTCCATTCAGGTTATTAAGTGATATCAACAGTTAGTTCCTTTTCATTGTCAAATAATATTCCCCCAAGGTACAGATAAATCATAGCTTATTTAACTTATTTAACTGTTAACTGTTAACTTATTTAACTTATAACTTACTTAACTTATAACTTATTTAACTGTTAACCCATTGAAAAACATTCTCGTTGCTCTAGTTTAAGGATATTATAAATAAGGTGAGTATGAATATTCTAATATAGATTCTCTGACCAACTTTTAAATTGATATCTTCCTCAGGTGAGTTGGCTTGGTAAGCCCAGGCCAGAGTTTGTGCTCCAGCTTCTCCATAGATCTTATCATCAGTAACCCTTACAGGTCATTTTCAGTACAATTTCTAAAATTTGCAAAGTAGACAGAAGTATATAATAAACATAGATGTCCATCACTAAGCTTCAATGGTTATCAGGAGTCTGTCATTATTTCCGTCCCTACCTATGTCTACTCTTCCTACCAACACTTGATTATTTTGAAACAAATCCCAGATAATGTCATTTTATCTGTGAATAGTCTTTTATTGTGTTATGTTAGTCATATAATACATCATTAGTTTTTGATGTCGTGTTCCATGATTCATTATTTGCATATAACACCCAGTGTTCCATGCAATCTGTGCCCTCCTTAATGCACATCACCGAACTCACCTATCCCCCCATCCCCTCCCCTCTAAAACTCTCTGTTTGTTTTCTGGAATCCATAGTCTCTCATGGCTCATCTTCTACTTCGATTTCTCCCCCTTCATTGTTCCCTTCTCCTAATGTCCTCCATTCTATTCCTTATGTTCCACAAATAAGTGAAACCATATGATAATTGACTTTCTCTGACTTATCTCATTTAGCATAATCTCCGCTAGTCCCATCCAAGTTGATGTAAAGGTTGAGTATTCATCATTTTTGATAGCTAAGTAATATTCCATTGTGTATATGGACCACATCTTCTTTTTCCATTCATCTGTTGAAGGGCGTCTTGGCTCTTTCCACATTTTGGCTATTGTGGACATTGCTGCTATGAACATTGGGATGCATATGGCCCTTCTTTTTACTACATCTGTATCTTTGGGGTAAATCCCCAGTGGTGCAATTGCTGGGTCATGGGGTAGCTCTACTTTTAATGTCTTAAGGAACCTCAACACTGTTTTCCAAAGTGGCTGCACCAATTTGCATTCCTACCAACAGTGTAAAAGAGTTCCCCTTTCTCCACAACTTCTCTAACATTTGTGGTTTCTTGCCTTGTTGATTTTTGCCACTCTATATCTCAGTGTGGTTTTGATTTGAATTTCCCTGATGACTAATCATGATGAATATTTTTTCAAGTGTCTGTTAGCCTTTTGTATGTCTTCTTTGGAAAGGTGTCTCTTCATGTCTTCTATGCATTTTTTGACTTGATTATCTGTTTTTTTGGATGTTGAGTTTGAGAAGTTTTTTATAGATCTTGGATACCAGCCAAATGAAATTCTATAGTGTCATTTGCAAATATCTTCTCTCATTCTGTGGGTTGTCTCTTTGTTTTGTTGACTGTTTACTTTGCTGTGCAGAAGCTTTTGATCTTGATGAAGTCTCAAAAGCTCATTTTCGCTTTTGTTTCCCTTGCCTTTGGAGACGTGTCTTGAAAGAAGTTGTTGTGGCTGAAGAGGTTACTGCCTATGTTTTCTTTAGGATTTTGATGGATTCCTGTTTCACATTGAGGTCATTCATCCATTTCGAGTTTATCTTTGTGTATGGTGTAAGAGAATGGTCCAGTTTCATTCTTCTGTTTATAGCTGTCCAATTTCCCCAGCACCATTTATTGAAGAGACTTTTTTTCATTGGATATTTTTCCCTGCTTTGTCAAAGATTATTTGACCATAAAGTTGAGAGTCCATATCTGGGCTCTCTACTGTGTTCCACTGGTCTATGTGTCTGTTTGTGTGCCAGTACTATGCTGTCTTGGTAATCACAGCTTTGTAGTAAAGCTTGAAATCACGCAACGAGATGCCCCCAGCTTTGTTTTTTTCTTTTTCAACATTTCCTTGGCAATTCAGGGTGTTCTCTTGCTTCATACAAATTTTAGTATTCTTTATTCCAGCACTTGGAAAAATGCCTATAGAATCTTGGTTGGGATGGAATTGAAAGTATAGATTGTTCTGGACAGTATAGCATTTTTAACGTTTATTCTTCAATCCAGGAGCATGGAATGCTTTTCCATCTTTTTGTGTCTTCTTCCATTTCTTTCATGAATGTTTTGTAGTTCTTAGAGTATAGATTCTTTAACTCTTTTGTTAGGTTTATTCCAAGGTATCTTATGTGTTTTAGTGCTATTGTAAATGGAATTGATTCTGTAATTTCTTTTTCTACAGTTTCATTTTTAGTGTATAAGAAAGCAACTGATTTCTGTGCATTGATTCTCCTGCCACATTACTGAATTGCTGTACAAGTTCTAGAAATTTGGGGGTGGAGAGTTTTGGGTTTTCCACTTAGAATATCAGGTCATCTGTGAAGAGAGAGAGTTTGACTCCTTTTTTTTTTTTTTTTTTTTTTTTTTTTGCCAATTTGAATACCTTTTATTTCTTTTTGTTGTCTGATTGCTGTTGCTAGGAGTTCTAGTACTATGTTGAACAAGAGTGGCGAGAGTGGGCATCCTTGTCATGTTCCTGATCTCAATGGGGAGACTTTCAGCTTTTCCCCTTTGAGAATGATATTCACTGTGGGTTTTCCATAGATGGATTTTATGAAGTTGAGGAATGTTCTCTCTATCCCTAAACTCTGAAGAGTTTTAATCAGGAAAGGATGATGTATTTTGTCAAATGCTTTTTCTGCATCAATTGAGAAGACCATAAGGCTCTTATCTCTTCTCTTATCTATGTGGTCTATCACATCAGTTGATTTGTGAATGTTGAACCACCCTTGCATCCCAGGGATAAATCCCACCTGGTCATGATGGATAATCCTTTTAATGTATCTGTGTATATTTTAATACATACTTCCAAAAATCAAAAGAAAATAACAGAAATGCCATTATCCCAATGTCTTACTGTGGGTTCCTCCAAATACTGAAACAAAGGCTTGGAGGGAAACAGTCTATTTCAGAGGGAAGACAGAAATAGGAAAGTGAGAGAGAGAAGGGAAGTTTGTAAGTTAGATGTGGGCAGAAGGCTGCTCTGGAAAGCATGAACTCCTCAGCAATTGCAGGCAGCCACATCAGCCACATTTAGCAGACAGAGAACGTACTCAGGCAAAGACATGTAGCTGCTGCTGGCTGAATTCTGTGTAGCATACACTGAGGTTGTAGGGGTGAGGGACTATGGAGTCTGAGAACTGACAGCATATCCTAAAAACAATGAACAAGTAACAAGTCAGTGCCTACATTTTCCCTAGTGTCTCATAATATTTTACAGTTTATGTGTCCAAATCATGATCCAAATAAAGTCTGAAGAGCGAAATTCTTTTATATGTGTTTAAGTCTCTTTCCTCCAACTTTTTTTTTTTTTAAGATTTTATTTATTTATTTGCCAGAGAGAGAGCGAGCGAGCACAGGCAGGCCGAGTGGCAGCAGAGGCAGAGGGAGAAGCAGGCTCCGCACCGAGCAAGGAGCCCGATGTGGGACTCGATCCCAGGACGCTGGGATCATGACCTGAGCCAAAGGCAGCTGCCTAACCACTGAGCCACCCAGGCGTCCCTCTTTCCTCCAACTTTTAATTTAAAATCATTAAATGTGTAACAAATTTGGAAGAATTTTACTGTGAACAACTATATATCCATCAAGATTATAGCATCCACATTTTTAATATACTTTATCACTTATCTACCATCTATTCTCCTTTTTTCCCAAATAATATTTCTTGACATATTTTGTAGTAAATTGTAGGCATCAATTAACATTTAAACACTTCAGCATAAAAATTATTGCTTAATTTCATACTGTTTATTGGGACCTGAGTAAATTTTACAAATGCACAAGTGTTGTTTACAATGTTCTCTTGCTTCTAACGTCTGTAGGATTTATAGTGATTACTTAAAACATTCTTTTAATTTTAAGTTTTAATTTTAATTACAGGTACTTAACATGCAATGTTATATCAGTTTCAGATGTACAATAGAGTAATTCCACACTTCTGTACATCACCCGGTGCTCATCACAAGCTCTCCTTAATCCCCATCACCTATTTCATCCTCTCCCATTTCTCTTCCCTCTGGTAACCATCAGTTTGTTTTCTATAGTTAAAAGTATCTTTCTTGATTTGTCTCTCTTGTTCTTTATTCCTTTGCCTTGTTCATTTAGTTTCTTAAATTCCATGTATGAATGGAATCATATGGTATTTATCTTTCTCTGACTGATACATTTCACTTAGCATTTTACTCTCTAGCTCCGACCATGTCATTGTAAATGGTAAGATTTCATTCTTTTTTTATGACTGAATAATATTCCATTATATATATTTACCACTTCTTCTTTATTCATCAATCGTGGACATGTGGGCTCCTTCCATATCTTGGGTATTGTAAATAATGCTGCTATAAACATAGTGGTGCATTTGTCCCTTTGAATTAAGGTTCTTGTGTTCTTTAGATAAATACCTGCTAGAGCAATTGCTGGATCATAAAGTAGTTGTATTTTTAACTTATTGAGGAAACCTCCATACTGTTTTCCACAGTGGCTGTACCAGTCTGCATTTCCACCAACAGTGCAAGAGGGTTCCCTTTCTTCACATTCTCGCCAATATGTGTTGTTTTCTATGTTAACTTTAGCCATTCTGACAGGTATGAGGGGATACCTCATTAGAGTTTTGATTTGAATTTCTGATGATAAGTGATGATAAGCACCTTTTCATGTGTCTGTTGTCCATCTGTCTGTCTTCTTTGGAGAAATGTCTGTTTTAGGATTCTGCCTTTTTTTTTTCGCCTATATATATATTTTTTATTTAATTTATTTTCAGCATAACAGATTTCATTGTTTATGCACCACACCCAGTGCTCCATGCAATATGTGCCCTCCATAATACCCACCACCAGGCTCCCCCAACTTCCCCCCCCACCCCTTCAAAACCCTCAGATGTTTTTCAGAGTTTATAGTCTCTCATGGTTCATCTCCCCCTCCAATTTTCCTCAACTCCCTTCTCCTCTCCCTCTCCCCATGTCCTCCATGTTATTTCTTATGCTTCACAAATAAGTGAAACCGTATGATAATTTGTGGAGAGCCATTCAGCAGATGCAAGGAGTCACGTAGACGGCAGTGCCTGTAGATTGAGGAAATGAGAATGATTGGTTTAGAAGGATGTGGGTGCGCTCGTGGCTGACGCACACAGCACCAGGAGCCAAGAGATAAACGCATGATCACCGCTAGAGAACAATAGAGTCCTGTATGGTTACATAAGGGTCCACAAGGACACTGCGTGCACGGCGTTATGATTGGCCAAATAGGGGGGGCGAGTACGGGTGAACTTCGTGTATAAAATACTGCTGTAAGCGCTTGGTGGCGCGGCCGCCATTATTAATAAAAGAAGCTTGCCACTCACCTCGTCTGCGGGTCGTTCTTGCGGGCCGAGAGCGACATCTGGTGCCGAAACCCGGGATCCCTATCTCCAGACGCAGAATGAGGATCGAGGTAAGAGCAACGATAAGGTAAAGAGTGCACCTATTTCTGTCTATTGACAGGGAAGTTCCCTGAAGACGATCGGAGGTAAGGTTGTTTATAAAGTTCTTCAGGGACGATAAGAAGCTCCCCGTAGACGATAAGACGTTAGGGTGTTTGTGAAGTTCTACGGGGACAATAAGGTAAGTTTCCTCGGAATGGGGAACAATTTTGCTGTTTTTATTAGCTAAACTTTTGATTCAGTTCTTTCATCAAACGCTCATAATTAGCTATTTCCATATTTATCAGTGTGGTTTGCTGGGCATCCTTTCTAACCAGTTCTAACTCTTGCATGGTTTTCTGAAGCATCTTGTTGTGCCGTTCTAGGAGAATATCATGTTCAGACTGTAATGTTTGAAGTTCAGAAACATTAATCTGTAAGTTATTTTGGGTGTCCTGTAATTTGATTTTTAGTTGAGCTGAATGGGGAACGATCTTGCTCGCTTGGAGGACTCTTTAAAAGATGTCCTCAAGACGAACGGTACCCCCTTAAAGGCAAAAACAGCGAGGGCCTTTTTGAAAGAAGTAGAAGAGATTGCCCCCTGGTTTATAGAAGAAGGGCTCCTAAATGTGCCACAATGGGAAAACCTGGGTGAGGACTTAAAACGCTGCCCCTCTACATCCCCGGGGACTCTAGCTGTGTGGTCCTTGGTGAAGGTATGTTTGCAATCCCCCCGAGGGCCCTTGCAGCGAGCTGTACGACAGGGGGGCAAAGTCCTTGAGCAAATGAAGGAAGAGTCCCGTAAGGGCTCCTCCCGAGATTCTGATTCCGAAAGCGAAAGCTCAGAAGGGATGTCCGAATGCGAGTTACAGGAGCTAGGAAAGATAGAGGCAAGTAACAAGAAAAGGGAATCTCCCGGTCTCCAGACAGACTTGGAGACCGTGAGGCAGCAACTTGAGGAAAAGAAGGCGGAATTACAAAAGGCATTAGGAGAATTAAGAGTGCAGGGAGAAGTAATGGCGCAGCTGAAAGCAGGGGCGGAAGCCGCAGTTGTGGCGCAGTCGAAATTAAAAACGGAAGTTACACCGCTTCCGCATTCTAGCTCCACAGCGCCACCCCATGAGTGGCCCCCGCCTTATAGGCCCAGCTGCGCCAAGACGTGCTATTGTTCGGGCTGTACCGCGGAAAATTGGAGAGAGGTCCTTGGCCCGGGAAAAGGCTTTTTTCCAGTGTTAGAAGATCAGAATCAGCAGAGGTACCACCAGCCACTAGATTTCAAGTTGGTAAAGCAGCTTAAGGAGGCAGTCAGCGCCTATGGACCCAGGCAGCTTTCACTGTCTCCCTTGTGGAGTCGCTGGGAACACTTTACCTCACTCCTGAGGATTGGGCTAACTTGACCAGAGCGGTTTTAAGATCACGTAGGCTCTCGATTTGAAACAAATGTTACTTGCAATTGCACCTCAGCTAAGCACATAAGTTACTCACCAATGCCCGTCTGTGTTAGAGCTCCCTTTCTCTTCATAGTTTTTAATGCTTCTACTATTAACGAGTCATCTAGTCTCTCTTGTGAGTCCCAGAATTGTCTGCTATCAGAATGTTGGAATGCCACGGTGGGAGACTCGGCAGTAATAGCCAAGATACCGACGTATATCCCGATGCCAGTACAGGTGAACCCCGACAACCTGCCGGTGCTGCTTCGACATAAACGAGACTTTGGAATAACAGCAGCCATTATTGCAGCTATTGCAGCATCCGTCGCCGCTGCTACTGCTGCTGCAGAGGCGTTGACAACCTCGATACAGACTGCAGCAACACTCAACAATGTCACCGGGAGGATAGCTGAAGCCCTTGCAACACAAAATCAGATTAATGGACTGTTGGGTGTATACAAAACCTGCCTGGACTCTGTGTCACCCAGGTAGCTTATAATAATTTGTCTCACGCCGCAAATTTACCAAACAGTTGCGAGCCCAAATTGTTATCATAAACGCCACTAAGGTACCCATTGGCACTGTCCATGATTGGGTTGTCATGCTACAACAATCACTCTTGCTCCTCAAAAACTGGGCAGGCATAGGAGCCCTCGTTATATTAATGATTCTGGCTCAAGTGCTCCTACTAAGATGCATCTGTAGAGTTGCGCGACGGCAGCAACGGCAGCAACAAGTTTTGGTTCAAGCTATGATGGCTCTAGAGGCTGGTACCTCCCCCCAAATATGGCTTAGTATGCTGGATTGGTAGCCAAAGACGGGTAAGACTGATCCCTCACCATAGCAACCTAAGACAGGGGCTCCTCGGCCAGGGGGAGTACCCGATGACGGGTAAGCATGTGTGCTGAGGATTGGCAACCTAAGACAGGCACGATCCCTGCCATATAAAAAATAAAAAAGGGGGAGCTGTGGAGAGCCATTCAGCAGATGCAAGGAGTCACAGTGCCTGTAGATTGAGGAAATGAGAATGATTGGTTTAGAAGGATGTGGGTGCGCTCGTGGCTGACGCACACAGCACCAGGAGCCAAGAGATAAACGCATGATCACCGCTAGAGAACAATAGAGTCCTGTATGGTTACATAAGGGTCCACAAGGACACTGCGTGCACGGCGTTATGATTGGCCAAATAGGGGGGGCGAGTACGGGTGAACTTCGTGTATAAAATACTGCTGTAAGCGCTTGGTGGCGCGGCCGCCATTATTAATAAAAGAAGCTTGCCACTCACCTCGTCTGCGGGTCGTTCTTGCGGGCCGAGAGCGACAATAATTGATTCTCTCTGCTTGACTTATTTCACTCAGCATAATCTCTTCCAGTCCCATCCATGTTAATACAAAAGATGGAGGCATAATACTCCATAGTGTATATGGACCACATCTTCCTTATCCATTCATTCGTTGAAGGGTATTTTGGTTCTTTCCACAGTTTGGTGACCATGGCTATTGCTGCTATGAACATTGGGGTACAGATGGCCCTTCTTTTCACTACATCTGTATCTTTGGGTTAAATACCCAGTAGTGCAATTGTAGGATCATAGGGAAGCTCTATTTTTAATTTCTTAAGGAATCTCCACACCGTTCTCCAAATTGGCTGCACCAACTTGCATTCCCATCAACAGCGTAAGAGGGTTCCCCTTTCTCCACATCCTCTCCAACACACGTTGTTTCCTGTCTTGCTAATTTTGGCCATTCTAACTGGTATCTCAATGTGGTTTTAATTTGAATCTCCCTGATGGCTAGTGAGAGCTCACAGCCTTCCCGCTGAGATCAGGAACATGGCAAGGATGTCCACTCTCACCACTCTTGTTCAACATAGTATTAGAAGTCCTAGCAATAGCAATCAGAAAACAAAGAGAAATAAAAGGTGTCCAAATTGGCAATGAGGAAGTCAAACTCTCTCTCTTCACAGATGACATGATTCTTTATATGGAAAACCCAAAAGACTCCACCCCCAAACTACTAGAACTCATACAGCAATTCAGTAATGTGGCAGGATACAAAATCAGTGCACAGAAATCAGTTGCTTTCTTATACACTAACAATGAAAATACAGAAAGGGAAATTAGAGAATCAATTCCATTTATTATAGCACCAAGAACCATAAGATACCTGGGAACCATAAGATACCTAATCAAAGAGGTAAAGGATCTGTACTCAAGGAACTATAGAACACTCATGAAAGAAATCAAAGAAGACACAAAAAGATGGAAGACCATTCCATGCCCTCAGATCAGAAGAATAAGCATTGTTAAAATACTGCCTACAGCAATCTATACTTTTAATGCCGTTCCGATCAAAATTCCACTGGTATTTTTCAAAGAGCTGGAGCAAATAATCCTAAAATTTGTATGGAATCAGAAGAGACCCCAAATTACTAAGGAAATGTTGAAAAAGAAAAACAAAACCGGCGGCATCATGTTGCCTGATTTCAAGCTTTACTACAAAGCTGTGATCACCAAGACAGCATGGGACTGGCATGAAAACAGACACATAGACCAGTGGAACAGAGTAGAGAGCCCAGATATGGACCCTCAACTCTATGGTCAAATAGTCTTTGACAAAGCAGGAAAAAATATACAGTGGAAAAAAGACAGTCTCTTCAATAAATGGTGCTGGGAAAATTGGACAGCTATATGTAGAAGAATGAAACTTGACCATTCTCTTAAACTATACACAAAGATAAACTCAAAATGGATAAAAGACCTCAATGTGAGACAGGAATCCATCAGAATCATAGAAGAGAACATAGGCAGTAACCTCTTTGATATCAGCCACAGCAACTTCTTTCAAGATATGTCTCCAAAGGCAAAGGAAACAAAAGCAAAAATTAACTTTGGGGACTTCATCAAGATCAAAAGCTTCTGCACAGCAAAGGAAGGAGTCAACAAAAAAGAGGCAACCCACGGAATGGGAGAAGATAATTGCAAATGACAAAAAGCTCATATCCAGAATCTATAAAGAACTTCTCAAACTCAACACACACAAAACAGATAATCATGTCAAAAAATGGGCAGAAGACATGGACAGACACTTCTCCAATGAAGACATACAAATGGCTATCAGACACATGAAAAAATGTTCATCATCACCACCTATTTTTTTAATTGGATTATTTGTTCTTTAGGTTTTGAGTTGCACCAGCTCTTTATATATTTTGCATACCAACCCTTCAGCAGATATATTCTTTACAGGCATCTTTTTCCATTCGATAGGTTGCCTTTTAGTTTGTTGGTTTTTTTTTTTTTTTTTTTTTTTGCTGTGCAGAAGCATGTTATTTTGATGTAGTGGCAATAGTATATTTTTGCTTTTATTTCCCTTGCCTCAGGAGACATATATAAAAGAAGCTGCTACAGCTGATGTCAAAAAAATTACTGCCTGTGTCCTCTTCTAAGATTTTTATGGTTTCAGGTCTCACATTTTGTTCTTTAATCCACTTTGAGTTTATTTTTATGTATGGTAAGAGAAGATAGTCCAGTTTCATTCTTTTGTGTGTTGCTGTTCAGTTTGCCAACAACTTTCATTGAAGAGACTTTTTCCCATTTTATATTCATTTCTCTTTTGCCGAAGATTAATTAACCATATAATTGTGGGTTTATTTGTGGATTTTCTATTCTGTTCCATTGATCTATGTGTCTATTTTTGTGCCAATACCATACTGTTTTGCCGTATACCATATGCCAAATGCCATATATTTGCCATATACCATTACTATAGCTTTGTAATATAACTTGAATTCTGGAATTGTGATGCCTCCATCTTTGCTTTTCTTTTTCAATGTGATCACTTTTTTTTTTTTTAATTCCTGATACTAGTAATTGAAGTTCTTTTTGAGAGACAACTACCTATGGGTCTCTTCACATTTCTGCACATTTTGTGAGCTCAATCACTGACAACTTTGTCCTCAACTGTCTCCTCAAGGACATTGTTCCAGCAGAGAGCATTGGTATATCGTGATAGTGCCTCCCTTCAGAGCAGAGGATAGGTTTGTTTATTGTACAGTGTAATAAAGTTAATTTTTACCTCAGAGGTAAAAGACAGGCAGGATTGTTTGCAGTCTATTTTAAAATGTTAAGTTTCCATGTTTGGAGTTCCTTTGTTGGTGTGCCAACTCACTACATTTGCAACATCTACCCAGGCCACTGAGTGTCATTCTTGAGGGCCTTCGGGGCCAAAAGAAAGTGATGCAAATATAAGCTTATGCTGCTTGTTCCACCATGAGTAATAAAGTCCTATCTCTGATCCAGGAATCTCTGTTGGTTGACCAGCATCCATGAAACTTGTTAGCTTTGCAAATAGGGTACAATCTCAAACGCTCAAAATTCTTGACAGTTCCCAATTTTCATTTTTTTCTTGACAACTAACTCTAGCAAGGAGTTTATGAATCTTGTTGATCTTTCCAAAGAACAGCTTTCAGCTTTGTTGATCTTTCCAAAGAACAACTTCAGCTTTCTTTCCAAAGAACAACTTTCAGCTTTGTTGATTTTTCCAAAGAACAACTTCAGCTTTCTTTCCAAAGAACAACTAAGCTGATTTTCTCTATTGTTTTTTTATATTCAATTTGATTGATTTTTGCTTTTTATTTTTTTCCTCCTTCTGCCCACTTTGAATTTACTTTGCTCTTTTTCTAGATGCTTAGTGTGGAAGCTTAGGTCATTGAGTATTTTTTCTCTCTCTCCTTCTTTACTAATGTAAGTATTTAAAGCCATAAATTTCTGTATATAAGTGCTGCTTAAGCTTCATCATAAAAATGTTTATATGTTAAATTTTTATTTTCATTCAGCATGAAATGCTATCTAACTACCTTTGTGACTCCAGTCCTTTTAAATTTACCAAGGCTTGTTTTAAGATCTACTATATAGCCTATCTTGTTGAATGGACCACATACACTTGGAAAGAATGTGTGTTTTCCAGTCATTGGATACAGGGACCTATAAACATCAGTGAGGTATTTGTCAGGTTCTGTAGAGAAACGGAGCCAATAGGACAGAAATACACACACACACACACACGTATGTATTTATATAAAATACACACATATATGTGTGTTTATATATAGTTTATATATATAACTTATATTTATTATATTTTATTTTTATTTTATATGTAAATATATATTGTATTATATACATAATACAATATATATTATTTATATATTATTATTGTATATATGTACTTATTATTATGAGAAATTAGCCAGCATGAATACTGAGGATGATAACTCCCAACATCTGCAACTGGCAAGATAGAAACCCAGGAAAGTGAATGGTGATCAATACAAACCTTGTTTTATGTGTGCTTCTGTTTGAAGACACTTTCTTTATGTATATTGATGATTCATTAACATTGAACTTGTGGCTAATAACATAACTCATGCTTGAACAAAGCTTATTTAACAGATGCATTGTCTCCATAAAGTATATTACAGCATTGGGGTTAGGAACACTAGACTAAGTTTGAGGGCCATTTCCAAGAGTGAAATCATCAAGAAAACCATACAAATGCAAAAAACATGGCACTAAATAGACCAGGGAAAGGTACCTTTTCTCATGACAGCTGAAACAAGGAGGCTGAGCATTGTCTTATATGAACTCAGCTGGAAACATACTGGGAGTGTGTGCAACTAGGGAACTTGAGTTTTTTATTGTTCTGCATATGTCCCTGAATGACTGTGAAAGCACCGTGATTACTGACTTTGGGGTTACAAATGAACTTTAGGAAGGGAAAAATTCACAAATATGGAATCTGTGCATATATGTGTATATTATTTTATTGAATTTTTATTGCATTTTGCAGACACTGTTTTTTACAAACTGAAGGTTTGTGGCAACCATGCTGGTTTATCGGCACCATTTTTTTCCCCCAACAGCATTTGCTCACTTTGTGTCCCAGTGTCACATGTTGGTAGTTCTTTGCAATATTGCAAACTTTATTATTATTGTTATTATTATTATTATTATGCTTGTTATGGTGATATGTAATCAGTGATATTTAATGTCTCATTATTTAAGAAATATATGGTTTCACTTATTTGTGGAGCATAACAAATAACATGGAGGACATGAAGAGATGGAGAGGAGAAGGGAGTTGAGGGAAACTGGAAGGGGAGGTGAACCATGAAAGACTATGGACCCTGAAAAACAACCTAAGGGTTTTGAAATGGGGGGGTGGGAGGTTGGGGGAGCCAGGTGGTGGGTATTAAGGGGGGCACGTATTACATGGAGCACTGGGTGTGGTGGAAAAACAATGAATACTGTTATACTGAAAAGAAATTTTAAAAAATGGAAAAAAAGAAATACATATCAAATGGCTATAGCTGCCATAGATAGTGATTCCACCTGTGGATCTGGGCAAAATAAATTGAAAATCTTCTGGAAAAATTCATCATTTCAGATGCCATGAACATTTATGATTCATGGAAAGAGGTTAAAATAGCAACATTAACAGGAATTTAGAAGTTAATCCTATCCCTCACGGATGACTATGAGGGGTTTAAGAGTTCACTGGGGAAAGTACATGCAGATGTGGTGGAAATAGCACGTCAACTAGAATTAGAAGTGGAGCCTGAAGATGGCACTGATTTGCTACCATCTCATGGTCAAACTTGATGGGCTGAGGAGCTGCTTTTCATGGATGAGCAAAGAGTGGTGTCTTGAGATGGAATATACTCCTGGTGAAGATACTATGGCGACTGTTTGGATTTAGAATATTTTATAAACTTAGTGATAAAGCAGTGGCAGGGTTTGAAAGGATTGACTTCAGTTTCTAAAGAGGTTCTACTGTGGGTAAAATGCTTTCAAATAGCACTACCTGCTACAAAGAAATCATTCAAGAAAAGATGAGTAAGTAGATTTGGCAAACTTCACTGTTGACTTGTTTTAAGAAATTGCCATAGATAGGGGCACCTGGGTGGCTCAGTGGGTTAAGGCCTCTGCGTTCGGCTCAGGTTTATGATCCCAGGGTCATGGGATTGAGCCCCACATTGGGCTCTCTCCTCAGCAGGGAACCTGCTTCCCTCCCTCTCTCTCTGCCTGCCTCTCTGCTTACTTGTGATCTCTGTCAAATAAATAAAATCTTTAAAAAAAAAGAAAGAAAGAAATTGCCATAGATATCCTCACTTTCAGTGACCACCACCCTGATCAGTCAGCAGCCATCAAGACTGAGGCAAGACCATTAACCAGCAAAAAGATTGTGACTTGTTGAAAGATCAGATGAAGCTTAGTATTTTTTAGCAATAACATATTTAAATTTTCTATTTCATTGTATTTTTTTTATTTTTATTTTTTAAAGAGCTATTTATTTATTTATTTGACAGAGAGAGTGAGCACAAGCAGGCAGAGTAGCAGGCAGAAGGAGAGGGAGAAGCAGGTTCCCCATTGAGCAAGGAGCCAGATGTGAGGCTCAATCCCAGGACACTGGGATCATGACCTAAACTGAAGGCAGTCACCCAACCTACTGAGCCACCCAGGCGTCTTTTTTTTTTTTTTTAAAGGAATTTCTATGCCCAACAAGGGGCTCGAACTCATGACCTTGAGATCAAGAATTGTATGCTTTGGGTACCTGGGGTAGCTCAGTTAGTTAAAGCCTCTGCCTTCAGCTTAGGTCATGATCTCAGGGTTTTGGGATCGAGCCTGCTTCCCCACCACCACCCCACCTGCCTTTCTGCCTACTTGTGATCTCTCTCTCTGTCAGATAAATAAATAAAAATCTTAAAAAAAAAAAAAAAGAATTGTATGCTTTCACCTGAGCTACCCAGGCACTCCAATAAAGTATTTTTTAAATTAAGGTATGTTCATAGTTTCGTTTTTTTGGACATAATTTCATACTTTATAATAGACTGCCATGTAGTGTAAAAATAACTTTTATATGGTCTTGGAAACCAAAAAAAATTTTCGACTCACTTTACTGTGATATTTGCTTTACGACAATCGTCTAGAAGTGCAGTATCTCTGAGGTATGCATGTAATGGAGATTGACTTTATTTCATCAAGTGTTGTCCATTTCTCATGTTCTTCCTTCTGCCTTTAAATTGTGAGTTTCTGTATGCAACATGCCCCTCAGGCTAAAGAACTTTCTTTAGAATTTCTGATGGGGGCAATTCTCATGGCTACTATTTCTTATTTGTGTCTCTGAAAATATCTTCATCTGCCTTCAATATTGTGGAAGATTTTCTGGGTTGACAGTTTATTTCTTTTGCTCTTTAAAGGTATTGATCTATGGTCATCTTCACAGTTCCTCTGTGAACTCCATAATGTTTTAAATCATTCTTGTTTTATGTAGTATGCCATTTTTGTCTAAATGCTTTAAGATTTCTCTTTATCTTTGGTTTTCAACAATTTGATTATGATGTTTCTAGGCAATTATTTTTGTGTTTATTCTTCCTGGGGTTTGCTGAGCTTCTTGGATTTGTAAATTCATGTCTCTCAGGATGTTGGCCTTCCTCAAATGTTTGTTGATTTTTGCTTTTGTGCTCATCTGTGTATTTGAGATTTTTTTTCTTTTCTTTCTTCTTTCTTTTTTTCCTTTGTCCTTTTTTTCTTCTTCTTATTTTTGGGAGGAGGCTTGTTGCACACAATCTCTGGGGGAAGGATTAAGACACATGACTACTACCTGAATACCTGTCTTTTCTTTAGATGTATGAGGAAGGAGTGGGGCATGCAGCTGAACTGGAAGCTTTAGAAGCTGGTGTTCTGGGTTTAAGAGCTTCCTGATTTCTTCCAGGTTTCACCAGCTACCAAGACGCTGGCCTATCTATTAAACTGAAGGTCCTGTATATTCTACTTATGGATAGATACCCCTATTGCCATCATGGGATGGGGCATGGGTAACTTCATTGGCTCACCTGCTTCTGCTGTGAGACTCTAATTACTTTGTGGTTTAGTGTGGACTCCTTCCTGCTTCTTATGGTCACCTCTAGATGTGCAACACTTTTGGTATTGCAATTACCTTTTGTAACATTTCTCTCTTGTTTTGGGGCTATTACTCCTTTCTTCAGTCCAATGGAACCTCCTATCCATTTTTCAGTGAATTCTCATAAGTTCTGTCCCACTGACAGTTAACCTTTTTGTTTTGCAATGCATTTATGAATTTGATTTTTAAAAATATGTGTTTTTTGCCAGGTCAAGGGGTTTGTGTCATCAAGAGATGGTTGTATTATGTACCCATTCTACCATTTAAAATCAAACTTGCGTTTCTTCTCCTTTTTAAAAAAGGAAACAGTAGTGTTAACAGCTTGATTTAATTTTATAGTTAGGTAAAAAAGGAATACAAGCAATTCCAAGAAAGGAACACTACAAATTCTTAGTCATTGTAGAGGGGAGAGAGAGTTTAGGGAGTTCACATTGTCCTGGTTATGAAATGATGCTAAGCTTGCCAAATTCATAAGTTTACTTTCTCATGGATTTGCTTGTTACATGTAGGTTTTGATTTTGCCTTGAATTGCCTTAAAGTTTTAGATTCTTTGGTGGATTCTTTCAAGCTTATACAGTTCTAAAGTTATATTCAAACACTGCCATCTTGTGGGTCATTCCTTTTGTCTCCCCATCCCACACCTCAAATGCTCCCTCACACAAATACAACCAGAATGGTTGAGGTATGTCAACTTTTGTTAGTGCTACGAGCTCTCCTGAGAGCTTGAGTGCTATCTCATTTAAACTTCATAAGAACTTTATGCATCAACTATTAATAATTACATGGTAGAGATGAGGAAAACTGAGGCCTATGTAGGTTATGTAACTTGCCTAAGGTCTCATATAAGAAGAGGAGTAAAATTTTATATCCAGGTGGTATGCCTCTGGAGTCCCTGCTTTTACTGCATCCACATGTAAAATAATAAATTTAAGAATAATACAGTGTGACATGATAATATTAGTAAGTTACAGAAGTTAAAGATGAGGGGATAACTGTTAGGAAGGGGCATCAGGGAAGTCTTCACAGATTTTTAAGGAAGTAACTTCCTCTACATGAGGAGTTGAAGGATAATCACTGCACAGGAAGAATATAGCTAGGACCATATCCCTTGGATATAATAGTAGAGAAATACCCAATTATCCATTATTTTGCCTGCCTTGTATCCTGCCTTCTTGGGGGAGCTACTCATTACTGTGCTTCAAGCATGACTCTCCTAGAAGCTGTCAAACATTATACCCTTGACTCCCCACCTAATCTGAGCCCATATGAACCCATCAGGGGCTCTGGAATTTTTGTGCTTAAGGCAAAGGGCACAGCGCTGTGTTTCCTAATGGAAAAGCTGTGGTGTGTGTCAGAAAGCTGCAGCCAGCCAAGTGTCTTCACATGGAAAATGGTCTGGAGCAGGAGAGAATAGGGCCAAACCATGAGGTTCCAGTCATCTCTAGGCCAGCTGCACTGCTGACCTTCTTATAGTAAAAACCATTCTTGCAGAATGTCATCGGGCTTGTGTTTAGATCCACTGCAACCATACAAGTTCTAACATTTTTATTTTAGCAGCTGAAGTAGGGACAGCACTGTCTATATACAACTTGAATGACAGCATAATATGTCTTGATTATGAAGGACAGCACTGTTAATTTATTTCAGTAAAATGGCATATAGGGAGTATTACAAATGCTGCGTTGCTTTAAAACATTTCTGCAGTTCTGTATTCTGGCTTCATCTCAAACTCCATTCCTGATGCCTGGACTATTCTCCTACTTCTCCACATTTCCAGCACTGCAGTCTTCTAAAGCCATCTCTGGATCTATTTCTTGCTTTAAGTCTACTTCAGAAATTCTAGTCAATTTTGGGGGTAAATTTTGATTTTTTTAAATCAACATTTAATTATTGCAAAGAAAAATAAATCATAAAATCCAAAGAGGTCGAAATTTAGAAACACCCCTAAATCTACCACACCAAGATAATCACTGGTATATGGCTATCTCTTCTTCTACGTGTAAACACAAAAATGTTTAAAAAGTCTCACAAAATGGTTAATATTTCATTTGCATTCATTGTTAATCATTTCAATAATTTTTACAAATAACCGATATATTTGCAGGCATTCTGTTTTCTAGGGAAATGAGGGGCAATTCCATATCACTTGACTGGAATGTTCTTTCTTCCGTGCTTCATCTAGTTATTGCCTACTCATTCCTAGGATCATAGGTCAAGGGTCACTTCTTTGGGAAGTCAGATTACATTGATATTCTTTGTAGTACTTGTAAAGGTTGCAATTTATTCTTATGTTTGGGATTATCTGGGCTTGGCAACTGTTAAAATGAATGAATGACTGCTTGGAATAATTCCGCTGCTATGGAAATACTTTTTTTTTTTTCCTTTAAGATTTATTTTTAAGTAATCTCCATGCCCAGCAAGGGGCTTGAACTCCTAACCCCTGGATCAAGAGTCACACGCTTTTCTGACTCTGCCAGCCAGGTGTCCCTGGAAATACCTTTTGATTTATAAAAGTCAGATTTATTATTCATGAAGTGCTAGGCACTCTATGAACTGTATATCTGTATCTACGTAATTACATTTTTCACAAATATAAGTGCATTTTCGCTTCTAAAATACATTATTGTTCCTATTTTACAAACAAGGAAAGTAAGTTTTCAGAAAACCTATTTAACTTGCCAAATGAAAGCGATCAATAAAAGATTCGAACTTAGGCTTATGCATTTATTTACATTATTTTCTTTATTTGCCATTACTGGTTTCTTTATTCCTTATTATAAGTCATCATATATAGTTTATTTTCAAAATCACTTAATTTTTACAGTAAAAACTGGTTTTTGTTACATCAAAGTAGGAAATAGGGCACCTTGAATAAGGGGCAAAGGAACAGACCATTGTATTGGGAAGGGCAGCAGAGGGCTCTTCTCACCTTTCCCTTTCACCAACCAGCTGTCTGGTTTTGTGCTTCCACAAGGAAGGCTGCAAAAAGACGGTAAAGCTGAACTGGTGGATCTCAAAAAGACACGTAGTCCAACGCCTTCGTGCTATACAGAGGCTCGAGCTGTACTGCCAACTCCTAACTGCTAGTGTTTGTTGTGAATCAAACTACCCCTCCTTGAACAAACATTTACTGAATTCTACGGTATGAGGCATTTTGTTGTAGTGTTTCCCATTCGGTAAACTAGTACTAATTTCCTCTTCCTCCTCTTAATACTGCTACTTTCTTTCCTAGTCGTCCCCACTCCCCCCCCCCCCCCGTTTTTTGTTTTGTTTTGTTTGTTTTGTTTTCTTTTCCTTCACTCCAGCACTTTTAAAACCGGCCTTGGATGTGGAGTTAAATGGGGGAAAATCGGTAGTGTAAGCCTGGTGGCAGGCACTGACTGACGTGACCCTGGTGCGCAGCAGGTCCCAGTAACAATCTAGGAAGGCAGTGAGTGACGCCTTCGGACCAAGGGAGTGCCTCTCAGACAATCTGGGTGCTTGAGCGGGAAGGCAAGTGTGATGCTGCTAATCTGCGCTTTGGCTTTCCAGTGACCCCACTGGTAGGGCAACGCGAGAACTCTTCTGAGCAAGATGCCTACGCATTTGGCTTCTACTGCGTGGTGACTGGCTGCACAAGTCATCCGGCCAGGTCTCCAGGACTCTCTCTCCACCCGGGTTTATCCGGAACTCCCAAGTCCGCAGCTGACGTTTCTACCTAGGCCGCACTGACCCCAAAGGCACATTTCCACCAACGCTGTTGGCTGAGAATCCTCAGCTGCCGCGTTTCCCCGCCCCTGGCTTGCGCCGGTAGTCCGAAGGCCGGCAGGGTCAAGTTCTCTCAGGGCTCCCGGGAAAGGCCATAGCTTAGGTGTTGCCACGCGAGGCCTTCTGGGCAGACACCAGCCAATCCTCATGAGGCATACACGAGCCTCGGCCAATCAATGCCTGTCTTATTCCTGGGTTCCGCCCGCACCGGTCTTTTCTCCCAGCCCCCTTCCCGGTGCCTGTAGTCGCGGCTGAAGCTGCAGCCGCCTCCACAGCTGCGGGGCCTGGGGACCAGCCTCCCCCCTGGCACTGTTCCGTTTCTCCAGTTGTCTTCACTGAGGATGAGTCCCTGCGCGGCTGTGTGCTCGTCTCGCGGAGTACACCGGCGCACTTTCATCTAGCGACTGGTGAGGGAGTGCTCTGCGCGGCCTCACTGTGCGGAGTAGGCTGAGGCGACCGTGTCGCTTAAGCCGGTGGCGGGGGGGTGCGGGGGGCGGGCAGTGGGACAGTATTCAGTTTCCGGAGGGTGCGGGTGACCGGGGCACAGATACCTCGCGGGGAGGGAGCCCAGTGGCTCCGAGGCTGCCGCGCTTCGAGCGAGACGGCGGGGAGCAGGCCCAGGGATCGGGGTCCTGGAGTCCGCCTTCTTGCAACCTCGCTCAGCTTATGAATGGGCTGTTCTGCTACGCGCTACGTTGCTGTCCTGCCTGACACGCCCTCCAGCGTTGTTGCTTTGCTAGTTTCGGTAGTTGTGTCACTTCCCTTCGAGCCTTAAATTTGAAGCCATTCCTTGAAGCGTTATCCCTTCGTGGGGTCATAGAGTTTTACTCCACTGTGGGGATACTGACTCTGGAATTCTGTGTGAATTGACCATTGTGTGAAAAGGAATCGGTTCTTGGGATTGAGGAAAACCGGATAGAAGCTTTTTATTGTAACACGTTGTGTGGTTTTAAAAAAGTTTTAGGTCATAGCGAAATTGGTAAGCCCGGACATCCTTGACTGCTGTTCTCCAACATAGTTAATAAAACTTAAAGATATTTTTTTCAGGAAGCAGAAATTGATGTAGCACTCCCCCTGCTCCCCTTCCCTCCATGCTTCGAAGTAGGGCGTTTGAAATTCGAAATCTATCAGAATTATTGGAAGACTGGGACTTTTTTTTTTTTTTTTTAATGAGTGATAGTGTTTCTCCACTCATAATGTACCAATTCACATCCTTGCGTAGCTACTTCTTGATTTTTGTTTGTTTGTTTTGAACTCCTTGATTTGTATTGGTTTTAGAAACAGACATAGATGAGGGCAAAAAGGTGTTTTCTAAAAAGAATTTGTTACAGGTATTTGCAGAAGCTTTAGTTAGAGCATAGTTTATCTCAAGAAATTTTTTAAAGTGGCTGCTTCATTATTTAAATAAAAAAAAAAAGAACTTGTATTGAGGGTTCTTAGGACGCTAAATTCTGTGAAGGAACTTACTACATTCTTTTACTCTCATTATATTTTAGGACCATATGTAGTTGAATAGACCATAAATGAATTCACCTATTACATAAAGGAGCTCATTATTACTCGGTTTATTATTATAAATGGTATCAAAATCAGCTTACCGTTATTAATAGATCAGTAATTTTTTTTGCTACATGTAGAGATGTGTTTGACCCCTAAGATTTGCAGAATTTGTCTGTTGTGAAACTGGATATTGCATCGGTAAGGTATTGAAGTCTCTATCTTTAGTACCAAGAGAGTATTTGAGATAACGTTTACTAAAATACAATATTGATGAAGGGAAATTACTAATCTCTTAAAGAAGCAAGTTCTTGTGTTTTAAAATTGTTATGTGAACTATTTTCAGGGCTTACAGAAGGAATTAAAAAATTTTTAAATTCAATTTTGAGTTATAATTTGTAGCTTTGTAACAATTTAATATAGATGCAAGTTTAAAAGGAAGATATTTTGGTATTAGTGCTTTATAAATAAGTCTGTTTATTGAATATATATGTATTTATATATATATATATATATATATATATATATGAAGAAATAATGACAACCCTGTCCCCAGTTCCCCCTTCCCTGAGAACTTAAAATCTTTGTGTAGCCAAGGTCCATCCTAACAGGACAAGTTATTATCACCAACTTTGCAGATGGCGAAATAGGATTAGGGATATTAAGTTATTTGGCCAAGGTTTTATCTGGCCAAGGGTAGTAGGATCCCAATTCTTCTGACTACAAATAAGGGTAATTTTTTTGTAGTACACTGTTCTACTTCTTATTAAAAAAGATTATCTAACTGCATTTTGAGAGAGTAATTTGGGTAGAGTAGAATAGATAGAATCTAGAGTATACTTATCTGTATTTGTAATTTAAACTTTTCTGTATTTGTAATTTAAACTTTCATGTAAATTTCCTCATTGTAAAATGAAGGTGCTCATATATAAAAAGGCAATATGAGGTTGAAATTTATGTAGGTTGTCCATATCAAAATTTAAAAGATGGTAGATGCTCTGTAACTAACGCATGGACACATTGGCAGTCTTGTAAGGGTTTGGGTGAAAAGCATTCCAAGCAGAAAGGACTCTAAAAAAGTTATGCCGTTTTCTGACCTGTATATCAATATAAGCCCCCCCTTTCTTTTTTTTAAAAACATTTGTTGGGTGATTACATATGAATTAACTGTTTCATTTGTTTTTCAGAACAACCCAAGTTATAAATATTTGTTGCCACTTTTTCTAAGTGAGAGAATTGAAACTTAGGAAATTGTGATGTGCCTAGGATCATTTAGTTAGTGGTCTACCTGGGTTCCTACCTCTGGTGTTCTGAATTTAGAGTCTGAATTTTATGGGCTATGTCTTAATTGACAGGCTTAATTGATGTTCTTTTCCTGACGTCCCAAGGCTAACCATAACACATGGAATGTAGATATTAGGCTTGGACTTGTCAGAATGGCATGATCAGATTTGTGTTTTAGGAAGATACCTAAACTCCTAACCAAGGATAAGTGGAACAATTATGAGTCACTGTTGAGGGCTCAACCTCTACTGGCTAACACCTTTGTGGTGGGCTAGTTCCCAAGGTTGAACAATTGCCTGTAGCTAGCTGTACTGTTATAATTCAGTTTCCCATCAATATTTTGTATTCGTCACATATAAACAACTTTTCCCCGTTAATTTTTATTTGTTGCATTTTCAAAGGTTTTTTCTTTTCTTTTTCTGATTTCCAAAGTATTTACCCCCTACTCTACTTCTTGGCTGCCATTATATATAATCTGGCTAGAAATTTGGGAGTTACCACCACATCTTATATATTCAAGATCTTAAATATCTAAATGTGTCTCTGAATTGCTCGCTTTCTTTATCCCTAAAGAAAGGCACAGAAAGCTGTCCATAATCTGTCCCACCCTGGTGTATATATTAAGCCTCGCTGTTTTCTGTCTTCTGAATTACTTGGAATTTTCAGAATAGACTAAAATGATTCCAGTGCTTTAATTTATATTTTTTCTCCCTGCCTTGAATGCTACTCACCCTGAATTTATCAGGCAAACATATACTCATCCTAATGTAGGAAATCTTCCCTGTCTCTCTCTTCTCAACTCCCTATTCCTTTGAGTCACTTGTTTTATCTTTACCATAGGTTTATGTTTTAATCATTTGCTTAAATATAATCAGTCTTCTCTATCAAACTGTGACCCTTTGATGGTAGAGACAATAGTAGATAATAGATTTTGTTCATTGAATACAGATGTTAAATGAGCTATACTTTCACTTAAGTATTATCCATGAACCTATATTTTTATTATGTTATCTAAAATATTTATACCATATTTATTTTGTATTCCCAGTACCTGTGACCTACTGTGGATGCACTGGAGAGGCAGTGTAGTATAGAAGAAATAGCTTGTACTTTGCTGTTAAACAGATCTGTGCTTGAATTCCAACTTCTCTTTTATTAGTGCTATGATTTGGGTGGCTTATTTAACCTCTCTGTGATGTAAAATATCCAATATGTAGTAGGTGCTTAGTAAATATTTATTTCCCTTGCTTTCTTTGCCTTCAGTAAGCATTTGTTGAATGCATAAATAACATTTACACTGGTAATTGGAAATATGGGCCTGGAATTTAGGAAAGATGTGAGGGTAGAAGACATATTTGGGGGTTATGAGCATATAGGTTACAGTTAAAAGGTAGAAAGAGATTGAAATTATTCAGGGAGAATATGAAGTAGAGAGGAAGAGAAGGCTGACGATGGAACATTGAGAGCTCCAAAATTTGAAGGTAAGGGGAAGAAGTAATGTCTTTGGAAGAAGGGGTGAGAGAGAGCCCATGCTTAAATGCTTCAGTAGTTCCCTATGCTTTCAGTATCCCTTCCTAGATACTTGGGAGAATGTGGTGTTAATGACTAAAAGCAGCGAAGTAAATTAAAAGTGTTCTTAGGAGAACCCTCTCGTTCCATCCAGATACTTAGAAGAATGTGGTGTTAATGACTAAAAGCAGCGAAGTAAATTAAGAACAGAACTAAAAGTATCTAAAAGTATTTGTAGGTTTGGAGGTCATTTTGGTAGCCTTAGTGTATATGTTTTAATTGGAGAAATATGCATGGAAACCAGGTAGCAGAGGCAATGAAACTCAAACATGAATTTTGAGATTAAATTTGTTACCCTTTTGTTACTGAAGAAATAATAGTAATAAAAGCTACTGTTTGTTGCATGCCTGTTTTGTGCAGGTACCAGGCTAAGCAATTTCATTTGTCATTACAGTAATGCTGTGAGATTGGTGACATTGTTTCCGTTTTCAGATGAAGAAATAAGAGATTTACGTAATTCTTAGAGTTACATAACTAGTAACAGCTGGCATTGCTGTATTTGAATCCAAAGATGTAAGGCTCTAAGAAACACTAGCTATTAGTCACTTCCATATTTATGTTCATAGTATTCTGTATGTTTCTCCATATATTATAGTATACTACCATTTTTATATTTAATATTCCCCTTTTTGTTCATTGTAATTGCTTATGTATAGTAACAATTAGAGAATTTTCTTTGGTTGTACTCTTGATTTTTTTCATGTAGTGTTTGAGTTATTTGCCAGGAAGTAGTTCTTTTCAGGTATTATGAATACACTGAAAGTACAAAGGTGGAAATATTTTAGATCCTCAAAAAAATGAAGTTAACTATAATTGACTATTTTGCTATGTATATTTTTTTCCAGTTTTCTGGAAAAGTAGTTTTAAAGTGGGTTTAAACTAGTTTAGTTTAAGTTAAGTAGTTTAGTTAAGTTTTAGTTTAGTTAGTTTAGTTAAGTAGTTTTCAACTACTTAAGGCTTTGTTACTTTTTTCATCATGTCAACTAAGAAACGCTTTGTTTTTGGGCGCCTGGGTGGCTCAGTGGGTTAAGCCGCTGCCTTCAGCTCAGGTCATGATCTCAGGGTCCTGCGATCAAGTCCCACATCAGGCTCTCTGCTCAGCAGGGAGCTTGCTTCCCTTCCTCTCTCTCTGCCTGCCTTTCTGCCTACTTGTGATCTCTCTCTGTCAAATAAATAAATAAAAATCTTAAAAAAAAAAAAAAGAAACACTTTGTTTTTTATACCTATCAACAGTTTAAGGTGGGAATAATGTTATAAACCTTATATCAAATTATAAAACATACAGACTTGTAGAAACAACTGGAGCTAGAAAAGATTGGGAATCCTAATTCTATGCTGTTACCTCTGGATGGGGAAGTCAGAATAGCGAAGAGCTAGTTAGATTTAGGACTTTGACTCTTAGTGTGGTTTGAAATGGGAGTTGAAAGTGCACATTTGCAATGTTTCATATCTATCTATGGTGCACAGAAGTTTCCCCTACACTTATAGTAAAATCCTATATGTCCCTCCAAATAGTTGCCTCATAACTGTTTTTTCTTTTGTCATTCAAAATATGTATTTAAAAACTGAAATGAGAAAAGTGTTTTGGGGAATTTAAGTTTTATTTTAAGTTTTTATTTATTTTATTTATTTTATTTAAGTTTTATTTTAAGTTTATTTTAAGTTTTTAAAATTTATTCAGTTTATTTAGAACAAAAACAAACCAGTTCATCCAGTTCTGCCCTCCCACCCCTAATCTGATATAAGAGAGTCATATGCCATTTGCTTCCCTCTTACTCATTTCACTTAGCATAATGCCGTTGAGGTCCATCCGTGTTGTTGCAAATGGCAAGAGCTCATCCTTTTTAATGGCTTGGTAATATTCCATTGTATGTATATAACTTTTTAAAAAAAATTATTTTTATTAACATATAGTGTATTATTTGCCCCAGGGGTACAGGTCTGTGAATCGTTAGGCTAACACACTTCACAGCACTCACCATATCACATACCCTCCCCAGTGTCCATCCCCCTACTCCCCCCAGCAACCCTCAATTTGTTCTGTGAGATTAAGAGTCTCTTATGGTTTGTCTCCTTCCCCATCCCATCTTGTTTTATTTTTTACTTCCCTACCCCCCAAACCCCACTCTGCCTCTCAAATTCCTCATATCAGGGAGATCATAGGATAATTGTCTTTCTCTGATTCACTTATTTTGCTCAGTATAATACCCTCTAGTTCCATCCATATCATCGCAAATGGCAAGATTTCAGTTCTTTTGATGGCTGCATAGTATTCCATTATATATAGCTACGACATCTTTTTTATCCATTCATCTGTTGATGGACATCTTAGGTTCTTTCCATAGCTTGGCTATTGTGGACATTGCTGCTGTAAACATTCAGGTGCATTTGCCCCTTCGGGTCACTACACTTGTATCTTTAGGGTAAATACCTAGTAGTGTGATTGCTTGGTCGTAAGGTAGCTCTATTTTCAACTTTTGGAGGAATCTCCATACTGCTTTTCAGGGTGGCTGCACCAGCTTGCATTCCCACCAACGGTGTAGGAGGGTTCCCCTTTCTCCGCATCCCCTCCAACATCTGTCATTCCCTGACTTGTTAATTTTAGCCATTCTGAATGGTGTGAGGTGGTATCTCATTGTGGTTTTGATTTGAATTTCCCTGATGCCAAGTGATGTGGAGCACTTTTTCATGTGTATGTTGGCTATCTGGATGTCTTCTTTGCAGAAATGTCGGTTCGTGTCCTCTGCCCATTTCTTGATTGGATTATTTGTTCTTTGGGTGTTGAGTTTTATATTCTTTAAAGATTTTGGATACTAGCCCTTTATCTGGTATTTGCAAATATCTTCTCTCATTCTGTTAGTTGTTTTTTGGTTTTGTTGACTTTCTTTTGCTGGGCAAAAACTTTTGAACTTGATGAAGTTCTGATAGTTCATTTTTGCCCTTGCTTCCCTTGCTTTGGCGATGTTTCTAGGAAGAAGATGCTGCAGCTGAGGTTGAAGAGGTTGCTGCATGTGTTCTCCTTAAGGATTTTGATGGATTCCTGTCTCACATTGAGGTCTTTCATCCATTTTGAGTCTATTTTTGTGTGTGGTGTAAGGAAATGGTTCAGTTTCGTTCTTCTGCGTGTGGCTGTCCAATTTTCCCAACACCATTTGTTGAAGAGACTGTTTTTTTTCCATTGGACAGTCTTTCCTGGTTTGTTGAAGGTTAGTTGACCATAGAGTTGAGGGTCCATTTCTGAGCTCTCTCTTCTGTTCCACTGATCTCTGTGTCTGTTTTTGTGCCAGTACCATACTGTCTTGATGATTACAGCTTTGTAATAGAGCTTGAAGTCTGGAATTGTGATGCCATCAACTTTGATTTCTTTTTAACATTCCTCTGGCTATTTGGGGTCTTTCCTGGTTCCATATTTATTTTATTATTTGTTCCATTTCTTTGAAAAAAGTTGATGGTATTTTGATAGGGATTGCATGAAATGTGTAGATTGCTTTAGGTAGTGTAGACATCTTCACAGTATTTGTTCTTCCAATCCATGAGCATGGAATGTTTTTCCATTTCTTTATGTCTTCTTCAATATCTTTCACGAGTACTTTATAGTTTTCTGAGTACAGATTCTTTGCATCTTTGGTTAGGTTTATTCCTAGGTATCTTATAATTTTTGGTGCAATTATAAATGGGATTGACTCCTTAATTTCTCTTTCTTCTGTCTTGCTGTTGGTGTATAGAAATGCAACTAATTTCTATGCATTGATTTTATATCCTGACACTTTATTGAATTCCTGCATGAGTTCTAGCAGTTTTGGAGTGGAGCCTTTTGGGTTTTCCATATAAAGTATCATATCACCTGTGAAAAGTGAGAGTTTGACTTCTTTGCTGATTTGTTTCTTTGTGTTGTCTGCTGAAGCTAGGACTTCTAGTAGGATGTTGAATGGCAGTGGTGATAGTGGGTATACCTGCCGTGTTCCTGACCTTAGCGGAAAAGCTCTCAGTTTTTCCCCATTGAGAATGATATTTGCTGTGGGTTTTTCATAGATGGCTTTGATGATGTCCCCTCTATCCCTATACTTTTAAGAGTTTTGATCAGGAAGGGATGCTGTACTTTGTCAACTGCTTTTTCAGCATCTATTGAGAGGATCATATGGTTCTTGTTCTTTCTTTTATTAATATATTGCATCACATTATTGATTTGCAGATGTTGAACCAACCTTGCAGCCCAGGAATAAATCCCACTTGGTCGTGGTGAATAATCATTTTAATGTACTGTTGGATCCTGTTGGCTAGTATTTTGGTGAGAATTTTTGCATCGGTGTTCATCAAGGATAGTGGTCTGTAATTCTCCTTTTTGGTGGGGTCTTTGTCTGGTTTTGGGATCAAGGTAATAAAATGAGTCTGGAGGTTTTTTTTCCATTTCTGTTTTTGGAACAATTTCAGTAGAATAGGTATTCTTCTTTAACTGTTTGGTAGAATTTCCCTGGGGAGCCCTCTGACCCTGGGCTCTTGTTTGTTGGGTTGATTTTTGATAACTGCTTCAATCTCTTTACTGGTCATGGGTCTGTTCAGGTTTTCTATTTCTTCCTGGCTCAGTTTTGGTAGTTTATAAATCTCTAGGAGTGCATCCATTTTTTTCTAGATTGTCAAATTTGCTGGCATATAGTTGCTCCTAATATGTTCTTATAATTGTTTGTATTTCTTTGGTGTTTGTTGTAATCTATCCTCTTTCATCCATGATTTTATTAATTTGGGTCCTTTCTCTTTTCTTTTGGATAAGTCTGGCCAGGGGTTTATCAATGTTACTAATTTTTTTCATAGAACCAGCTCCTAGTTTCATTGATTTCTTCTTCTGTTTTTTAGTATCAATTTCATTGATTTCTGCTCTGATCTTTATAATTTCTCTTCTTCTGATGGGTTTAGGCTTTCTTTGCTGTTCTTTCTCCAGCTCCTTTAGGTGTAGGGTTAGGTTGTATACTTGAGACCTTTCTTGTTTTTTGAGAAAGGCTTGTATACTTTCTTCTCAGAACCGCATTTACTTTCTTCTCAGGACTGCGTTTGCTCTGTCCCACTGATTTTGAATGATTGTGTTTTCATTTTCATTTGTTTCCATGAATTTTTTCAATTCTTCTTTAGTTTCCTGGTTGACCCATTCACTCTTGTAGGATGCTCTTTAGCCTCCATGTATTTGAGTTCTTTCCAACTTTTCTCTTGTGATTGAGTTCTAGCTTCAAAGCATTTTGGTCTGAAAATATGCAGGGAATGATCCCAGTCTTTTGATACCCATTGAGACCTGATTTGTGACCCAGGATTTGATCTATTCTGGAGAATGTTTTATGTGCACTAGAGAAGAATGTGTATTCTGTTGTTTTGGGATGGAATGTGGTAAATATATTTGTGATGTCCATCTGATCCAGTGTGTCATTTAAGGCCTTTCTTTTCTTGTTGATCTTTTGCTTGGATGGCCTGTTCATTTCAGTGAGAGGGGTGTTAAAGTCCCCTACTATTATTATATTATTGTCAATGTGTTTCTTTGATATTGTTATTAATTGGTTTATATAGTGTGCTGCTCCCATGTTAAAGGCATACATATTTAAAATTGTTAGATCTTCTTGTTGGACAGACCCTTTGAGTATGATATAGTGTCTTTCCTCATGTCTTATTATAGTCTTTGGCCTGAAGTCTAATTTATCTGATAAAAGGATTGCTGCCCCAGCTTTCTTTTGATGTCCATTAGCATGGTAAATTGTTTTCCACCCCCTCACTTTAAATCTGGAGGTGTCTTTGGGTCTAAAATGAGTTTCTTATAGACAGCATATTGATTTTTTTTTTTAATCCATTCTGATACCCTGTGTCTTTTGATTGGGGCATTTAGCCCGTTTACATTTACATTCAGGGTATCTGTTTTTTTTTTAAATTTTATTTATTTATTTGACACACAGAGAGAGATCATAAGTAGGCAGAGAGGCAGGCAGAGAGAGAGGGGGAAGCAGGCTCCCTGTTGAGCAGAGAGCCTGATGTGGGCCTCGATCCCAGTATCCTGAGATCATTACCTGAGCTATAGGCAGAGGGTTAACTCACTGAGCCACCCACGTGCCCCATATATTCAGGGTAACTATTGAGAGATGTGAATTTAGTGCCATTGTATTGCCTGTAAGGTGACTGTTACTATATATTGTCTCTGTTCCTTTCTGGTCTACTACATTTAGGCTCTCTCTTTGCTTAGAGGACCCCTTTCAATATTTCCTGTAGGACTGGCTTGGTGTTTGCAAATTCTTTTAATTTTTGTTTGTCCTGGAAGCTTTTTATCTCTCTTGTTTTCGATGATAGCCTACCTGGATATAGTATTCTTAGATGCATATTTTTTTCATTGAGTGCTCTGAATATATCATGCCAGTTCTTTCTGGCCTGCCAGGTCTCTGTGGATAAGTCTGATGCCAGTCGAATATTTCTACCATTGTATATTGTCATGTACAAGACAGACTTCTTGTCTTGAGCTGCTTTCAGTATTTTTCTCTTTGTCACTGAGACTTGTAAGTTTTACTTTTAGATGACAGAGCATGGACCTGTTTTTTTTCATTCTGAGGGGGTTCTCTGTGCTTCCTGGATTTTGATGCTTCTTCCCTTTGCCATATTATGGAAATTCTCTAGCATAATTTGCTCTGATATACCTTCTGCCACTTTCTCTCTTTCCTCTTCTTCTGGAATCCCAATTATTCTAATATTATTTCATCTTATGGTATCACTTATCTCTTGAATTTTCCCCTTGTGGTCCAGTAGTTCTTTGTCTCTCTTTTGCTCAGCTTCTTTATTCTCCGTCATTTGGTCTTCTCTATCACTGATTCTCTCTTCTGCCTCATTTATCCTAGCAGTAAGAGCCTCCATTTTTTGATTGCACCTCATTATAGCTTTTTTTATTCCAAGTTGATTAGATTTTAGTTCTCTTATTTCTCCAGAAAGTGATTTTATTTCTCCAGGAAGGGTTTCTTTAATATCTTCCATGCCTTTTTCAAACCCAGCTAGCACCTTGATAATCGTTATTCTGAACTGTAGTTCTGACATATTACCAATGTCTGTATTGATGAAGTCCCTAGCCATTGGTACAGCCTCTTTTTTTTTTTTTTTCTTTTTGTGGTGAGTTTTTTTGCCTTGTCATTTTATCCAGATAAGAATATGTGAATGAGAGAATAAATGCTAAAAGGGTGACAGAGAGCCCAGAAAAATGTAAACTAACCAAATCAGAAGAGACCCAAAACTGGGGGGAGAAGCAAGAGGGGAAAAAAAATGTACATACATATATTAGAATGGTGGATAGAACAGATTTTGGGTGTATTTTGGTCTCTTAGAAGAAACTACCTCCCAAAATTTTAAAGAAACAGGAACATATATATGTACAAAAATGAAGGTAAATACAATGAAGGGATGGAATATGACTGTAAAGATGAAAATTTTTTAAAAAATTCTAAAAAAGGAATTGGTAAGATAAGCCAAACTCCTGGCACCTGATGTCATATCAATTTGCTACTCCTCCACCATCTTGCTTCTCTCTTCTTGTATATAACTGTTTAATCCATTTATCCATTGATATCCATTTATCCATATCTTGGCTATTGCAAATAATGTAAATAATGCTGCAGTGAACATGGAGTTAGTGTTTTGTTTTCTTTGGATAAATACCTAGAAGTGGACTTGCTGGGTATTACGTTAGTTCTATTTTTAATTTTGGGGGAACCTCCACAGTACTTTCTATAGTGGATATATTAATTTACATTCCCACCAGTAGTGTATAGGGTTCCTTTTTCTTTATGTCCTTGGCAACCCTAATTTTTTCTTATTTTTTTGATAATAGGCATTCTAAAGGAGAAAGGTGTTATCTCCTTTTGGTTTTAATTTACATTTCCCTGATGATTAGTGATGGTCAGCATTTTTTATGTACCTGTTGGGTATCTCCATGTCTTTTTTGGAAAATCTATTTAAATCTTTTGGCCATTTTAAAAATTAGATGGTTTAGTTTTTTGCTCTTGAATTTTATGAATTCTTTGGATACTTTATATCAATTAGCCCTTTATCAGAGGTATGATTTGCAAAAATTTTTCTCCCATTCAGTAGGTTACTTTTTCATTTTGTTGATGGTTTCCTTTGCTGTGCAGAAACTTTTTAATTTGGTGTGGTGCTACTTGTTTATTTTTGCTTTTGTTGCTTTTGCTGTTGCTGTCAGATTAAAAAAATCATCTTCAAGATCTATGTCAGGGAGGTTACTGCCTGTGTTTTCTTATAGGAGTTTTATGGTTTCAGATCTTAAATTTGAGTCTTTAAATCATTTGAGTTAATTTTGGGGTATGGTGTAGGATAGGGGTCCAGTTTCATGCCTTTGCATGTGGCTGTCCAATTTTCCCAACACCCTTTATTGAGGAGATTGTCCCCTTGCTATTGTATATTCTTGGTTCCTTTGTTGTAAATCATATATCCATGGGTTTATGTCTGGGCTCTCTATTCTGTTCCATTGATCTATGTGTTTCTTTGTGTGCCAATATCATACTGTTTTAATTACTACAGTTTTGTAACATAGTTTGAAATTGGGGTGTGATGCTTTCACCTTCTACTTTCTCAAGATAGCTTTGGCTGTTTGGGTTTTTTTGTGGTTTTAGAACGGTTCTATTAAGTATTTATGATCAATACCTTGGAGAAGAGAATTAACATAGAATTTCTATTGTATCTAACCATTATGAAATGGATTTACTAATTTAAAATCCAGAGGACTAAAATAAAATAGAATGAACTTGAGAGTACAAAAATATTGAAAGAAAAATAATTAGGAGATGATAAATAAAAAGATGAAGAAATGTTGAATGTAAAGTCATCCACTCTAGTTATAAAATTTCTGGTATATGGGTGGTTAGTTTTCTTTCAGGTAGTTAAAAACTTGAGGGATAGTAGTTTATCAAATAGTCGACAACTTGTATTTCATTTCTCCAGATCCAAACAGGGCAAAGCAGACAGGGTAGCATATTGGAAAAAAACTAGAGGCTCTTTATTTGGTGGCTGAGTTTTCTGTATTTTCCTACAGCCTCTCTAATCAATATATTAGCATTTCTTTATATTTTTTAGGTATTTAGTTCTGAATAGTTATTCATGCTTATGGTGAAGCATTCAGAAGTGGTTTGTAGTAAAATACAAGTAAGATTGCCTTCCATTTCTGTCTCCAGCTATTGGTGCTCTTCTCCAGAGGAACCACTCTTAACCATTTTGTTGTGTCTTCTTCTAGACATCTTTCATGCATGTTCAAGCATAAATATGTAAATGCATATACAATTTTTCCATAAGGGTATTGATACACATCTCATTTTCAAGGACATTGTACAGTGTATCTTGTAGATTATTTCATATCCGAAAATATATAGCGGCTTCATTTGATACATGAGTAATACTCTGTTTTATGGACATAATTACTTCTAATTTCCATGCTTTACTATTTCAAACAATGACTCAGTGAATATTCTTATACTAACACGATTTCACACATAGATACAGTTTTCCAAGATAAATTCCTAGAAGTAAAATTGCTTGGGTCAGAAAAAAGGTATAGTTTACATTTTCATAACTATATTAAATTTCCCTCCAGACTGTATGAGTTTATATGCTTACTGGCAATGGAGTAGGGTACGTATTTTCTTACAGTCTTGTCAGTACATAGTAATATCAAACTTTTTGATCTTTCCTATTTTGATGGATAAAAATAGTATCTCATTATAGTTTTTTTAAAGTTTTTATTTTAATTCCAATTAGTTAACATACAGTGTTATATTAATTTCACATGTACAGTGTAGTGATTCAGTAATTTCATGAATCACCCTTTGTTCATCACTAACAAGTATACTCCTTAATCCCTATTTTACCCATCCCTCCCACCTCCTCTCTGGTAACTGTCAGTTTTTTCTCTATAATTAAGAGTCTGTTTCTTGATTTGTCTCTCTCTCTCTTTTTTCCCTTTGCTCATTTGTTTTTTTCTTAAATTCCACATATGAGTGAAATCATATAGTATGTCTTTCTCGGACTGACTGGCTTCACTTAGCATTCTACTCTCTTGCTCCATTCATGTTGTCACATGGTATCTCATTATAGTTTTAATTTATATTTCTTTTGAGTGAGGTGAGTCTCTTTTTAAAAATCTGTTTAATTTCCTCTTCTTCTTTTTTTTTTTTTTTTTTTGAGAAATATCTTATTCTTTGAGTTTTATTTATTTGGTCTCTTATTTGTAGAGACTATATATATGTTAAAGAAGCTTTTTCTCCTTTTTTGTCTTAAAATTTTTAAATGTAGGCTTTAAACTGATTAAATGTATTAATCTTTTATTCATACTCTTGAATTTCAGACCATACTTATTAGAAAGGCCTTTTGTACTTTGAAATTATAAAAAAGAGTCTTAAATGCTCTCTTCTGGTGCTTTTATGGTATTATTTTTATGTTTGTCATTGATCCATCTGGAATTTATATTGGTGTAAGGTATAAAGTAAGTATCTAAAGTTCTTTTTTTTTTCAGGTTGATACCTGGTTGTTTTGCTACCTGATATTTAATTATCATCTCCTCCTATGGTCCTATGGTGAAGGACTTTCCAGGCACAGAGAACATTATCACAGCGCCTGGCCCTTAGTAAAAAGTGAATGATGAGAGTATTGGTTATTGTGATGGTGATGGGTGGTGGGTGCAATGAGACAATTTTGGGGGTAAATTACAGTTTGAGATGTGATTGTTATTGTTATAACAATTGTTATAAAGATGGTTGTTGCTATAATTGTTATAATATATATAATTGTTATAAAGATGTTATAAAGATGGTGGATTTAAGTGTGCTTATATCTTGTGGGGACATGGCTAGTACAGTGTAAAAATACAAGGGAGAAGAAACGAAGCTTTTGAAAAGAAAGAGGTGAACTCCAGAGATACAGAGGTTAATCTTAAGCAGAATAGAAAAAAAGATGTGAAGATGATTAATGTAGTTCTAAAATACTGTGGATGTGAAGCTGAAAAGTTGGTACACTTTTATTTTTTTGAAATAGGAATTAGGGACACACTTATTTATTTATTTTTAGGGGCACTTATATATAGAGGTTGTTGTAAAGTATCTGAGAGCAAGAGCCTGATTTTGTACTTTTTTTAAAAACTTTCTCTCTCTTTCCTTTTATAGGTCACTCTTGCAATTATGGATATTTAAAAGGATCAGACAGTGTGGAGGGGGAGTTCCCCTCCTCACTCCCCCTTGGTGCTTGACTCCAGGAATAATTCATAAACTGTGGAAAGTGGTTTTTTTTTTTTTTTTTTAAATAAAGGACTTGTATTTGATATAAACTTTATAGAACTATTTATAATTTTTTGATTTAAGTGCCAAAGCAAATTGTACAAAGATATATAGTTTTATACTGTTGCCATTGAGGATTTAAATTATAATCCTAAACAGGTCATTTATTCTCTATAAATCTTTCTGAATAGTACCTTTTTGTCCTGGCTTTTTAATTTTAAAAAAATTAGTCTTAACTGACTATTTTAAAGAACTAAACTAAGGAGTCTAAAAACAATTAGGATGAATTCTTCCATCCCTGACTGCACATCAAAGTGTCGATCCCTGAAACATGCTTTGGATGTCCTTTCTGTGGTAACAAAGGGGAATGAAAATCAGATTAAGGCCTTTCTCTCCAGTTATTGTTACAATGCTGCAACTATCAAAGATGCTTTTGGCAGAAATGCCCTCCACCTTGTTTCTTCTTGTGGAAAGAAAGGAGTGTTAGATTGGCTTATTGAGAAAGGAGTGGATCTTTCGGTGAAAGACAAGGAATCAGGATGGACAGCTTTGCACAGAAGCATTTTTTATGGACATATTGATTGTGTTTGGTCTCTATTGAAGGTAAGTGTCATTTGTTTATTTAAAACTATTTGGTCTGGCATATGTTTTTCTTAGTGTTTTTCAAGCACTTCATTTATTTTCCAGAGGTTTGAGTTTGTTCTTTTTAGTAGTTTGATGTCTTTTACTGTTGTAACTGACTAATCTTTAGAATTCAAATCCCATATATATTTTTATTTAGATTTTTTATGATACAAAATTTTAAACATATACCAAAGTTTGTAATACATAATGCACTGTTGGCTAATTGTGTCTTATATATGTCTCTACCATCTTTGTTTATCTCACATTATTTTGAAGTGAATCCCATACCGTTTATCATTTAACCCATATTATGTATCTTTTAGTATTCTTAAGAAAAATGCTTTACTTTTCTGTAACTTTTATTAGCTACTTTAAAAGGGCACTAGTTATTGAAATACAACATTTGGGACTATTTTTTTGGATAGTATGCTTATTTCTTGTTTGGCTAGGATAAAGTGTTTATAGTTGTAAAAGCCAATAATTAGAATCAGTTTAATTTATTTGAAATTTCCCATCAAGTAGATTCAATCTAGGTTTGTTGTACTGTATAGTCAAATAATGAAGTGTTTTGAGATGCACTCCAACGTCATTTCACTAATGAGTGCACATTAAAAACTCAGAAGTCATGAGTTTTTAAATTGAAATTTTTGTTTGTTTGTTTTTTTGGGGGGTATAGGCATTTTATTATGCTTGTAGAGGACACAGAGAAGAACAAAACACTTCCTGTCCTCAAGGAACTTATGGTCACATTAGGGAGCTTATCTTCAGTGTCTTCATCTATTTTTGATTTTAAAAAAGTTTACCAGTTAATTCATTCCTTTTACATCTAAAACATTTGATTTAGATGCTTTAATTCTCTTACCTTAATCTGTTTTATTTAGAAAGCTAGGTTGGTAAGAGTTAAAATTATCTTATCAGCCCTACTCTTACCCTTTGCCACTTCTACAGTCTCAGCTTTTTTCCAGTTTCTGCTAGAAATTTGGATGATTGCCAGTCCTGTCAAGCTTGAGAGCATCCTTGGATTTTCTCTTGTCATAGGTGTTGCCAATTCAGGTGTCAGGATTTGGGGCTTCAATTTGAAAAAGGGTCTGGTCTGAATTTTGGATCTTCCTTATCTTTGGGGTTTCATATCCCTTTAGAAATCCTCAATCATTCTTTCCTCCTTGGCTAAGAGAAGCCAGGAAATTTTTGCTTCAGCCTCCTTGCGCTTATCTTGACTGTCTTTTATTATTATCATAGGCCTACTGCTCAGTTATAGATACCTAATAGTGGATACATTGCACTGATAAAATTTTCCCACACAGAAACCTTTTCCTATCCATTTAGTAGTCAAGTCTCAACATAGCATATCCTTTTTCCCTTTGACCTTTGAACATCATTAAATTGGAAGAGCTGCAGTGATTGGAGTGTGCATGTCAGTTCCACTTCTCGACACCTGTAGCATATAAGGTATTATGACAACTATAGCCCTTAAGGTATTATGGTTGGCAGAGAGAGACCATACACAAATACATTTTAAATATATTGAATTTGATAACAACGTTATAGCTACAAGACTTTTTAATTGCCAAAACAAATTGTACAATAAATATACTCCCACACTGTCAGCTCCTGATTGCCAAAGTTAAAAAAAACCCCAAAACTGAAAAACTCAGCAGAAACTATTTGTCTACCAAAAGCTGGAGAAAAGAGAGCCTATTTTATGCATATCTTCTTTGACTCTGATTCCATGACAAGATGAGTGGCTGGCAAAGAGTGTTTATGTTTGTAGGGTTCTGCTGTATCTGTTTTGCTATACTATTGTTTTTTCATAGTGGTGGTTTACTTACTATTCTGGAAAAACTTGCTTTAATTTTCTTCATTTGGAAATAGAACCATCTTATTCATAAGGTTGTGTGGATTAAATGCTATACTATTTGTATAGTGTTTGGAACAAATGTTTTTTTGAGTACGTGATGTATGCCAGGCAATAATCTAGGTCCTAGGGATATGTAATGAACATGACAGACAGAATTCTTTTTTTTGTTTGTTTGAGTAGAAGGAGATAGACCAAAACCAAGTAATTAAATAAACAGAGTTCTTATTTTATAGAAGCAGAAGCTAACTAAGGTTCCCTAAGCAAAAGCTATTTTATTAGAGGGATATCAGATACCTCACAAAACAGAACAGGTCATGAGCCAGAGCAATACAATTAATTGTCAAATTATAAACAAGATAAATCTCCTCAAACTAAAATAGAAGAGTTATAAACTAAGTAGAACTGCTCTGAAGGGCCCTCCCACCTCCCTGCCCTAGGATAATTAGACAGCAAGGGCCAGTTTATTAAAGTTATTCCTAGTTTATGGTTTTAAAACTGTCATTTGAATATAAGAGAATGCTTATTTTTCTGTTTTCTTTAGTATGAGGGCATCTAGCCAGTATATCCAAAAGTACTATCAAAGCTTTAAAGAATGGGCTTGAAAGAAGGAGAGTAGAATACATCCCACCTTTCCCCACTGGAAGTTATAGTCTCAAGGTAGTCTTTTGATTCTAACATTTTTGTCAGTATATGGGCAGCAATAGTGAGAGAGCCATATTAAACTCATTCAGTTTAGCTCATAACCAGTTTGGAAAAATTAGTGTGTATCAAGTACTTTTCCTGAACACTTCATCTAATTTTGGCTTCATCTCTCACTCTAGCCAGTTGTGCACAGGCATCTAGCATTTTGTATAGGTATAAATCTGTACCTTGTTTCTAGCATCTAATGCCTCTTACTTTATGTGCCAGAGATTGGCATTCATGCATGACCATCCAAAAGTACAGGAGAGTTAAAACCCTTTTAGAGCAACTCTTTGCTAATGAAGAATGGGAACTGGAGGTAAATCCTTACCCCTTTTATTCCTCAACTGGAGAATTATTCTGTGATATTATCGCCCTCGACGCGCAAGGATGACAAGAAGCCCCAGTTCGGATGCATCTTCTCTCTCCTTATTTCCGCAAGTCTATACCTTATATATGCTTACATGACCAGTCAGCGAGCAGGGTACAGGAGGGAGCGAATCAGGCTGTGCACCTAAATGAACAACTTCGCAAGCAACCAATGCTGTTTACTTCCTCTTTGGGCGGTCCGCTTAGCCTCACGAGGCAATCCTAACCTGGCAACTAGCCAGGCGCCATCTTTTAATGGTGGAGGCCGCCCTGGGGGCCTGCCTCCGACATGATGTATTGTATAAGGTTCCCATAATTTCCTGGTAGGATCATGCACAAACAAGCCTTAGCAGTGACCTACTTGATAATACATCCTTGTATTGGTTTTTCCACCTTTTATTTACTCTTCTGGTCCTCATTTTCTAGGATCTCTTCCCAAGAAAATTACTTGTATGCCGTCTTTATCTTATACTTTGCTTTTGAGGAAGACAGTCAAAGTAAACAAAACCAGTTCTCTGTATTTGCAGAGAGACCTATCCAGTAATGTTACTCGTGGTTCATAGTGGAATAGCTGTTTCTAAAGTGCATCTGCTCCTTGTAGAGCATTCCCATGAAATGCTCAGGCTTGTAAGCCTGGTATATACTAAGATGCTATTTAACAAGGTAATGGATTTACTTAACTGTTTTGGGGATATGTAAAGAGTTGATCTTTAAATAAATAGGATAGACTACACACAAGTCCTTCAACCTTTAAAGTTTAAGATGAGTATACTCATCTTAACTTTAATACAACTTTAATACAAATTTCACTGCACATACTAACGAAAATGTCAAAATCTACTATATCTAAGGAGCTCTAATGGCCAAACAAATGTAGTCTTATGCAGTTGGGGCTCCTTAGGGTGATGCAAATATATGTAGTCTTACTAGTGTCCAGCTGATTGTATGAAGTTTAGGAAAATTTATAAAACTGGCAAAATAAACTCTAGGGATCTAAGTTTCTGGGATCCCGTTTGTCACCTTTATAGCTTGGAGCACTTTGTCGGAATTTGCCTTCTTTTCTCTTAAAAGATTAAAGAAACTCATGGCTTCTCACGTGATTTATTATATCTATTTTTTTTTTAAATAGTAGGTAACACATGATTTTAAATTCATTAAAATCTTAGATCACTTCTTTTTTCATTTTTTACTGGTTAGCTCATTTTAGTATTTTTTGCTCATTGACAATCCTTGTGACATCAAGTATTATAACCATCTAGAACATAATGAATTTTGAATTGGTTTTAGTTTATTAGGAATCCACTGTTACAAGATAAGAGGAGATTCTTCTTTCCTAAGTAACCTAAAACAGAGGATTCCAACACGTCACAGAGTTTAATAACTTTATAGTTCTCTGTCTGTAACTACCCAAATGAGCTGTGTACAGACAGGCAGTGATACCTTGCACAGGTTAAAATAGAGAGAAGTCTAATTATTGGATATCTTACTAAACTATCAGCAAATACCAGAAGTTATTCTTGAACATTTTATATTTAAAAACTAGTCAGATAACAACAATAGGAATTGAACATTGCTCTCTGTCCCTCCTGCTTACCCCCCATTATATTTTAAAAGATAGAAAAGTATGATGAATAGGGATAGGGTGTGCTAACTGCCTTAAATAAGTGGGATAGAAAATGTTCTATTTCATGTTTGATTTTGAACTGTGAAGATACAAAGATTACTTTAAATTCATCCTTAAAACACATACACACATACAGTCTCAGATTTTTTAAGGATACTGTTATATATGATTTATAAGAAGTCACAATTAATGAATGCTATAAAAAATTTAAATACAAAGATGAAAACCTGTATCACACAAATAGAAATAAAGGAATATAATTGTCTTAAATGTAAATACTGGATATAATAAAGTTTAAGCAAGAAGAGAGGTGGCCTGTGTGATCACATTATATTTATAAACAGTAAATTCTAATATTAGTGTTGTGTTTACCTTGATGTCTTTATAGCCCTTAACTGAACTAGACATGGAGCATGGCTCTTTACATAAAATGTAGTACATGCACAGGCACAGAGAAACCCAGAGCTAAGGCCTTTTAGGCAGCCGGACTTGCCTCATCATAGAAAATTTTCACATCTAGTTCATTTTGATTTTAAATGTTACTTATTTTATTTCTTCAGGTTTTCTAGTTCTTGAAAATTAGATATTTGATTTTTCTTAGTTCTCTTCTGTGTGTGAAAAAATGTGGGCGAGCATTGGAAGTAACATGTATTTTTTTTCCTCTTTTTTTTTTTTTTTTTAAATTTTAGCATGGTGTTAGTTTGTATATTCAAGACAAAGAAGGCTTATCAGCTTTGGATCTTGTAATGAAGGATAGACCAACGCATGTAGTATTCAAACCTACTGGTAAGAAAATTCCACAGATATATTCCATTACGGTACAACTTAGAAAAAAAGTTTTTTTTATAAAGATTTTATTTATTTACGTGACAGATCACAAGTAGGCAGAGAGGCAGGCAAAGAGAGAGAGAGCAGGAAGCAGTCTCCCTGCTGAGCAGAGACTCCCCACCCCCCCCCCCCCGCCCCGACTCGGGGCTCAATCCCAGGCCCCTGGGATCATGACGTGAGCTGAAGGCAGAGGCTTTAACCCACTGAGCCATCCAGGTGCCCCCAACTTAGAAAATTTTAATGAAACTTTGTTTTTATTAAAATACCTGAGAAAATTTATTTGTGTGTGGATATCTGCAAAGAACTTATACCTTAATGTATGTTAGCTGGTATTTTGGGGCTTTTATTCAGAACATTGATTTATTTTGCATTTTTATTTTCAATCTATATAATGTCAGTTTCAACCTATATTATGTCCGTAAGAGTAAAAGCACACCCTAAGTGGGAAGACAGAATTGTAACTACTGTTACATCCAGAAAGTGCATCCATCCAGAAAGTAACATCAGTACTTACAGTAGAGGGAAAAAAGAAGTGATTCTTTTGCCCTCACATCCTTCTGATTTTACTTATTTCTCTAATTTGTTTGCCTTTGAATTTTGGAAATGGAAATTGTTGGAAAAGGAGAAGAGTTTTAAATGGGCCACTCTATACAATTTGCATTTAAGTAGTGAGCAAGCTAAGTAAGGACACATTTTTCATTTTTATTTCTACCTTGGGTACTATATTGCAAGTTGCAGTTATAATTCTATTCAAGAAATTTATATGGCTTTCAAAGTAAAAATGAAAACTTAGATCATAAACTTAGCTGTGATTAAGTTTTATCCCACTTTAAAATAGTCATTACTCTGATTATAAGTCTGATTTTTGCATCTATCAAGAGCATACTACTAAAGTTAATGTTTCTGTAGGAACAGTAACAGATACCACATTTGCTTCATCTAGAACCCTTACATGTATGTATATAATATATAAATAATATTACTGTATATTATGTATCTGTTGGTAACATTCTGTATTTAAATAACTATAATTATTATTTTCATAGAAACTAAGTGGCTACAGCAGGTGATTTTACTCCTTTGGCAATTAAATTAGCTGCTAATAAAACAAGGAACAAATATTAGGTTCCTAACATTGAGATAGCCCTGTGCTGATTTGGATTTTCTTGTTTCTATTCCTAGAATTAGATAATATGTTAATAGTTCCATAATGTAAAAAATAATCTTGGCAGTGTCTTTGTAAATATGCTGGTTGAATTAGTTCCTATAAAGAGTCTCTGTTTGAGGTAAACTGATTAATAGAGTGTATATATAATTGAACTCAACTGATACTTGTTTTAAAATATAAAAGTATAAAAATTAATTTACTTTTTAGATCCTACAGATGTCTACACTTGGGGAGATAATACAAATTTCACCCTGGGGCATGGAAGCCAGAATAGCAAACATCATCCAGAGTTGGTGGATCTGTTCTCCAGGAGTGGGGTTTATATCAAGCAGGTATTTTGAAGTACGGTCTGAGTGCTTTCAGAGGTTAAAGAGAACTTTTGTGTTTGATAGTTTATCTTTTCATTTGGATTATGTTAACTGGGTTGAAGGGATAATAACATTTTAATGAAGAAATCCAACAGAACTTCACGAATTCTATTTTAGATTTTGTGTTAGCTTTAATCATATTTAGATTGTGTTAAATACCATAAAACTATGAGATGTTTGTGCAAGCAGTGTTAGAAATTAGAAGGCACCATAGAGATACTACTTTTAAAAGTTGAGCTTCTACTGATTCTCTAGCATTTGTTTTCATTTCACAAAAATAGAGTTCTTCATATTGTTTCTCAAGTGAATTTGTTGTTGAAACTCAGTGTTACTAGCTTTAGTTGAATGAACTTGAGTTCTTAAATATATGTAATTATAAAATTTGAGTTGATATATTGGAAAGTTTTGATCTTTGGTCTTAGTTCATTTTGCTGGATGATGTCTTCCACTTCCATGGGTTTTGCTACTGTTGACATGCTCATCTTTTTGCATAATGCAGTGTCTTTGTGTGTATGTGTGTTCATTTGAGCTTAACTAGGTCCTCAGAATCCTTAAAATGCTCTTCCACCTGTTAGCAGCCACTAACAATTGATCACAGTTGGGACACTTAAAAAATTTCCAGTTTTCCTTTTCTGACTTAATACATGATCTAGTCACCTTTCACGAGCTGAGCTTTTTCAGGAGCAAGGATTTTTAAATAAGAGTGAAGGAATAAATGATAGAATTAGGAAACCAGAAACTGATTATATCCTCTGGTCCTAGGTTATATGTGCTATGGAGGAAATGAGCATATTCAGGAGAAAGCTACACTTAAGGCAAGAAAGCGAGAGTATTTTGTGAAGAGATTAAGGATATAAGGAATTTTATATCCTTATATGAGAATTGAATGAGGGTTGAAGCAAACACTATGGATAGGTTAGGAAGGAAAACAGTATAAATAACAAAAGAGGAGGCAAGTTTTTAAGATTTTATTTTTTTGACAGAGATCACAAGTAAATGGAGAGGCGGGGGGGGGTGGAGAAAAGCAGGCTCCCCGCTGAGCAGAGAGCCCCATGCGGGACTCGATCCCAAGACCCTGAGATCATGACCCGAGCCGAAGGCAGCAGGTTAACCCACTGAGCCACCCAGGCGCCCGAGGAGGCAAGTTTTATAGAATTATTTATTGAGCACCAGTTATGTAGAGAACCCCCATTAGTCACTGAAATGAGCTAATGCTATACTACCATGGAGCAGAGATTATTAATCTCAGCATAATATATTCCAGAGTATTAAGGTAATCACCTATCTCCTTAAAAAATTCAGAGGTTTTAAGGTTGGAACACTTAAACTCTGGTATTGGTTGCTGAATATAAATCAGAAATTATAGAATGGCATTCTAATATTAACTATAAAATGGAACAAAATGTCTTATTTCTGGCTTAAAAAATGATTTTTCTTTTACACGTTCTAAGTTTATACTATAAATATGAATATAATTTGGGTTTTATTTTAAAAGTATTTGTGTTATAGTTAAATGGGATAATGACTTTTTACATTACTTATGATAAGTATGATAAGTATATGTATTTACAGAACTTACCAAGTAGTTAAAGGATATGTATAAGTAGAGCTTATAATTCAGCTTCTAATTTTCTTGTTTTCCATAAGAACTTGACTTTCTGGAAAATAATTTTAAGATTTATTTCATAATCATTTTTTGTGTCCAAAGTTAGAAATATTTATAGATGACCTAAGAAATGTATATGTACATACTTTTTAAAAGTAAGAAAAAAGGATTTTTAAATAATATTAAAGTAAAATTTAATATACTCAATATTAGATGCTTTAAAAAATAGCAGTGTGGTTTAGAGATTATGTGTGTATGTACATGCAAACAGGCATACTTTGTTTTATTGCACTTCACTTTATTGGACTTAAAAGACACTGGATTTTTTACAAATTGAAGGTCTATGTGAGTTCTACATTGAGTAAGTCTTTCATTGCCATTTTTCTAATAGCATTTTCTTACTTCGTGTCTCTATAATTCTCTTAATTTTTTAAACTTTTTCATTAGTATTAGTTGACCCTTGAAGAAATTGGGGGTTGGGGCACTTGACCTCCCCATGCAGTCAAAAATCCATGCATGACTTCTTACTCTCCAAAAACTTAACTTCTCTGATTGGAAATCTTACTGAGAACATAGTCAATTAGCACATACTTCTATGCATTATATACTGTATTCTTAGAATAAGGTAAGCTGGAGAGAAGAAAATGTTATTAAAGTCATAGAGAGAAGAGAATACATTTAATTAAGTACTGTACTCTATTTACTGGAAAAAATCTGCATATAAGTGGATGCATACTAAAGTTTAAACACATGTTGTTTAGGAGTTAACTGTATTTCTTCTGGTGATCTGTTATCAGTGACCTTTGATATTACTATTGTAATTGTTTTTGGGTACCACAAACTGCATCCATATAAGATGGTGGACTTAATTGATAATTGTGTGTGTTCTTACTGCTCCACTGGCCATTGTTCCCCTATCTCTCTACCTCTTCTTGGGCTTCCTTAATTCCCTGAGATACAAATTATTGAAATTAAGCCTGTTAAGAACTTGGCAATGGCCTCTAAGTGTTTAAGTGAAAGGAAGAGTTGAATGTCTTCTCATCTTAAATCAAAAGCTAAAACTGATTAAGCTTAGTGAGGAAAGTATCAAAAGCTGATAGGCTGAAAGGTGGGCCTTTTGAACCAACAAGTTAGCCAAGTTGTGAATTTAAAGGGAAATTTCTTGAAGGAAATGAAAAGTGCTACTCCAGTGAATACCCAAGTGGTAAGAAGGTGAAACAGCCTTATTACTGGTATGAAGAAAGTTTTAGTGATCTGGATAGAAGATCAAACCAGCCATAACATTCCTTAAAGCCAAAACCTAATCCAGAGCAAGGCCCTAACTCTTCAATTCCATGAAGGCTGAGAGAGGTGAGGAAGTTGAGAAGAAAAGTTTGAAACTAGTAGAGGCTGGTTGGTTCATGAAGTTTGAGGGAAGATGCTTTCTCTGTAACATCACCGTGCAAAGTGAAGTAACAGGTGCTGATGTAGAAGCTGCAGCAAGTTATCCCAAAGATCTAGGTAAGAGCATTAATGCAAACAGCTACACTAAACAAGATTTGCAAAGTAGGCAATGAGCTATCTTTTGGAAGAAGTCAAGTGAGTGGCTTCAAAGTTTCAAAGGACAGGCTGACTGTCTTATTAGGGCCTAATGCAGTTGGTGACTTGAAGCTGAAACCAGGGTTCATTCTCTTAAGCATACTGAAAATCCTAGGGTTCTTAAGAATAATGCTAAATTTCTGCCTGTGCTCTAAAACTGGAACAAAACCTAGAAGACAGCACATCTGTTTACTGCATGGTTTACTGAATATATGTTTCAATCCCACTGTTGAGACCTAGTGCTCAGAAAAATAGATTCCTTCAAAATATTACTGCTTATTGATAATGGACCTGATCAGCCAGGAGCTTTGATGGACATGTACCATTGTACATTCATGTTTTCATGCCTGCTAAGAAAGCATTCATTTTGTGGCCCATGGATCAAGGAGTCCTTTTGACTTTCAAGTCTCATTATTTAAGAAATACATATCAAATGGTTATAGCTGCCATAGATAGTGATTCTACCTGCGGATCTAGGCAAAATAAATTGAAAATCTTCTGGAAAGAATTCACTGTAATGATATTAAAGATGTATTCGACAAAATCAGAAATATTAAAAGAATATACCATCTAACTACCAATACCTGTATAGGTGATGTTGTTTTTTAAAAAATGTGCTTAAGCCATTGCCATTATTTTCTTTAATAACATATATCCATATTTGTTGATCTTTTTGCTTCCTGTTGCACTGCCCAGTTCTCATTGTTTGGGGTTCCATAAAGCTGGGAAACAGCTGGCTACTGCTTTTTCTAGTTGAGCATTTGAGATTTGCATTTCCTTTGTTTAGTCTCCTTTGTGGGTAATATATGCTAATTTCTTTTTTGTTCTTTTTCCTGTTTGTCAGTGTTTGTAGACATGGTTTTAAAATAGAGTGTATACATTTTTAATTTTTATTACAGAACATATTCAAAGTAGAGAGAACATATAATCCCCATGTACCCATCATTGTGCTTCACAGTTAGTTGTATTCTGTAATTTATTTTTTAATAAAATAAAGGATATTTTATTCAGAGAAATTTAATAATAATCTTTTGTTTTCTCTTAGGTGGTGCTTTGTAAATTTCACTCAGTGTTTCTGTCTCAGAAAGGGCAGGTTTATACCTGTGGTCATGGTCCTGGAGGACGTTTAGGCCATGGAGATGAACAGACATGCTTGGTAATTGAAATGTCATTACACATTTTAGGTAACTTCAGTAAAATTTCCATAAAATGGAGACTTCAGTTAAATTAAAAAAATTTCTAATCTACTATAAGCAGAGAGTAATATAGCAACTGATAGTAGAATTAAAAAAAAATAAGTTATTTGGGTCACTTTGGTGGCGCAGTCAGTTAAGCCTCTCTTGCTTTTAGCTCAGGTCCTGCTCTCCAGGTCAGGGAACAGACCGCTGATATGGACTCACTGCTCAGCAGAGAGTCTTCTTCCCCTCGCCTTCCTCCCCCCACCCCAACTTGTGCACTCTCTCTCTCTCCGAAATAAATAAAATCTTTTAAAAAAATCAATTAGCTTCTTGTTCTATCATGTTCAAATTTAAAGGATTTAGATATGCCGAATTCTAAAGCATCAAGGGAAAATCATATTTTGCATTTGGCAAATACTGGGACAGGAGAGCATATAAATAAGCTTTAAAATGTTTCCACAGTTGAAATTTTAAAAGTCAGACTAATTTTTTTAAAAGATTTATTTATGGGGCACCTGGGTGGCTCAGTGGGTTAATAAGCCTCTGCCTTTGGCTCAGGTCATGATCTCAGGGTTCTGGGATCAAGCCCCATATCAGGCTCTCTGCTCAGCAGGGAGCCTGCTTCCCCCTCTCTCTCTGCCTGCTTCTCTGCCTACTTGTGATCTCTTTCTGTCAAATAAATAAAAAAATAAAAAATAAAAAGATTTGTTTATTTGACAGAGAATGTGAAAGAACATATGCATGTGCATGAGCAAGGGGAGTGGCAGAGGGAGAGGCAGATTCCCTATGTAGGGACCTCAGTAGAGCTCTATCCCAGGACCCCAAGACTATGACCTGAGCTGAAGGCAGACAGATAACTGACTGAGCCACCCAGGTGCCCCCGTAAGTCAGACTAGTTGCAAAACCTTGGTGTTTTAATTTTTTTTTTACTTCTTATCTAAGTATTGTGGTCTAAAAGTTGAGTCCGGGGTGCTTGGATGGCTCAGTCGGTTAAGCCTCTGAATCCTGGTTTCAGCCCAGGTCATGATCTCATGGACTGTGAGATTTATCCCTGCCTAAGGCTCTGCACTCAGGGGAATCTACTTGAAGATTCTTTTTCTCTGCCCCCTCCCCTAACTTGCATGCAGACACACACATGTTCTCTAAATAAATAAATCTTAAAAATGTAAAAGTTGAGCCCATATTTTCTTTGTATAATCACAAAATTGAGTCTTATGGTACAGAAACTTAGTGCTAATTTGAAACCTAATAATTACTGCATTTAGTAATGTTGCCACAGTAGGTTTTTTTTTTTTTTTTTTTTAAGATTTTATTTATTTGGGGCCCCTGGGTGGCTCAGTGGGTTAAAGCCTCTGCCTTCGGCTTGGGTCATGATCCCAGGTCCTGGGATCGAGCACTCTGCTCCGCAGGGAGCCTGCCTCCTCCCTCCCTCTGCCTGCTTCTCTGCTTATTTGTGATCTCTGTCTGTCAAATAAATAAATAAAATCTTTAAAAAAAAAAGATTTTATTTATTTGACAGACAGAGACCTCTGCCTATTTGTGATCTCTGTCAAATAAATAAATAAAATCTTAAAAAAAAAAGATTTTATTTATTTGACAGACAGAGACCTCTGCCTATTTGTGATCTCTGTCAAATAAATAAATAAAATCTTAAAAAAAAAGATTTTATTTATTTGACAGACAGAGATCACAAATAGCAGAGAAGCAGGCAGAGAGGGAGGGAGGAGGCAGGCTCCCTGCTGAGCAGAGTGCTCGATCCCGATCCCAGGACCTGGGATCATGACCCGAGCCGAAGGCAGAGGCTTTAACCCACTGAGCCACCCAGGTGCCCCTCAGTAGGTTATTTTTAAGGTAAATTTTTTTGATGGGATTACTGGTATATTTATATATTAAAGGGTACTTTAAAAAGAGAGAGAACTATGACAACCGCTTTTATTTTTTATGGGTTTTATTATGTTCCAGATATCAGTGATGCTTTTCATGCAGTATCATTACCGTGACTTAAGCCTCACAGCAACACTGTGAGATTATAGGCATTATTATCTCCATTCTGTGCAATGTCAGAGACTGTTGTTTTTTATACTTACCAACTCATTTACTCCTCACACCTGTATTTTCCCATTTATTTATTTATTTATTTATTTAAATACATCAGTGAATACTTTGGCTGAAGAGCTCTCTTTATTTATACCAACCAAATTTGCACTTGGTGTATGATAAGGGCTCAAAAATCATTTGTCGGATTGAATTATTTTACTGGAAGGTCATACTGGGTTTTGTATTTTACTCATATGTCCATATTCTCTCAATGTCAATATCCTGTTAAACTCACCTATCTTTGCTAAACTGTAGTTTACCTATGATAGATCAGCCATTTATTAGTCATATCATTTTGGATATAGAATTACCAGATTCTCTTTGTATTTTTCTATAAATGGTTAATATATTATACCAAAGTTAATTTATTTTGTAGATCCCTAGGCTTGTGGAAGGACTGAGTGGTCATAATTGTTCCCAAGTGGCAGCTGCTAAGGATCATACTGTGGTACTGACTGAAGATGGATGTGTTTACACATTTGGTCTGAACATGTTTCATCAGTTAGGAATTATTCCTCCACCCTCCAGTTGTAATGTACCGAGACAGGTAAGCTTCCTTTTTCAAAACAAGGTGACTTTTTGCTATAAAACCTGTATGACAAAAGGTGCAAGGTATTGATAGGCAATTTATTTTACTTACATTTGTGGTATATACTTTATTTTTCACAGGAGACATTAAGCATAATACAAATTAGCATTTGTTTGGAATAAGGGAGAAAGCAATTGGGAAGGTGGGCCCCAAAGTGCTTTAGTTTCAGCTTTTAAAGTATTTATAAGCAGAAGGGGATCCACATTTTTGGGGTTTGAAACAAATAATTTTGAGGCCTTCCTTAAGAAAAAATATGAAGTTTTTAAAATGCAAAATGGCCATGTAAGTGAGTTACCCAGAAGACTAAGCTTATTGGCCTCATGGAAAATGTGCCTTTGTACCGAAAACATACAGGGCAGGTTTATGTGAGGTGTAGACACGTGTCCAAAAGCCACTCTTTGTTCTGATATCCCCCTCCCAATTGCACAACCACTACCAGAATGTACCCTTTACTCAGCTTCACAGACCTAGTTAAAAAAAACTAGGACTGGTACTCTAATATGTTGCTAGAGTCATCACTCAATAACAGGTGAGATTTCAGATCATAAAATTTTGTATTTTCAAAGGTGAAGTTTCTTTATTGATTTAATCCTCTGGATTTAAAGTTATTATTAGGTATATTTTTAATTAATAAGCTTTTAAATCTAATGCTTTTCCATTCTGGATGACTAATGAATCAATAGGAATTACTGAGAAGTTGTTAGAGGTAGTCTCCAATCTGTGGTACTTTTTGGTTGGAAAATCCATTTTCTGTATTCATGGACTTCATGGATATTTAACCATTTTGTACATTTCTTTATAAATGATAGATTTCTTTCCTGTTTTTATTCTTATTGTGTGGCTGTGTTGGAGCTTTAGGTTGATATGGACATATTCAGTATTCTCAGTTACTTTTGCACCCCCAGGAGCCATCTGACAACATGCAGAGACCTTTTTAGTTTTAACAACTGGAGTTGGGGTGCTATTGACATCTAGTAGGTAGAGTCCAGGGATGCTGCTAAACCTACAGTTTAAAAGTTAGTCCCTTACAACAGAGATTCATCTAGCTGAATGTTAGTAGTGCCACTGTTGGGAGACTCTGAATATGTCCAGTATTTTTTCTCTTTTTTTTTTTCATTTTCTTTTTTATTTTCCTGACATAGTAAGTGTACTCTTTTAATCCCCACTCACTTGGTTCATTCGTCTTTCTTTTTTTTTCCTTTGCTCATTGTTTTCTTTAAATTCCACATATGAGTGAGATCATATGGTATTTGTCTTTCTCTAACTGACTTCTTTATTTCCCTCAGCATTGTATTCTCTAGCTATATCCATGTTGTTGCAAATAACAAGATTTAATTCTTTTTTATGACAATAATATTCCTGTGTGTGTGTGTGTGTGTGTGTGTGTACACTTCTTTATCCATTCCTTTTTTGATGAGTACTTGGCTGTTTCCATAGTTTGGTTATTGTAAATAATACTGCAGTAAACATAGGGATGCATGTATCCCTTTAAACTAGTATTTTTGTATTCTCTCAGTAAATATCCAATAGTAACATCCCTAGATCATAGGGTAGTTCTATTTTTTAATTTTTTGAGGAACCTCCATACAGTTTTCCACAATGGCTGCAGTAGTTTGCATTCCTACCAACAGTGCAAGAGAGCTTCCCTTTTTCTACATCTTTGTTACCACTTATTATTTATGTTTTTTATTTTAGCCATTCTGACAGGTGTGAGGTGGTATCTTACTGTAGTTTTGAATTTTGTTTCCCTGATGTTGAGCGTCTTTTTATGGATCTTTTGGCTGTCTATATGTCTTCTTTGGAGAAATGTCTGTTCATGTCTTATGCCTCTTTTTTAATTGAATTATTTGCTTTTTGGGTATTGAGTTGTATGAATTCTTTATATATTTTTGGATACTACACCTTTATTGGATATGCCGTTTGCAGATATCTTCTCCCATTCCATAGGTTGTCTTTTAGTTTTGTTGGTGGTTTCCTTTGCTATGTAGAAACTTCTTGTTTTGATGTGGTCTCAGTAGTTTATTTCTGCTTTTGTTTTCCTTGCCTCAGGAGACATGCCTAGAAAAAAGTTTCTTTGCTCAGTGTCAGAGACCTTATTGCCTGTGTTGTCTTTAAGGATCTTTGTGGTTTCAGGTCTCACATTTAGATCTTTCATCCATTTCGAGTTTATTTTTGTGTATAGTGAGAGAAAGTGGTCTAGTTTATTTTTTGCATGTTGCTGTTCAGTTTTTCCAATACCAAGAGACTGTCTTTTTCCCATTGTAAACATTCATTCCTCTGTCGTAGATTAATTGACCATATAATTGGTTTATTTCTGGGTTTTCAGTTCTATTCTATTGATCTATATATCTTGTTTTATGCTAATACCGTACTGTTCTCATTACTGCTGTTTTGTAATGTCACTTGGAATCTGGAATTATGATACCTCCAGTTATGGTTTTTTCTTTTGAGATTGCTTTGGCTATTCTTGGGATGCAAGGGTGGTTTAATATTCATACAAAAATCAGTGTAATACATTACATCAATAAGAGTCATCTGGCTGAAAATGTCATTAGTGCCACTGTTGAGAGACCCTGAATATGTCAAATTTAAAAGTACTTTATTTTCTGATAGAATGCCTGTTTTGCATATTGCTTGGTGACAGGTTGGATGATCTGGCTTTTCTACCATGTTAATTTTTTATATGTTAAAACTGCTGACGTGAAATGGCTACATCAGAATATCCTGTGTTCTGAGAAGAGTTGGAGTCTAAGTGTTAGTGCTAAGATCTGTTCATGAATTCTGCCATTAGAACTTAAGGGGGCACTGGTAGTTAGTGTGCCATGTATTTGCTACTCTGGTCTACTAGATCTTTGAAATATTATATTCGTTCTTAATAATATAATAAACTGTTGTCTTAATTGTCTTTTTGAATAGATGCAGGCAAAATACCTAAAAGGAAGGACAATCATTGGAGTAGCAGCAGGCAGGTTTCATACAGTGCTGTGGACTAGAGAAGCTGTTTACACTATGGGGCTAAATGGTGGACAACTGGGTAAGAAATCTTGATGACATTATCTGAAAAATAAATAGAATTTTTTGGATATTTTGTGATTTATTTGTGTAATTTTTTAGGTTATTTGCCAGATCCCAATGGAGAAAAATATGTAACTGCTCCTCGTCAAGTCTCTGCCCTTCATCATAAGGATATCACTTTGTCTTTGGTTGCTGCAAGTGATGGGGCCACAGTCTGTGTTACCACAAGAGGAGATATTTACTTACTTGCAGACTATCAGTGCAAGAAGATGGCGTCTAAGTATGTGTATTTTTGTAAAGAAATATAACTTTAATAGTAATTCAGTTCTTCCAGCAAAACTTAGGATTCACTTTATGCAATGCTCTGGAGTGTCAGATGAAGAAAACTGGACAAAGAGAATTTAAAGCTGAAAGGAAAAGTTAAGAGTTTTTGCCTTTGATAAGCTTAGTCTCTGACATGTGCCCAGGAAATATATGTAGAAGTTCTCTGCTAATCATAAAAAAATATTTCTGAATTATATTTACCGTGTGGTTAAATGTGACCTATAAATTTTCCTTCTTTTTTTTATGCTTCAGGTACATAGATCTAGATTAATCATAGTTCTTGGTTTGTGATGCAATCATCATTGGTTCATATGTAGCCTTTTTTTGTTATGTACCTATTTATTTTGAAAAAAATAAGTTACATATCATGGATTCTCAGTCCCTGTGTTTGTAACTGACTGGTATATTTTTTATTTTTAAATTTGTGTAGCCTTTTGTTACTTGAAAGTAGATTATAGTAGCATGCAGTAGATTAGCAGTTGAATGGCTAGTTGAAAAGGTCAGTTAATGCAGGGAACCGTAAAACCTAAGTTTAAGTATGCCAATTGGAGTTCCCTAGCTTTTGTGCATAAACCATACCTGTAATATGTCATCTGTGATTTCATTTGAACAGTTTAGGGAGCAAGTTCTTAAAATCAATTGTGAGGTAAATTAATATGGTAAGAGTCCTTTACTTCTCATATATTTCAGTCTTATATAGTCGATTAATTTGTTTCTGATTTGACAACAGTTTTTTGCTATGCATTTTTTAAACAGATTTTATTTATTTGACACAGAAAGAGAGAGAGAACACACGTGCACAAGTAGGCAGAGAGGCAGGCACAGAGGGAGGGGGAAGCAGACTCCCAGCTGAGCAGAGGGCCCAAAGTGGGGCTCGTTCCCAGTACCCTGAGATCATGACCTGAGCGGAAGGCAGAGACTTAACCCAATGAGCCACCCAGGCGCCCTTTGCTGTGCATTTTTATTGTGTCATTCCAAAGTATTCAACTTCTTTAAAAAAAAAAAGCCCTTTAAGACTAATATTTTATTAGTTTATTTAATATTTCATTCTGTGATTACAGTAATAAATACAAGTAGAGAAATAGATCTTGGAACAAATAAAATGAAATTCAAATACCTGGGTATAGCTCAATTAGTGGAAGCAGGAGTGTACAGGAATTCTAGAGATTTCTCGTGAATTTTTAAATAAGCAGTCAGGTTTTTAAATTGATACTGAAATGCAAAAGAATCTGCTTTTGCTCTTGTAAATGAGATACTACTTCATAGACATAACATCCATGCAATAAGCTCATGAACAGAGAATGTCAGCCATCAGTTTGTCACAGTTCAGCTTCTCTGTGTAACAATATGTATATAACCTACTTCTATGTGTAACAATTGGAAGGGTATCAGTTGTAGGTCATATTTTAGTTTTAGAAACATGAAAATGTGAACATAAGTGTTTCTTAGAACTGACTGACTAGGTTTTTCTTTTGAGCATGAGGTGATTTGTGGGATGTTAGGTTTTGTTACTGATTAACATTTATAAAACTTGCCCTGATAACATTAAATTACATAAGTACAAGTTATATCCAGGTTTAAAATAAGAAAATTTTTTGTTGTAGATTGTTATTTTGGAAAGTAAAAATCTTTTAATGCAGGCAAAATATCTGCAAGGGAGGACAATGATTAGAGTAGTAATAGACAAGTTTCACACAGTGGTATAGGAGTATCACATGTATAGGTATAATGAAATGGCTAGTAGATGAGTTATTAAATTAGCAACATTGCTGATGATTTTCCTGTTAGCTATAGCTATTTAGGCTTGTCCATATTTGAAATTAAGGATTTCTATTTCATTTTCAGGTTTAAAGTTTTTCTTGTCTGTTAAAATGTAAATACTCTTAGGAGCTTTTAGTCTTAGCAGTTATATCCAGTAGAGTAAATGTGTGCATTCTAAAGTGGGGCTTTAGGTGTCAGAAGTGTGTATATGTATGGGTGGAGGCATTTGGGAGGGAAGTACTTGCTATGAAAAGAAACAGCCATTATATAGGGGACACATACAGAAAGGAGAGACTAAGGTTACCAAAGGCCAAATCATCTTACTTCACCTTTCTCAGTAATCACCCTAGATTATTGTTTTATTAATAATTTCTTTAAAATGGAGTGTGTCTATTTTAAAGAACATATTAATGAAGGATTTTCTTTTTCACCTAGACAACTAAACTTGAAAAAAGTTCTTGTTTCTGGGGGTCGTATGGAATACAAGGTTGATCCTGAAAATTTGAAAGAAAATGGAGGTCAAAAAATTTGCATTCTTGCAATGGATGGAGCTGGAAGGGTGAGTGTATATTTATGCAAAAGTGTTTTAAAGTAATTTTATTCTGAATTGATAGCTATAAGGGACCTGATAATGTGAACATGTATTACTAGATAATGATGATTCCTGTTGACTTTGTTTCTCTACCCATTTTTGACATACCCGTTTTTGACTAATTAGTATGGACTTGGTATTTCAAAGAAAGTTTGATGACATTTAACTAACATTGCACAGTATAGCTTTGTTAAACTGTAGCTTAAAATTTTATTTACTATGCTTGAAATGGAAATCAGTAGGGGATTTTGATGGATTATCTCATATGCATATTGAGTACTAATGAAGATAGCAAATTACATAGATAGATATTCTATGTAACTGCTTCTTAAATTAAAAGCTAAACAGGTGATACTAAAAATTTGTTTCATAATTAGAAAATTTTCCCCAGATTTAGGTTTTTTTTTTAAGATTAAAAAATTTTTTTTTTATTTATTTGACAGAGAGTGAGATATCACAAGTAGGCAGAGAGAGAGGAGAAGCAGGCTCCCCGCTGAGCGGAGAGCCTGATGCGGGGCTTGATCCCAGGGCTTGATCCCAGGACCCTGAGATCATGACCTAAGCTGAAGGCAGAGGCTTAACCCACTGAGCCACTCAGGCGCCCCCCAGATTTAGTTTTAAATAAATGTACACATAATGTATATTTTTAGAGATTATAGTTGTCATATATAAGATAATGCCTTCGTGGATCACTATAGAAAGAATCGCTAATCTCCTTCTGTTTAAGTAGAGTTCAATTAGTTCCCTATGCAAATATATCAGTACATTTCTCTAATGAAATTGTTAAATTAAAATTATATTATATATTAGTAACAGAGTTTTACACTGTATCTAGAAAAACACAGATTGCCTTATGCTTTTTGCTTATTAAATAGAAAAAACAAGAATGTTTTCTGAGGTTTATAAAGTGCTATAAAATAGATTTTGGAAATTGCAGAATTAATCATAAAGCTCCATCTACTGGTATAAATCTGTGGTCTATCATTTTAATATAGGGAACTATATCAGAATTAGAACTCTAATCTTATACTAATAGGAGGAAGCAGTGGCATGGGGTTATGTAAAATAGTAAGTGTAAAAAACATTTGACTCTAGCATGTGTTTCATTTATATTAATAGGGATCTAGTCTATACCTTTCATTGTTACTTTCTGGAAAATTAGAATCTTACTATGAAAACCAATCTCTGAAGGAATCAATCAGTATAGTCTTTTTTTTTTTTTTTTTTTTTTTTAATTTTTAACGTAACTTTTGAGTGACCTTGGCAGGTACCATTTTGTGTTTTACTTTTCTTAAATATGAGGAGAATTGAACTTTTAAAAATCAGCAGTATTAATTTTTCAAATAATATCTTTCTTGGAATGCAAATATATGAAGTAGATAAGAGTTACTGTTCTGGATAAAGCTGAATTGGGAAACTCAAGACCATACCTCTCTTTATTCTCTCCATCACTGTGCAGCAGGTTCTCAGTCATTTTTCAGGAACACTAAGGTTTGTAGAACCATTTGGAAGCCATTGAACTCTGTTTTAATTTTTCTATCTGTAAAATTTTGTTTTAGTTATAAAATAGGGTTATTCATACCATTGCTTTTTTTCTTGAGAGTTAAAGTAAGGATTTTCAGTAGGCTGATTTTCATTCTTCTTGCAAACAGATGGTACTACAATAAGTGTGATATCTAAATTTTAGCTTTCATACTTTTGTTTTCCTTTATCATTTTAGTAGATTGATTTGTGAAAAACAAGTAATACTGAATGATACTTCTTAAGAGGAGTGTCTTTTAAATATTTTTAATGTTTTCATATTTGCTTAATGTACTTTTTCTGAAAGATACAGTTCTTTAAAAATAAATTGATTTTAATAGTATCTTTTTCTGTGAAAGAATGAACATGAAACATTAATCAGAGCTTTTGTTTTAGAGATATTATTTCTTGATTTCAGTTTTTGGTTGTTCAGGTGATGTATGGGAATATATATTCCAATGTAATTTGGATTTATTTTAGGTATTTTGCTGGAGATCAGTCAGCAGTTCTCTGAAGCAGTGTCGATGGGCCTATCCACGCCAGGTCTTCATTTCTGACATTGCTTTAAATAGAAAAGACATTTTATTTGTCACACAGGATGGAGAAGGATTTAGAGGGAAATGGTTTGAAGAAAAAAAAAAGAATTCTGAAAAGAAAGGTCAGTTCATATATATGAATAATACATAAATTATCTTTCAGTTAACCTTTAATTTCACAAATGTTTATTACTAGGTTTGACAGTAATAAGTCTCCTTTAAGTCTCCTCTTTCGATTTTTGATGTGTGTGGGTGTGTGTGTATGTGTGCAGATAAGCTGAATTCAGTTCACTTAAATCTGGTTTTCAACTGTTTATCTGTCTCAATATATCCTGAGGTCTTGACTATAGGGCCAGGGAAGTGTAAAGTTTAAAGAAAAAACTTCCCAGATGCTTTTAAATCATCTTCCAAGCTCCATTTTTTCTCTTCTTCTCTAAATTGAGTGTATAAGTGTATTGAGTGTATAAGCCAATTGAGTGGCTTATACATATGTGTGTGTGTGTATTTTACCCACTTGTATATATAAAATTAAAGTTTTTAAAATGTACATTTCAGGGTCCTGGGTGGCTCAGTGGGTTAAGCCTCTGCCTTCAGCTCAGGTCTTGATCTCAGAGTCCTGAGATCAAGCCCCCCATCAGGCTCTCTGCTCAGCAGGGAGCCTGCTTCCCTCTCTCTCTGCCTGCCTCTCTGCCTATTTGTGATCTCTCTCTCTGTCAAATAAATAAATAAATTCTTTAAAAAAAACAAAAACGAAAACGTACATTTCATAGCTTAAAGGGAAATTATATGGGAAGAACAAAGTCTATATTAATGAGAAATAAAAGTAAATAAAATAAATTAAATACAAGTAGTATTAAACAGTTGCTGAATAGAAAATAGTTTTATTTCATTACTTGGTGAATGTAAAGGATAGCTTTAATTAAGATGCCATGACTGAAAATAGAAGTTATTCATTATGTAGTTCATTCTTTTTTTTTTTTTTTTAATTTTTTTTTTTAAGATTCTCTCTGATGAGAGAGAGAGAGAGCACAAGCAGGGGGAGAGGCAGAGGGAGAAGCAGGCTCCCCAAGGAGCAGGCAGCCCAACGTGGGACTTGATCCTAGGACCCTGGGATCATGACCTGAGCTGAAGGCAGACGCTTAACCTTTTGAGCCACTCAGGCACCCTATAGAGTTCATTCTTAATTTTATCTGATTATGAATTTATAAATTTTTGGATTACTTGCATTGTTCTTTTAACTTAGGTTACCAACTTTTTTCTTTCATCCATAATTATTAATCTGTTGATTTTTCTGCTGGAAAAACTAGAATTCATTTACCACTTCACAGTTCGTTTGGTCCCACCCTGTCCCTACTCACATGGACTACTGTAAAAACTAGGTTTTCCTTAATCATAGTCTTATTTCTTTATATTTATTCTTAATTATCAGAATGATCTTTTAAGATCTGATTCTAATATTCCTGTTTCAGAACTCTTTAATGATTTTTCCACTTCCTAAACATTATCCTGAAAGCTCCTGCTCTGACCCTTGTGTCTCTGAACTCCCTTTCATTTACCACTCTCCAGTCAGATTGACCTTCAGGTTTTCAATTTTTTTCAGTAGTACCAGGGCTTTTTCTAATTTTTCACATCTCAGGTTTATTTATACTTCATCAGAGATATTTTCACAGATCTCTGAATCTAAATTGAAGTATCCTGTGTCACTTTTCATATTCCCTTTGTATTTTCAGGATACAGGTCATTTTTACTTGTTATTTTTTTATCTTTGTGATTAATTTTTCTAATGCTTGCCTCCTATCAGACTGTAAGATGGCAAGGAACCTTGACTATTTCACTGTATCCTTAGCATTCAGCATATTTCCTGACACATAGTAGTCCCTTATTAAGTCATCTGTTAAATGAACAAATTCATTATTAAATGGTAAAACATATATAAGGAACATTAAAAATTATTCAGAAAATTATAAACCTATTCTTCAAAATCGTAAAGCCACAGTGAAGTGATTACTGATTTGTTGTATTTCTTTCTTTTTCTTATAGATTATTTAAGTCTACAAACTTAAAGTAGATTTACTATGTGTCAGATATAGGGCTATGCTTTATTTATAACAAAATATATGTAAGATAGGCCCCTGTTTTCAGACATTCATAAGTTTGTAGTGACAGTAGACATATACATAACTATTTACAGTTTACAAATACTAATATGTATATGTTAGGTTTGAGAGTGTAGAAATTGCAGTAACTGAGTTTTTGGGAAAGATTAGTGAAGCCCCATAAAACTGAAAGAGTAAATTTTGATGGAGTAACCAAAATGTTGAAACATGAAAAAGTTGAAAGTCTTGGGATTGTATCTTAGTCATATTTAATGGTCTAGAACTGAATTCATGATCTCATGCTCCCACATTTGCTTTTCAACGTTTTCTAAGTAAATGGTTATCTTTGACGCCTCACATCCCTGCACTCCAATATCTGGTCAATCATCCAATTTTTGTCACTTCTGTCTCAAATATTTCTGAAATCTTTCCACTTTTCTCTGCTTGTATTGCTACAACTTTAGTGATATGTTATTTATTCTTTTTTGGACTCTTATAGTTTCCTAAGTGATCTTGTTGTCTTTATTTTTAATTTCTTTCAGCATTCTTCCTATTGCAGCCAGAATCATTTTTTGCATGCAAATTTCATACTTTTTTTCATAGCCTTAATCTGACTTGTAATGAAATAATCATTTGTTTAAATGTCTGTCTTCTCTGCTGGATTGTATATTCTGAGATGTAGGGATGCCTGTCTTGTTCACTACTGTATCATTAGGGACAGACTGATGATTGCTGTATCACAATAGCACAGTATGGTCACTCAGATATTTGGAAACAAATAAACATGCAAACAAATTATCAAAAGGCTAAGTTTACATATTCTTAATGCAAGCTGAGGATTTTAGAAGCCAGTATAGTACTAGATTTGCTTTTTAGAAATATAACTTTGGCTGCATTGTGGAAGATGCTTTTGTTGAAAGAGATAAAGTTGTGGATAATTGAGAATTGACTAACCAAAATTTCCAGTATAATACCTGTTCATAGGGTACAAATTGTGTTTAACAGAGAGAAGATATACTTCTTCAAAAAGACATATATGAAACATATTTCTATATTTTAATTGTTTTTCTATTTTCTTTACTCCTAAACCATTTTAAGAGTTTCAGTAAAGCCTCCATTAATGGAAGTTTGTTTTTTTTTCTTTTTAGCAGAGATTTTATCAAATCTCCATAATTCCTCATCAGATGCATCTTGTGTCTCTGATATAAATAGTGTATATGAAAGAATTCGGCTTGAGAAACTTACTTTTGCCCATAGAGCTGTTAGTGTCAGCACAGACCCAAGTGGATGCAACTTTGCAATCTTGCAGTCGGATCCTAAGACAAGGTACACTCGTATATATTAAATTTCATTTTTAGAAGGAATAATCACTGGGTTTTCTTTTGTTTTTAGTAGCTCCTGGAGCAAATTTCATTGAAATGCTTTTGCCAACACTTGTAGAGGCTTTAGACATAAGATCATGTTACCTGGATATCTCAAAGGTAGAATTTGTTACAGTGGAAATGATAAGTGTTTCTCTTAGTTTGTAAACTATTACTTATTGAAAATATTAAAGATACATATGTATATGCACAAAGTTTATATTTTAGTACTTTATGATGTACTCTAGGTTCAAAGATTCTGAGACATATATAATAAGCATTAAATTGTTTGCAAAAATTTCTAACACTTGAATATGATAATTAACAAAAGAGGAGGTAGTAATAGAGTTGTTTGTAGGGGAGTTTGAATCTCAGTGCAAATCTTCTCTAAGTCACATTAGTAGGGAGATGATAGGTTAAGATAAATATCAAGGGTACTCTTGGAAAGAAGTCCTAGAAGTAGGGTGACTATCCATACTGGTTTGCCCAGGTCTGTCCCATAATTAGCACCAAAACTCTCATCTTCTGAGAAAGCTCTCAATCCAGGGCAAACCTGAAGGTTTGTTTCCCCTACCTGGAAGGGTGAAATGTGGATTGGGAAGGTATGATAATCATCTTACAATACTGAAAGAACATACTGTATGTCTGTATGGGTATTTATCTTTATATTTAGTTTCTGAGTTTCTATCCTATTCTGGGATTTGGTTGAAGTATTTGCTCAGTTCTTTGTAGATTTAGTTTTCTTCACTTAAAAGGATAAAGGATAAAATAAGAGGATATAAAAGGTTGAGGACTGTATTCTTTTTTAGATATTTTTAGTTTTAAAGTCATTTGTGTTTAGTTACAATCATTTAAAAAATTTCTGTGAAATGGTCATTTGAATTTATATCCTGGTATTTTCTTGTAGAAATAGAAAACACTGCTTTAGAAGGAAAACTTAAATCTTGTCGTTATAGTGTAGCAGAAAAATATAAAAAGGAATAAAAACATTGTAATGTGTGATATGGTATATAAGACTATTCTTATATTTTAAGAAATGCCAGATTTAAAATCTTGTAAGTTTAATAATGAAAAAAGAAATTGTACTTTAAAAGGAGAATTGATTAGGGGTGCTTTTTTTTTCATTTCTTGAAAGTAAAAATGATTTTTGTTTCATTTCTAGCCTTTATGAAATTCCAGCTGTATCCTCATCATCCTTTTTTGAAGAGTTTGGCAAACTCCTAAGGGAAACTGATGAAACGGACAACATACATGATGTGACATTTCAAGTTGGCAATAGAATCTTCCCTGCACATAAATATATTTTGGCAGCGCATTCTGACTTTTTTCAGAAATTGTTTCTTTCAGATGGGACCTCTTTAGACTTTACAGATGTTTATCGGAAAGATGAAGATTCTGCAGGATGCCATCTCTTTGTGGTGGAGAAGGTTCATCCTGAGTTGTTTGAGTACCTTTTACAATTTATATACACAGATACTTGTGACTTTTTAATTCATGGCTTCACACCAAGAATAAACTTAAACAAAAAGCCAGAAGAATATCAGGGCACTATGAATTCTCATTCAAATAAAATGAATTGCCATGAAGATAATCAGAAGTCGGCATTTGAAGTTTACAGAAGTAATCAAGCTCATATGGTTAATGAAAAGCAGAAAAGCAAACCAAAATCTTCCAATAAAGGGAAAAGTGTTGGGGAAGATGATCCTGTAAGAATGTTGCAAAATGTTGCAAGGAAATTCGGTTTCAGTAATTTGAGTAGTAGGTATGACTTGTCCTTAATATCTATTCTTGAACCTCTTTATGCCCTTTAAAAAATTCTCTTCCCTCCCTCAACTCCTTCTATTTTGGATGTGTTTTTTCTCCCATTTTTTGCTAAAACTCTCTGTAGGACTCTGGATTAAAACTATGGAGGCTGCTAGTGGGTTTGAACTCTCCATGGTGTTTGTGTAATGGGAATCTGGAATGGTAGGCAGTGTGGTATACTGGAAAAAGTACTGTCTTTGGAGTTAGACCTATATATGCCTCTTAGCTCTTCTATGGCTGGGGCAGATTTCTTAGTTTCTTTGAACTTCAGTTTCTCAGTATATAAAAGGGAGGGATAATAGTGATCTCAAATTGTTGGTGTAGTTCTGTCGTGTAGCAAGTGTGAAGTACCTAAGACAGATTTGTCATTTAAGCCAGATTCTTTGGAATTCTCTTTTTTTAAGGTATGTATGTTGCTTGTGGCAGTGTAACTTCTAATGTGTGGGGTAGAGGAGAGAATCATATATCAGGTTTCCTGTTTAAAAACAGTGAAGGACTTTGTGCTATGGCTTTGATATGTTTTATTGTCAGTAACTGTATTTAGTGTGCATTTGACCCTTGAGAATCATGGGTTTGACCTGTGCAGATCCACTTGTATTAAGATTTTTTATGATAAATTCAGTATGGTACTGTAAATGTATACTCTCTATGATTTTCTTAACATTTTCTTCAGCTTTTATTGTAAAAACAGTATGTAATGCATGTAACATAAAAAGTATAAATATACATATCTGTTCATGTTATTGGGAAGCCTTCTAGTCAACAGTGGGGTATTAGTATTTAAGTTATGGGGGGAGTCAAAATTTTTATGCAGATTTCAACTTTATAAGGGGGGGTTACATAGTGGTGACTAACTGCTGCGTTGTTCAATAATCAACTGTACTTTGAAGTAAAATTGAAGAATATATGGTACTCTTTTATCACAGAGTAGAGTTTGTTGAGATCCTTTTCTGGGTGATAAAAATTATATGATTATATATAAGGTAATTTGTTGGATTTCTGTTGTTTGTTTTGGTCCGTCAAATGTTAATTTTTATCTATTCTTGATAGGTTAGATGGAGTCAAATTTGAAAATGGAAAAATTAATGTTATTGAGAAGAAACCTGGTAATAAATTGAAGCTAAATCAGAAAAAGTGGTAAGTTAGGAAATGGAGATAAACTTTTCATCCTTAGGTTTTGAAACCCAAGTGTGAAAACAGAGCTCTTCTAACTGACATATGAAGCAAAATATATGAGTAGATACCATTTTATCTTTACTAGTCTTCATTTCTAGGAATGTTGGAGAGATGTTGAGGTAAATAGATAAAATATTAACTATTAACACCTGGTCTGTAATGCAAAAGGAAAATTAGAAGGAAGAACTTTTTTTGAATATTTATCTGTATTCAGTTCCCTTTAAATATTATCTTTATTGTAAGGCCCTCATTATCTTTCCTCAAATGGAAGGAGATGAAGTACTTTATTTGTATGTATGTCCTCAAGTTGTTTGTTTTCTGCTGTCTTTAATGAAAAGAAAATGAACAAAAGCCAAATCCTTTAATAAATTCCCTATTTGCTAAATATGTAAAGAAATCTCATTTCAATTAAAAAAATTTATTTTTCAGTTCATTTCTATGTGATGTGACCATGAAATCAGTGGATGGAAAGGAATTTACTTGCCATAAGTGTGTTCTTTGTGCTAGACTTGGTAGGTATACTTTTTAATTAATTGCTGATTTATTATTACTGTTTAACTGTTCTAATGAATTGTACCTTTTCTTTCCCAGAATATTTTCATAGTATGCTGAGTAGCTCATGGATTGAGGTAAGTTTTAAGTTGAAGCCACATGGCTGGTAATCACACTTTTTTTTGTTTTGGGGAAATTACGTACTAAAGAAATGCAGAATGGGAACTGCATATTTTAAGTCAGTTTCACTTTTGTTTTAAACTTCATTTATGTGCTGGCGTTTGAAATAAAAATTGTTACAGAAAAACTTAATAGGTCAGAATTTCCCCTTTATTATTTGGACATTTGTTTGGAATACCAGTGTGATTGGTTTTTGTTTCAATTTTTCTTGATTTCCCTATGTTACAAGGCATTTTAAAATTAAATGTATGTCATTTTAGATTTGTGTTTTATAAATGTTCTTTTGCATTTGATGTTATCCCTTTTCAGATTTTCTATTCCAGTCAGAATGAGGTAGTTTTTTTAGTTTAAAATTAATTATTTTATTTTATTTTATTTAGGCTTCCACTTGTACAGCTTTGGAAATGCCCATACATTCTGACATACTAAAAGTTATTTTGGACTACCTCTATACTGATGAAGCTGTGGTGATAAAAGGTATTAATAAGAGGATGTTTTAGATATTTAAGATATAATTGAGTAATGGCAGAATCAACATGAATCTTAATTTCTACTCTAATTGAAATAAGCCATCAACAGAGGCTAAATTTAGAATCAGCAATAGGGATACTTACTAATATTAAAGGAGTGGAAAAAGAAAATTTTCAGTATGTGAAAATGAACTCTATAGGATTATGTATAATGGTTGACATTAGATTTAACAGTTTCATACCCAGCTGTTTCTGTGATTGAGATCAGGAACAGACAATAGGGAATAGTTTTTGACAAATATTATATAAGTCTTTTCTTGTTTGTTTTCCTCCTTGTGATAATATCTCTGAAGTAAAAGAAACAGACTAAGAATTAAAGCAAAATTTATGGAGAGATTGCGTTTATATACTTTTTCAAGTAATACACCAATGTTTTAGTTACAGAGGGTTTTCAGTCATCTTTTGTGTACTACTGTGTTTAGTTATATGTGTATACCAGATTTTTTTAATCCTTTCTTCCTTCAGTGGACATTTAGGCTGTTCTATATCCTCACTGTTGTTAATTGTGCTTCAGTGAATATGGGAGTGCAGATATATCTTCAAGATCCTGATTTCAATTCCTTTGGCTAAAAATCTCAAAGGTGGGATTGCTACATCATATGGTAGTTCTATTTTAATTATTGGAGGATCCTCCATGCTGTTTTCCATAATGGCTGTATCATTTTACACTCCCATCAACAGTGCACACAAGTGTTCCCTTTTCTGCATGTCCTTGCCAACACTCGTTATCTTCTGTTTTATTAATAATAGCCATTGACAGGTGTAAGGTGACATCTCTTGTGGTATTGATTTGCATTTCCCGGATAATTAGTGACATCGAACACCCTTTTCATGAACCTGTTGGTTCGGATATTAATCTCTTGTCAAATGTAGTTTGCAAATAATTTTCTTCCATTCCAAAGGTTGCCCTTTTTTATAAATTTAATTTTTTATTCTATTAATTGTTTCTCTTTGCTTTGCAGAAACTTTGTAGTTTCATGTAATTCCACTTATTTTTGCTTTTGTTGCATGTGATTTTTGATGTCATATTCAAAAGATCACTGGCAAGACTAGAATCTTTTACCCTGTTTTCTTCTAAGGGTTTTACAGTTTCAGGTCTTTTGTTTAATTCTTTAATCTATTCTGAGTTAGTTGTTTAATTCTTTAATCCATTCCAATCATTTTCTTGCATGTGAATGTTCAGTTTTCCTAGCACTCTATTGCAAAGGTCGTCCTTTCCCTATTTTGTATTCTTTATACCCTTGTTGAAGATTAATTGACTATAAAATGAGGGTTTATTTCTGGCTCTCTTTTTTGTTCCATTGGTATATGTGTCTGCTTTTTATGGCAATATCTTAAGATTTGATTACTGCAACTTTGTTACATATTTTGAAGTCAGGAAGTGTGATGTTTCTAGCCTTGTTCTTCTTTCTCAAGATTACTGAGGCTCTTCAGGGTTTTTGTGGTTCTGTATAAATTTTAGGATTACTTTTTCCGTTTCTGTGTAAAATGCCATTAGAATTTTGATAGGATTTTATTGAATCCATAGATTGTTTTGGGTAGAGTGGGTGTTTTAACAGTATTCCTTCAGTCCCTGTACATGGAATATCTTTCTATTTATTTTTGTCTTCAATTTCTTTCATCAGTGTTTAATAGTTTTTAGAGTACAGATCTTTTATCTCTTTGGTTAAATCTATTTCTAAGTGTTTTATTCTTGATATAATTGTGAAAGAAATTGTTTTTTTAATTACTTTTTTGGATAGGTCATTGTGCATAGAAAAGCAACTGATTTTTGTGTTGATTTTGTAACCTGCAATTTTACTGTATTTGTTTATTACTTCTGATAGATTTTTGATGGTGCATTTAGGGTTTTCTAGATACAAGATCTTGTCACCTGCAGAGACTGTTTTACTTCTTCCTTTTCTGTTTGGATGGTGTTCATTTTATTCATTCATTTATTTATTTATTTTCCTCGTTACTCTTGCTAGGACTTCCAGTACTATATTGAATAGGAATGGCATGAGTGAGCATCGTTATGTTGTTCCTGGTCTTAGACAAATAGCTTTTAGGTATTTACTGTTGAATATGGTGTTAGTTTTGGAGTTGTTGTAGATGGCCTTCATTATGTTGAGGAACATTCCTTCTCTACCTAATTTGTTGTAAGTTTTTATCATGAATGGATGTTGAGTTTTGTCTTAATGCATTTTCTGCCTGTACCGAAATGATCATGTGATATTTGTTCTTTATTTTGTTAAGATAGCATCAACATTCATTGATTTGTATGTACTGAACTATCCTTGCATCCAGGCATAAATCCCACTTGATCATCATGTATGATCTTTTTAACATGCTATTGAATTTGGTTTCTTACTATTTTATTAAGGATTTTTGCAGGTATATTCATCAGGGATATGGTACTGTGATTTTCATTTTGGGTAGTGTCCTTGACTCTTTTTGGTAACGGGATGATCTGGCCTCATAAAAGAAGTTTGGAAGTTCTCCCTCTTCCTCAGTTTTTTTTGTTTGTTTGTTTGTTTGTTTTTTGTTTTTTTTGTTTTTTGTGTTTTTTTTTTGTTTTTTTTTTTTTTGACAAATTAGAGAAGGATTGGTTTTAATTCTTACTTAAATATTTGGTAGAATTCATCCATGAAGCCATCTGCTCTAGGGTTTTTCTTTTTTGGGAGATTTTTGATTAATATATTCAGTCTCCTTACTCTGTTATTGGTCTATTCAGATTTTCTGTTTTCTCATTCAGTCTTGGTAGATCATGTTTTTAGAAATTCATCTGTTTCATCTAGGTTACCTATCCCATTTGTCTGCTTACGATTGTTGAGAGTAGTCTCTCAAAATTTACATTTCTGTGATATCACTTGTAATGTCTCCTCTTTCATTTAGAATTTTATTTTTGAGGGGAATTTTTTTTATAAGGGTTTGTTAATTATATCTTTTCAAACAACCAACTCTTAGTTTTGTTGATCTTTTTTGTTCTTGTAATGTCTAGCTCATATATTTCTGCTCAGTTTTGTTTTTTTTTTTAATTTAAGATTTTATTTATTTGAGAGAAAGAGAGCATGAGTGGGGAGAGGAGGAGCAGAGGGAGAGGGACAAGCAGACTCCCTGCTGAGCACAGAGCACAGTTCGAACTTTAGTCCCAGGACCCTGATATCATTACCTGAGCCTATGTCAGATGCTTAACCTACTGAGCCACAGGCACCCCTCTGCTCAATCTTTATTATTTTCTTCTCCTGCTGACTTTGGGCTTTGTTTTTTCTTTTTGCAGTTCCTTTGTTGTATAAAAACCCTCAGTTCTTTCTTTCTTTCTTTTTTTTTTTTTTTGAGATTTTATTTATGTATTTGATAGAGACATAGCAAAAAGAGGGAACACAAGCAAGGGGAGTGGGAGAGGGAGAAGCAGGCTTCCCACTGAGCGGGCAGCCTGATGCAGAGCTCAATCCCAGGACCAGGGATCATGACCTGAGCCGAAGGCAGACGCTTAACGACTGAGCCACCCAGGCGCCCCTAATTTCTTTCAAGATCTTCCTTTTTTTGTTATGGCATTTATCAGTATTAACTTCCTTATTAGAAGTTCTTTTGCTGTATCCCGTAAGTTTTGGTCTGTTTTATTTCCATTTGCATTTGTCTCAAGGTATTTTTTGCTTTCTCTTTGATTTCTTCTTTGAATTAACATGTTAATTTCTACATATTTACTCATTTCCCTATTTTCATCCTGTTATTCTAGTTTTATGCCACTGTAGTTGGAGAATATACTTGGTATCATTCAGTCTTCTTAAATTGTTAAGACTTGTTCTGTGGCCTCATATATGATCTATCCTGAAGAATGTTTTATGTGCGCTGAGAATGTGTATTTTGCTGTTGTGAATGGAATGTTCTGTATATATGTGTTAGGTTCTTTTGGTCTCTAGTGTTGTTCAAGTCTGATGTTTCCTGGTTGATTTTCTGTCTCCATGGTCTGTCCATATTTGAACATGAATATTGATATTCAAGCTCTCTTATTACTGTACTGATGACTATTTTGCCTTCAGCTTATATATTTTATATATTTAGGTGCTTCACTGTTATATGTTTGTTGCATGCTTCTGTACAGCTGTTAATATCCTATTGATGAATTGACCCCTTTATTATAATGACCTCTTTGTCTTTTCTGTTTCTTACTTGAAGCCTATTTATCTCATAGAAGTATAGCCACTCCAGCTCTCCTTCAGTTACCATTTGCATGGAATATTATTTTTTATCCTTTCACTTTCAGCCCATGTGTGTTCTTAAAGGTAAAATGAGTCCCTTGTAGGGAGTATACAGTTGAATCTTGTTTGTTTTAATCCATTCAGCCACTTTGTCTTCTGATTAGAGAATTTAATCCTTTTAAAGTAATTATTGAAAGGGATTTAATAATGCCATTTTGTCAGTTTTCTGACTTTTACAGTTCTTTCTTATTATCTTCCTTTGTGATTGAATGATGTTTTGGTAGTGATATACTTTGATTCCTTTCTCTATATCTTTTTTTTTAATTTTTAATTTTTTTATTTTTTATAAACATATAATATATTTTTATCCCCAGGGGTACAGGTCTGTGAATCGCCAGGTTTACACACTTCACAGCACTCACCAAAGCACATACCCTCCCCAATGTCCATCTCTATATCTTTTGTGTATCTACTGTAGGTTTTTCCTTTGTGGTTACCATTAGGCTTACATATAACAGTCTATTTTAAACGAATCATGACTGAATTTCCATTGCATATAAAACCTCTACATTGTACTTCTCCCCACTCTGCCATTATTTCCTAAAATATTCTTTATGCCTTTTTTTTCTTTTCTCCTGCAACTCTCATATGTATCTTGATATGCTAGATAGTATTCCATAGGTCTCTTATGCCATGTTAATTTGTATTCATTGTTTTTTCTTTCTGTTCTGTTCTTCAGATTGGATAGTTTCAGTTGACCTATAATTTCTACCTCTTCATTTGAAGAGACATTACTCTCATACTTCCTTTCAATTTTTTAGACATGATTTCCTTTAATGCTTTTAATTCCTTTATTAAAGGAATTAAAATAATTAAAATAGCTGCTTTTAAAATTTTATTTATTTATTTTTTTAAGATTTTATTTATTTTTGACAGAGATCAGAAGTAGGCAGAAAGGCAGGCAGAGAGAGAGGAAGGGAAGCAGGCTCCCTGCTGAGCAAAGAGCCTGATGCAGGATGCGGGGCTTGATCCCAGGACTCTGGGATCATGACCTGAGCTGAAGGCGGAGGCTTTAACCCACTGAGCCACCCAGGCACCCCTAAAATAGCTGAACCCTAATAGTTCAGCATCTTGGCTTCCTCAGGGACAGTTTCTCTTTGTTACTTTTTTCCTATATATGAGCCATACTTACATGTTTTTTACATCTTTCATAATTTTTAATGTATTTTAAATAATATAATGTGATAACTCTTGAAATCAGATTCTCCTCCCTCCCCAAGGTGTATTATTTGTGCTATTTGTTTATTTTTCTGAACTGATTAATTCTGTAAAATCTCTATTCTTTGTCTTGTGTGACCACTGAAGTTTCTGCTGGGTTAGTTTAGTGGTCAGCTAATAATTAGAAATTTCCTTAAATGCCTTAAACAAATAAATTCCCAGTCTTTACCATGGATTCTTTGTGTATTTGGGGGCATGCATTCATTTCTCAGGCAGGCAATTTATGACTCTACTTTAGCTCTTACTTCCTGCTTTAGCAGAGCCTCATGTCCAGCCAAAGGTAAAACCTTAGGGCCTAAGTTTTTCCTTGACCTGTATATAGTTGTCTATATGTGTGTGTGTGGCCTTCTAGATTCATAGCAGTGTGTTGGAACTTTTCAAAACCCCCTATGGACATCTGCATTAGTCAGCTGGAACTGCTGTAACAAAATACCATAGGTTATATGAGATGGCTTAAAGAATAGAAATTAATTTTTTCATAATTCTGGAGGTTAGAAGTCCCAGATTAGGGTTTGGCAAGGTTGGTTTCTGGTGAGAACTTTCTTCTTGGCTTGTACACGGATCCCCATATGGCCTTTCCTCTATGCGTGTGTGCGTGGTGGGGGGGCAGGAGAGAGGGAAATAGACACCTCTTTGATACCTTTTCTCTTAGAAGGACCCTAATCCTATTGGACCAGAGCTCTACCCTTACAACTTCATTTTTCCTTAATTACTTCCTGAGAGGCTCCATCTCCAAATACAGCCACATTGGAAATTAGGGCTTCAACTGTGAATTTTCAGGGAATACAAACATCCAGTCATAACAACTTCTCTTTCCCTACCTTTTTAAAATTTTTTATTTTTTAAGATTTTATTTATTTGAGAGAGAACAAGAGCACATGCAGGGGGAGGGAGAGAGAGAGAAGCAGGCAGGCACCCTGCTGAGCAGGGAGCCTGATGGGGGCTTGATCTCAGGACCCCCAGGATCATGATCTGAACCAGAGGCAGAGGCTTAACTGACTGAGCCACCCTCCCTTTTTTCAAACAAACAAACAAACAAAAAAACATAAAACCTTTCTTGATCTGCTTCTTGTTTCTACCATCTGTTATAATTGTCTCAGTCAGCTTCAGTGTTAAACAGTTGCTACTGATTTTTTTTGATAAATGCCGTGAAGGAAGTGCCTCTTAACACCAGTAAAGCTTTGAGTCAGGTCAAAATAAAGACAAGCCTTGCTAGTAGGATTTCCAGGAAACTGCCAGGCATGTCAAATAATGACAGTTCTTTGATAATGTAGCTTTATAACTTTTCTGCCTCCTTTAATGGCTGTATTGTTTGTTTCCACTGTGATTGCAAGGTTACTGGTTTTTAAGACAACTGTGGAGGAGGGAAGAAGAGGATTTAAATAGAAAAAGCTATAGTGTCCCATCACTCCCCTTTTCTTACCAAGATTTAGCCATTTTTTTCGAGTCAGCACTCCCTAGATTATTGTAAGCCTTTGGCTAATTTCTTGAATTTTGAAAAAGTTGATTTTGACAGTTTTATATTATATTCATTGCTTTTGTGGAGGAATTCTAGAAGTAGTCCTTAGTTTGCCATTCACTGACTTCACCTCTTCCTTCTTTGTTAAAAATGGTTTTTCTATGTTTTTTTTTTCTTTGTAATCTTTTTTTCCCCTTTCCTATTGTGGTCTTGTTTTGTTTTGTTTTTGTATTTATGTTTTTATTCTGGAAGTGTGTCAGGGTGATTGCTCAAGGCTATCAGTAGTACTCAGGACTGAGGTTATTTTAAATTAAGGAACTCCTATAGTTTAAGAAGAAAATGTACTCTTAGGCTTCTTTATTTAAAACAAAAATGGTTATCTAAGAGCATTATTCACCCCTCTCTCCATATATATGTATATATTTGTTCTTAACAAATGTAAATGTATTTAACATGTACCTACATAATTTCGATACTGAGATTTGGATTTTCCTCTATTAGATTGAGAAATGTTTAACAACATGGGAGCTTTTAAATAGGTCATGCATTCTTATAGTCTTCTAGACTAAAAGATCAACTCAAGTTGCCCATTTTATGTCCTGGTGTGAACCAGGGCATTTAGGTGTGTTTCTTTCCAGCTTTCTACTTAAAAGGTAGAAAATTCTCACATTATTACTATTTATCAGAGTTGCCATTGCAACATTTAGAAAACAGTCATAATCCTCTTTTTTTGTGTCTTAATTACTTGGAGAGATTTTTTTCATAGGTATAATGTTTACAAAGTAATAGTTTTGCTTGTTTTCTTTTTTTTTAGAATCTCAAAATGTGGATTTTGTTTGTAGTGTTCTTGTGGTGGCTGATCAGCTTCTTATAACTCGATTGAAAGGGATGTGTGAAGTAGCATTAACTGAGAAACGTGAGTACTTTTGAATTTGAGTATTACTATGTTTTCAGGTTGGTATAGGATTATTCATTGACGTTATGATTCCATTTGTGGTAAAATGCACCATTATTTTTTTAAATCATGAAAAATATTAAAACATTTAAGCTATTTTGTGTCATTGAAAGCACATTCTTATTTCAGATGTGTTAATAGGTGAAAATACATACATCTTATAATTGAAATATGTTAAGTTTTTTGAAATGTTGTAAAACCTTGAATTATGAAGATGTTAGGAAATTTATTTTGAAATTTCAAAGGTGAGTGTTTGAAAGAAATTTTTTCCTTTTGCCCTGGTCTTGGCTGTAAGTCTGTGTTTAGCTACCTGTTACTGTTTGCTGGAATTTTTATATAATTGTCTCATTGATGTATTTGATCAAAACACATCTCTTTTCTCTTAAACTCTATTTCTTTCTCTGTTCATTATTTCATTTAATGAATACTTTATTTTAAAAAAATGCTATTTATTTGTCAGAGAGAGAGTGTGTTCATGCACAAGCAGGGGGAACAACAGGCAGAGGGAGAACCAGGCTCCCTGCTGAGCAAGGAGCCTGATGCAAGACTTGATCCCAGGACCCTGAGATCATGACCTGAGTGGAAGGCAGATGCTTAATCAACTGAGCCATCCAGGCGTCCCTGAATACTTCATTATTTCAGTTAATTGTATTGCTGTCTTTTTGAACATACAACTTTTGAAACCCAAAGCTGTTTTTTATGTTATTTTGTTCTTTGCATCCAAATTCTTTCAGTTGCTAGAATTGATGCATCTTTAACCATATTTATTGACCACTTCCCCCCCCCCCTTTTTATTCTGTCACTCTGCTAGTTGAGTTCACTGATATCTGTCCCTTCTGTGTAGTGTCACGGTAATCTTTTAAGTCCTCTTTCTCTCTACTTCTCTTTTTATTCAGTCTTTCTGTTGGAAGTATTATATGTCTTTTCTCTTTAGGTATTTTTAATTGCTTACTCTAGGATAAAGGTTAGGTTTTCTTAGCCTGATATAAAAGCTTCTAATTTTAGCTTTGTTCATCTTCATTGTCTCATTTCCACTTTAGGAAGTATGAAGTGATTTCCTGTCAGAATTTCTAATTTGTATTTGCTGATAATTTGTTTTAGCTCTAGTGTCTTACTTAATTACTTTTCTTGAGCTTTATGGAATATCTTCTCCTTGGTTATCAAAAAGAAATGTTTGTTGCATTCTTTATTTTAATATAACAGGAATAAAGTATACATATTGGAGATATTTTCAGCTATTCAATTGACTTTCCTGGCATGCTTGGATATTCTTTTTTGGCCTATGCTGCACAACTATCCTATAAATGAATAGCTTGATCATCCTAGAACTTAGCAAGAGAAGGGTTCAACAGAAGTCTGGTCTCTTAGTATAGGGCAGTACTTGTTCCCAATTCCAAAATTTTTGTATGATCTATTTTCGTGAAATGGGAGACTTTGGGTTCATAATTAGTCGAAACTTTAGGTTTGGTTAGGAGTAGGACAAAGACCATAATTAACTGCAGTTGTACCTTTTGATGGCGTTATAAGGAAGAAAGAAAAACAAATGTGGAATATGCCAAGTATAGAAAACAGTTCTGTTCCTCTGTTAGAACTCATAGTAAATAAATAATGGAGGGGTTTGGAAAGCCAAAGTTACATGCTACGTAGGTAGAATATTGTGAGATCGTCTCTAGCATATTAGGATACTTCATATGTAAAGTTACTGGGATTGTAATAAAATCCAGAGTCTTTTGTACAGTATGCCAGATTCTACACTGGCATAAATAATAATACAGTGATATTTAAATGCAGTTGTTTTCCAAATATATTGAGTATGTATTTATATAAATAATACATCCACATAAATTCTGATGGATTACTCAATATAAATATGTTTTATAGACTGATTTCATTAGTTTCTCTTAGTCTTTTTTTTAAATTACCCTTAACGTTACCTTGACGTTTAAAAATTTATTTATTTATTCATTTATTTTTAAAGATTTTATTTTTTTTATTTGACAGAGAGAGATCACAAGTAGGCAGAGAGGCAGGCAGAAAGAGGGGGAAGCAGGTTCCCTGCCAAGCAGAGAGCACG